>NW_028136259.1:0-600000 GCF_964662115.1 Mustela nivalis | reverse complement strand
GTGAGATGTAACAGTGACAGCTCACATATATCATGCATTCACTGTGTGCCAGCTGGCACTGGACCAAGACCCATACGTGCAAAATCTCATCCCATCTTCTCAGCAGCTCTGTTAGGTAAGTGCTATTAATCTGTGCCAAATGAAGGAACTGAGGAACAGAGAGGGTAGGTAACTTGCCCACAGTCACAGAGCTAAACAATGGCTGAGATATGAAGGCAGGCAGAATGGCTCTACAACCTGAACCCATAGCCCGACACCATCCTTCCTCTCTGCCTCATCTCAAGGCAGATGACCTCAGTTGTGAAATGTGGTGCAGGAAGGCACCTTACATGGCCTGCTTGTCCAGCCCTCTCATTTCACCCAAGCAGGAAGAGAGGACCAGAGAGAAGAAATGACTAGTCCCCTAGCCAGTGGCAAATTGAACAAAATCAGGTACTCCTACATCTCTTGACCCACATTTGTTGCCTCTGCTCATTCGAGAAGAAAGCAAAACTGAGAAATGGATCTGTACATATCGGGTCTGAGCTGGATCAAGTTTCCTCTCTCCCCGATAGGTGGATATTTTCAAGAGTTAGTGAATGAACATCTAGAGGTGAAATTTCAGGCAGAGTTAACTGCTGATGATGGAAAAGGTCTCAATCCATATGCTAGAAGGGACTTCAAATTCACTGACTCACTTCATATGTCAATTCAGATTGGGTGTCCAGATACATAATGAAAACTGTCATCTCTGAAGCTTTGTTATGTAGCTTTACATACACGGTCTCTTTTAAAACTCAGAACCACCCATCCACTAAAGGTCCTAGGATTCAGCTCCCTTCTATAGGTGGAGAAAAATGAGGCATGGAGAGTCTAGGTGACCTGAACCGAGAGGCTCAATGATGGAAGCAAGATTCAGCCTTGAGGGTGTCTGACACCAAAGGCCTGACTTCCCATGCTGCCCATTCTTAATTCCCTGGAGCAGTGGTTCTCAAAGTGGAGTCCCTGGAACAGCAGCAGCAGCAGAAACAGACCCTGGAAAACTGTTAGAGATATCAGTTCTCAGACTCCACCTCAGACCCACGGAGTCAGAACTCCAGGGGCAGCAACAGTGGGTTCACAAGCCAGCCGGGTGGTTCGGAGGCACACTCAAGTTGGAGAATCCCTGGCAAGCGGGGATGCTGGCTGGCCCAGTGAAGGGAGAATCCCCTCCAGGCATCCACACTGGCTTTGAGTTCATTCAGGCAGTTTCAACTTCATTCTTTTGGTTCCTGAGTCCCCAACGTGTGACTGGCAGCCATCCCTTTTGAGGACCTCCCAGATGAGACTCTCTTTGTCCCCATGTCATCACCAGGGATGCTGGCAGGTCCTCCTGCATCAGCTTCCCTCTGTTCTATTTTCTGAGCCACATCACACATTTCCAAAAAGCCTTGACCTTTGTTGGGCATGTTATGAGTTCTGCCTCACAAAAATAACTCTCTGGCGGATGGGGATATTTTTAATTGAATTGTATGAGCCAAGACCTGGAGAAATAAAACCAAGGTTCCTACATCCCATGGCAATGAGCGGTTTCATCTTCCATCCTAATCCTGGAGCCTGGACTCAGTCCCTGCCACGAGCACCAGGGCCACCCCTGCTGTCGGCGGGCGCTGCACTCTTGCACCTCTTCTGAGCTCAGCCCGAGCCTCACCTTCCAGATCTCTGCTGTCTCTTCTGGCCATATAAAAATCCCTGCTGCTACCATTACCTATTTTCAGTTCCCAGTCAGTTCCTTTGTCTGCCAGACACAGTCTTGCTATCGTAAAAGAAAAAAAAAAAAGTTGAGATGACGAAATTCATATTGCTCACAGTCGTGTATGATGCTTCACCTCCTTGCAACACAAACCACTTCCACGCACAGATCAGTATCAACAAACCATATTCTGCAAGGCTGTACCTATTTATACAGATGCAGGGAACATCTGTGCTTCAACTCCCCACAGCCTCTGGAAGGGGCTTGCACAGGAAAGGGAGAAAGGGATGCCTGAGCAGAAGCTCCAACTCTCATGATCCACTCACTCGCTGATCGGAAGGCCCACCCTGGGCAGGTGCAGGCAGGCTCTGCTAGAAGCAGCTTAATGGGCACCAGTTTGCCCAGCTTCTTATCACTCACTTGCTCGCACATGCGGCTGAAGGCAGTGGGAAGCCTGTATTCAAAAGCAAAAATGAACTTTTGGGACTTCATCAAAATCAAAAGCTTCTGCATAGCAAAGGAAACAGTCAAAAAAACAAAGAGACAACCCACGGAATGGGAGAAGATATTTGCAAGTGACAGTACAAACAAAAGGTTGATATGCAGGGTCTATAATGAACTCCTCAAACTCAACAGTCACGAAACAGACAAACATATAAAAAAATGGGGGGAAGAAGATATGAACAGACACTTCTCCAACCAAGACATACAAATGGCTATCAGACACATGAAAAAATGTTCATCATCATTAGTCCTCAGGGAGATTCAAATTAAAACCACATTGAGATATCACCTTACACCAGATAGAATGGACAAAATTAACAAAACAGGAAACAACATGTGTTGGAGAGGATGTGGAGAATGGGGAACCGTCTTACACTGTTGGTGGGAATGCCAGTTGGTGCAGCTTCGTTGGAGAACAGTGTGGAGATTCCTCAGGAAATTAAAAATAGAGCTTCCCTATGACCCTGCAATTGCACTCCTGGGTATTTACCCCAAGGATACAGATGACGTGAAAAGAAGGGCCATCTGTACCCCAATGTTTATAGCAGCAATGGCCACGGTCCCCAAACTATGGAAAGAACCAAGATGCCCTTCAACGGATGAATGGATAAGGAAGATGTGGTCCATATACACTATGGAGTATTATGCCTCCATCAGAAAGGGTGAATACCCAACTTTTGTAGCAACATGGGCGGGACTGGAAGAGATTATGCTGAGTGAAATAAGTCAAGCAGAGAGAGTCGATTATCATATGATTTCACTTATTTGTGGAGCATAAAAAATAGCATGGAGGACAAGGAGTGTTAGAGAGAAGAAGGGAGTTGGGGTAAATTGGAAGGGAAGGTGAATCACGAGAGACTCTGAAAAACAATCTTCGGGGATTGAAGTGGTGGGGGGGGATGGGAGGTTGGGGTACCAGGTGGTGGGTATTATAGAGGGCAGGGATTGCAATGAGCACTGGGGGTAGTGAAAAAATAATGAATACTATTTTTCTGAAAATAAATAAATTGAAAAAATTTTTAAAAATGCCACTTCAAAAAAACAAAAGAAAACAAAACAATAACAAAACCAATACAAAAAAAAAAAAAGACTATGCATCCACCAAGCTCATACTGCAGGAAATATTAAGAGGGATTCTATAAAAGAATAGCATTGAACAGAAATATAGAGAAAATCTACAAAATGAAAGACTTCAAAGGTAACACGATGTCAATAAAAACATATATATCAATAATCACTCTCAATGTGAATGGTCTAAATGCGCCCATAAAATGGCACAGGGTTGCAGATTGTATAAAATGACAGGACCTATCCATATGTTGTCTACAGGATACACATTTTGAACCTAAAGATACACCCAGACTGAAAGTGAAGGGATGGAGAAGCATCTTTCATGCCAATGGGCCTCAAAAGAAAGCCAGGGAAGTGATTCTCATATAAGACAAATTAGATTTTAAACTAAAGACTGTAGTCAGAGATACAGAAGGACACTACATAATCCTTAAAGGGACTATCAACCAAGATGATCTAACAATTGTAAATATCTATGCCCCCAATATCGGAGAAGCCAATTACATAAGAAAACTGTTAATCAAGATAAAGAGTCACATTGATACTAATACACTAATTGTAGGAGATCTTAACATGCCTCGCTCAGAAATAGATCATCGAAGCAGAAAATCAATAAAGAAACAAGAGCATTGAATGACACATTGGACCAGATGGACCTCATAGATATATACAGAACATTCCACCCTAAAAAAATAGAATACTCATTCTTCTCAAGTGCACATGGTACCTTCTCCACAATAGACCACAAACTGGGTCACAAATCAGGACTCAACTGATACCAAAAGACTGAGATTATTCCCTGCGCATTCTCAGATCACAATGCTTTGAAACTGGAGCTCAATCACAAGGAAAAGTACAGAAGGAACTCAAACACCTGGAAGCTAAAGACCACCTTGCTTAAGAATGCTTGGATCAACCAGGAGATCAAAGAAGGAATGAAACAATTCATGGAAACCAATGAGAATGAAGACACTTTGCTCCAAAACCTACGGGATACAGCAAAGGAGGTCCTAAGGGGGAAATACATAGCCATCCAAGCCTCCCTCAAAAAACCTGAAAAATCCAGAACACAGCAGCTGTCTCTACACCTCAAAGAACAGGAGAATCAACAACAAATCAAATCAACTCCACACATAAGAAGGGAAATCATCAAGATTAGAGCTGAAATCAATGAGGTAGAAACCAGAGATGCAGTAGAACGTATCAATGAAACTAGAAGCTGTTTTTTTTTTTTTGAAAGAGTCAATAAGATCCATAAACCACTGGCCACACTAATCCAAAAGAAAAGAGAGAAAGCTCAAATTCATAAAATTATGAATGAAAAGGGAGTGATCACAATGAACAACAAGAAAGTAGAAACAATCATCAGAAATTATTATCAACAGTCATATGCCAATAAGCTAATAACCTAGATGAAATGGATGCATTCCTGGAAAGCTATAAACTCCCAAAATAGAACCAGGAAGAAATTGGCAACCTGAAGAGACCAATATCTAGTAACGAGATTGAAGCAGTGATCAAAAACCTCCCAAAAAACAAGAGCCCAGGATCTGATGGATTCCCTGGGGAATTCTACCAAACTTTCAAAGAAGACATAGCAGCTATTCTCCTGAAGCTGTTTCAAAAAATTGAAGCAAAAGAAACACTTCCAGACAATTTCTATGAAGCCAGCATTGCCTTGATCTCCAAACCAGGCAAAGACCCTACCAAAAAGAAGAATTTCAGACCAATATCACTGATTAATATGGATGCTAAGATTCTCAACAAAATCCTAGGCAACAGGATCGAACAGCACATTAAAAAGATTATCCACCATGACCAGGTGGGATTCATCCCTGGGCTACTAGGATGGTTCAACATTCGCAAATCAATCAATGTGATAGAACAAATTAATAAGAGAAGAGAGAAGAACCACATGGTCCTCTCAATTGATGCAGAAAAAGCATTTGACATAATCCAGCATCCGTTCCTGATTAAAACGCTTCAAAGTATAGGGATAGAAAAAATATTCCTTAACTTCATCAAATCTATCTATGAAAGACTCACAGCAAATATCATCCTCAATGGGAAAAAGCTTGCAGCCTTCCTGTTGAGATCAGAAACACGACAAGGATGCTCACTCTCACCACTCTTGTTCAACATAGTATTAGAAGTCCTAGTAATAGCAATCAGACAACAAAGAGAAATAAAAGGTATCCAAATTGGTAATGAAGAAGTCAAACTCTCTCTCTTCGCAGATGACATGATTCTTTATATGGAAAACTCAAAAGACTCCACCCCAAACTACTAGAACTCATACAACAATTCAGCAACGTGGTAGGATACAAAGTCAACGTACAGAAATCAGTGGCCCTCTTATACACTAATAATGAAAATACAGAAAGGGAAATTAGAGAATCAATTCCATTTACTATAGCACCAAGAACCTAAGATGCCTGGGAATAAACCTAACCAAAGAGGTTAAGGACCTGTACTCGAAGAACTACAGAACACTCATGAAAGAAATCGAAGAAGACACAAAAAGATGGAAGACCATTCCATGCTCTTGGATCAGAAGGATAAACATTGTTAAAATGTCTATGCTGCCTTGATCAATTTATACTTTTAATACCATTCCGATCAAAATTCCACTGGCATTCTTCAAAGAGCTGGAGCAAATAATCCAAAAATTTGTATGGAATCAGAAGAGACCCCGAATAACTAAGGAAATAATGAAAAACAAAAATAAAATGGGGTGCATCACGTTACCTGATTTCAAGCTTTACTACAAAGCTGTGATCCCCAAGACAGCATGGTACTGGCATAAAAACAGACCCATAGACCAGTGGAACAGAGTAGATAGCCCAGCTATGGACCCTCAACTCTATGGTAAAATCATCTTCGACAAAACAGGAAAAAAATATACAGTGGAAAAAAGACAGTCTCTTCAATAAATGGTGCTGGGAAAACTAGGCAGCTATATGTAGAAGAGTGAAACTAGACCATTCTCTTACACCATACATAAAGATAAACTCATAATGGATAAAAGATCTCAATGTGAGACAGGAGTCCATCAGCTAGAGGAGAACATGTTCTCCTAGAGAAGAACATGTTCTCCTAGAGGAGAACATAGGCAGTAATCTCTTCGATATCAGCCACAGCAATTCTTTCAAGATATGTCTCCAAAAGCAAAGGAAACAAAAGCGAAGATGAACTTTTGGGTCTTCATCAAAATCAAAAGCTTCTGCACAGCAAAGGAAACAGTCAAGAAACAAAGAGGCAACCCACGGAATGGGAGTAAATATTTGCAAATGACAGTACAGGATCTATAAAGAAATTTCAAACTCAACATACACAAAACAGACAATCATATAAAAAAAAATGGGCAGAAGATATGAACAGACACTTTTCCAATGAAGACATACAAATGGCTATCAGTCACATGAAAAAATGTTCATCATCACTAGCCCTCAAGGAGATTAAAATTAAAACCACATTGAGATATCACCTTACACCAGTTAGAATGGCCAAAATTAGCAAGACAGGAATCATCATGTGTTGGAGGGGATGTGGAGAAAGGGGAACCCTCTTCCACTGTTGGTGGGAATGCAAGTTGGTGCAGCCAATTTGGAGAACAGGGTGGATATTCCTCAGGAAATTAAAAATAGAGCTTCCCTATGACCCTGCAATTGCACTCCTGGGTATTTACCCCAAAGATACAGATGTACTGAAAAGAAGGGCAATCTGTATCGCAATGTTTATAGCAGCAATGGCCACGGTCCCCAAACTATGGAAAGAACCAAGATGCCCTTCAACGGACGAATGGATAAGGAAGATGTGGTCCATATACACTATGGAGTATTATGCCTCCATCAGAAAGGATGAATACCCAACTTTTGTAGCAATATGGACGGGAGTGGAAGAGATTATGCTGAGTGAAATAAGTCAAGCAGAGAGAGTCAATTATCATATGGTTTCACTTATTTGTGGAGTATAACAAATAGCATGGAGGTCACGGGGAGATAAGAGAGGAGAAGGGAGTTGGGGAAAATTGGAAGGGGAGGTGAACCATGAGAGACTATGGACTCTGAAAAACAAGAAAAACAATCTGAGGGTTTTGAAGAAGTGGGGGGTGGGAGGTCGGGGTAAGAGGTGGTGGGTATTATAGAGGGCACGGATTGCATGGAACAGTGGGTGTGGTGCAAAAATAATCAATACTGTTTTGCTAAGAAATAAACAAAAAATAAATTTAAAGTTTACCCTGCACTCTTCAAATATTATCTAATTATATAAGGCCAATATTTCATTTTAAAGGTATAAAATAGAAAATATATATATTGGTATGTACCTCCAGGTCGAGGCACTAAAACTCTTGTAATTCCCTAAATGACAAGAGTACTAAGTGCATCTTTGCTTCTGCAGCTTGGTCTTTGATGATGATATCTGACACAGGGCTTCTAAATCCCTAGGAATTTCTTGGGTGATGGCGCTGTCATTTGTACGAGGCCACTCTGGTGGGCTCCTGGGTGGGGCTGGACACTAGAAAAAATGAGCTGTGATTAGAACCTTGGAAGTTTTAGCTTCACTGCGTATTCTCCATCCCTCTTTTAGGTTTTGGGAAAGAAGAAATAAATCTCTGCTGTCATTTCTAACAAACTAAACCATGATATTGCATATAAGGAAATAATAGAGTATGCTCAAATGTGATGAAGCATTATAGGAAAAATATGGAGCGGCATGAAGAAGACTGGGAGTTTTGAGAGAAAGATCACAATTTTAATATTTATTTATTTATTTTTAAAGATTTTATTTATTTATTTGACAGATAAGATCACAAGTAGGCAGAGAGGCATGCAGAGAGAGAAATAGGGGGATGTAGGTTCCCTCTGAGCAGAGAGACTGATGAGGGGCTCGATCCCAGGACCCTGAGAGCATGACCTGAGCCAAAGGCAGAGGCTTAACCCAATGAGCCACCCAGGCGCCCCTAAAGATCACAGGATATTCAGTTTCTGATTGACTGAGAAGGTGACATTGAGTGAAGATTTGAAGATGATGGAGTAAACCATGCATGTGGGGTTTTTTTAAGGTTTTATTTTTAAGTGATCGCTACACCCAACATGGGGCTCAGACGTGCAAACCTAAGATCAAGAATCACATGCTCTATAGACTGAGCCAGCCAGGTGTACCTAAACCATGTATGTATTTGAGCAAAAGACACTTCTAGCCAGAGGAAGAGAGAGAGCAAAGATCTTGAGAATTAATGTGCCTGACTTGTTTGACCAGTCAAAAGTCCACTTTAATATGGAGTAGAATGAAAGCACCTACTCTTTCCACACTCTGTTCCCTATCTATGCATAAATACTTTTCACAACCTCGACTATTAGGGAATAAAGTATCAGGAGTCACTATGATAATTTTTACCAAGTACTCCTTCCCTTCCTTTGGCAATTTTTAAAAAAGATATTATTTATTTATTTGACAGAGGGAGAGAGAGAGATCACAGTAGGCAGAGAGGCAGGCAGAGAGAGTGGGGGAAGCAGGCTCCTCACTGAGCAGAGAGCCGGATGCGGGGCTCAATCCCAGGACCCTGGGATCATGACCTGAGCCAAAGGTAGAGGCTTTAACCCACTGAGCCACCCAGGCTCCCCTCCCTTGCCAATTTAAACAGCTGTGAACTCTGTCGGAATGCGGAAAGAGAATAATTGAGGAAGAGGTTGGTGTGGTGAGTATTTGAAAACTGATAAGTGCAGAGGGCCCTGCCCATTTTAAGATGCGCAATCAGCCTGCTCTCCATTGAACCTGTGCTGAGATTATGGTCAGCGAGGCGTTCTTCCTTTCTCCTTGCAGTGTATTTACTTCAGTGCTCAATAGACAACACTTTTGGAATGAATCCAATTCTGATTATGAAGCTAAAGAAGACATATCGATAATATTAGAAAGGGCTCATCCCAAAGCTTGTAGATTATCACGAAGTTTTCTGTGCTATTCTAAACAAATACTATAATTAATGTTACAATTTTATATCGCCACTATCGCTATAGAATCTAAATTTATATAGACCAATGTAATTTACATTTACCAAAATAGGTGGGTCAGTAGGTGGTACCTGTGATCAGTTTTACCAACTCTTAAAAAGCTAGTATAGGAATTTCATTTCCTTGCCTAGAATTTCTGGTTCTGTAAGAATAATTTTACATATAGTTGCCATAAAAATACTAATAAGAGCTTTTATAACTCCATTCATTGTCTTGATCCCTAAACTCCATTCTATATAGATTTTATATACCTCAGTTGGGAATTTTCTTGACAGAAAGTTTGGGCAGAGAAAATGTAGCTTTAATAGTAGATGACATCTAATCTGTTTAAAAGTTTAAAGTTATTGATTACCTTGACCAAATGTCTTTTGGCCTTCTTTCAGTATATGGATATCTTTGAATATTTTAAAAATGTATTTTAGTGGATAAAGGGCTAGATCTCTTTTTATATACATTTTTTTTTTATTTTTTGGGGGGATGCTATTTTTTTTAAAGATTTTATTTATTTATTCAAGAGAGAGTGTGTGCCAGAGAGCACAAGCAGAGGGAGTGGCAGAGGGAGAGGGAGGAGCAGGCTCCCTGCTGAGAGCCTGATGTAGGGCTTGATCCCAGGATCCTGAGATCATGACCTGAGCCAAAGGTAGCTGCTTTACTGACTGAGCCCCCCAGATCTCTTTATAAAGATAAATTTTGAAGCTGAGCATTCACACAAAACTGTACAAATCACAAATCTGTACCTCAGTAAGTTTTCACACAGTGAACTCAGTATATTATTGGCATCCAGCTCAAGAAGTGAAATGTTACCAGAAACTTCCTAGTGTCCCTTTCTTCCTACTGCAAGTGTATCATTGTTCTGTCTCATAACATATATTAATTGGCCTGAATTTGAACTTTACATAAACATAATACATGTAGCATATATGACTTCTTTCATTCCACATGATGTTTATGAGATCCATCCATGTTTTTACATGAAGTTTTACTTCATTCATCCCCATTGCAGATTATTCTATGAATCACAATAGTTTGTGTTCTCCATTAGGTGGACATTGGGTTGTTTCTAGTTTTGGCCTAAAGAGTGCTCTTGTGAATATCTCTTGTGTTTCTTGGTGAACATATGTATGCATTTCTCCTTAGGGGTGGACAGAGCTTTACTTACGACTATTAACTTTACAAACATTTTATTAAGTTTTAATAATTTCATCAGTAAATTTTGAAGACCATCCATAGCCTAACAAAAAACACTCATTTACTCTGGAACAATTATATACTTCCTAGAGAAAGTCCTAGAAAATGATCTAGGAATCTAAGAGAGTCATGAGTTTAATTCTAGATTCATTCCAGAGATGTTTCATGTTTTGGTATACTTCTGACCAGGTAGTTTCTTTTTAACCTTGACCAATGTACTTGAACTCTTTTTTTCCCCACTGAGAACTCTTTAAAGTTGTCTAATACAGGGTTGCAAATTGGCTTCAAATGTATTATTAAACCAGTGTAATTTAAAATAAATACATAAAAGTACACTCATAAATGTGCTTTTAATTTAAGTTCATAGCTAACATTTTTTTTAATTTTATTTATTTATTTGAAAGACGGAGATCACAAGTAGGCAGAGAGGCAGGCAGAGAGAGAGAGAGAGGGAAGCAGGCTTCCTGCGGAGCAGGGAGCCCGATGCGGGGCTCGATCCCAGGACCCTCAGATCATGACCCGAGCCAAAGGCAGCAGCCCAAACCACTGAGCCACCCAGGCGCCCCTCATAGCTAACATTTTTAATGATGTCTTTTGAATTCTTGACAAATCCACAAAAATTTACTGTGCGTGGAGGTAAACTTCCAAAAGGTAAGGTACCTTCCCTTTACTATGACTTGACATTAAAAAAAAAATCCATTGCTGATTTAATTTTTACTGATTTAAAAGCTTAAGGTTTAGTTCTTAATTGCTATTTTACAAATAAGTCTTCATTCTGAACATACCATTAATAACCTTTTTTTGGGAGGAAGGGGATTTTGAATTTTATTCCAATTTCAGATTTTAAATTGTGAGCATAGTGCAGAGAACCCTCTGTACACTTAACCAAACTCAGTAGTTTTTTAGCACTTTGCCCCATTTGCTTACTTGCTTTACATAAATGTATTTTTTTTAATTTTTCATTTTTTATAAACATATATTTTTATCCCCAGGGGTACATAAATATATTTTTTAAACTGTTTAAGAGTAAATCATAGATATCATGCTCTTTTAACCCAAATACATTATTATGTATATCCTAAAGTATAAGAATATTTTATTATATAACACCAGTATAGTTATTAAAGTCAGGCAATTTCACACGGTTCCAGAACTAATTATGAAATTTAGTTATATTCAAATTTCTGCATTTCTCTTATTAATACCTTTTGTAGTGAGGTCCTCCCAACCCCCACCCCAAATCCAGGTTTAAGACTCAATCCAGGTTTACACATTTAGATTTTTATTTAATCTTTTTAAAAAAATTATTTTAGAGAAAGAGGGAGAGAAAGGGAGAGCAGGCAGTGGGGAGGGGCAGAGGGAGAGAGAGAATGAGAATCTTCAATCAGACAGATCATGACCTGAACCAGAATCAAGAGTTGCTGCCTAACTGCCTGAGCCACCCAGGCACCCCTTGATTTTTCTTCAATCTGAAAAAGTTGTTTAGCCTATTCATTTATTTACTTATTTATTTATTTGAGAGAGAGTGAGTGAGCACACGTGCAAGTACAGGAGCCAGTCAGGGGGAGGGCAGAGGGAGAGACTCTGAAGCAAACTGTGCACTGAGTGTAGAGCCCCACGCTGGGATCACTCTCACAACCCTATCATGAGATGAGCTGAAGTCTCATGTTTAACTGATTCAGCCACCCAGGCTTCCCTCCTCACTCCATTATTATGGGAGTGGATGTGGATCTTTCATGACCTTAAAACATACTAATTTGTGAAATAGTCTCATTTGTCTTTGATGTTTTCTCTTTTAATGACTGTTGTGATTTATAATTAGAAATATATATTTAGGGGTTGCTGGGTGGCTCAGTGGGTTAAAGCCTCTGCCTTCAGCTTAGGTCATGATCCTGGGGTCCTGGGATTGAGCCTGGCATGGGGTTTTCTGCTCAGCAGGGAGCCTGCTTCCTCCTCTCTCTCTGCCTGCCTCTCTGCCTACTTGTGATTTCCATCAAATAAATTTAAAAAATCTTTAATAAAAAAGAAATATATATGTCTTAGTCCCATTTCTTGTAGTTTTACAGTGATGACAGGAATAGATTTGTCTTTTGTTAATGAGTCAACTTTTAGGACACACCTAAGGTTAGCAGCTGGTTGCCGGGAGAATCAACCATGTGATAAGAGGGCCAGAACTTTCCACAAGTTAGTATATATTCTGCTGTCTTTTGGGACAAAGTCCTTAACTTACGGTGTTTGATGCTATCTCCAAGTGGGTAGCATCCGAATTGACTGGAATGTTAGGGTGCCTGACTGGTGTTGGAGAATTGTTTCTTGGTGTGACGGAAAACCATATGCTAGAATTGGGTCCAAGATTGTAATGACTTTGTGGTGTCCCTGGACCAAATGGTCATGCTATGCTGTAATCACTTACATTAAGCTTTTATGGTTTCCAGTGTTTTGTGATTAAAATTAGCAGTGTGAGGGCTGGGCAAAATGTATGAAGAGGAAAGAGAGAAACATGCTTTTAGTTGTCGAATGAGTGAGTCAGAGGAGTAAAAGGCATAGGAAATACAGTCAGTGATACTGTGATAGTGTTGTATGGTGACAGAGGGTAGCTACACTTGTGAGCAGCATAATGTTTAAACTTGTTAAATCACTATGTTGTACACGTGAAACTAATGTAACTGTGTGTCAACTATACTCAGACATTTTTAACTAAAATAGTAAAATCAGCACTTGTGATGGTCATCTTATTATCTCAAGGCTTTGCCTACATCCTTATTTATCTCTTTAGAATAAATTATAGATTTACTCATTTATTTATTGATTATTCTGGATTCTAACTCTAGAAACAGAATTGGTAAGTTAAATGGGGCACTCATATTTAAGGTTTGTTTCTATACTGCCCACTATCTCTACTGACAGTGTTCAGCAGTGTATAAAAGTGTTGGTATGAATCTCTGCAAATTTTGGATTCATTTATTAGAATCAGTACTATAACATCAGAAAGTTTAAAGTTTAAAGTCATAGAATAGTTAAACACTTTTCTTTCTAATCACAAGAGATCTTTTACAAAATTATGGGAAAATTCTCAGTTACAAAAATACATTCTACCATTTAAACCAGTTAAGAATGACAATAACATGGCAATACAAGGGGTAGTCTTAGGGGCATTTTTCAACAACTTTCCTTTAAAGATAGTTTTTTTATGTTAAAATATAGCATTAATTAATAAAGGGTTTTTTACCTTTTTAAATGAAAAATGAAAAGTTGTGGAAACCAGAGAAATCTGTTATTCCAACTTATGAAAAAGTACTGCTGTTATGAAAATTTTCAAATATAGGAAAAGTTACAAAGCTGCAGAAGTGAACTTCTTTACCTCTCCATACTTTGTTATGTGTCACCTAAGACTAAGGACATTATCCTGAAGAGAATAATTTATCCTACCAAATAAAATTGAATACTATTTCCTTAATATCTTGTACTCTGGAATTCTTTCAAAATTTCCTCAGATGTCCACATAAAATTTTCATCAGAGTTTCTGAAATATGTGTTTTATGGAAGAACATTAAGTCAAGGGTTCATGTGTCACATTTGGTTGCTTAATATTTTAATCTGTGTTTATGTGAATTTTATCTTACTTGTTTAATGACAGATAAGTTTATTATGTTCCATTCTCTCAAGACTTAAATGGTAGAGGGAAATTAGTTTTAAAGAAGTTCCTGAAGAGAATCATTACTAGAGACATACTTTGCTTCAAAATAATAGTCATGTGCTTTCAACCGCAAAACTATGTATGCATTAATTAATAACTATTTGTTTCATAGGTTGACATGAGGTTTTATTTTTATTTTTATTTTATTTTATTTTTATTTTATTTTTTAAGTTGAATTGGTGTATTTGTTTTCTCTTTTAGGAATACTTTTAGTTGGACCACCAGGGACAGGAAAGATGCTTCTTGCCCGAGCTGTGGCTGGTCCTTTTTATTATTCTTCTGGATCAGAATTTGATGAAATGTTTGTGAGTGTGGGAGCCAGCCGTATCAGAAGTTTGTTTAGTACGTTTTAATGTACCTTTCATGCAATACGTAATTTTGTTAATTTTAGGGGAAGAGGGATTCTTACCTATTTGTTATTCAATTATGATTGATAGCTGAACTCGCTATTGTGGGGTTTTGGTTTTAGGTAATTTAATGTGTGACCTAAAACAGAACTGTACTTTCACAAATAGAGAGCTAGAAGTGTTAGGTGAGCTTGGGGCCTGTTGAAAAGCTGGATTTTCGGTTGCTGTCCTTTTTATCTTATTCATTAATTCAGTAGTATGTAATTAAGGAATAGTTAGCCTCAGATCTGACTGTGGCTTGTACAGTCAGAAGAATGAATACTTGGTTGTTTTTATTATATATCATTTTGTATGATACAGTTTTTTTCATGAGGCTATCATTCTTAAATTAGTTTTAGTTTTAAATTATTTTTTATTTTTTTAAGAAATTAGCCTCTTTTTCTTAAATTAGTTTTAAAGAAAAGAAAGAGAACTCATTTTTATGGACTTTCTCCTTAATGAATGTCTTTTGTTGCCTTTGACAGTTTTACAGGTTTTTTATACTTACATGATTTTGTTCAAAAAACATTGATTTCATTAAGCTTATTTGTATCTCTTCTCTTTTCCTAGGGGAAGCAAAAGCAAATGCTCCCTGTGTTATATTTATTGATGAATTATATTCTGTTTGTGGGAAGCAAATTGAGTCACCAATGCATCCATATTCAAGGCAGACTATAAATCAGCTTCTTGCTGAAATGAATGGGTAATTGAATCTTCATCTGTCTTTGGGATATGGTAATATATTTGGGAACATTAGGGAAATAGCGGGGCATCTGGCTAAGTCAGTGGAGCATGCAGCTCTTCCTCTCGGAGTTGTACATTTGAGCCCCATGTGGGGTATAGAGATTATTTTAAAATGAAATCTTTAAAAAAATAGGAAGAAAGAGGAAAAAATGTAGGCAACGGAGTATTCTCTGTGTATGAAGTCAAGACAAGCTGCATTCTCTGTATTGTGTTCTTTCCATTACTAGTGGGGTGACTGAGGTATCAACCTTTCTTAATTGGTGACCCTATACCTTTTTTCATTGATTGTATCATGACAGGAAAGTGATGATTCCCATTGAGAATACTAGTCTGTTTGGAGACATAAAGAGTGTTTGCTGGTTCCTACAAAATTCGTGACTTGCTTTTAGTGTTGTGGTAGATTAAAAGTTTGCATCAGTTTTTATAATATAAAGAGCAAGAAGTGGGGTTGCTTTGGAAGAAGGAAAGACCTTTTTTTCAAGATTTTATTTATTTATTTGACAGAGAGAGATCACAAGTAGAGAGGCCAGCAGGGTGTGGGGGGAGCAGGCTCCCTGCTGAGCAGAGAGAACCTGATGTGGGGCTTGATCCCAGGACCCTGAGACCATGAGCTGAGCCAAAGGCAGAGGCTTTAACCCACTGAGTCACCCAGGCATCCTAGAAGGAAAGACTTCTTAAAACCATGTATGACCTTTTGGAAACAAACAGGAAGTCTAGGAGCAAATAATTTGAATTGGTAAGCTTGAGGATAATTTTTCACAAATTGGGTTTCCTAGCCTTTTCTGTCAGGTCATGTCTTCCTAAGTAGAACAAATATTGTGAAGACATGTAATCATAGATGACTTTGTGATTTATTGTTAGCAGTTTTATTGAGTACTGGCCTAGTAATATTTGTTCTTTTAAAAAAATAATAGGGATGTCTTATCACTTTGGGTATAAAAAGAATCAGTCCCTTTTATTTACTGTTACTAAATTTAATGATAGTTTCGTGTAGAGCATTTCTATATGTGTATTAATTTTCAGTGAAATGTTACTTTCCTTCTTTGGAAGAAGGAAAGTAAAAACCCAGTGAAGAAGTTATAATAGGAGTTATAATAGGAGCCACAAGCTTCCCAGAAGCATTTGATAAGTATGTATTAAAAGACCGTTTTTTACAAGTACTGATACATACTGAGACGTGGATGAACTTTAAAACAGAAGGAAGCCCATCACCAAACATCACATATGATCTGTTTATGTGAAATGTACAGAATCAGCAAATCGGGGGCAACAGAGAGTAGATAAGTGGCTGCCAGGAGGAGAAAAGAATGAAGAATGACTGTTGGTGGCTATGGGATTTCTTTTGGAGTGGGGGAATAAAAATATTCTTAAGTTAGATTGTTGGTAATTGCACAAATCTGACTATATTAAAAACCACTGGATTATCTACTTTGAATTCTGTGATGTGTGAATTAAATTTCAGTAAAGTTGTTAAAAGAATCTTCTGACAACTTTATATCACAAAAGTCTGGGGGTGGTGGAGAGCATTTTTAAAATAAAATTTATAGCAGTTTTAAATATTTAAATGTTATCAATGAAGTTATTCATATTTTAATTTGATCTACTATTTTTTTTGTAATCTTTGCCTAAGTCTGTGGTTTAACATTCTATACTTAAAGCAGTTGTGATAGGAAGCTATCACAGTGTAGCTTTCATAATAGACTGCTGTAGAATTATTGTTCCTAGAGTGACTAGCTTGCATGTTTTTGTTTATGTGGATTGCCTGCTATCTATCTATATCAACCTTTGTTCAGCCTTCTGGTTATTGAACCTGATACTTGAGCCATGTTTTACAAGGAGTTCTCTGAATATTTATATTCAGAATGCCAGTCTAGGCTGGAATAGGTGATGGGGATTAAGGAGCACACTTGTGATGAGCAGTGGGTGACGTGTGGAATTGTCGAATCACTGTATGTACACCTGAAATTAACATAGCACTGTATGTTGTTTGTCCTGGAATTGAAATAAGAAACAAAACTCCATCCAAGATAATAAACCTCAAATATTTAATGTTAATGGATATGAAAGGCATTAACTTGCAACATTTAATCATATTTACTCTTCCAAACATGAAAATATCTATCAAATGATACTAGAACTTTTATCTTTTATTTATTTTTTATTTATTTTTTTTAAATTACTTTTCAGTGTACTAGAGTTCATTGTTTAGGCACCACACTCAGTGCTCTATGCAATACATGCCCTACATGATACCCACCACCAGGCTGACCCAACTTCCCACCCACCACCCCTTCAAAACCGTCAGATGGTTTTTCAGAGTCCATAGTCTCTCATGGTTCATCTCCCCCTCCAATTTCCCCCAACTCCCTTCTCCTCTCCATCTTCCATGTCCCCTGTGTTATTTTTTATGCTCCACAAATAAGTGAAACCATATGATAATCGACTCTCTCTGCTTGACTTATTTCACTCAGCATAATCTCTTCCACTCCCATCCATGTTGATACAAAAGTTGGGTATTCATCCTTTCTGATGGAGGCATAATACTCCATAGTATATATGGACCACATCTTTATCAATTCGTCCATTGAAGGGTATCTTGCTTCTTTCCACAGTTTGGCAACTGTGGCCATTGCTGCTATGAGCATTGGGGTACAGATGGCCTTTGTTTTCACTATATCTGCATCTTTGTGGTAAATACCCAGTAATGCAATTGCAGGGTCATAGGGAAGCTCTATTTTTAATTTCTTAAGGAATCTCCACACTGTTCTCCAAAGTGGCTGCACCAACTTGCATTCCCACCAACAGTGTAAGAGGGTTCCCCTTTCTCCACATCCTCCCAACACATGTTGTTTCCTGTCTTACTAATTTTGGCCATTCTAACTGGTGTAAGGTGGTATCTCAATGTGTTTTTAAATTGAATCTCCCTGATGGCTAGTGATGATGAACATTTTTTCATGTGTCTTAAAGCAAAAGTATTTTTGTTCTAACAAACACATTTTTAAGCATTAGGCACGTACAATTTCATAGTGTCAGTAGATAAAATAATACTAATTTAAAAACCATGAGAGAATCTTAACTATAGGAAACAAACCTAGGGTTTCTGGAAGGGAGGTGGTTGGGGGATGGGGATTAAGGTGGACACTTGATGTGATGAGCACTGGGTGTTATACACAGCTGATGAATGATTGAACTCTACATCTGAAGCTAATGATATATTGGTATGTTGGCTAATTGAATTTAAATTAAAAAACAAAATTGGTAGAAGTATTAAATATATGTATATATACTGAACTAAAGGAAGATCTATAGTCTTAGTAAAAATTTAAAAGCAAAGTTCAAATTAATGGATATAGTATGATCCAATTCTTACAAAAATACCATAATCTTTCTATCTATCTATCTATCTATCTATCATCTATCATCTATATATATTACATATCCTACTTTATGATTTATCTACAGCTCTGTATAGCTATAGATGATATATGTACATATAGAAATCAAAGCAGCCATGGCTATCCAAGTATGTGTTCAGAATCTTAACTTTTTGTATATGTCCCCCTATGGTTATACTTGTCACTGAAAACATGTAATATCTTTGTGATTTAAAAAAGTAATAAAGAAAATATAAACAATATAAAACAGATAACAAGTGGAAAAAAAAACAAAGCGCCATCTAGCTTCTGATTGTCATTATCTTTTC
This sequence comes from Mustela nivalis, assembly GCF_964662115.1. Taxonomy (NCBI): domain Eukaryota; kingdom Metazoa; phylum Chordata; class Mammalia; order Carnivora; family Mustelidae; genus Mustela; species Mustela nivalis. Next base: position 580,982 of record NW_028136259.1, on the reverse strand, counting down.
ATCTTGTCTTCAGTGTGTCAGATATGGACCCACAACTCCATGGTAGATAATCTTCAACAAAGCAGGAAAAAATGTTTAGTGGAAAAAAAGACAGTCTCTTCAATAAATGGTGCTGGGAAAACTGGACATCTATGTACAGAAGAATGAAACTTGATGACTCTCTTATGCCATACACAAATATAAACTCAAACTGAATGAAAGGTCTTAACATGAGGAAGGACTCTATCAATATCCTAAATCAGAACATGTTAAAGTAACTCCTTCAACATCAGCCACAGCAATTTCTTTCAGACATGTCTCCAAAGGGAAAGGAAACAAAAGCAAAAAAGAACTTTGAGGACTTCATCAAAATCAAAAGCTTTGTCACAGCAAAGGAAACAGTCAACAAAAGTAGGAGGCAACCCATGGAACAGGATAATATATTCAAAAACAACAGTACAGACTAAGGGCTGATATCCAAGATCTATAAACTCAAGCTCAAACTCAATACACACAAAACAGACAATCAGGTCAACAAAAGGCAGAAGACATGAACAGACACTTCTCCAAAGAAGACATACAAATGGCTAACAGACACATGAGAAAATGTTCATCATCACTAGCCATCACAGAAATTCTAATCAAAACCACATTGAGATACCACCTTACACCAGTTAGAATGGCCAAAATTAACAAGACAGTAAACAACTTGTGTTGGAGGAGATGTGGAGAAAGGAGAACCCTCTTACACTATTGGTGGGAATGCAAGTTGGTGCAGCCACTTTGGAGAACAGTGTGGAGATTCCTTAAGAAATTAAAAATAGAGCTTCCCAATGACTATGTAATTGCACTACTGGGTATTTACCCCAAAGATACAGATGTAGTGAAAAGAAGGGCCATCTGTACCCCAATGTTCATAGCAGCAATGGCCACAGTCGCCAAACTGTGGAAAGAACCAAGATGCCCTTCAATGGACAAATGGATAAAGAAGATGTGATCCATATACACTATGGAGTATTGTGCCTCCATCAGAAAGGATGAATAAGCAACATTTGTATCAACATGGATGGGACTGGTAGAGATGATGCTAAGTGAAATAAGTCAAACAGAGAGAGTCAATTATCACAAGATTTTGCTTATTGGTGGAGCATAAGGAGTAACATGGAGGACATGGGGAGATGGAGGGAAGGGAGTTGGGGGGAACTGGAGGGGGAGATGAACCATGAGAGCCTGTGGACTCTGAGAAACAAACTGAAGATTTTGGAGGGGAGGAGGTGGGAGGATGGGTGAGCCCTGTGGTGGGTATTATGGAGGGCATGTATATCATGGAGCATGGGGTGTGGTGCATAAACAATGAATCCTGAAACATTGAAAAGAAATTTTAAAAATAAATTAAAAAAAGAGTTTAATTAACAGATTAAATAAATAATAAATAAAAATAATTAAATATAATAAATTATTATAATTATAAATGAATTAAATGATTAAATATAAAATAAACAATTAAAAATAATAAATTAAGTTTAGTAATTTTAGTTTAAAAATCTATAATTTAATCATTTATTTATTTTTAAATTTTTAAATAAACATATAATGTATTTTTATCCCCAGGGGTACAGGTCTGTGAATTGTCAGGTTTACAGATTTCACAGCACTCACCATAGCACATACCCTCCCTAGTGTCCATAACCCCCTCACCCTCTCCCGACCCCCCCTACCCCCAGCAATGCTCAGCCTATTTTGTGAGATTGAGTCTTTTTTTTTTATTAATTTTTTATTTTTTATAAACATATATTTTTATCCCCAGGGGTACAGGTCTGTGAATCACCAGGTTTACACACTTCACAGCACTCATCCAAGCACATACCCTCCCCAATGTCCATAATCCCACCCCCTTCTCCCAAACCCCCTCCCCCCAGCAACCCTCAGTTTGTTTTGTGAGATTAAGAGTCACTTATGGTTTGTCTCCCTCCCAATCCCATCTTGTTTCATTGATTCTTCTCCTACCCACTTAAGCCCCCATGTTGCATCACCACTTCCTCATATCAGGGAGATCACTCGGCATCAGGGAAATACAAATCAAAACCACAATGAGATATCACCTCACACCAGTCAGAGATTGAGTCTTTTATGGTTTGTCTCCCTCTTGATCCCATCTTGTTTCATTTATTCTGTTCCTATCCCCAAAACCCCCCACATTGCATCTCCACTTCCTCATATCAGGGAGATCTATGATAGTTGTCCTTATCACATTGATTTATTTCACCAAGCATAATACCCTCTAGTTCCATCCACATCATCACAAATGGCAATATTTCATTTCTTTTGATGGATGCAATATATATATATATATATATATATATATATATATATATATATATATGCCACATCTTCTTTATCCATTCATCTGTTGATGGACATCTAGGTTCTTTCCATAATTTGGCTATTGTGGACATTGCTGCTATAAAGATTCGGGTGCACGTGTCCCTTTCGAGCACCACGTTTATATCTTTAGGGTATATACCCAGTGGTGCCATCACTGGGTCATACGGTAGCTCTATTTTCTGTTTTTTAAGGAACCTCCATGCTGTTTTTCAGAGTGGTTGCACAAGCTTGCATTCCCACCAACAGTGTAGGAGGGTTCCTTTCTCCACATCCTCGCCAGCATCTGTCATTTCCTGACTTGCTAATTTTAGCCATTCTGACTGGTGTGAGGTGGTATCTCATTGTGGTTTTGATTTGTATTTCCCTGATGCCAAGTGATGTGGAGCATTTTTTCATGTGTTTGTTGGCCACCTGGATGTCTCTTTGCAGAAATGTCTGTTCATGTCCTCTGCCCTTTTCGTGATTAGATTATTTGTCCTTTGGGTGTTGAGTTTGCTGAGCCCTTTATAAATTTTGGATACTAGCCCTTTGTCTGATATGTTGTTTGCAAATATTTTCTCCCATTCTGCCAGTTGTCTTTTTGGTTTTGTTGACTGTTTCATTTTCTGTGCAAAAGCTTTTGATCTTGATGATATCCCAATAGTTCATTTTTGCCCTTGCTTCCCTTGCCTTTGGCGAAGTGCCTAGAAAGAAGTTGCTGTGGCTGAGGTCAAAGAGGTTGCTGCCTGTGTTCTTCTCAAGGATTTGGTGGATTCCTTTCTCACATTGAGGTCCTTCATCCATTTTGAGTCTATTTTCATGTGTGGTGTAAGGAAATAGTCCAATTTCATTTTTCTGCATGTGACTGTCCAAAACCCGAACACCATTTGTTGAAGAGGCTGTCTTTTATCCAGTGGACATTCTTTCCTGCTTTGTTGAAGATTAGTTGACCATAGAGTTGAGGGTCTATTTCTGGGATCTCTATTCTGTTCCATTGATCTATGTGTCTGTTTTGGTGTCAGTACCATACTGTCTTGATGATGACAGCTTTGTAAGAGAGCTTGAAGTCTGGAATCGTGATGCCACCAACTTTGGCTTTCTTTTTCAATATTCCTTTGGCTCTTCGAGGTCTTTTTTGATTCCATATAAATTTTAGGATTATTTGTTCTATTTCTTAGAAAAAAATGGATGGGATTTTGATAGGGATTGTATTAAATGTGTAGATTGTTGAGGTAGCATAGACATTTTCACAATATTTGTTCTTCCAATCCATGAGCATGGAATATTTTTCCATTTCTTTGTGTCTTCCTCAATTTCTTTCATGAGTACTTATTGTTTTCTGAGTACAGATTCTTTGCCTCTTTGGTTCAGTTTATTTCTAGGTATCTTATGGGTTTGGGTGCAATTGTAAATGGGATTGACAAAATTTAGCAATTTTCAAAAAATTTCTTTTTTTAAAAAGGAATGTTTTCTTGAGAGTATTTTGATAATTGTTGAAGATAAATATAAGTGGTTTTAGATGAATGTAAAATATTAAATAATAGAAAAATCACATAAAATGTCATCACTTTGGACCGAAAAGAAGCAAACTGTAAAACAAAACATAGGAAAATATTATGGACCCACTTGAGTAATAAATGCAGCTATTAAATTAAGCTCTAGTATTTTCAAGGACAGGTGAATCAATTTATAAAACCTGATATGTTGGGGCACCTGGGTGGCTCGTTAGGTTAAGTGACTGCCATCAGCTCAGGTCAAGATCCTGGAGTCCGAGGATCGAGTCCCACATCGGGCTACCATCTCCATGAGGGAGCCTCTCCCTCTGACATTCTCCCCTCTCATGCTCTCTCTCTCTCTCAAATAAAAGTAAATAAAATCTTTTTTAAAAAGCCTGGTATGTTTCCTTTATTAGGGGTAGCTTTTATAAAGGTACATATAATACTAAATACTTAAGCATAAAGTATTTCAAGATGAAATTCAGAAAACTTTTCTGAATGTTTTCAGTTGTGCTTAGGCTAGTAACAGTTTAGGTCATAATTTAAAGATTTATAAATCATGTCTGGCAACTCTGCATTTCTTTATTTTTCACAAAGTTATCTAAATTTAAGAACTTTTGTGATGTGTCCCAATGGGATTTTAATGATCTATTTAATGGCAATTTTGGTTTTCCTTTAGAAAAAGTAAGTTTATTTTGTAGTTACAGTGATATAAATATTTTACGTTCTAGTTCAGGATAGTTATTTTCTTTTTTCTTTTGGAATATGAGTCATTTGTGAAGAGTCGTTTTGGAATTTTAATATTGTGTTTATCTACGTAGCTGTGGATCCAGAAATTGTAGCTCGAGGTACTGTTGGCTTTTCTGGAGCAGAGTTGGAGAATCTTGTGAACCAGTCTGCATTAAAGGCAGCTCTTGATGGAAAAGAAATGGTTACCATGAAGGAACTAGAGTTTTCCAAAGATAAAATTCCAATGGGTAGGTTTTTTTTTTTCTCTTTTTCATCTTCCCTGTCTTACACTGTTCATTATGTTAGAGAATAAATTCTTTTTGAGAAAAATGTTATAAGAAAGAAAGTTATAGGAGCAAGAAAATATTTACTCTGAAGTAGCCACACAACTGGGCCTCTTACAGAACAAATACAGTTTATATGATTATACAGTTTGGGGGCAGGGGGTGCCCATGTGTTTACTCTTGTCTGGTATAGCTGATAAAAGAATAATTGTACTGATAAAAGAAAAATTTTTTTCTAATTTTAAGTATTTGATTTTAAATCTTGAATGAACTTCAGAACAATTTCGTTGTGACATTTCCTGTTTAAATTTATTTTCTGGAAATAGGATTAAACTGCCCTGGTTGATAGTAAGGAGTAAGAGGACAGCTCTTACAAATTTGATTGTCAGTAGGCAACTTATTTTGGTTTAAAATAATTTATTAATGATATTAAGTCATGTCACTCTAAGAATTACTTAAAGGCAAGTGGGTTTCATTCATCTAAATATACCTTCCTAATGGAATAATTTCATTCAATTAATTTTTATCCTTAGGGCATGAACGTAGAAGCATGGAGATTGACAATAAAAACAAAACCGTCACAGCATATCATGAATCCGGTTATGCTATTATTGCATATTACACTAAGGACGCAATGCCTATCAACAAAGCTACAATCATGCCAAGAGGGCCAACACCTGGACATGTATCCTTTTTTTTCTCTTTTTCTTAAAATAACACTCTCTAAAAGCTGTAGGAAACTGTTGAGGAAAATAATTTAAAAGAAAATTCAACTAAGTTCTAAGTTTGCTGATAACTTTCTTCTTTAACCTTCTGAACCATTGTGAGATCAGAGATACTCATGAAACTTATCTGCTAATAAAGAATACTAATAATTCAAATATTATATATCTACATAATGAAATGTAAGTCTGGAATGACAACAAAGTATCATTCTTAAATATGTCACTGCTTTTTTCCCTCCGCAAAGAAACCAGGTTATTGGTTCCATAGTCTTTCTAGGATTTTTCTCACTGAATACAAGTTTCATTTTCTTATCTTTCTAAACATAGACATTTTAAGCCTTTTTCGGCACCTGGGTTCAAGTCCATCCTATTGCAGCATTATTCTGTTGCAGGGTTATAGAGTTATGACATGTAAAATGAACTTTTTCTATATAAGGAATTTTTCTTCCTTTGTATAATGCCAGTTTTGTCGTTAGTCTCCTGAGACCAACTCTACTAAATGCCTTTGAACTGTCAGCATCATGACATTAAGTGCTATAGCAAGAGCCAGCTGATAATTCTAATCATTAATGTAAATATTTTCAACTGTGTCTGGAGTTTTTCTTTGTTTTCAATTGTCTATATGTCCCTCTTGCCTGAGAATGACAGATGGAATGAAACTAGAGCTCAGCTGCTTGTGCAGATGGATGTTAGTATGGGAAGAAGAGGGGCTGAGGAGCTTATATTTGGAACTGACCATATCACAACAGGTTGGCTGTAAAGAATGGCTTTAGTTCAGATTGTGCTTGCTGATATAAAAATATTTGAAAATATTGAGTCTATGTATATTTTTAAATTTTAGGTGCTTCCAGTGATTTTGATAATGCAAACAAAATTGCAAAGTGGATGGTTACCAAAATTTGGAATGAGCGAAAAGGGAATAGCTAATTCTACCCCTCCCTCATGTATCAAATGATTTGCCAAGTGTCTCCTTATGAGACAGGGTTCTTTTTTTATTCTTGAGACTTTTTTTTTTAATTGGAGAGAGCGAGCATGAGAGGGGGGATGGTCAGAGGGAGAAGCAGACTCCCAGCTGAGCAGGGAGCCCAGTGCAGGACTTGATCCTAGGACTCTGGCACCATGACTGGAGCTGAAGTGAGTCTCTTAACCCACTGAGCTACCCCAGGCACCTTAGGAGAGAGGGTTCTTGTTATAAACTGGTAACATTTATTTTCCCCCTCTCATTCTGAGTAGACTTGTCACAGCTCATTCTAAACTAAACTTTTTTTTTTTTCTTTGAGTGCTAAAGTATAGTATTCACTTTCCATTCTGGCTGCTTGGACAATAGTAGTATGTCATGAGTTAAGCAAACGATAAGATATCCTGTTTCTGTTCATATGACATAAAACTTCTGTTTGCTGAGCTTGCTTACTTTGCCCTTCCCACGTATTTCACTCTCCTACGTTATCACTGTGGCTTCATACAGCACTTCTAGTAACTACATTGTGGATTTCTGGATTTAGAATAGTGGCAAAGGTTTTCTAAGAAGGTACTCAGAACCATACTTGGGATTTTAAAGTTTCTCTTTTGTTCATACTTTTTAGTCTTACACTTTCAGAAGAATGATGAAATTTCTATACTGAATTTCTTCCTTGCCCTTGATGAGGTTTCCTTAAGTATAGGATAGTACTTCCTCTGTTTACATGTATTAGTGGTTTCGGGTGTTTCTGTTCAATTTCGTTCTTTTTCATTTGTTTTAGCTTGGAGTTATGACCTACAGCGACACTGGGAAACTGAGTCCAGAAACTCAATCTGCTATTGAACAAGAAATTAGAATCCTTCTAAGGGTAATAATTCCTTTTTTCTGTGATTATTCATCTGTCTAGTCATTAATGTGCCTAAATAGTTAGGTGCTACCAGAAGATAATGGTTATCCCCTGTGTAGAGCTGTCACTATATATAATCAAGAGAATGAGTGCACCATTGAAGCCATGATTTCAGTATGTAGTTGGGAGCCTCTCGTCATAGACTGAATCTTTATTTTCTTCTGGCCATAGGCTAGCAACTGTCAATATCAGTAATTTTAAATATTCTACTTCATCTGTAAAACCATAGTGTTGTTAGAATAGGGAGGATATTTGATTATTTGAATCTTTATTAGTTTTTCACTCTGACATATATTTTATTCCATAAGTATTAGTTGCTTTGTGCCTCGCTGTGTACATACACTGAGAATGAAGCATAAAGGTCTTTGAAAACAAAAGCCTTTTTGATTGCAGGGTCCAGTACAGAGAACGTGAGCATCGATTCAGTGAGATGAGTGAGTAGGTTCTGTGGAATCTCCTTAAGGCAGAGCAGATGCTTGGATTAGGGCAGTGAGAGGGGAAATTGAGAAAAATGAAGGCATTCAAGAGATGCTGATCTAGTGGAATCGAATGCCTTTCTGATATTTGGTCGAGAGTGCAGCTAAATTACGTAACAAAGCTGTGTTCTCGATTTCTGCCTGGTGCCATCTAGTTGTGTGCCATTGACTGAGAAACCACTGATGATGACCTAAGTTGGGGAAGTGTGTCGATTACAAGCTGAGTTTTATACATATTGAATTTGAAGTGTTTACTTTTTTTAAGGTTTTACTTCTTTATTTGAGAGAGAGCGAGAGAGCATGAGCATAAAGTGGGGTGCATGAGGGGCAGAGGGAGAAGCAGATATCCCTGTTGAGCAGGGAGCCTGATGTGGGGCACGATCCCTGGACTCTGGGATCCTGACCAGAGCTGAAGGCAGACACTTAACCAGCTCAGCTCCTGAATTTGAGGTGTCTTAGTGAAAATTTCACGTGGGGAGGGATACGTGGGTCTGGTGCTTAGTGCAGAGGTTGGATATGTGCATTCCATTTGGATGTACATGAAGGCAGGTCTTGGAATGGAAAAGACTGAGCTACGTGGCAGAAAGTCTAGTGAATGAGAACTGGAATTAGGGTTGTAGATGGCCAAATAAAGGATGTTGAAGTCAGATGGTGTAAACTTCAAAGAAATCATGCTTTATAGAAGAGGATGGTAAAGTAATCGTCTGTCAGTGGTGAGGGGAGCAATGGTCTCACCTCTTTACTCTGAAAGATCTGGGATAGGAGGGAATCAGTAGCTGTCAGTCGAGGGATTCAGAGTGTCCCTAGGAGGGCCAGGTTTTGATTAACTCAAGGAGGTAAAAGCTTTAAAGTCATTAAGTTGATGAAAAGTTTATATGTTGCAAAGGTTTAGAAGGTGTTTCAGAAGAGGAATTCTCTCTCCCTTGCCTGAATCTTCATTCCTTTTTTTACTGTTTATGTTATCTTGAGTAAATTATCTCTTCTAGTATTAGAGCATTGGAAATACTCTTTCTTTGCTCTTAATCCTTTTCTGAAATGTTAAGCTTGCGAGGGCGGTAGGTACTCTTTCCACTAGATGGCACACTTACATTGTTATTAAGGAAAATGATGCTTAGCTAGTATACGTTTTAGGTTCAAATGTATATAAAACTTAAAGATATAAAAACCATAGCATAGTCTTACATGGTACAGGCGATGTTCCTAGGAAGATGTTGCTGCGGCTGAGGTCGAAGAGGTTGCTGCCTGTGTTCTCCTCAAGGATTTTGATGTATTCATTTTGCGCATTGAGGTCCTTCATCCATTTTGAGTCTATTTTCGTGTGTGGTGTAAGGAAATGGTCCAATTTCATTTTTCTGCATGTGGCTGTCCAATTTTCCCAACACCATTTATTGAAGAGGCTGTCTTTTTTCCATTGGACATTCTTTCCTGCTTTGTCGAAGATGAGTTGACCATAGAGTTGAGGGTCTAATTCTGGGCTCTCTATTCTGTTCCATTGATCTATGTGTCTATTTTTGTGCCAGTGCCATGCTGTCCTGATGATGACAGCTTTGTAATAGAGCTTGAAGTCCAGAATTGTGATGCCACCAACTTTGGCTTTGTTTTTCAATATCCCTTTGGCTATTCGAAGTCTTTTCTGGTTCCATATAAATTTTAGAATTACTTGTTCCATTTCTTTGAAAAAGATGGATGGTACTTTGATAGGAATTGCATTAAATGTGTAGATTGCTTTAGGTAGCATAGACATTTTCACAATATTTATTCTTCCAATCCAGGAGCATGGAACATTTTTCCATTTCTTTGTGTCTTCCTCAATTTCTTTCATGAGTACTTTATAGTTTTCTGAGTATAGATTCTGTGTCTCTTTCGTTAGGTTTATTCCTAGGTATCTTATGGTTTTGGGTGCAATTGTAAATGGGATTGACTCCTTAATTTCTCTTTCTTCTGTCTTGCTGTTGGTGTAGAGAAATGCAACTGATTTCTGTGCATTGATTTTATATCCTGACACTTTACTGAATTCCTGTATAAGTTCTAGCAGGTTTGGAGTGGAGCCCTTTGGGTTTTCCACATATAGTATCATATTATCGGCGAATAATGATAATTTGACTTCTTCTTTGCCCATTTGGATGCCTTTAATTTCCTTTTGTTGTCTGATTGTTGAGGATAGGACCTCTAGTACTATGTTGAATAGCAGTGGTGATAATGGACATCCCTGCTGTGTTCCTGACCTTAGCGGAAAAGCTTTCAGTTTTTCTCCATTGAGAATGATATTTGCGGTGGGTTTTTCATAGATGGCTTTGATGATATTGAGGTATGTGCCCTCTATCCCTAAACGTTGAAGAGTTTTGATCAGGAAGGGATGCTGTACTTTGTCAAATGCTTTTTCAGCATCTATTGAGAGTATCATATGGTTCTTGTTCTTTCTTTTATTGATGTGTTGTATCACATTGACTGATTTGCCTACATTGAACCAACCTTGCAGCCCTGGAATAAATCCCACTTGGTCGTGGTGAATAATCCTTTAATGTACTGTTGAATCCTATTGGCTAGTATTTTGATGAGAATTTTCGCATCTGTGTTCATCGAGGATATTGGTCTATAGCTCTCTTTTTTGATGGGATCCTTGTCTGGTTTTGGGATCAAGGTGATGCTGGCCTCATAAAATGAGTTTGGAAGTTTTCCTTCCATTTCTATTTTTTGGAACATTTTCAGGAGAAAAGGAATTAGTTCTTTAAATGTTTGGTAGAATTCTTCTGGGGAGCCGTCTGGCCCTGGGCTTTTGTTTGTTTGGAGATTTTTAATGACTGTTTCAATCTCCTTACTGGTTATGGGTCTGCTCAGGCTTTCTATTTCTTCCTGGTTCAGTTGTGGTAGTTTATATGTTTCTAGGAATGCATCCATTTCTTCCAGATTGTCAAATTTGTTGGTGTAGAGTTGCTCATAGTATGTTCTTATAATAGTTTGTATTTCTTTGGTGTTAGTTGTGATCTCTCCTCTTTCATTCATGATTTTATTTATTTGGGTCCTTTCTCTTTTCTTTTTGATAAGTCGGGCCAGGGGTTTATCAATTTTATTAATTCTTTCAAAGAACCAGCTCCTAGTTTTGTTGATTTGTTCTATTGTTGTTTTTTATTTTTGGTTGGTTCTATTTTATTGATTTCTGCTCTGATCTTTATGATTTCTCTTCTCCTGCTGGGCTAATGGTTTCTTTCTTGTTCTTTCTCCAGCTCCTTTAGGTTTAGGGATAGGTTGTGTACCTGAGACCTTTCTTGCTTCTTGAGAAAAGCTTGTACCGCTATATATTTTCCTCTCAGGGCTGCCTTTGTTGTGTCCCACAGATTTTGAACTGTTGTATTTTCATTATCATTTGTTTCCATAATTTTTTTTCAATTCTTCCTTAATTTCCCGGTTGACCCATTCATTCTTTAGAAGGATGCTGTTTAGTCTCCATGTATTTGGGTTCTTTCCAAACTTCCTCTTGTGGTTAGGTTCTAGCTTTAGAGCATTGTGGTCTGAAAATATGCAGGGAATGATCCCAATCTTTTGATACCAGTTGAGTCCTGATTTAGGATGGAGGATGTGATCTATTCTGGAGAATGTTCCATGTGCACTAGAGAAGAATGTGTATTCTGTTGCTTTGGGATGAAATGTTCTGAATATATCTGTGATGTCCATCTGGTCCAGTGTGTCGTTTAATGCCTTTATTTCCTTGCTAATCTTTTGCTTGGATGATCTGTCCATTTCAGTGAGGGGAGTGTTAAAGTCCCCTACTATTATTGTATTATTGTTGATGTGTTTCTTTGATTTTGTTATTAATTGGTTTATATAGTTGGCTGCTCCCACATTGGGGGCATAGATATTTAAAATTGTTAGATCTTCTTGTTGGACAGATCCTTTGGGTATGATATAGTGTCCTTCCTCATCTCTTATTATAGTCATTGGCTTAAAATCTAATTTATCTGATATAAGGATTGCCACTCCTGCTTTCTTTTGATGTCCATTAGCATGGTAAATTCTTTTCCACCCCCTCACTTATATCTGGAGGTGTCTTCGGGCTTAAAATTAGTTTCTTGGAGGCAACATATAGATGGGTTTTGTTTTTTTTTATCCATTCGGATACCCTGTGTCTTTTGATTGGTGCATTTAGCCCATTAACATTCAGGGTAACTATTGAGAGATATGAATTTAGTGCCATTGTATTGCCTGTAAGGTGACTGTTACTGTATATGGTCTTTGTTCCTTTCTGATCTACCACTTGTAGGCTCTCTCTTTGCTTAGAAGACCCCTTTCAATATTTCCTATAGAGCCGGTTTGGTGTTTGCAAATTCTTTCAGTTGTTGTTTGTCCTGGAAGCTTTTAATCTCTCCTTCTATTTTCAAAGATAGCCTAGCTGGATATAGTATTCTTGGCTGCATGTTTTTCTCATTTAGTTCTCTGAAAATATCATGCCAGCTCTTTCTGGCCTGCCAGGTCTCTGTGGATAAGTCAGCTGCCAATCTAATATTTTTACCATTGTATGTTACAGACTTCTTTTCCTGGGCTGCTTTCAGGATTTTCTCTTTGTCACTGAGACTTGTAAATTTTACTATTAGGTGATGGGGTGTGGGCCTATTTTTATTGATTTTGAGGGGCATTCTCTGAATTTTGATGCTCATTCCCTTTACCATATTGGGGAAATTCTCCCCAATAATTCTCTCCAGTATACCTTCTGCTCACCTCTCTCTTTCTTCTTGTTCTGGAATCCCAATTATTCTAATGTTGTTTCATCTTATGGTGTCACTTATCTCTCGAATTCTCCCCTCGTGGTCTCATAGCTGTTTGTCCCTCTTTTGCTCAGCTTCTTTATTCTCTGTCATTTGGTCTTCTATATCACTAATTCTTTCTTCTGCCTCATTTATCCAGAGCCTCCATTTTTTATTGCACCTCATTAATAGCTTTTTTAATTTCAACTTGGTTAGATGTTAGTTCTTTTATTTCTCCAGATAGGGCTTTTATATCTCCCAAGAGGGTTTCTCTAATATCTTCCATGCCTTTTTCGAGCCTGGCTAGAACCTTGAGAATTGTCATTCTGAACTCTAGATCTGATATATTACCAATGTCTGTATTGATTAGGTCCCTAGCCTTTGGTACTGCCTCTTGTTCTTTTTTTTGTGGTGAATTTTTCTGTCTTGTCATTTTTCCAGATAAGAGTATATGAAGGAGCAAGTCAAATACTAAAGGCTGGCAACAACCCCAGGAAAATATGCTTTAACCAAATCGGAAGAGATCCCAAATCGTGAGTCGGGAGAAAGGGGATAAAAAGAGGTTCAAAAAGGAAGAAAGAAAAAAAAAGAAAGAAAAGAATTAAAAAAAAAAAAAGAAAACGAATAAAGAAAAATATAAAAAAGAAAAAATATATATATTAGATAAACTAGTTAAAAATCGTTAAAAAAGAAAAGGGTAAAAGTTAAAAAAAAATTTACCAGAAGGTGAGGAAAAAAAATGAAAAATAAAAAAATTAAATTAACTGCAGGACTAAAAAAATCACAGGGAGAAAGCCATGAGCTCTGTGCTTTGCTTTCTCCTCCTCTGGAATTCTGCTGCTCTCCTTGGTATTGAAACCACACTCCTTGGTAGGTGAACTTGGTCTTGGCTGGATTTCTTGTTGATCTTCTGGGGGAGGGGCCTGGTGTAGTGATTCTCAAGTGTCTTTGCCCCAGGCGGAATTGCACCGCCCTTACCCGGGGCCGGGCTGAGTAATCCACTCAGGTTTGTTTTCAGGAGCTTTTGTTCCCTGAGCACTTTCTGTAGAGTTCCGGAGGACGGGAATACAAATGGCGGCCTTCTGTTCTCCAGCCCGGAGGAGCCAAGAGCCCGGGGCCCCACTCCTCAGTGCGCACTCAGAGAACAGCGCCCAGTTACTCCCGTCTGCCTGACCTCTGGCCGCGCTCTGAGCTCACAGAGCCTGTGGCTGGTTCAAGGTAACACCGAGATGTGAGCTTACTGTCGGCTCTGTCTCTGTAGCTGGTTTTCTTGTTCCAATCCCGCAAGCTCTGCGACTCTCAGACACCCCTGATCCTTCTGTGACCCTGCGGGACCTGAGGCCACGCTGACCCCGCGTGGGCTTCGCCCTGGTTTAGCCTCTGGAGCGATGTCCCTCAGTGGAACAGACTTTTAAATGTCCTGATTTTGTGCTCCGTTGCTCTGCCACTTGCCGGCAGCCAGCTCCTCCCCCCCGGGTCTATCTTCCTGTTGCTTTGGATTCACGTCTCTGCCAGTCCTGCCTTTCAGAAAGTGCTTGTTTTTCTGTTTCCAGAATTGCTGTTCTTCTTCTCTTCGATCTGCTGAAGGATTTGCAGGTGTTTGCAACCTTTAGATAAGCTATCTATCTGATCTCCTGCTAGCTGAATTAGTCTCAGCCTGCTACTTCTCTGCCATCTTGACTCCTCCCCCCCATTATCCCATTTTTTAATTGGCCACTTCCCTTTCCCCTTTCTCTCCTCTTTCATCCTTCCCTGTCCCTCTCTCTTTCCTTCCTTCTCCCTGTGTGTATACATGTCTTTGTGTGGATGCAGGTTTTTATTTTTCTTAGACAGACTTCTGGGGTAGAAGTTGCTGGGTCATGTAGTAAGTTTCTGTTTACCTTTTTACGGCCCTGATGAAATGCATCATTCTCCGTATCTTCTACAGCATATTCTTAGAGTCTTTGTGATAAAAATGTCATTCTTAGAGAGTCATTCTGGTGTGAATGAAATAATATGTCATGGATTAACATACGGGTAGCTACACTAGTGATATCCTCTCCTGTTTTATTGGTCGTGTGTATATTTTCTTTGGAGAAACATCCATTCAGAGCACCCTCACTGTCCCTTTTGGGTTTTCTTATTATGTGGTGTAAGAGATCATATATTCTGAACACAAGTTCTTTAACAATCCTGCTTTTTAAAAATCCAATTGACAATCTCTGTTGAGTGGAGTGTTTAGTTAATTCAGATTTAGTTTTGATATACTTGTTTCTACACTTCCCATTTTGCTTTTTCTTTCCTGGTTTTCTCATATCCCAAGAGATCCTTCTGTTCCTCCTTTTTTGAGTTACATCTTAGTGATTGATCTAGGTATGACTGTGTGCATCTTTTCAGTCTACTCTAATTCTGGTCAAATGTGGGAACTTTGTTTCAGCAGATCTCATTTTCTTCTCTGTGCTCCTAGTGTCATATGTTATATCTGTGCATGTTACAGCAGCTCAACAATACAGTGACATAACTAGTGCTTTATAGACTCTTCTTTTCACAGTCTTTCTCTGGGAATGTCATTTATTTTTGCCTTTGTTTTTTTAAGAATAGTTTTGCTGGATATAGAATACATTGTTGCCTTTTTTAAAATCTGTAATCATTTAGATTATGTTATCCCATAGGCTCCTAGCTTCCATTCATTTTTTGTAAGAAGTTAGCTGTTAATCATAATTTTGGTCTCCTTTTGTGATAGGTTGTTTTTTTTTCTCTTGCAGATTTCAAGGTTTTGTGTTCATTTGTTTATCCTTGATTTTAGCAGTTTGACCCCATGATGACACGTTTAGGTGTGGATGTCCTTGTCTATTTCCTGGTTAGGATTTACTGGGCTTCATGGATCTGCAGATTAGGTTTTCATCAAATTTAAGCAATTTTTGGCAATTGCTTCTTCAAATATATTTATTAATCCTTTTCTGTCTTCCTTCTGGGGATCTCCTTATCATTAATCTGGTCTCAGGCTTTGTTCATTTTCTTCATTTTCTTTTCTACCCCTCTGCTTGAGATTGAGTAATTTCTGTTGATTCTTCAAGTTCACTGATTCTCCTGTCATCTCAAATCAGTTGAATTTTCCATTGCAGGTACTGTATTTTTCAGCTGTAAGTTCCCATTCAATTCTTTAATTTACTTTGTATTTTTTTTTATTTTAATTTTTATTTTGTAAAGGTTTTTTTTTTTTTTAAATTTGACAGAGAGATCATAAGTAGGCATATAGACAGGCAGAGAGAGAGGGGGAAGCAGGCTCCCTGCTGAGCAGAGGGCCCAATGTGGGCCTCGTTCCCAGGATCCTGAGATCATGACCTGAGCTGAAGGTAGAGGCTTAACCCACTGAGCCACCCAGGCACCCCTGTATCTTTTTATTGAGACTCTTCATGTGTTGTGTCATTTTCATCATGCTTTTCAGCACTATTTCCATTAGTCTTTGACCATGTCCATGTAGCTCTTTTAAATCTTTGCTGAATCTACCATCTGGAAATACTTAGATGGTTTCTCCTTAATGCTTTTTGTAGTAAGGGTCACCTTTCTTGTCTCTTTGTTTTATAATCTTGTTGAATTTCAGGTAATGTAGCAATTAGGGGTTCTGATTTCCACCCCAGGGGGTTGTCTTGTTCTGCTTAATAACTTGCCTCCAGTAAATTTATGAAGTCTGTCTCTCCTGCAGTGTGCAGCCATTGATGTCTCTGTTCATTTCTTAAATTTTTAAGTCTTGATTCCTACATGTTGCTGCTGTGCCTGCATCCTTTCACATTTAGCCAACGATTGGGCAGATGTTGTGTGCAGACCCCATTATTCATGCTTTCTCCTCTGCTGATGGCTCTGTGTGGGCTTCTATGTCCATTCAACATTTGGGTCATTTTCAAGGCTTCCTAGTTTTTGCTAACAAGCTTTTTGCTTCTTTGCGTATGTGTGCATGGCTTGGCAACCATGGGTATGTGGGTGGCTTGAACCAGCTTCAGTTTCAACTGCATGCCCTGGGTAAACCTGGAATTTATGTGGAGTGCTTATCACATTCAGATGGCTCTCTGAACTCTCAGAGCTTACAGTTAAGTACCTTGCTACTCTTACCTTGTTTCCCCCAAACAGCATTGCAGCCTCAGGCTAGAGAACCCTGTCTGCTTAGCATGGAGGCCACCTCTTTGACTTACTCTGCCTCAGGTCAGGCAAGTCCCTTCTCTAAGTGACAGGTTTCTGGCATGGGAGGTGAGAGCACAGAACAGACTCACACAACTCCAATCAAACTTCAGTAATTTTCATGAATAAACACTTCTTCTTTTGTTGTAGGTCTTTAGAGTCTTTAAAATATTATTATCCAGATTTATAGCCCCGGAGCGGCGAGCAGAGCGGAGGCCCCGCCGCCCCGCCACCCCGGAGCAGCGAGCTCAGCAGAGGCACCGTGGCCCGGCCTCGCGCCACCCCGGAGCGGCGAGCCTAGCGGAGGCCCCGCCGCCCCGCCGCTCCGCTGCCCCGGAGCAGCGAGCTCAGCAGAGGCACCGTGGCCCCGCCCTCGCGCCACCCCGGAGCGGCGAGCCTAGCGGAGGCCCCGCCGCCCCGCCGCTCCGGTGCCCCGGAGCAGCGAGCTCAGCAGAGGCACCGTGGCCCCGCCCTCGCGCCACCCTGGAGCGGCGAGCCTAGCGGAGGCCCCGCCGCCCCGTGGACCCGCCGCCCCGCCGCCCCGCTGCCTGGGAGCGGGGAGCCGAGCGGAGGCCCTACCATACTGAGATCTTAGAGGCTTGGGCCTCGCACATGCGCGTTGGGCACCTTTAGTCACTGCCCTTTATGCGCAGGCGCAGCCACGCCGGATTCAGAGGTGCGCAAGCGCATTTGTGCTTGGCGTCATAGTTACCGTTGTTAGGTGCTCCAAGATTCCTAACTGTTGCGTGGTGGGTTTGGCTTATCTCTAGCACTGGTGTTGGTGTCTAGAAGCGGCGAAGAGCCAAGCGGAAGGTGAAGTGGTGGTAAAGCCTCTAGGCTTTGCAATGAAGAAGTTTTTTTGTTTTCAGAGTGGGAAGGTGTGCTCATCCTCGACCTCTGACATCGAGGGGATGAATGACTTGATGGCTTGGGTTCACAAGGAGGAAGTCACGGAGACCCAGCCCCGGTATAACATCCGCCGGAAAGAGCTCAAAAAGATCCACAAAGTTGCTCTCCTGGGTGATATATGGAATATGGATCAGTTGCTACTGCGTGGGAAGAACGTGAATAAAAGAGACAAGAGGAAAAGGTAATAGGCATTAAGGGCCTGCTTAGCCAGAGGGAGTCATTTTGTGTTTATGTAGTGAACTTAGATTGACCCCGCCCCTCCCAGAGGAAATTACTTGCAAAGCCTAGATAGATACAAGGGCAGGTCAGGCCAGGTGAAGACATCCAATCAGTGGGATGCGCATATATCTACTAGGGTAAATTGAAATTCAGTTGGCCATCTGTATATTTACTAGGGTAAATTGAAATTCAATTGGCCACACAGAGAAAGCCCAGGCAGTTTTCTCTGTGTGTTGCAGACCTAGCATGATTGTGCAGTTTTCTCTGTATATCACAATCTCATTGCCCACCTGTGTATAGCCCGGCAAAACGACCTCTAGAAAAGTCTGTGAGGCTGGGAGGGTTCATCTCTTTGCAAGAGACAGCCCTGAGCGGTCAGTTTGATTCTCGATGCTTGGCGCGAAATAAAGCATTGCTTGACCTTCGCTTTGTATCAGTCTCATTCCTTTGATTACGGGATTGTCCGGGAACAAACAATGAGCACGGAGCCAGCATCAGGATTTCTGGGAAAAGCCTCTGGATGTAAGATCACGGGATCCTGTCTGTCTGATTGTGGAGCTCCAGGGTATGGCCCACCGGGAAGGACCTGGAGCAGCCATGCTCCCCAGGGCTAGAGTGGATGCGGGGACGCCCCTTCCCTCTACTGGTAGGTCGCCAGGGAGTTCAAGTCCCTATCAGCAGTCAGGGGGTTTGAGTCCCCCTAAGCTGTCACCAGGTGTTCGAGTCCCCCTAGGCAGCCAGGGGGTTCGAGTCCCCCTAGGCTGTCAGGGGTTTCGAGTCCCCCTAGAAAATCCCCACCTGTGGCAGGACCACTGGGCCTTCAGTTGTCCTTGTCTTGTTTTGTTGTTGTTGTTGTTGTTGTTGTCTGTTGTGTTGTTTGCTGTGTTTGAAAAAATGGGGCAAGCAGAGAATGAGGGGACTCTGACTTTTAATGGGTATAACTGGAGCCAACTGTGGTTAGTCTAACTCGAGACAGAGACTTTAAGGAATATTCCCAAGCAGCTGCTGAAACTCTCTTTGTTTTGGGGAAGTTCCTGTCTTCTATGGCCCGATGTGGACTGCCTAGCCCCTCCCCCTTGCTGGCAGGAGAGCATGGCATCTGAAGTGGAGTGGGCCCAGGTGGAACATGAAATATGTTAAGAAAGAGGTTACTAAACTGATGGTTGTCTGTCTGTCTCAGGGTCTTAATGGGTAATTGTTAAAGTAGCTCTCAAAGTCTTTGGTATCCTGAAACTGTGAAAACGTGAAGGTTTGCTTGAATGACAAATGGAATTAAATTTGTTGTACATCTAGGTCTTAACCAAATGGGATAAAATGCTAGAGCGTTGGTTGTTGGAACAGTTTTGTGCTTTTGAAATCTGCTGGTGAACATGTTTTGTACTTAAATGATTCTTAAATTTGCCTTCTAAGAATTCTCTTGTAAAATGACTTCCGCCTTAAAGGAAATTCATATGGGTAGACTTTCAGGACAAATACAGGTCTTTGATATGTTAAAATCCTGGAACTAAAATGGGAAAGAATTGCCAGAAGTAAAAGCTGCATTCAGACTAAACCAGAATGAGTAACATGGGACTAGATGAACTGAAAGATTGTAATGTTGTATCTTTTGATGTTTTGTCTTATTTTAAACATTACTGGTTCCGTAGTGTTTGCTCTCCCAGGCTTGTTAAACTTTTTCTTAAGTTATCTGTAACTTACAGAGATGTAAAAGTAGTCATTTGTAAACAAATGAAGGTATTCAACTCTTTCTCTCTATCTGAACCCTCTGAAACCGAAAGGTCTCAGCAAGTATTCTTTCTTGCATGGCAATCAGTCATTTGCATAAGTTCAGTAAGAATCGGTTCTCCTTGTAACAAGACACCATTGGAAACACTGGTTATTTTACCAAGGCTTTGACTGGAATGTCATATTTGAAAAGATTCAGCTATGACTAGACAGCTTAAAGGAACTAAGGTGGACATTATAAAACCTGGAGCCTGAAAGCCCTTTGGTACTGTTGGCCTGATACCTTGCTTAGAGAGTTCCCAACAGCCTCCCCAGGAGAGTAAAGGATATCACTTCCTGGCAGATGCAGGAACCTCTGGATACTTTGGGGACCTCAGGAAGAGGAATTCGCCCAAATTGAGAGGTATTGCAGGCATGTCTGATGGCAAGTATGTGGCTTGGCTTCTGGCCTGGAGAGGCTACTATTAGTTCAGCCTAGAGATTCCTTATGAGAAGTTCCAGCAAAGCAGATTCTAGAAGATTTATATGATCACTCACTGTTCTTGCAGAGCTTATGTAAGTAATTAGGCCAAGTTTGTTAAAGCTGGACTTGTTTTTCAAATAAATTAGTCCTGGTTTGGTTATCTCTGGAAATGAGGGTTATTTTAGAGAGAAAAATTATGTTTTAATAATACACCTTTATGGATGTTAAATTCAACGTTTGATTGTCTTTAAATGCTTGCTTACCTAAGCTAGACAACCTGAGGTAAACGTCAGGGAAGTTGCATGATAGCTTGTTTAGATGATCTTGCTTTTGCCAGTCAGTCAGCTGCAGATATAGGGAGGAAACTTCAGAAAATTGAAGGATTTGAAGGGAAGAATGTGACTGAGTGAGTGGGACTAGTAGAAAAGGTGTTTAACTACAGGATGTACAGGAGGAAGATCTTGGCCTTACAATCAGGCAGGTAGGGGATGGTAAATGGAAGGACAAGCCTAAGCACAGAGTAGGCAGGCAGGAAGACGTCGATTCAGATCAGTGTGCTTACTGTAAGGAAAAAGCGCATTGGGCCAGGGAGTGCCCTGAAAGGAAGATGACCATGCTGGCCTCCAGAGACTGAAAGGGCTGTGGTTCAGAGCCACTCCCCGAACCTCAGGTAAAAACTGAAGTGGAGGGGAAATCAATTGAAACCTATGGGAAAACTATCTGAAGAGGAAGTCTTGGTACAAGGGGTGAATGGCATAGAAAGACATAAATGTACAACTGTGCAGATGTCTGTGGCAGCTGTAGATGAATACCTTCTTTACAAGCCAGTCTCAGAACCAGAGGAGACAAGAGAAGGGAGCCTTCTCCAAACCCTATAGGAAACAATGGGGCCTAATCCCTATGCCCTCCTCTCCCTCCTGGGCCCCCAAAGAACTGTTTATACCATCTTAGATCTCAAAGATGCATATTTCTGCATATCTTTAGCAAGGGAGTCTCAGCCCCTTCTTTGCTTTTGAGTGGCCCAATCCACAGGAAGGATTTCAAGGCCAACTCACATGGACAGGACTTCCCCAAGGGTTCAAGAATTCACCCACTATCTTCAGCGAGGCCCTAAATGAGGATTTGCATAAGTATAGAACCTCTAACCTGGGAGTCACTCTGTTACAGTATGTTGATAACTTGCTAATAGCCACTGAGGACTATGAGTCATGTTCGTGGGGATGAGAGCTCTCTTACATATTCTGCAGGAAAAGGGTATTGGGTGTTAGCAAAGAAAGCACAGCTTTGTCAGAGCCATGCTACTTATCTAGGCTTTGATCTCCACGAGGGAGTGCGTTCACTGTCTGAGTCCAGGAAACAGGTTATCACCCAATACCCCCAACCCCACCACGTCTCAACAAGTGAGGGAGTTTCTTGGGATGGTGGGCTACTGTAGGCTGTGGATACTGCAGTCTACGGATATTGCCTGACCTCTCTATGAACTGGCAAAGGGGGGGCTCACTATGATAGAGTGGACGGCTGAGGCAGAAGGAGCATCTTGGGAATTACAAACAGCCTTACTGAGTGCCCCAGCATTGGCCATCCCAGAAGCCCTTCCAGTTGTATGTGGATGAAAAAGCAGAGGTGGCCAAAGGAGTTTTGACTCAGACTCTGGAGGCTTGGCAAAGGCCAGTAGCCTATCTTAGCAAGAAACTAGATCCAGTAGCAGCTGGGTTCCCCCTTGTGTCTGCAAAATTGCTGCCATGGCCCTCCTGGTCAAGGATGCAAGTAAATTGACTTTGGTCAAAATCTCATCTTGACCACCACCCACACTACCAAAGGCCTTCTCCAGAATCCACCAGACCGATGAGTGATGAATGCCCGAGTGACAGGGTATCAGGGCCTCCTCCTCAACAAAACAAGAGTGAGCTTCCGGCCCCCAGTGGTGCTAAATCCAGCCACGCTGCTGCCAGTAGAGCTGGCTCACCACCTACATGACTGCGGGGAGGTCCTAACCCGAGTCACAGAAGTAAGGGCGGCCCTCAGAGACATTCACCTTCTGGATGCAGAGGTGACTCTGTTCATGGATGGGAGTAGTTACATGGTCAATGGAGAAAGGGATGCAGGGGCTGCGGTGGTTTCCCCTGAGCAGGAACTCTGGACAGCAGCCCTGCCACATGGAACATCGGTGCAAAATGCGGAGCTGATTGCACTGCTGATGGCCAAAGGTAAAACTGCCAACATCTATATGGACAGCAGGTATGCCCTTGCTACTTTCCATATACATGGGGCTATTCATAAATAAAGGAGCCTATTAACAGCAGAAGGAAAAAGAATTAAAAACAGAGAAGTAGTACTGGCTCTCCTCCAAGCTATTTGGGACTCAAAAGAGGTGGCCGTTATGCACTGCCCAGGACACTAAAAGGGGACTGGTCTGATTTCAAAAGGAAACCAATTAGCAGATCAACCTGCAAAGCAAGCACCCCCCAAAAACAGTGCAGGAGCTGGTTACACTTCTGGCTCCAGCCCTACCAGAAAAACTGAACTATTCAGAAGATTTAAAGTATTTACAAAAATGACCTAAATTAGACTATGAGGAGAATTGGGCTAAGACTAAAACAGGAAAGTTAATTCTTTCTCGGAGACTAGGTAAGAACTTAGTAGGCCAGATAAATCAGGGTACTCATTTGAGGACATGAAAACTTAAGAAGCTTATAGGCAAGCAGTTCCAGGTTTCTAAATTAGGGCGTATGTTTCAGGATCTAGTTGATGGATGTGCTAAATGCCAGGGAGTAAATGCAGGAGGAACTAAAATGGGAAGAGGGAAAAGAGAAAGAGGTAAGGAATCAAGAATTTTTTTTAATGTTATTTTTTAAATTTATTTTTTATTTTCTTTCAGCATAATAGTATTTATTGTTTTTGCACCACACCCAGTGCTCCATGCAATCTGTGCCCTCCATAACACCCACTACCTGGTACCCCAACCTCTAACCCCCCTGCCACTTCAAACCCCTCAGATTGTTTTTTAGAGTCCATAGTCTCTCATGCTTCACCTCCCCTTCCAATTTCCCCCAACTCCCTTCTCCTCTCCATCTTCCCATGTCCTCCATGCTATTTGTTATGCTCCACAAATAAGTGAAACCATATGATAATTGACTCTCTGAGCTTGACTTATTTCACTTAGCATAATCTCTTCCAGTCCCAGCCATGTTGCTACAAAAGTTAGGTATTCATCCTTTCTGATGGAGGCCTCATACTCCATAGTGTATATGGACCACATCTTCCTTATCCATTCATCCGTTGAAGGGCATCTTGGTTCTTTCCACAGTATGGAAGCCGTGGCCATTGTTGCTATGAACATTGGGGTACAGATGGACCTTCTTTTCATTACATCTGTATCTTTGGGGTAAATACCCTCCTGTCACCGAGGGCACTTGGCGGTCTTCCCTCCTGAGGCTGGGCAGCAAGGGGTCTGGTGCCCAGGCTGGCTGAGCAACAAAACAAAATCCTCAGCTGCCTTTGGACCCACTCATAAGTCCCCCTATAGGCCACTTAAGAGACAGCTTTGATATGACTGAACCACATTTCAATAGTGACAGAAAAGAAATGAAGTATATACAGTATTTCACTTTATTTTTTAATATTTTATTATTGACAGAGATACAGAGGGAGGGAATACAGCAGAGGGAGTGGGAGAGGTGGAAGCAGCCCCCCACCCCCAGCAGAATGCCCGATGTGGGGCTTGATCTTAGGACCCTGAGATCAGGACCTGAACCCAAGGCAGATGCTGAATGACTGAGCCACCCAGGCGCCTCCAGTATTTTATTTTTAATGGACATCTTTTTATATGTTAATGTTATAAAAAAAGGTCTAATCCCATAATAGATCAACTTCTGGGCTACAAATTTTTTCGATAGAATCCAATATATAATTTTATCTATGTCCACTTTGTATGTATGTTATTTACTGAATGGCTGTCGAAATAAATTTTGAATTGGGAAGATGGTTCTGTTTGTGATTAGGAAGACGTATTTCTCAAATGTGTACTCTTCCACATTCCATAAAGCAAATAAAATCATCATGGTTTTAAGAATTTTGTGTTAAACCTGCTCTCTTTTATCATTGTGATGACATTAAGAAATTTTTTGGAATCACTAGAGTGTACACCTGAAAGTAATATAACACTGCATGTTAACTGGAATTAAAATAAAAACTTAAATTTTTATAAGTAGACAGATATACCCTTCCAGATATCAAAATGTATCTGAAGTTTCCACAAATTACACAGTTACTAATGGCTGAAAGGATAGATGAATGAATGGGGCAGAGAAGAAAATGCCAAACACCTCAATATGGTGACATTTCATATTAGTAGGAAAAGGTGAATTATTCATAAATGGTGAAGAAAGACCTGCTATTTATTTATAATGGTATTAAATACTAATATTGATAATTGGTAATTTTTGATTTTCATATGATCTATAAATCTAATAAAATGAAAAAAATAATTTCATTTTTATTTAATATAATGTATATGAAAATCTATCATATATAAACATATGATATATTTATGTATAAGATATAGAAAATATATATTATTTTATATATAAAATATATATAAAATACATAATGTACAAAAATAAAACTGTTCCTGTTTATTTGAATCCTGAGCTTCCTTTGGCTTAAAGTTTCTTGAAAATCAGAGTGAAGAATTACTTAAAAAGAATTCTTCATTATTTTAGTCCTCTTTTCCCATAATGCTTTCAAGAACTAAAATTTATTTAAATGCCAACCATGTGACTAGAACTGCAGTAGAGCTGTTGTATGTATATAACATTATTACATTTAACGTAAGGCACATTGATTGTGTGATGCCCCACCATTTTGTATACCAATAAGAAATCTTAAAAAATTCTGCCAGTTATAATTGTAAGACATTTTGAATTCTAAATCACATTCCAATGTCAGAGATACTAAAAGGTGACAAAATGAGCCTCCTAGAATCATTGATATGTAGTATTCTTGTGAATATTTAAAACATATCTGAGAAGTAGGCATAATTGTATCACTTTACCTAATGGGATTTGTACAGTAGTAGCAATAGTAATAGTCATAATAATAATATGTAACAAACTTTGCATAGATCCTCATTTAAGCATGGTGATGAGGTCTCGTGAGATACCTATTCTTTACTTTATTTTTATTAGTTTTTAGTAATCTCTGTAGCCAACATGAGGCTTGAATTCATGATCCTTGAGATCAAGAGTCACATGACCTTCAAACTGAGCAAGGCAGGGAACATGAGCTAACTGTTTTTATCTCCATTATTTGATGAGGAAATTGAGGATAAGGCTGAACCATAACTATTAAGTTTAAATCCTATCCCAGGTTGAGCTGAATCCTGAGGTCACGCTCTACCTAGTCAGATAGCCTGCTCTTTTATTAGTATGGTGAATGATCACTAGTAATTATTGTACTTTCTTCAAAAGAAAATGAAATCTTTGTTTTTGAGTCAAAGGAATAAGATGCTATTTAATGTTTACCATTTCATGAATTAATTGCATGTTTTGAAATAGTGCACTATAATTTCCTAAAACATTCTTTCACTTCCATAGGACGCCTCTCCATCTGGCCTGTACCATCGGCCATGCTGACATGGTAGATTATCTTGTAGAGATGAAATGCAAGCTTGACCTCTATGATGGAGACTATAGGACTCCTCTAATGAAGGTGTGTGGTAGCAGCTGTGTCTGCCTGAGATGGATTTGATTTAATTACTTAGAATGAAAATTTATTACAATTAAATGTAACTAATTAGTTGTAGCATGCTTGCTTTAATTCCCAGAATTTACACTCTGTTTCTTGGGATACTACTGACAGGCTGTACAATACCAGGAAGAGGCATGTGTAACTACTCTTTTAGAACATGGTGCTAATCCAGATCTTACGGATAAGTTTGGCAATACTGCCCTCCACTATGCTGTTGCTGGTGAGAACACGTCAATAGTAGAGAAGCTGATTTTATACCATGCAAATATTGAAGCAAGAAACAAGGTACGTAAACATTATTTATAAAGTATTTGAAATTTTAAAACATATATGTATATATAAATTTTTTAGCTACAAAACATTTATTTACATATTTATTCATATATGTAATAAATAATAAATACTGAATTCTATCATCAAGTCATATACCATGGAAACAACTCCAAAGCCAGGGCAGGGAGGACTAGAGAACGATGAAGCCCACGGAAAGGGCAGAGCTCTGTTTCCCAGCCACTCTTCCACCCCAGAAGGAGAATATTCCCATTAGTGTTTGGGAGTGGATGGTGGGCTCAGAGCCCACAAAGGCTTGAAGGCCTGAGGGGAGTGAGGTGATGATGGAGGCTGGGTGGTGTGCAGGGACTTAGGAAATGGGTGCTGCTGGGAAGGGGTGGGAGACCATGACCCAGTGGGGTAACTTGGGTGAGTGTGAGTGGGAGGAGAAAGCAGCAGGTTGCAGGCCCCGGGCCCTCCAGGCCCCAAGGTTCTGAAGATGAGAGCAAGGGGATCGGGTCATGACATCCTCCAGGGGCATCTACTTGTGCTCATAGCCACTCTGCCTGCCATGTCCCACACTGGGGTCTCCCATTTCACAGAGTAGTTCCTGCTTAGCATTGTGTAGGTCCTCAGGGGGTAGTAGCTGTGCATGGGGAGTCAAGGGGGACTGCACTCACTCTTCCATTTGTTATTTCTTTGACATGTCTTATCTCCTACCACTGCCCTTAAGGAAGCACTGTTGATTGACATAGATAGGGTCAATTTTTCATAAATAGAATCTCGAGCATTCCCTGAATGAAAATACTTTGAAATAACTTCATTGTCTAAGATTTCACTTTATTTTTATTTTTTAATTTTTTTTCTTGAGCTTAATTTTTGGAAATACATTTTTTTTTAGGGACTGTAAAGAAAGAAAGCAGGAAGAAAGCACATATGCAGACTTCTAAGAAGAGAAGCATGTTCTTCACATAGCAGGAATTTTTCTGTCTTGACTTCTAGTAGTAGTTCTAATTTTACATGGAATATGCCTTATTCTGCTCTAAGACCATGATTTAGTTATAGGGATAGGGAAGTGATCTATGTTTCTAAGATTCAGTTGATATTAATACTAGTCT
Organism: Mustela nivalis; assembly: GCF_964662115.1. Classification (NCBI taxonomy): domain Eukaryota; kingdom Metazoa; phylum Chordata; class Mammalia; order Carnivora; family Mustelidae; genus Mustela; species Mustela nivalis. The sequence goes on along the minus strand of NW_028136259.1, from coordinate 553,718 downwards.
TTGATACATTTTCATTCTTAAATGCAGCAATTATCTACAATTGATTATAGTTATAAAGTTTTTGTTGCCCCAAGTGTTGGTTTTCTTCAAGTTTTGAAAGAGGCCGGCTTTGGCTAACAGTGCTGTAAACTGTCAAGTTAGTTATTCAAAGTTTTAAGATTTCACTTTAATGAACATTTTTTAAAGAAAGATCTTATGTATTTGAGAGAGAACGTGAGAGTGAACACACATGAGTAGGGAGGAAGGGCATAGGGAGAGGGAAAAGTAGGGGAGTCTGATGCAGGGCTGGATCCCAGGACCCTAAGAACAGGACCTGAACCAAAGGCAGACACTTAACTGACTGATCCACCCAGATGCCTCACAGCTGCTCTTTTAATTCAGAGTCCCATCTCCTTAGTGACCCATTTGGAGCAAGAGCACTTTATGTTGACATCTGGGATCCTGATACCATTGATAGAAGAGAATCAAGCATGTTGGTATAACCTGGAGAAAAGCTTTACTGGAAAGCTCTCAACAGTGTATCCCTGAAACTCTAATTCTGAAATGTTAATAGTTGCCATGAAAGTATTGTAAAATGGGGATAAGCAAATTTAAACCGATTTCTTTTGCGCTAGAGATAATGTGCAGTTCTGTAATATTTCTCAAACATCGAGGATCATTGAATCTTTCTATTGAGGCACAATCCTCACCTTCCAGGAAGTATATGTTCTTTGGAATGTAATTTAAGAAACACTACTCCAGAGATAATCATTTAGGCTGTTAACTCAGTAAAAATACTTTTAAGCTTTTATGGCTATGTTTTAGAGTTTGGAGATACAGAGATAAAATATAGTCCCTTCCCTCAAGAAGCTCTTGGTTTCGATGGGTGCAATAAAATAAGTGGAGTATACAGTGGTAAATGCTGTGATAGAAGCCGAGATTCTTGGAACCGGTCAATGTTTGAAGTAAGATTTGGAGAATGACTACAGTTAATCTGTTGAAGAGGTGGAGGAGGGCTATTTAACTTAATTTATTTTATTATTTTCAAAAATATTTTTTTATTTGAGAGAGTGAGAGTGGGAGAGAGATGTGAGCAGAGGGGTGGGGAAGAGGGAGAAGGAGAAGCTGACTCCCCACTGAGCAGGGAGCCTGACATGAGGCTGGATCCCAGAACCCTGGGCTCGGGACCTGAGCTGAAGGCAGACCCTCAGATTGAGCCGCCCAGGTCCCCTGAGGAGGGCTATTGCCAAGAGAAGGAGCAGCTGGTGAAAGAGGGGTGTGGGGGTGGGGGTGGGTGGAAAGGTAGGGGCGGTGGGAGGGGGTGGGGAAGACTGAAGGCTTGGGAAGGTGGGGGGTTGAGAGTACTTATGTATGTGTTTAAGGTTAGAGGATCCTTTATAGGTTTTAAAATTCAGTATGGAAATATGTAATTTTGTAAATTATAAATTGGTTTTACACTTTTACAGGTCCAATTCACACCGTTTTTACTTGCTGTAAATGAAAACAACCACAAAATGGTGGAATTGTTAATTAGAGAAAAAGCAGATGTACATGTGGTTGATAAGTTTAAAAGGTACAGTAGTTGTTTTTTTTTTAACCTTATATTGTTCTAGGGTGGTAATAATTAAGTCAGAAAGATTAACTTAATAAGAAGAGGATTAATTTATAATTACATAGTGAAAAATGTCGACATGTCATCAGTTAGGCAGAAATCAATTATTCTGATGGGGCAACATGAAGAACAGTATACACGAAATTTATATTCTTTCATATTATTGACTGATGTGATCTGCAGTCTTTTTTTTTTCTGCCATATGACTTTATGTTAGCTAAAAGGGTTTCATATTAGTTTTATTATAAAGTGTGGACTCCTTTTATTCTATGACACAATATTAAACTTCTTAACCCTTTTATAGTATTTTTTAGAAACTTCTACTTCATATACATTTTCCTTAAAAGATGCATATTAAACATAAATAGGAGTTGTTTTATCTTTTGGATGACTCCTTGCTTTAAATTTTTTTGTAAAGAATACTGATGTTATATGACCCCTAAGTGATTATTAATTACTATTACCAGATAGGGTGAGCTTATCATCCTTTTTCATCACATATATATATATAAATTTTCCATTGGTAAGGGTAGAAGGATGAAATATAACTCTAATCGAATAGATTTTTCTTTTTGTGAGGACAAATCATAGGTTGCTGATAAAGAGAAAAGAGATGGACTTTAGATAGACACAAGACTAGGTTTAATTCCTTTCCTACTTGCTGGGTATGTGACTCTGGAAACATTACTTATCATCATCAGATACGTTCTCTGATATGAAAAGGAGGATAATATATCCTTAAAGGGTTGTTGTGTGTAAATAATATCATATATATATATATATGTATATAGTATTTAATTTAGTGCCTAACCATGCTTATTTTAGTACCATTAACTGAAACTATGACTCTTTTATTACTGTTAGTATGAATGCTCTTATTTTAAGCCTGATAGTAGATTTTTTGTTTTTTTAATTTTAAAGATTTTTTTTTTTTTTGAGAGAGAGAGAGAGGGAGCGAGCATGAGCAGGGGAAGGGGTTAGAGCAGGGAACCAGATGTGGGGCTCACATCTAGGACCCCAATTTCATGACTGAGCTGAAGGCAGACGTTTAAATGACTGAGCCACCCAAACATCCTTGCAAGTAACTTTTTTTAAAAAAGATTTTATTTATTTATTTGACAGAGATCACAAGTAGCCAGAGAGGCAGGAAGAGGGAGGGAAGGCAGGCTCCACACTGAGCAGAGAGACCAATGTGGGGCTCAATCCCAGGACCCTAAGATCATGACCTGAGCTGAAGGCAGAGGCTTAACCCACTGAGCCACCCAGGCACCCCTGCAAATAACTTTTTATACAGACCTGTCCTCTAGAAGGCTTGGAAGTACACTGAATCAGCTTATGGGGAATTCTTTTTTAAAATCTTCACTCATTCAGTTAAGTGACCTCAGCATAGTTTATTGTTCATCAAATGACTTTAAACTAGCAACTTCTACTATCATACCCAGGTGGGACAAGAGGCTTATTTTTTGTCTTTTAATTTTAGCCATGGAGGTAATTTACAAAAATAAACACTTGAATTTGCAATGGTCAATTCTGTACTGACAGGAAAGATATTAACCTGGTAAAGTATATGAAATTTGCTGTTTAGATAACCCTAAGTTCCTAAGGGTGAAGTTATGTCTCTGTTATTTTAGAACAGCCCTCATGCTTGCTGCACCTTCTAAATCTCCAGATATAGTCAGGCTTCTTCTTCAGCAAGGTGTTAATACCTCTTCTCGAGATGAACGTGGATGGACGGCAGGAGACTATGCTCTTTTTGATGGATCTGATGGGTAAGTGTTTACATTAAAATGTTAGTTATTACTAAAGTGAAGTTTAAAATAATTGAACTTTTAGTTCTTATGTAACAGATGGGAATTCATAGTTTGATTCCGGCAATTTTGGGGCTGCAGTGAGTTAGCCCATGTCACTTGCCAGAAACCAAGACAAAGGCTAGACTAATCAGCATTAGAAATGAGTGCAGGATTTTTTTTTTAATCTCAGAACTATTGAGACCTTTATCTTTAGGGATCCTAACTCTATCTGTTTCATTCCAAGGATAACTGTTATGCATGGGGTACAAAGAATGTTACATTTGTGTGTTTATTCCTTCTTGCCTCCCTCCCTTCCTCCCTCTCCTCCTTTCCTTTCTTTGTAGATTTCATTTATAATTATTTCAGAGAGGGGCAGAGTAGAGACAGAGGAAGAAGCAGATTCCCTGCTGAGCAGGGAGCCTGATGTGGGGCTCAATCCCAGGACCCCAAGACTGTGACCCGAGCTGAATGCAGATGCTTAACCAAGTGCCAAGTGAGCCACCTAGGTGTCCCAACATCACCTCCCCCCACCCCGCCCAACTAGTTACTTGGGTCCTGAGATGCTCAGTTTAGTAGAAAATCCTATCCTTTCCCTTGACGGTTATCTCCTTTCCCCTTTGAATTTTCCAAGAACCTAAGGAGTTCCCTAAGACCAAAGAGACGATCCTCTTTCTCAAGTCATTTGGAAGGAAAAAAGGACATTCTTATCATTCCCTTGTTTTATTTGATTCTATTGCTGCAATATTGCTGTGTGGTGCCTTGGTGACTGAGTTGGTCAAGCGACTGTCTTTGGCTCATGTCATGATCCTGAGGTCCCAGGATTGAGTCCTGCAGGTGGGTTCACTGCTCAGAGGGGAGTCTGCTTCTCCTTCTGACGCCCCCCTCTCTCATGTTCTCTCTCTCCCTCTCTCATTCTCTCTCTCAAATAAATAAATAAATAAATAAATATCTTTAAAAGAGATAGAAAGTAAAAAAAGAATTAATTTTTTGAAAGAGAGAGAGAGCAAGAGCATGAGCATGAGCAGAGGGAGGGTTTGAGTAGGGAGCCAGACATGGGGCTTAATTCCAGGACCCCAAGATCATGACAGAGCTGAAGGCAGACACTTAAAGGACTGAGCCACCCAGGCACCCCTGCAAATTACTTTTTATACAAACCTATCCTCCAGAAGGCAATTTTTTTCCCTGCAGTCTGGTTATGATTGACCTTTGCTCCCAGGAAGACCTTGCTGATCCGCATTCTCCAGTCTTCATGGTGACCCACAATGAGACTTCAAAGTTACAACATCTTTTAGTTTATGACATATGCTTATATGCTCAGCTGCTATTCCAAGGCACCAGCACCCTGTTCTGGCCGCCAGGCCCCCTGGCTTTAGCCACACACACCCTTCCCTTCACACTCAAAAGCCTTACATGAAGCCCATATGTTAGTGCAGACCTTCATAATGAAGTACCGCTTGAGGATTTTCCTTGTCTATCCTGCTAGCAGATGATAGTTGGGACCCTTCTAAGCTGTTAAAGAGGTTCAAATAATGCTACAGGAAGAGCCTGGACTTTCCTTTCTCCTTTGTTACTAGGCCTGTATCTCAAGCCTGATTAAAATCCCGCAGAGTGCCTTTTCTTATGAGGTGATGAAAGGCCTCATACTGACCTTCCCAGAGTGGTGGGCATCACCTTTCCCGAGAGGCCATGTTTAGGTATAATATTTCATTAAATCCTCTTAACAACATTGTGAAATAAGGCAGTAAGATGCCTGTTTTATAGAGGAAGACTTGGAGACAGAGAGAAGTGGCTCCTCCAAGAGCAAATAGCTGTGATTATAGTTAGGACCACTGAGTTCAAAACATGTTCCATTATGGCAAGCTAACACTACTAATTGCTAAATTACTACTTCATGACTAGTTCACCTTACTTTAAGTATATAGGGTAATTTAAGTTTTGATATTAGCTCTGATATTATTTCAAATACACTTATGAATTTGATATATTTGGTAAATGTTTTTCATATCAGTATTAAAATAGTAACATTGTTTATCACCCTTCTTATATGTAGCAATCACCAAATAATTGCCAAACATACAGAAGAAAGACTTAAAAACTTTTCGCAAAATAACAATCCAGGTAAGACTTTTCAGAGTGAAGTACTTTTCGTGGTCACATAGATGAAGTCAGAGTAAAAAAGTTTTGATAATGAAAGAATAGTGGGGGAAAAAAAAAAAACAAAACAAAACCGTAAATGTAAATTGTTAAGTTCATTTTCTTGCATTCTTTCTCTTTCTCTCTCCCACCTCTTGATTTTACTTATTTGACACAGAGGAAAAGTGAGAGAACACAGGCAGAGGGACAGGGAGAAGCTTATTTCTCACTGAGCAGGGAGCCCAATGTAGGACTCAATCCCAGGGTCCAGGGATCTTGACCTGAGCTGAAGGCAGATGCTTACCCAACTGAGCCACCCAGGGGCCCTTATTTTTTTTTCCTTTCTTAATATCTTTCTATTATTTTTTAAATTTCTTTTCAGTGTAACATAATTCATTGTGTAAGCACCCCACCCAGTGCTCCATGCAATACGTGTCTTCCATAATACCCACCACCTGGATCCCCCAACCTCCCACCCCCTGCACCTTCAAAACCCTCAGATTGTTTTTCAGATTCCATAGTCTCTCGTGGTACATCTCCCCCTCCAATTTCCCTCAACTCCCTTCTCCTCTCCTTCTCCCCATGCCTTCCATGTTATTTGTTATGCTCCACAAATAAGTGAAACCATATGATAACTGACTCTCTCTGCTTGACCAATTTCACTTGGCATAATCTCTTCTAGTCCCATCCATGTTGCTACAAAAGGTGGGTATTCATCCTTTCTGATGGAGGCATAATACTCCGTAGTGAATATGGACCACATCTTCTTTATCCATTCATCCATTGAAGGGCATCTTGGTTCTTTCCACAGTTTGATGACCGTGGCCATTTCTGCTATGAACGTTGGGGTACAGATGGCCCTGATTTTCACTACATGTGTATCTTTGGGGTAAATACCCAGTAGTGCAATTTCAGGGTCATAGGGAAGCTATATTTTTAATTTCTTAAGGAAACTGCACACTGTTCTGCAAAGTAGCTGCACCAACTTGCACTCCCACCAACAGTGGAAGAAGGTTCCCCTTCCTCCACATGCTCTCCAACACACGTTGTTTCTTATCTTGCTAATTTTGGCCATTCTAACTGGTGTAAGGTGGTATCTCAATGTGGTTTTAATTTAAATCTCCCTGATGGCTAGTGATGATGAACACTTTTTCATGTGTCTGATAGCCATCTGTATGTCTTCATTGGAGAAGTGTCTGTTCATGTCTTCTGCCCAGTTTTTGATATGGTTATCTGTTTTGTGTGTGTTGAGTTTGAGAAGTTCTTTATAGATCCTGGGTACTGTCATTTGCAAATATCTTCTCCCATTCCGTGGGCTGCCTCTCTGTTTTGTTGACTGTTTTCTTTGCTGTGCAGAAGCTTTTGATTTTGATGAGGTCCCAAAATTTCATTTGCACTTTTGTTTCCTTTGCCTTTGGAGACATATCTTTAAAGAAGTTGCTGTGGCCAGTGTTGAAGAGGTTACTGCCTATGTTCTCCTCTAGGATTCTGATGGATTCCTGTCTCATGTTGAGGTCTTCTATCCACTTCGAGGTTATCTTTGTGTATGATGTAAGAGAATGGTTGAGTTTCATTCCTCTACATATAGCTGTCCAATTTTCCCAGCACCATTTATTTTATTTTTTATTTTTTTATTAAGATTTTAATTTATTTATCAGAGAGAGAAAGAGGGAGAGAGAGCAAGCACAGGCAGAGAGAATGGCAGGCAGAGGCAGAGGTAGAAGCAGGCTCCCTGTTGAGCAAGGAGCCCGATGTGGGACTCAATCCCAGGATGCTGGGATCATGACCTGAGCCGAAGGCAGCTGCTTAACCAACTGAGCCACCCAGGCAGCCCTCCCAGCACCATTTATTGAAGAGACTGTCTTTAAGCCAGCATTAACCTGACCCCCAAAGCTGGCAAAGACCCCACCAAAAAGGAGAATTTCAGACCGATATCACTGATGATTATGGGTGCTAAGATTCTCAACAAGATCCTAGCAAATAGGATCCAACAGCACATTAAAAAGATTATCCACCAGATTGTTTTTCAGATTCCATATTCTCTCATGGATCACCTCCCCTTCCAATTTCCCCCAACTCCCTTCTCCTCTCTATCTCCCCATGTCCTCCATGCTATTTGTTATGCTCTACAAATAAGCTCTGCTTGACTTATTTCACTCAGCATAATTTCCAGTCCCGTCCATGTTGCTACAAAAGTTGGGTATTCTTCCTTTCTGATGGAGGCATAATACTCCATAGTGTATATGGACCACATCTTCCTTATCCATTCATCCCTTGAAGGGCATTAGTATCTTTCTTTATAGTCCAGTATTCAGAATTATTTAAGAATTTGAATACTGTCATGAACAATAGGAACAAAGCCATGAGAGAGACCGGACTCCAGGAAATAAACTGAGGGTTATGAAAGGGAGGGGCTTGGGGTATGGGGGAACTGGGTGATGAGTATTAAGGAGGGCACGTGTTGTGGTGACACTCGGTGTTATACGCAGCTAATTAATCATTGAACACTACAACCGAAACTTACGATGTAGTGTATGCTGTCTACTGAACATAATTAAAAAAAAAAAGTACCTCAGTGTGAACAACAACAAAAAAAGAATTTAATTGTAGGCAATTTAAAATATAAGGCATTATTGTCTGAAAAGAAATTCATTATTATAGTCATGACCCCTAAAATCCCTTGTATCTTTGTGTAAATAAGAGAAAGATTTTAAGTAAGTATGTTTCATACTTCCTCTTTAAGCATATTAAAACAAATTGAACTTGTTATGAAAATGGATCTTTTAATTTTTACAAGTGGATTACATTTAGTAAATATTATTACATACTGATTTGTCTCATTAAAAAAGGAGCTATCCTTAAAACTGGGGACTCTACAATATATTCCTGGTACCGTAAAGAAATGACAAAAAATACGAACTGGAAAACTTAGCTAGTATGCAGCAATACCAGTGAGACTGTGTTTTTTTTTTTTTTCTTTAAAGGTAACTGTCTATGGTACAGAAATCAGAAAAGAAACGCCTTGAGGAGCATAGGTTGTTTTACATATTGTTGTACCAACAAGATCTCACCTTTAACAACTATTTAGTAATTTCTCATTAGTAAAAGAGAATGAGATATGTTGACTTTATTAGAACAATGTTTTCTTCTGTTTGTTGCATAATTGTCATAATAGTGTAATTTTTTAAAAAGATTTTATTTATTTATTTGACAGAGAGAAATCACAGGTAGGCAGAGAGGCAGGCAGAGAGAGGAAGGGAAACAGGCTCCTTGCTGAGCAGAGAGCCCAATGCAGGGCTCAATCCCAGGACCCTGGGATCATGACCCGAGCCAAAGGCAGAGGCTTTAACCCACTGAGCCACCGAGGCGCCCCAGGATAGTGTAATTTTGTTAGAACAAGATACTCTGTTGCCATTAGTAAAGAGATTATCATAATAAAAATTCAAATGGGGAAACTGAGGCTCAACAGATTATAATCAAAGCACAAAAATGGTTCACAATAACAAAAATGCTACCATTGCTTCCTAGATGTGGCACCTAGTGCATTGTACAATCTGAAATGTATGAAGAAACATTTAATTTAGTAGACTTTTATCAAAGAAAACTGTAGGTTGGTTTGGTTTTGCAATTTACTCATTTTCATTTGTTCACTTAGCAAATAAATATCAAGTGTCTTTTAGCTACTGTTACTCTGATGTAGAATATAAACATTCAAAAAACACAATCCTTGCCCTCCAGAAGTTTGTTATTATCATTGTCATTTTTATTATTTACTCTATTTTCACTATTTTATTTTTATTATTTAGTTTATTCCATGCTTAGTATGTGCCAGAGTCCCCTAATGTTTATAATTCTCATTGTTATGTTTTTATTGGTATTTAATATGTAAGTCGATAGTATGCAGACTGAGTAGTAAGTTTGCCAGGTAAATAAGCAGAAAAACCATGTTTGGCAGGAGGAACGTCCATCAAGATTACATGTTTTGCAGAGGGAACAGCAGTGCGGATGCTCAGATGTATGAATGAACTTCGAAGCACTTAGGAGCAGTTCAGTTTTGCTGGTGCAGAAAATGTGCTATGGGAATGGTTGGAATGAGTGAATACTTAGCTAAGGCAAGCTAATGAAAGTTTTTCAGTACCATGGAAAGGTGTAGATCTTACCCTTTAGACCTTGGGAAATTTATCAGATCTAATGCTTTTAGCTGCAAATAACAGGTGACTTATAATAGTGACTAAAATGGGCCCACCTGGGTGGCTTATTCATTATGCATTGACTCTTAGTTTCAGCTCAGGTCACAGTCTCATGGGTCATGAGATCAAGCCCAACATCCCACAGGGCTCTGTGCTCAGCATGGAGTCTGCTTGATGATTCTCTTCCTCTGCCATTCTCCGATTCGTGCACTCTCTCTAGTAAGCGTTCACTCTCTCTCAAATAAATAAATCTAAAAAAAGCAAACCAAACAAAACAGTGACTAAAACAGTAGGAACCAGAATCGTTTTGATGGATCAGTGATGACTCCAGGATCCCAGTTGTCTCTTTTTAGCTGTGAGGTTGGCAATATTTTCTATGCCCTTTCCTGATTGGCTAATTAGCAACAGTTAGAGGCATATTCTCACATGACAATATCCATTGACTGGAAGGACTGTTTTTCTTTATATGTTTCTTTTCTTTTTTTAAAATATTTTGTTTATTTATTTGACACAGAGAGACAGACAGAGAGGGAATACAAGCAGGGGGAAGCGGCAGAGGGAGAAGCAGGCCTCTTGCTGAGCAGAGAGCCTGATGTGGGGCTGGATCCCAGGACCCTCGAATCATGACCCGAGCCGAAGGCTGACGCTTAACAACTGAGCCACCCAGGCACCCCTATATGTTTCTTTTAAATAGGAAGAAAACTCAGAGGCTTGCAGCAATTTTCCTCTAACATCTCATAAGCTTGGTTATATCACATGCTTATTCCTAAACCAGCCACTGGTAAACCAAGTACTGTGATTAGCTTAGAATAATCCTTTTTCCTTTTGAAGCTGGGGTAAGGGCACCTTCTTTGTGTTTGGGACAATAAATATCCAAATAAAGTTGTGGTTTTCCAGCAAGAATGAAGACTATGGCACGGTTATTGGGGAGGGAGCCAGCAGTACTTGATGCAGAGACTCACTGGAGAATGTGAAGCAGAAGGGTAACAAGATTAGATTTGAATTAGGGCCTTCTGGTTGTGGCACAAAATAGTGATCACCAAGCTTTTTCTCTAAAGGGCCAGACAGTGAATATTTTAGGCCCTGTGGTTTTTCAACTACAAATACCACTATAGTGTGAAAGCAGCTGTAGCAATATGTAGGTGAATAGCAAGAGCCAACCATCTGGTTCTGTAAATAAAGTTTTATGGGGGCACAGGCATGTTACTGGTCTGACTTGGCCTGTGGCCATAGTTTGGTCACCCCTCATGTGGAGGATAGATTGGAAAAAAAACACATAAAGATACTGGAAGATAAAGGACGCTTATATTTCCTTAGTCTAGTATCAGTCCATTATGAAATGTTCACTCCTCTATACTGAAAAAGTCAGGAGGCTCAATTCATTTAATTTACAATGTTGTTCTTTTTCTAGGTCTTATCTTTCTGACTTTTTAAAAATTTAAAACTTTTCAAAAGATTTTATTTATTTGAGAGAGAGCAGAAGTGGGGCAGAGGGGCAGAAGGAGAGGGAGAAGCAGACTCCCCATTGAGCAGGGAGCCTGGTATGGGGCTTGATCCCAGGACCCTGAGACAATGACTTGAGGTAAAGGCAGATGCTTAGCTGAGTCACCTAGGTGCCCCCTTTCTCATTTGTTTTGCTTAAAAACTTTTTATTCATTTAAGAAATAACATTAGTTGGTGGATTTTTTTTTTTTTCTTCTGGAAGTCATCAGTTAGGAGCTCATGTTTGTGTAGGGCAGTGGCAGGGGAAATATAAAGCAATGAGAGAAAAGAAGTATAGTTAATACAGTTTCTTGATTATTGAATGTAGAAAGAGGAGAGAGGGGAATGCCTGGGTGGCTCAGTCATTAAGTAGCCGCCTTCAGCTCAGGTCATGATCCCAAGGTCCTGGGATAAAACCCCACATTGGGGTCCCTGCTCCATGGGAAGCCTGCTTCTCACTCTCCCACTCCCCCTGCTTGTGTTCCCTCTCTCTCTGTGTCTCTCTGTCAAATAAATAAATAAAATCTTTTAAAAAAGGGGAGGGGGAAGAAGAAATCTTAGAAGAGTCATACATTTCCAGGTTGTGCACTAACATTTAAACTGGCCATGAAGAATGAGTAGGACTTTATCGGAGTGCATTGGGAATAGGGATGACCAGGTATTTTCTGTATATGTTGAATTTGATGGAATATCCATGTAGTATATTTTTAGTAATTGGATAATTGAATGCTAGGAGTTTCTAGCTGGAGATAGAGCATCAAGTTTGGAGGTGCTTATTTGAAATAAACTGATTAGAATTATTAGGCAAAGTCATAGCTTGGACAAAGATTGAGCTTGTCCATGATGGAAAACATATAGAAATAGACGAAGACCAGTGAACAAAGCCTGGGAATACCAATATATAAAGTGTGGATGGAGGTGTAAGACTTGGTAGAGAAGACTGAGAAGTGGCTGGGGAAAATTAGGATGAGGAATTAGAGGAAATGTTATTGAAAAATTTGAAAAAAAATTTCATGGAGTATTAATTGTATCAAATAAAATCACTAAAAAAAGTTGGATTTAACTTTTAAAAGTTCTTACCAAAAATGGTAAAAGAACCATTTTTGAGTTGTAAGGTCTGTTATTTATGTGACCGGTACATTCTGTGTCCAAATATGGAAAAATAACACATCAAGTAAGGTCTTCCCTAACTTTTTCTAACTGCAGTATCTACCTGGACAGGGTCAAGGGGAAATGGTCTAGCCTGGTGAGTAGAGTGGCCAACATTTTCCCATAATTGTCAAAACCTAGGGGTCAAGTGTGAGGAAAAGTGTTTTCTTTCTTACCTTTTTTGTTTAGAGGTACTTGAGCTTTTCTTTAAGTCCCTGGGACATTCTCCTGGATGAATACTAGGGCCACAATCTGGAAGCAATAGGCAGGAAGTCACTGTCAGGCCCTATCTCTGAAATGGAATCACGATGCAGCTGTATTTTGACAGTTTTAAATTTTGATCAGAAATATTTTACACAGACCAGCAGTTTGGGAGAAACTGACCCTTTCTAAGTATTTTATTGCAGAAAATTAGTATAATATCAAGTTGGAAATATAAGGTGATATGCTGACTATACTAGTTCTCACTTGCCAGGGATTCTGTGTTAGTAAAAAATGTCAGTACTGGACTATTTTTGTTAGTGCTGTCTCTCTCCATCCTCTTTCATTTGCCTTCTTCTGATATCTCTACTTTTACTGCTCATTTTTTAAAATTTATTTTTTATTTATTTTCAGAAAAACAGTATTCATTATTTTTGCACCACACCCAGTGCTCCATGCAATCCGTGCCCTCTATAATACCCACTACCTGGTACCCCAACCTCTACGCCCCCCCACCACTTCAAACCCCTCAGATTGTTTTTTAGAGTCCATAGTCTCTCATTGTTCATCTCCCCTTCCAATTTCCCCCAACTCCCTTCTCCTCTCTAACTCCCCATGTCCTCCATGCTATTTGTTATGCTCCACAAATAAGTGAAACCATATGATAATTGACTCTCTGAGCTTGACTTATTTCACTCAGCATAATCTCTTCCAGTCCCGTCCATGTTGCTACAAAACTTGGGTATTCATCCTTTCTGATGGAGGCATAATACTCCATAGTGTATGTGAACCACATCTTCCTTATCTATTCGTCTGTTGAAGGGCATCTTGGTTCTTTCCACAGTTTGGCGACCGTGGTGGCCATTGCTGCTGTAAACATTGGGGTATAGATGTCTCTTCTTTTCACGACATCTGTATCTTTGGGATAAATACCCAGTAGTGCAATTGCAGGGTCATAGGGAAGTTCTATTTTTAATTTCTTGAGGAATCTCCACACTGTTCTCCAAAGAGCCTGAACCAACTTGCATTCCCACCAACAGTGGAAGAGGGTTCCCCTTTCTCCACATCCCCTCCAACACATGTTGTTTCCTGTCTTGTTAATTTTGGCCATTCTAACTGGTGTAAGGTGATATCTCAATGTGGTTTTAATTTGAATCTCCCTGATGACTAGTGATGATGAGCATTTTTTCATGTATCTGATAGCCATTTGTATGTCTTCATTGGAGAAGTCTCTGTTCATATCTTCTGCCCATTTTTTGATATGATTGTCTGTTTTGTGTGTGTTGAGTTTGAGGAGTTCATTATAGATCCTGGATATCAACCTTTTGTCTGTACTGTCATTTGCAAATATCTTCTCCCATTCCATGGGTTGCCTCTTTGTTTTTTTGACTGTTTCCTTTGCTGTGCAGAAGCTTTTGATTTTGATGAAGTCCCAAAGAATTTCATCTGTAAAGAAAGCACTAAGGAAAACTGTCTTGGAATCTATCACTATTGGAACATATTTCTACCATATGTATATTTCCTTCAAAGGTAACAGGCTACCCATCTAAAATGTATTTCATATTTTGTTGTTTCTTATGGTAAACTTCTTTGTACCTGTACCACAGTGACAGAGTTAGTGATGATATTTAGCCAAGATTGAAAGCATTTTCTGGATTATCGGAAATTTTAATGTGACATGCTTTTGTATTTTTTCAGAATTTGGTAAACTGTGGCTTAACAAGAATATGTGGCCAATTAGATTTACAAGTTTTTAATCACCTATGTATATAAGATAACTCACTTTGTTTTCCTCCAAATGAGTTCTGTTGATCTCTAATGATCAAAACCACTATTTTCAGCCTGGAGTGGATAACTCATCCTACATTTTGACTGTAGTATTTCTGAGTTTTTGAGCAGTTTGTCAACAACTGCCTTTAATAGGTGAACTGTTTCTAATTCTATAAGAAATTAAGAAAATGAGTGGAAACAAAAAAACTCTATAACCAATAGTGTGTTATTATACTGTGTATGATAGTTATATATTTTTCTATAATTATCCCAGTTACCTTATCGATTCATAACTACAATAGAAGTGAATTAAGCCTTATTTAGTTGCAGGAAATTTATGTGACCTTTTAGTTTTTTTTATAGGAACTTTTATACTGTAGGACATATTGGTAATCATCAGAATTCTCTTTTTTTTTTCCCAATTAAAGTACGATTGTTGCTTGTTTCACATTATTTTCTGACATTATTTCATCTATTCCTTTTATGCCTTTATTCAAATGGATATAGAAATACAGCAGTCTCCCAGGCAAATACTAAGAAAAACAGATTCAAGGAAAGGTGTTCTATGAATTAACCTTCTAACTGTAATCGTGTCTTAAAACATCAACCTTAATCATAAAAATTGCATATAATGCATCGGTATTAGAGGCTCCCAAAATGACAACCAGGTTTGGTTATTCACTGGAGGAACTCGCACATCTTGGCATATTTGTACACATGCCTGTGGTTTATTACAGTGAAATGATACAAAGCAAAATCAGCAGAGAAAAGGTGCCTGGAGTGAAGTCTAGAGGAAGCCAAGTGCAGGCTTCTAAGAATCCTCTGCCTATGGGTGTGCTTAATTCCTCCAGCATCAAATCATGACAACTCGTGTGAGATGTTGTCTGCCAATACAAGAATCTTATAGATACTCAGTGCCTGAAATTTTCTTTGAGTGATAATCATGTAGGCATCTTCTCCCTAGCATATATCAAAATTCTGGTTCCCAGAAGGAAATCAAGTAATAAGTACTTGATAAATCACCTGGTTTGTACCAACACTTAGCAGTCTCAATGGATACCTTTTGTTTTTTTCCTTCACAGTAAATATTATTTTTTACAGCATTTTCAAGTTTATTGCACAATATAGCAGAAAGTACAGAGAGTTTCCATTTACCGCATGTTCCTCTACACACGTAGCCTTCCTTATTGCCA
The DNA here is from genome assembly GCF_964662115.1 of Mustela nivalis. Taxonomy (NCBI): domain Eukaryota; kingdom Metazoa; phylum Chordata; class Mammalia; order Carnivora; family Mustelidae; genus Mustela; species Mustela nivalis. Next base: position 538,219 of record NW_028136259.1, on the reverse strand, counting down.
ACATCTTCAACCACAGTGGTACATTGTTATATTTATATTAACTTATCTTTATTGTCCACAGTCCATAATTTACATCAGAGTTCATTCTTGGTGTTTTACATTCTATGGGTTTTAACAAATGTGTGATGACATGTATCTATCATGTGGTATCATATAGAATAGTTTCACTGCCTTAAAATTTCTCTGTGCTGTGCCTGTTCCCCTTGATGCAACCCTTAACTCCTAACTTAAAAAGTTTTACTTTTACCAGAATGTCATATAGTTGCAATCATACAGTGGATATCTTCTTGAATTTTTTAAAAATTAAAATTCCGAGGTAATTGAATATAGTGATTCAAGATAATCTTTGTCCTTTGTTATGTTCATCAATGTAGGATTGATGACATATGCCTTACAGACTGAAAAAGTGTGATTTCTACAGACGTTTGTCACATAGTGGGGAATGTTGAGAACAATGACATCATGTCCTGCTACCTAGTCAAATCACTGGTACCATTCTGGTCTAAGAGGTGGATCCAGATAGACTCTCCAGCAATGAAAATAGGTCATCTCAAGAGAACCAGAATCATTAAAATCACTAAAAGCTTTCATACTTACCTTGCAATTGGAAATAAGGCCAGAGAGAGTCTGTTTGCTATGTTTTGCCATGCTGCAAAGTAGAGTGGCTGTAGACCAAACTTTGTGATGAGGTGTTTCACCCCAAACTTAACAGCCCCTGCTGGAGATCTGGAGAAGTTCTGTTGTGTTACAGCGAAATAAGTATAGTGTCTTTTAACTGCGCCTCATAGTGAAAGTCCTGAAGAAACCAGAAGAATCCTGACATTGTCAGTCTATGATGATGATTCTGCTAATGACACCATTTTCTGTCAGTCTCAAGGGTTTGGTTAAAATTATGGTCATTATAAACATCCACTTGTAGGTATCAAATTCTGATAAATAGCATTCTTTTCTTCCATTTGGTAAATGTAGAGGAGAAAGTAAGATTTCTTAGCGAGTTAACTGCCTACCAATAGTATAATTAATATTCACTCCAGTGTGGTTACCAGGTATGGTCCTGAAGAATACTTTTTAACACAACATCAGTCTTAGACTTTGAATATTCTGTATTTCTCTGTTGTTGATTTAAAATGTATTTTGCTTTTTTCTTTACAGCGAATAAGACTTCTGAAGAAGACTTTATAATCAGGTAGGATTTTTGTGGATTTTTTTTTTTTTTTTACAAATTCTGTGTTAAGGGAATGCAGAGAAAAGCATTTGTTGAGAGTTCTACTGTGTGCTAGGCCCTATATTATGTGCTTGACATTTATTACTTATATAGTCATTACAATAGCATCACGAAGTAGATGTGCTGTTACAGCCTATTTTTTTATTAATTAGTAAGCTGTGGTTCAGGAACACTGATTAATTGACCTATGATTCTATAGTTAAAGAGTAGCAGACCCAGGAACCACCACTGCTTCTAACAAGAGCTTGAACACTGTGAATTTTCAGTCTTGGAGGGGGCCATGGTGCCCCCCTGAGGCATAAGAAACTAGTCAGTTACTCACAGTTGAAAATTCTGGCAGCGATGATGACTTTGTTTCCGCAACCACACCTTTGAATAAGAAGCCCAGAACAACACCAAAAGAGTTAATACTAGAAACAAGGAAACCTAAATTGAAGAATCTCCAGAAAGAACATATCCCACTACAAGAGAAAACCCCTAAAAAAGGATGGCTTTAGGTGACGAACTCTACCAGCCAGACTTAGAAGTGGCACTAGCTTTATCAGTGAAGGAACTTCCAGTGGTCACCATTGATATGGGAGAGGCTCAAGATACAAGCACCAAAAAAATGTGGCAGCAGCGAAATTGGGACAATGACTAAGGCTCCCCATCTCTCCGATTGCAGTGTAGCCAGTGATGATTTAGATTTGGATAAGCTTACCGAGGAAGATGATGTGTGCAGTGCTCAAGGGAAAAGAAAAGCAGCATCAAAAGCTGTGGTACAACCGAGGAAGATTCTTTTGGAAGGCAGTGATGGTGGTAGTGCTGACGACTCTGAACCTCTGGTGGAGAGTCTGAGGATGAGTCTGATTTTAGGGAGAGTGAAGATGATGATGCAAACTTCACTCTGGGAGAAAAAAAGTGGAAGAAATTAAAAAGAAAGAAGTGAAGGTAAAATCCCCAGTTGAAAAAAAAAGGAGAAGAAACCTAAATACAAACGTGATACTTTGGAAGTGATTTCAAGAGACTCTGCTCCAGCTGCCCTGAAATCAGAATCTCAGCTTTCACCAAAAAAGGCTTTATCAGTGAAGAGGCCATTTGGAAACCACTACAAATATGCAAACCTTCCAGCTGAAGCTGGAAGCAGAAAACCTAAGTAGATGCCACCAGCGCTGTCTGGAAGCAGCAGCAGCAGCAACAGCAGCAGGAGCCCACTGGCAGGGGTGTCTGTTAAGTCTCCAAATCAGAGTCTCTGCCTTGGCTTGTCCAGATTAGCACAAGTGAAACCTTTGCATCCAAATGCTGCTAGTGGCTGAGTGTGGTAGTCAGCGAAGGTTTGATTAAGAGAAAAAGAGTTTTACAAGTGTGTTTATGTTTGAATTGTGTTTCTATTTAAGGAGGGTATCATACTATAAAGGAATCCTTTAATGTAAAAAAAACAAAAACAAAAACGAGTAGTAGACCCATGATTTGACTGTCAGCCTGGGTGGCTCCCACATCGATTCTTTTGTCACTCAGCAGCACTGGGGTTAAGGTACAGATCCTAGTCAGATCAATTCAGAGAGTCAAATTTAGTTATGTGTTTGCTTATTTAGCATTTTCCTAAGAGACCAGTGGCAACTGGTCTCTTGTTTTTACTGTCAGAGATTTTAGGATGACTCTCATTACCTATGGCCATAGTACATAGCTTTTATATAAGCAAGACCTAATCAGGCAAGTTCTTAGATATAGAGATGTCTGCTCTCCTTGAGATGAATGATTTTCCAGAAGTGATGTATATGTAATTTAGGTGTAGGCCTTGATACATTAATTAATTTTATCATCTCTTTAGAGGATATTTCTAAATGATTCTCTGTTACTGACTTCCCACTCTAGTTTTTCCTTTAGGCTAGTTCCCTTGATCTTGAAGCTTTTTCTTTTTTTGTAGATTTTTTTCCCTTTTCTCTGTTGACTTTTCTATAATCTTTTCTTGTTATTTTTCTTTTTTCTTTCTTCTCTGCTTTTCTTGGCATTTCCTTTATTCCATTTTTTCCCTTTCTGCCAGGTAAGTATTCTCTGTTTTTCTGTAGACAAAATCAAAAGCACATAGAATTTCAGGATTTTAGGACATCTTAGAGATGAACTAATCCAAATACTCTCTGGTACTACAACCTGTGTTTAACATCCTCACCAAGTGATTATTTAAATGGAGAATTTGAAATGCAAAAGAGATTAAAGTAACTTATTTGGATATAAGTGACAGAAATGAGATTTACATTTAGGTTTCCCCTTTTTTTCTCATCTTAATAGGTGAATGTTTTAATAATAGAAAGATGGGGAGTTGGTCTAGTGAACACAGTGAAGGTGCGTAAGGAAGGAATTGGCAGGAGAGGCCAACTTTCAAGAATAACAACACTGGGTTGGATAGGAATAAGAATTTTAGAAAAGATGTCAGACTATTTGGGCATATGATAAGTTAGATAAAGATGGATTACAGAAATGAAGGACACACACACATGGGAAGGAATGAAGGACACAGGATATTGGGAGTTGTTTAGAAAAGCATATTAAAATAGAGGGTTCAAGAAAATCACGAGCAATTTTTTTGATGATTTGTTTAATTGAATGAACTAGCATACTTCAGGTTTTCTTTCTTTCTTTTTTTTTTTTTTTTTGGTTCTCTTATTTATTTATTTATTTTATTTTATTTTTTTTTTAATTTATTTTTTATTTTCAGCATAACAGTGTTCATTATTTTTCACCACACCCAGTGCTCCATGCAATTCGTGCCCTTTATAATACCCACCACCTAGTACCCCAAACTCCCACCCCCCACCCCTTCAAAATCCTCAGATTGTTTTTCAGAGTCCATAGTCTCTCATGGTTCACCTCCCCTTCCAATTTCCCCCAACTCCCTTCTCCTCTCTAACTCCCCATGTCTCCATGCTATTTGTTATGCTCCACAAATAAGTGAAACCATATGATAATTGACTCTCTCTGCTTGACTTATTTCACTCAGCATAATAATCTCTTCCAGTCTTATTTATTTTTAATTTATTTATTATTTCTTTTCAGCATAACAGTATTCATTATTTTTGTACCACACCCAGTGCTCCATGCAATCCGTGCCCTCTATAATACCCACCACCTTGTACCCCGACTTCCCACTCCCCGCTGTTGAGAGGTTTTAAAATCATTTGAGCCATGAGGAAGGCTTTTTACAGCATATAGAAATGTGATATCATCTACTTGCAGCCCAATCTTGGCTAAGATCCTCTTGAGTATCTAAGGGGGAATGGAGATTCTGAACCACACAGATATATGGCCCAAGGTAGGGGTCTCCTCACTCCACCTCTTTTTCTAATTCTTTGATGTCTTTCCCATGTACATGTAGGGTTTGGTGGGCTAGGACTGGCTGTCAGATCAGTAACAGAGCTTCATTTTGGTAGTTGGTAACATGTCTACATTGAGATGATTACATGGATGACTTTCAGTTTCGCTTGTCTTCCAGGAGCAGGACATGGCTCCTACTCTTGGCCATTTGAAGGTATGCTTGTTTTGGGAATCTGCTTTCATAGGCTAAAGATTTAAAAGGTTGGAGGGTACAACTGAGCCCTGCAAAAGAGTGATCTAAGAGCTCACAGAAAGAAAACATTAGGTGGTGTATAGGGAAATAGAGGCACAGCTACCAGGACTCTATTTTTATAGCAGTCTTTCTTCTTGGGTATCTCAGTGCTTTGAAGGTTCAGGTAGACCTAAATAAGGCAGGACCTGTGTAGTGAAAAAGTTGGACCTTATAGTTTTTAACCTCTCTGGGAACAGTATTCCCACTAATAACATAATTTGTTCTTTAACATGTGTATATTTGTTTGTTTATTTATTTAAATTGAAGCATAGTTGACACTTAATGTGATGTTGTGTTTCAGACAATTTAAGAACTCTGAATGTTACACCATGCCTACCACAAGCATAGCTATCTCTTACTGCATGATGCTATTACAATACCATTGACTGTATTTCCTATGCTGTACCTGTATCCCTGTGACTTACTATAACTGGAATCCTGAACCTCACATTCCCCTTTACCCATTTTGTCCATCCTCCCACCCCCTTCCCTTCTGGTGATACAGAATTCTCTGTATCTCTGGGTCTGTTTCTGTTTACTTTTGCTTTTACTGCTCTTGCTTCAGGAGCAAGTTGGGACTACATCAAAATCAAAAGCTTTTGCACAGTGAAGGAATCAATCCACACAACAAAAAGGCAACCTATGGAATAGGAGCAGATATTTGCAAATGATATAGCCAGTAAAGGGTTAGTATACAAATATAAACAATTCATAGAACTCAGCACCAAAACACCCAATTTTTAAATTTTTTAACCCAATTTAAAAATTATCAGAATTGAGCACTGGGTGTGCTATAAAAATAATGAATACTGTTATGCTGAAAATAAATAAAAAAACTGGGTATTTACCCCAAAGATACAGATGTAGTGAAAAGAAGGGCCATCTGTACCCCAATGTTTATAGCAACAATGGCCATGGTCACCAAACTGTGGAAAGAACCAAATGCCTTCAATGGACGAATGGATAAGGAAGATGTGGTCTATATACACTATGGAGTATTATGCCTCCATCAGAAAAGATGAATACCCAACTTTTGTAACAACATGGACGGGACTGGGAGAGATTATGCTGAGGGAAATCAGTCAAGCAGAGAGAATCAATTATCATATGGTTTTACTTATTTGTGGAGCATAACAAATAGCATGGAGGACATGGGGAGTTAGAGAGGAGAAGAGAGTTGGGGTAAATTGAAGGGGAGGTGAACCATGAGAGACAAACAATCTGAATGGTTTGAAGTGGCGGGAGTGTGTTGGAGGTTGGGGTACCAGATGGTGGGTATTAGAGAGGGCATGGATTGCATGGAGCACTGGGCGTGGTGCAAAGATAATGAATACAAATTAAAAATAAATTTAAAAAATATATTAAAAATTATAAAAAAGTAGATGTAAAAAAAATTATCATAAGACACGAACAGATATTTTTCCAAAGAAAACATACAGATGACCTACAGACACCTAAGAAGATACTCAGCATCGCTCATCATCAGGCAAATGGAAATCAACACTACAATGGTATCTCTGCATACCTGTCAGAACGGTTAAAAGAAAAAAAAGACAAGTAACAATGTCAGCAAGTATATGGAGAAAAAGGAATCCACTTTGATTATTGGTGGGAATGCAAACTAATGCAGCCACTGTGGAAACAGTATGGAGTTTCCTCCAAAAGTTAAAAATTGAACTACCCTACAATAAGGTAATCACACTATTGGATATTTACTCCCCAAAAGACGAAAACACTAACTCAAAGGGATACATGTACCCCTGTGGTTACAACAGCATTAGTTAACAATAGTCAACCCAAGTGTCCATTGCTAGATGAATGGATAAAGAAGAAGTGACATATATATATACAATGGAATATTCAGCCATAGAAAAGAATCAAAATTTGCCATTTGCAGTGAAATGGAGGGAACTAGAGAATATTGTGCTAAGCAGAGTTGTCAGAGAAAAACAAATACTATAAGATTTCACTCATGTAGAATTTAAGAAACAATAGAAATGAGCAAAGAAAAAAAATAAAAAATGAGAGACAGACAACCAAGAAACTGACTCTTAAATATAGAGAACAAGTTGATGGTTACCAGACGGGAGATGGGTGGGGGGACGAGTGAAATAGGAGCTAAGGGTTAAGGAATGCACTTGTCGTGATGAGCACTGGGTGATGGGATTACCAAATCATTATATTGTATACAAGAAATAATACAGCACTGTGTGTTAATGATACTGGAATTAAAATAAAAAATAACAAAAACAGAGGTCAAAGTTCAATTACATCAAGAAACTTCATTTAATAAGTAGATAGCTGACTTTTAACTCAGTTCTTCTTTTTCATGAACTTGTTTTTGTTGTGTATTTTTGCTCTAAAGTATTTCCATTAAACCTGGTGATGATGATGCTTCATGGCCTGCATCAGGTGTTGAAGACTTAAGTTTGAATACAAAGGTAATGTACTCTCTTGTGAAATTAATTTTCCTGCTCTGAATTTAGTTTTGTGTATTATTTACTCTTTTTTTTTTGCAAACTTAAAGTGGCTTTTATTTTTTGTATTTTTGTATTTTTTTTAATTTTTTATTTTTTATAAACATATATTTTTATCCCCAGGGGTACAGGTCTGTGAATCACCAGGTTTACACACTTCACAGCACTCACCAAAGCACATACCCTCCCCAATGTCCATAATCCCACCCCCTTCTCCCAAACCCCCTCCTCCCAGCAACCCTCAGTTTGTTTTGTGAGATTAAGAGTCACTTATGGTTTGTCTCCCTCCCAATCCCATCTTGTTTCATTTATTTTTCTCCTACCCACTTAAGCCTCCATGTTGCATCACCACTTCCTCATATCAGGGAGATCATATGATAGTTGTCTTTCTCTGCTTGACTTATTTCGCTAAGCATGATACGCTCTAGTTCCATCCATGTTGTCGCAAATGGCAAGATTTCATTTCTTTTGATGGCTGCATAGTATTCCATTGTGTATATATACCACATCTTCTTGATCCATTCATCTGTTGATGGACATCTAGGTTCTTTCCATAGTTTGGCTATTGTGGACATTGCTGCTATAAACATTCGGGTGCATGTGCCCCTTTGGATCACTACATTTGTATCTTTAGGGTAAATAACCAATAGTGCAATTGCTGGGTCATAGGGCAGTTCTATTTTCAACATTCTGAGGAACCTCCATGCTGTTTTCCAGAGTGGCTGCACCAGCTTGCATTCCCACCAACAGTGTAGGAGGGTTCCCCTTTCTCCACATCCTCGCCAGCATCTATCATTTCCTGACTTGTTGATTTTAGCCATTCTGATTGGTGTGAGGTGATATCTCATTGTGGTTTTGATTTGTATTTCCCTGATGCCGAGTGATATGGAGCACTTTTTCATGTGTCTGTTGGCCATCTGGATGTCTTCTTTGCAGAAATGTCTGCTCATGTCCTCTGCCCATTTCTTGATTGGATTATTTGTTCTTTGGGTGTTGAGTTTGCTAAGTTCTTTATAGATTCTGGACACTAGTCCTTTATCTGATATGTCGTTTGCAAATATCTTCTCCCATTCTGTCAGTTGTCTTTTGATTTTGTTAACTGTTTCCTTTGCTGTGCAAAAGCTTTTGATCTTGATGAAATCCCAATAGTTCATTTTTTCCCTTGCTTCCCTTGCCTTTTGCGTTGTTCCTAGGAAGATGTTGCTGCGGCTGAGGTTGAAGAGGTTGCTGCCTGTGTTCTCCTCAAGGATTTTGATGGATTCCTTTCGCACATTGAGGTCCTTCATCCATTTTGAGTCTATTTTTGTGTGTGGTGTAAGGAAATGGTCCAATTTCATTTTTCTGCATGTGGCTGTCCAATTTTCCCAGCACCATTTATTGAAGAGGCTGTCTTTTTTCCATTGGACATTCTTTCCTGCTTTGTCGAAGATGAGTTGACCATAGATTTGAGGGTCTATTTCTGGGCTCTCTATTCTGTTCCATTGATCTATGTGTCTGTTTTTGTGCCAGTACCATGCTGTCTTGATGATGACAGCTTTGTAATAGAGCTTGAAGTCCGGAATAGTGATGCCACCAACGTTGGCTTTCTTTTTCAATATCCCTTTGGCTATTCGAAGTCTTTTCTGGTTCCATATAAATTTTAGAATTACTTGTTCCATTTCTTTGAAAAAGATGGATGGTACTTTGATAGGAATTGCATTAAATGTGTAGATTGCTTTAGGTAGCATAGACATTTTCACAATATTTATTCTTCCAATCCAGGAGCATGGAACATTTTTCCATTTCTTTGTGTCTTCCTCAATTTCTTTCATGAGTACTTTATAGTTTTCTGAGTATAGATTCTGTGTCTCTTTGGTTAGGTTTATTCCTAGGTATCTTATGGTTTTGGGTGCAATTGTAAATGGGATTGACTCCTTAATATCTCTTTCTTCTGTCCTGCTGTTGGTGTAGAGAAATGCAACTGATTTCTGTGCATTGATGTTATATCCTGACACTTTACTGAATTCCTGTACAAGTTCTAGCAGTTTTGGAGTGGAGTCTTTTGGGTTTTCCACATATAGTATCATATCATCTGCGAAGAGTGATAATTTGACTTCTTCTTTGCCGATTTGGATGCCTTTAATTTCCTTTTGTTGTCTGATTGCTGAGGCTAGGACCTCTAGTACTATGTTGAATAGCAGTGGTGATAATGGACATCCCTGCCGTGTTCCTGACCTTAGCGGAAAAGCTTTCAGTTTTTCTCCATTGAGAATGATATTTGCGGTGGGTTTTTCATAGATGGCTTTGATGATATTGAGGTATGTGCCCTCTATCCCTACACTTTGAAGAGTTTTGATCAGGAAGGGATGCTGTACTTTGTCAAATGCTTTTTCAGCATCTATTGAAAGTATCATATGGTTCTTGTTCTTTCTTTTATTGATGTGTTGTATCACATTGACTGATTTGCGGATGTTGAACCAACCTTGCAGCCCTGGAATAAATCCCACTTGGTCGTGGTGAATAATCTTTTTAATGTACTGTTGAATCCTATTGGCTAGTATTTTGTTGAGTATTTTCGCATCTGTGTTCATCAAGGATATCGGTCTATAGCTCTCTTTTTTGGTGGGATCCTTGTCTCATTTTGGGATCAAGGTGATGCTGGCCTCATACAATGAGTTTGGAAGTTTTCCTTCCATTTCTATTTTTTGGAACAGTTTCAGGAGAATAGGAATTAGTTCTTCTTTAAATGTTTGGTAGAATTCCCCCGGGAAGCCGTCTGGCCCTGGCCTTTTGTTTGTTTGGAGATTTTTAATGACTGTTTCAATCTCCTTACTGGTTATGGGTCTGTTCAGGCTTTCTATTTATTCCTGGTTCAGTTGTGGTAGTTTATATGTTTCTAGGAATGCATCCATTTCTTCCAGATTGTCAAATTTATTGCCGTAGAGTTGCTCATAGTATGTTCTTATAATAGTTTGTATTTCTTTGGTGTTAGTTGTGATCTCTCCTCTTTCATTCATGATTTTAATTATTTGGGTCCTTTCTCTTTTCTTTTCGATAAGTCGGGCCAGGGGTTTATCAATTTTATTAATTCTTTCAAAGAACCAGCTCCTAGTTTCGTTGATTTGTTCTATTGTTTTTTTGGTTTCTATTTCATTGATTTCTGCTCTGATCTTTATGATTTCTCTTCTCCTGCTGGGCTTAGGGTTTCTTTCTTGTTCTTTCTCCAGCTCCTTTGGGTGTAGGTTTAGGTTGTGTACCTGAGACCTTTCTTGTTTCTTGAGAAAGGCTTGTACCGCTATATATTTTCCTCTCAGGACTGCCTTTGTTGTGTCCCACAGATTTTGAACCATTGTATTTTCATTATCATTTGTTTCCATGATTTTTTTCAATTCTTCTTTAATTTCCTGGTTGACCCATTCATTCTTTAGAAGGATACTATTTAGTCTCCATGTATTTGGGTTCTTTCCTAACTTCCTTTTGTGGTTGAGTTCTAGCTTTAGAGCATTGTGGTCTGAAAATATGCAGGGAATGATCCCAATCTTTTGATACCGGTTGAGTCCTGATTTAGGACCGAGGATGTGATCTATTCTGGAGAATGTTCCATGTGCACTAGAGAAGAATGTGTATTCTGTTGCTTTGGGATGAAATGTTTTGAATATATCTGTGATGTCCATCTGGTCCAGTGTATCGTTTAAGGCCTTTATATCCTTGCTGATCTTTTGCTTGGATGACCTGTCCATTTCAGTGAGGGGAGTGTTAAAGTCCCCTACTATTATTGTATTGTTGTTGATGTGTTTCTTTGATTTTGTTATTAATTGGTTTATATAGTTGGCTGCTCCCACGTTGGGGGCATAGATATTTAAAATTGTTAAATCTTCTTGTTGGACTGACCCTTTGAGTATGATATAGTGTCCTTCCTCATCTCTTATTATAGTCTTTGGCTTAAAATCTAATTGATCTGATATAAGGATTGCCACTCCTGCTTTCTTCTGATGTCCATTAGCATGGTAAATTCTTTTCCACCCCCTCACTTTAAATCTGGAGGTGTCTTCGGGCTTAAAATGAGTTTCTTGGAGGCAACATATAGATGGGTTTTGTTTTTTTATCCATTCTGATACCCTGTGTCTTTTGACAGGGGCATTTAGCCCATTCACATTCAGGGTAACTATTGAGAGATATGAATTTAGTGCCATTGTATTGCCTGTAAGGTGACTGTTACTGCATATGGTCTCTCTTCCTTTCTGATCTACCACTTGTAGGCTTTCTCTTTGCTTAGAGAACCCCTTTCAATATTTCCTGTAGAGCTGGTTTGGTATTTGCAAATTCTTTCAGTTGTTGTTTGTCCTGGAAGCTTTTAATCTCTCCTTCTATTTTCAATGATAGCCTAGCTGGATATAGTATTCTGGGCTGCATGTTTTTCTCGTTTAGTGCTCTAAAAATATCATGCCAGCTCTTTCTGGCCTGCCAGGTCTCTGTGGATAAGTCAGCTGCCAATCTAATATTTTTACCATTGTATGTTACAGACTTCTTTTCCCGGGCTGCTTTCAGGATTTTCTCTTTGTCACTGAGACTTGTAAATTTTACTATTAGGTGACGGGGTGTGGGCCTATTCTTATTGATTTTGAGGGGCGTTCTCTGAACCTCCTTAATTTTGATGCTCGTTCCCTTTGCCATATTGGGGAAATTCTCCCCAATAATTCTCTCCAGTATACCTTCTGCTCCCCTCTCTCTTTATTCTTCTTCTGGAATCCCAATTATTCTAATGTTGTTTCGTCTTATGGTGTCACTTATCTCTCAAATTCTCCCCTCGTGGTCCAGTAGCTGTTTGTCCCTCTTTTGCTCAGCTTCTTTATTCTCTGTCATTTGGTCTTCTATATCACTAATTCTTTCTTCTGCCTCATTTATCCTAGCAGTTAGAGCCTCCATTTTTGATTGCACCTCATTAATAGCTTTTTTGATTTCAACTTGGTTAGATTTTAGTTCTTTTATTTCTCCAGAAAGGGCTTTTATATCTCTCGAGTGGGTTTCTCTAATATCTTCCATGCCTTTTTCGAGCCCGGCTAGAACCTTGAGAATTGTCATTCTGAACTCTAGATCTGACATATTACCGATATCTGTATTGATTAGGTCCCTAGCCTTCGGTACTGCCTCTTGTTCTTTTTTTTGTGTTGAATTTTTACGTCTTGTCATTTTGGCCAGATAAGAGTAAATGAAGGGGCAAGTAAAATACTAAAAGGGTGGCAACAACCCCAGGAAAATATACTTTAACCAAATTAGAAGAGATCCAAAATCGTGAGTGGGGAGAAAGGGGATAAAAAGAGGTTCAAAAAGAAAGAAAGAAAAAAAAAGAAAAAAGAAAAGAAAAAAAAAAGAAAAGAAAAAAAAATTTTTTAAAAAAAGAAAACACCTGAGAAAGATGTAAAAAAGAAAAAATATATATATTAGATAAACTTTCAGAAATTGGTTGTTTTTCTGTTTCCAGAATTGCTGTTCTTCTTCTCTTCGATATGCCGATGGATTTTCAGGTGTTTGCAATCTTTAGATAAGCTATCTAGCTGATCTCCGGCTAGCTGAAGCAGTCTCAGCTTGCTACTTCTCCGCCATTTTGACTCCTCCCTATTATTTACTCTTAAAATTTAACAGTGGTCTGCCTATCATCATTTTATGTTTGAAGTGGAAAGTTGGTCAGAACAAACCATTTTATAGAAATATGACAGGTTGAATTTTTTTTTAACTCCGTTAAATAACGAAGGTGGAAAATATAGGCTGGAAATGTATTACGACAGAAAAATTATATTGGAAAAAGCTTTCCCATGATGGAGGAAATAGGACATTTGATCAAGGATAAGGATTCTTACTGTGAGTTTTAAATTATAGTATCATGACTTTTCTGTCTTTTATTTTTCTTTTTCTTTCTCTCTTTCTTTTCTTCTAACATGACTTTTATAATACTCATGCCTAAATGAAACTTTAGTGGACCAGTTATTTATTGCAAATTGTTTTTTCTTGGATATGTGTCTGTTTTTGTGCCAGTTGCATGTGTTCATCATCATTAGCCATCAGAGAGATTCAAATCAAAAACACATTGAGATACCACCTTACACAAGTTAGAATGGCCAAAATCAACAAGACAGTAAACAACAGGTGTTGGAAAGGATGTGGAGAAAGGGGAACCCTCTTACACTGTTGGTGGGAATGCAAGTTGGTGCAGCCACTTTGGAAAACAGTGCTACCCTATGACCCTGCAATTGCACTACTGGGTATTTACCCCAAAGATACAAGTATAGTGAAAAGAAGAGCCATCTGTACCCCAACGTTCATAGTAGCAATGGCCACAGTTGACAAACTGTGGAAAGAACCAAGATGCCCTTCAACAGATAAATGGATAAAGAAGATATGGCCCATATATACAATGGGGTATTATGCCTCCATCAGGAAGAATGAATACCCAACTTTTGTATCAACATGGACTGGACTGGCAAAGATTATGCTGAGTGAAATAAGTCAAGCAGAGAGAGTCAATTATCATATGGTTTCACTTACTTGTGGAGCACAAGGAATAACATGAAGGACATTGGGAGATGGAGAGGAGAAGTTGGTTGGGGGAAATAGTAGGGGGAGACAAACCATGAGTGCTGTGGACTCTGAGAAACAAACTGAGGCTTTTGGAGGGGAGGTGGGTGCGGGGCATTGGTTGAGCCTGGTGGTGGGTATTACGGAGGATACCTTTTCCATGGAGCACTGGGTGTGGTGCATAAACAATGAATTTTGGAACACACACACACAAAATTAAATTTAAAAATTTTTTTGATAAAAATTCCTCAACTTTTTTTCTTTAACCCCATTTGTGTCCCATTAGATATATCCTTCCAATATATATATTTCTCCTTAGAATTCTTATTACCAATTCTTTCTTCATGTGAAAGCTGATGTATTAGAAACATTTCTTTTCCTATTTTTTCTCTTGAGAGATAATTATGGCTTTCAGGTAGCGATAGATGGCCACTAATTGAGCAATTTACTTTATAGCCAAAAAATTAAATTCTTTACTATAGTATTTATAAATAAATAATTGTAGAGTGAGAAAAGTCAGTAGTATTAGGGATATACTCTGAAAAAAACCTCTGTTTTGTATGTATTTATAATATATATATATATATATATATATATATATATGTAATTGGAAAAAATTTTAAGAGACTTCTGTTTATGGTATATCCATAATCACACTTACATATAGTGAAAAGTATGTTTTTTCTACATATCATTTTTTAACTTACATTTTTCCTCTTTTTCTTGTCTTACACTCATGCTTTATTGATTGGTCATGTCTTATATTTTTCCTTTTTTCTTCCTTTCCCTCCAAAGCTTTTTTTTTTTTTTAATGACTTATTCCTACCCTAATTTTTCCTTGCAGAAAACTTTAGTGTATATTGTTTCAGTCCATCTCTTTCTGTCTCCACTGTCAACATATTTGGTTATGACTTTCTGTTTTGTGTGTGTGGTTTTTGTTCATGAATCATGCCCCACAAGGTATATGATGATTTTTTTTCTCTTTTCTGGAAGGAACTAAATTTAAACAATCACTTGTCAAAAATATTTATTTGATAGAGACTGCACATGCGGGGAGCAGCAGGCAGAGGGAGAAGCAGGCTCCATGCTGAGCAATGAGCCCAATGTGGGACTCTATCCTAGAATCCTGAGCCAAATGCAGATACTTAACCGAATGAGGCACCCAGGTGTCCCTGTCTTTAGCATTTTGGCAAACAGAAGCAACTTAAATTGTTTGCAATTCCAACTAACCTAACTAAGATACTACTAAAAACTAAATTTTAATATTTCCTCCTGTAAGAGATATTCATGCAAATGTAAATCATGCAAATACATTTTAAAAACAATTAAATAGTTAACATTTCTTAATGTTAGTTTTTTTTTTCAATAATACTTTTAATTACCTAGGAATAAATTTTATTTTAGGTTACTTTGGTAAAGAAAGTATTTAAACATTTTTGAAATTTCAATTCCATTTATTTTACATATACTGTATTATTGGTTTCGGAAGTAGAATTCAGTGACTCATCAGTTGTGTACAACACCCACTGCTCATTAATTCAAGTACCCTCTTTAATGTCCATCACTCAGTTATTCCACTCCCTCGTCATCCTCCCACTCCCAACCCACCTCCCTCCAGCAACCCTCAGGTTCTTTTCTATAGTTAAGAGTCTTCAAGGGGGATGGGGTTATGGACATTGGGGAGGGTATGCGCTTTGGTGAGTGCTGTGAAGTGTGTAAACCTGGTGATTCACAGATCTGTACCCCTGGGGATAAAAATATATGATCATAAAAAATTAAATTAAAAATTAAAAAAAAAAAGAAAGTCCTTTACGGGGATTAACTTAAAAAAAAAAAAAAGGAACGGCGATATAAATGTAAACTTGCAGAGTTGAGTGATTATTATAAAAACACAATAGCAGTTGTGGGGCTATGGGAGAGCAAATACTCTACATCATAAAATATGGTAGAAATTATTTTAAGTGCAAATTAAGAAAATGAAGGCAGGTAATTAAAAAATGCTCAGACTCCTCTGAATGACTTACAGCTTATTTTTATGAAGAAGTGGAAGAAAATTTTATCCTTACCTTTAAGTTGATAAAGTGTGATATTGTATATTTAATTTAGCAAAACCTGTGTTTATAGATAATGCAAAGTGAAATCTATTTTAGGCCTTACTCAGATTTATTATGAACTTTGAGTTTGGGCCATTATCTTTCTTGTTTTTTTTTTAAGATTTTATTTTTATTTTTTCTGTATGTGTAAGAGAGAGAGAGAGTATAAGAGGTGGGAGAGGGGCAGAGGAGAAGCAGGCAGGGAGCCTGAAGCAGGATTCAATCCCTGGGATCATGACCTGAGTTGAAGGCAGATGCTTAACCAACTGAGCCAACCAGGTGCTCTTTCTTGTGATTTATAATTTATTTGCCATGTGGTATAATCTTGGTAAGTTTTTAGATCTTTTTGAGAATAAAGAGAGGAGATAAGTAAACACTTTATGTAGTCTTTTCATTACTTAAAACTGAAATTTATGACTATGTAAGTGAGGTTCTTAATCTTTATCCATTAAATAAAATAAATTTTAAGCTGAAACAATCTTAAAGAAAAAATATAAAATTTTGTTTCTTTTTTTTAAGAGTTTATTTATTTATTTGAGAGACAGAGATCACAAGTAGTCCGAGAGGCAGGTAGAGGGGGTTGGGAGGGGGGTCAGGCTCCCTGCTGAGCAGAGATCCTGATGTGGGGCTCGATCCCAGGATCCTGGGATCATGACCTGAGCTGAAGGCATAGGCTTTAACCCACTAAACCACCTAGGTGCCCCTAACATCTTGCTTCTTGATTCTGATTGATTTTTAATTGTATCTGAATATTATAGATACATACACACACAATTGCTTTTTTATGAATGAATGAACTCACAATTTATAGTTTTTTCCTAATATGAACTATTTGTCATTATAGAATCATAAGGAAGGAAAGGTTGCTAACAGAGTATACAAAATTATTTCTGGAAGATGACTTTTACTTTTTCAAATATCTCCAATTATGGATACATTTTATATTATCATGAAACTATAGTATTCATAGCTATTAGTTTTGGGGGGGGGGTTCTTTTTAGATTTAAAAAATTTTATGTAATCTCTCTACCCAACATGGGGCTTGAACTCACAACCCTGAGATCAAGAATCACACATTCTTTTTTTTTTTTAATCTGACAGAGATCACAAGTAGGCAGAGAGGCAAGCAGAGAGAGAGGAGGAAGCAGGCTCCCTGCAGAGCAGAGGGCCCGATGTGGGGCTCTATCCCAGGACCCTGGGATCATGACCTGAGCCGAAGTCAGAGGCTTAACCCACTGAGCCACCCAGGTACCCCAAGAATCACACATTCTTGATTGGAGAAGTGACTGTTCAATTCTCCAATCAAGACATACAAATGGCTATCAGACACATGAAAAAATGCTCATAATTATTAGCCCTCAGGGAGATTCAAATGAAAACCATAATTAAAACCACCTTACACCAGTTAAAATGGCCAAAATTAACAAAACAGGAAGCAACATGTGTTGGCGAGGATGTGGAGAAAGGGGAACCCTCTTCCACTGTTGGTGGAAATGCAAGTTGGTGCAGCCTCTTTGGAGAACAGTGTGGAGATTCCTCAAGAAATTAAAAATAGAGCTTCCCTATGACCCTGCAATTGCACTCCTGGTATTTACCCCAAAGATACAGATGTCGTGAAAAGAAGGGCCATCTGTACCCCAGTGTTTATAGCATCAATGGCCACGTCGCCAAACTATGGAAAGAACCAAGATGCCCTTCAACGGACAAATGGATAAGGAAGATGTGGTCCATATACACTATGGAGTATTATGCCTCCATCAGAAAGGATGAATACCCAACTTTTGTAGCAACATGGACGGGACTGGAAGAAATTATGCTGAGTGAAATAAGTCAAGCAGAGAGAGTCAATTATCACTCATTTGTGGAGCATAACAAATATCATGGAGGACAAGGGGTGTTAGAGAGGAGAAGGGAGTCGGGGTAAATTGGAAGGGGAGGTGAATCATGAGAGACTATGGACTCTGAAAAACAATCTGAGGGGTTTGAAGTGGCGGGGTTGTGGGAGGTTAGGGTACCAGGTAGTGGGTATTATAGAGTGCACGGATTGCATGGAGAACTGGGTGTGGTGAAAAAATAATGAATACTGTTTTTCTGAAAATAAATAAATTGGAAAAAAAAAAAGAGAATCACACATTCTTCCCACTGAGCCAGCTAGGAGTTTCCATAGTTGTTAAATTTAACTTGTGAATTCTTTCATATCTGAAACTCAGAAATACTGGTGATTTGATTTTTTTTTTGTCCCTTTCTTCTTTCCTCATGTGAATATTGGGTCTTGCTTGATAATGACACATGTATTTGGAGACTTTAAAACCTTCAACTTGGATGATCATGATTATTTTTTAATACTAGATTCTTTCTCTGGTCCTTATCTACTGGTAAAATATGCTGTTCACAGTGGAATAAGAAAACCATGTGAATTTTAAAATAGAGTTTTATATTTTTCTCATACATTATAGTAGTACTTAAAAATGCCTCAGAATTCTAAAATCCCATATTTCTCTTATATAATTTAAATCTTTTATGATTAATTTTTAAAAATGAGTATTCTTATAAAAATCTTGAATTGGTGTTTTGCAATTAAATCTTTATTAATCTTAAAAATGATATTCATTACAGAAATGAATCTTGCTTATATATTTTTTTCTAAAGATTTATTTATTTCAGAGCAAGGGAGAGAGAGAGTTGGGGGTGGAGGGACAGAGAAAGAGGAAGAGAGAGGGAAAGAAGCAGACTCCCTGCTGAGCAGGAGAGTGATGTGGGAATCAGTCTCAAAAACCTGAGATCGTCACCTGAGCCAAAATCAAGGGTCAGATGCTTAACCAACCGAGCCACCTAGGCGCCCATTAACTTGCCTACGCTAATAAAAATATATTTTGTATCCTTGAAACTAATGTTGAAGTATATAATTGAAATATTGGATCCCATGGGTTTTTTCCTCCCTGCTTTTATTTATATTTTTTTTAATATTTTTTATTTTTTATAAAAATATATTTTTATCCCCAGGGGTACAGGTCTGTGAATCACCAGGTTTACACACTTCACAGCACTCACCAAAGCACATACCCTCCCCAATGTCCATAATCCCACCCCCTTCTCCCAAACCCCCTCCCCCCAGCAACCCTCAGTTTGTTTTGTGAGATTGAGTCACTTATGTTTTGTCTCCCTCCCAATCCCATCTTGTTTCATTGATTCTTCTTGTACCCACTTAAGCCCCCATGTTGCATCACCAATTCCTCATATCAGGGAGATCATATGATAGTTGCCTGCTTTTATTTTTATTCTGAAAATTTCAAGAGTTCTGTGTAGGTTTACATTATTTAATTATATCAGATTAGTATATTTTAGTATATCTATATTTAGTATATATATTTATCTTTTCTTTTTTAGATTTTTATGCTTTTGTTTGACAGAGAGGCAGGAGGCAGAGAGACAGGCAGAGGGAGAGGGGGAAAGTAGGCTGCCTGCTGAGCAGACAGCCCCATGTGGAGCTCAATCCCAGGACCCTGAGATTATGACCTGAGCTGAAGGCAGAGGTTCAACCCACAGAGCCACCCAGGCACCCAATATTTATCTTTTAACATTATGAGTAATGTCATTTTTCCTACTCCAAATGTATTTGTCTAGAACTTTCTTCGTATGTCTTCTGGGTGCTTCAGGATGTCTGGTGGCTCAGTCAGTTAAGCATCTATCTTTGGTTCAGGTCATGATCCCAGGGTGCTAGGATTGAGTCCTGCATTGGGCTTCTTGTTCAGTGGGGAGCCTGCTTCTCCTTCTGCCTGCCCCTCCCTCTACTTGTACTCTCTGTCTCTGACAAATAAATAAATAAAATCTTTAAAAAAAATTCTCCTGGGTGCTTCAAATTTGGTATGTCCCAGGTTGAAGACATTGTTTCTGACCCTTTCTTCTTCCCTGACTTTTTGTAATCTGCTCTGTCATTTGTTTTCCCCATCCTAGTAGATAGCACCACTGAAACACTGAAGTAGAAAAATCCTGGACTCCAAACTTCCCTGAAATTACTACATCCAGGGGCACTTTGGTGGCTTGCTCAGTTAAGCATCTGACTGTTGGTGTTGCTCAGGTCATGATCTCAGGGTCCTGGTATGAAGGCCCTGATCGGGCCCCATACTGAGTAGGGAGTGTACTTGAGGATTCTCTCTCTTCCTCTCCCTCTGCCCCTCAACCTGCATACACACCCTCTCCTTCTAAATAGAAATAAATTAAATCTTTTAGAAAAAAATCATCACATCTCTACCTCTGAAATAATACATTATATGCTAATTAATTGAATTTAATTAGAAAAAGGGGCACCTGAGTGGCTCAGTCGGTTAAGCATCTGCCTTCAGCTCAGGACATGATCCCAGGGTTCTGGGCTTGAGTCCCTCGTTGGGCTCCTTGCTCAGCGAGGAGTCTGCTGATTTCTCTGCCTGCCGCTCTTCTTGCTTGTGCTCTCCCTCTCTCTGACAAATACATATAAAACCTTTAAAAAATATTTAAATAAAATCACCACATTTAGTCACACTCTGCATTCATTATTTTGTACCTGCTTCCCATTTTCATATCTTACTATAATTCCCTCTCTCACCTATAATTTTGAGATCCTCTTCTGGCTTGGGTTCCTTTTTATTTCTTTCTTTTATTTATTTATTTGACAGGCAGATCACAAGTAGGCAGAGAGGCAGACAGAGAGAGAGGAGGGAGCAGGCTCCCCCATGAGCAGAGAGCCTGATTGGGGCTTGATCTCAGGACCCCAGGATCATGACCTGAGCCGAAGGCAGAGGCTTTAACACATTGAGCCACCCAGGTGTCCTTTGGGTTCCTTTATGTTCATCTCTACATTGCTGTCAGAGTGACCTTTCTAGAATATATTTGTGGTGATGTAACTCCTCTGCTTCTTTAGTGGCTATCCATTACCTGAAGGAGAAAGTTCATATTCCTGCATGACACTTGCCTTTTTGGTTTCAGTCCTGATTTTCCAATTCTATCTCTCTATCCCACACCCCAAAATCGTGTTCCAGTTTTGCCACCTTCTGTAGCTCTCGTCACTTACTGTGTTATTCCATACGTCGTCCTTTTGCTCATTCTACCTTTTCTAGAATGCCCTTTGCACCGTCTTTGTGTTCTCTCTCTCTCAAAATACAGCCCTATCTTCGCAGCATTTCCTGAGCTTCCCATATACAACTGTTTTCCCCTTTGTGCCTTCACTGTGCTTTATTAACTTCACCTGTAGAACTAGTAAATGATACTCTTCTGTTCTTGTTTTTGTCCATCTCTACCCCTACTAGTGTATATGGCAGTCTCTTTTATTTATATTTCCAGTTTCTCCAAAGATAGTGCCTATGACTTGACAGAAGCCTTTGTCTTTCTGAGTGAGTGGGTGAGCACATGAATTGATGTGATGTTTTCTGAAGTTGGGTTTTTGGTTTTTGTTGTTTTTATAGGAAGGAGAGGAGAGGCCAGCAACTGGAACAAAGGACGATGGTATCGCTGAAAGTGTTCCACAAGCGCAAATAGTTAATGACTGTTTGACTTCTGCTGACAGGGCAGATAAAAATAATAGACATGGTAAGTTAGTGAACATCCATAAATTTTTTTCTAGGCTTAAATGCTAGTATAGAAAATATCACAGTATGTAGATCCAGTTATGTTACCCATTTCTTTAAGATATTTTTCTTTTTCTTTTTGCTTTCTTTCTTTTTAAGTATCCCGACTGCTACCAGCTTTTTCTTCCTGAAAATATTTCAACCCTCTGAAAATCTTTACTGCTTTTACTTTTATTTTATCGAAGTAGTCATGAAGGGGGATAGGCTTGTATACACATTTAAAATACATAATACATGTTCTCATTAATGTATCTGTGACTGTATTTTATAGTTACGCTGTCAGCATTAGCATTCACAGAACAAACTGAAGAATCACCTTGGGATTCTGAGGTACTGTTTTATTATTATTTTAAAATAAAAGCATGGAATGATGTTAAAATGTAAAAGGGATACTTAGACTTTACTCTCTCATCTCTGCATTTGCCCATAAAAACTTTTTCCTTATACTTTTTACCTGTAATTGATAAAATATTTATGTGCTAAATGTAATAATCCAGCATAATACAGTTCTATTATTTTACAAACTTAACCTAATGAAAGCTGTGTAGTAGTATTGCAGAAAACGGAGGCTTAGACGTGATAAGGAATTAGCTTGTGTTTTGAAATTAAGTTATTTAAATAACCAAAGAATTACTCCAGGCCAGATTATGGCCAGAAATATAATTCTGTGGTGTATATGGATGTGCAAAACCCCTAATGAGATCTAGAAAGAGTTTGGATTTTTAGTTTTTTACAACTTGGAACTTGAAAAGATAATGCCTGGGACTTGAAAGTCTATCTACATATCTATCATCTCTCTATCTATCTATCTATCTATCTATCATCTATCTATATGTATGATATGCATATGTATATGTATATTTTTTTAAATATGTAGTTTATTTAAGTATTTGAGAGAAAGAGTGAGTGAGTGGGAGGGAGAGGGAAAATCTGAAGCAGACTCCAGTCTGAGCACAGAGCTCAACTGAGCCATCAGGGGGCCCTGAAACTATTTTATTTGGATTGTTAAGTAAATTTACAAGGAGCATTGGGATTATAATAAAAATTACAATAATATAATGGTATTAGTGGTATTATTGGTTTAGTGGTGTTTTGTTTATTTATTTTTTAGAAGATTTTATTTATTTGAGAGAGAGAGAAAGGGATCATGAGTGGGGGGAAGAGCAGAGGGCAAGGGAGAAGCAGGCTCCCTGCTGTCATGTGGGGCTAAATCCCAGAAATACCCAGGCATCGCTGGTCTATTGGTGTTTTCAATAGGTAAAAACTATTTTGGATAGTTAAAATAGTATGCCTTGAGTATCTTTGTGGCAACCATACTTGTAGAAGCATGAGTGTAAAGTAATGATGACCTTTTCTAAGGTGATGGGCTATGGAAGGAGGTAAAAAGGGCCTGATCTCTTAGCACAGGTAGGTGCTACACAGTGCTGCAAGCACCGTGTTTGAAGTCAAAAGATACAGTGGCACCCAGGTTCTGTCACTTGGTAGCTGTGGGATCCCAGAAAAACTTGTTTAA
Source organism: Mustela nivalis (assembly GCF_964662115.1). Taxonomy (NCBI): domain Eukaryota; kingdom Metazoa; phylum Chordata; class Mammalia; order Carnivora; family Mustelidae; genus Mustela; species Mustela nivalis. Next base: position 515,176 of record NW_028136259.1, on the reverse strand, counting down.
CCTGTTTGAATGTCACAGACCTCATTCATAAAAATGGTTCTAATACCTACCTCTCAGGTATGTGTAAAGAACAAATGTGAAAACACTTTGTAAACTGTTAAGGGCACTATAGAAATACCAGACAAAAATGATCACAGCAGTGTTTAGTGATTTACTAAATATCGAGGACACTTTTTTGAAATGTGAAGATTTCTGAAGGACAATAAAATAAATGGCAGTAGTGTCAAGAAAAGAAGGGGAAAGTTAGAATGGGCAGGTGGATTTCTAATTTGGGCTATGTTAAATTTCAGTGACATTGCATAGGTATACAGTTGACCCTTGAACAAGATGGGTTTGAATTGCTTGTCCACTTACACTCAGACTTTTTTTTTGATACAGTACAGTACTGTTAATGTATCTTCTCTTCATTATGATTTTCTTAATAACCTTTTCTTTAGTTTATATTGTAGGAATACAGTATATAATATATAGGACATACAAAATGTGTTAACTGACTTTACGTTATTGGTAAGTTCATCATTAGGTTATAATTTACTTTGACCTTCTGTGCTCAGTTTACAGAGTCAATGGTCAAATGAGGATTAAGAAGTAGATTAGATCTAGAGATCTAATGATCTCTACTCTAGAGATAAAAGGTCTTCTATTTCAATATTTTGGTTTTTAATATACACTTTTGCTGTTTTTAAGTCTAACTGCTTTTGAAGTAGGAAGTTCAATAGGAGATTAGTAAAGTTTGGGGGGAATCCAAAGTTATATGTGGAGTTTGGACTGCATGGCTATCAATGCCCTTAACCCTTGCATTGTGCAGGATCGATACCTAGTATAGTGACTTGGTACTTGAGACCTTCTCAGTGAGATTGTTATTATTGTTTTTTAGAGAAAGAGAGAGAGAGCATGTGAGGGGGATGTGGAGGGGCAGAAGAAGAGGGACAGAAAGATTCCCAAGTAGGCTTCATGCTCACCATGAAGCCCAACATGGGGCTTAATCTCCCAACCCTGAGATCATGAACTGAACTGAAATCAACAGTCAGTTGCTTGACTGACTGATCCATATAGATTCCCCCTCAGTGAGATTATTTTAAGTGTTTTGACCTTAAATATATTTATTATTGAATACCAGCTATGTACCAGGCTGTACAAGTTGAGGGGTTAGGCTGTAGTGGTTGAAGCAGAAAAATGAGGAAACAACAACGCTCTGTAAGTCACTGTTAGTGGTTCATATAAAGAAAATGGAAATGTTAGGTTAGGGAATAGTGGGGGAGTTTGCAGTTAGAATGGGGATGAGAACACGTATGGAATTTTGTTGGTCAGAAACAATCTCTCTGAGTGTGGCAAGAACTGCCAAGTAAAGGATGAGAAGGACCAGTTGTATGAAGGTCTTGGAGACCTTCTAGACATTCTAGACAGACAGAACCGTGGATCACACCTGTTCATCATTTCACTCTAATGTCTTGGAATGCCCAGGAAGCAGGAAGATCCACCCCATTGTCATAACTATTGGTATTATTGTTGTTTGTATAAATGAAAATGGGTATACTAAAATAAGTGCCTGGTACCTTTTAGGTAATTAATAAATAAATGTTCTTATTATTCCCTTATGAAAGCTTATTATACTTTTTGGAGAGTTTCATACCTATATATAAAACTTTTTGCTATTATTTAAACATAATTTCAAGAAAAGTTTTTCTTCCTACTTTGCCATTGCCTTTAACCATTATCCTGTCAATAAAGTTTCCAAGCCTTTGTTTATCCAAATGAAGCAGCAGTTACCACACTGTACTCTTTATACTCAACATGGTCTACTCCAAGGTTTCTTATGTCAAGTGTCCTATTTTAACATGGAAAAAAGTTCTGCTGTTAGGAACAGTTTAAATTTGTAGCAAATATACTTATTAAAGAATTTATTTAATACATATTTTTAATATCCTTTTATTTTGGTGGGGAATGCAAAGGAGAGTTAGGTGTTTTGTTAGTTTCTGTGGAAATGTACATATAAGTCCGTGTTCTGTCCAAGAAAATATTTACTCTGGCATTTGATGTTCAGTTTACAGCCGGTGGCCAAATGAAGATTAAACATTATATTTAATTTAGAAAGCCATATATGAGTTTTTCAAATGTTTTGCTTTTCTTATTTGTGAGTCTGATTACTATTACTTATTTTCAAATGTATATGCTTTCCTTATTTGTGAGTCTGATTACTATTAAAGTAGGAAATTCAGATATTATCTTAGAAAAGGATTAGGGAATCTTTATGCAACTCATTTTTGTTGTTCATTTTAACAGAGTAATTCTGAGAGTCTTCCAGAATCATACGTTGTTCATTTACCTGGAAATGCAGATCAGAAGGGGGCAAGTACATTAAAAGAACAAGTGGAAGGTAAGAATTGTATTTTATTAAAAAGTCATTTGATAAAATACTGATGTAAAATGGGAACACTGATATATTTAAATATCCAAAGAAAGTCACCTATTGAATTAGAGATAAAGAGGAGAAAGATTGAAAAGGAGATAAGTTGAAGTCTTATCAGGTGTCAGTGTCAGTAACAGATGAAATTGAGGGTGCCAAAAAGGAGATTAATTAGTGGTTCCATTTCAATATACTCTAAGACCAAAGGAACATCAGGAAATAAGTGGAAAGGATAAAACGAGTGACTGATGTGGAAAGAACCAAGATGCCCTTCAACGGATGAATGGATAAGGAAGATGTGGTCCATATACACTATGGAGTATTTTGCCTCCATCAGAAAGGATGAATACCCAACTTTTGTAGCAACATGGACGGGACTGGAAAAGATTATGCTGAGTGAAGTCAAGCAGAGTCAGTCAATTATCTCATGGTTTCACTTATTGTGGAGCATAATAAATAGCATGGAGGACATGGGGAGATAGAGAAGAGAAGGGAGTTGGGGGAAATTGGAAGGGGATGTGAACCATGAGAGACTATGGACACTGAAAAACAATCTGAGGGTTTTGAAGGGGCGGGGAGTGGGAGGTTGGGGTACCAGGTGGTGGGTATTATAGAGGGCACGGATTGCATGGAGCACTGGGTGTGGTGCAAAAATAATGAATACTGTTTTGATGAAAATAAATAAAAAATAAATTTAAAAAAAAAGAAAGTCACGAATACAGGGAGTAAATGAAGGACAATAAGCAGCTCTTAAAGTGGAAGGTGGTAAAGTAAAACAATTCTTTATTTTTTATTTTCTTTTTAATATTTTTTATTTTTTTAATTTACATATAATGTGTTCTTAGCTGCAGGGGTACAGGTCTGTGAATCTCCAGGTTTACACACTGCACAGCATTGACCATAGCACATACCCTCCCCAATGCCCATAACCCCACCAAAATAATTCTTTTAAATGAGGAGCAGACTATTTGAATTGCAAGAATAATATCAGGTGAGCTTCCAGTACCAAAACCTGTTAGAGTAGGATACCAAAATTTTCCTGCTCTTACTTCTTTCCTCATGGTTGGGAAGACATTCAGGACTTCCCTGGTTGATGATGCAGAGCTATGTGTGTATCTTAATGGCATAAAAATTGTGGTACTTCATAAATAGTATCATTGAGTGCAAAGAAAGAGTATTGGAAGGAAGAAGGGAGGAGGGTCAGTTCAGGAGAAATCAAGGAAACTTTAGCCATGATAAAAAGTCCATTAGAGACTTTTGCAAGATGGGAGAAGTAGCAGGCCAAGACTACTTCAGCTAGTCGGAGATCAGCTAGATAGCTTATCTAAAGATTGCAAACACCTGCAAATCCATCAGCAGATTGAAGAGAAGAAGAACAGCAATTCTGGAAACAGAAAAACAACCACTTTCTGAAAGGTAGGACAGGCAGAGAAGTGAATCCAAAGCGACGGGAAGATAGACCCTGGGGGGAGGGGCCGGCTCCCGGCAAGCGGCGGAGCAACCACGCACAAAATCAGGACTTTTAAAAGTCTGTTCCGCTGAGGGACATCGCTCCAGAGGCTACCCGGGGCAAAGCACACATGGGGTCAGCGTGGCCTCAGGTCCCGCAGGGTCACAGAAGAATCAGGGGTGTCTGAGTGCCGCAGAGCTTGCGGGTATTGGAACGGGAAAGCTGGCTACAGAGACAGAGCCGACAGTAAGCTCGCAGCTCGGGGTGACCTTGAACCGGTTGCAGGCTCGGTGAGCTCGGAGCGCGGCCGGAGGTTAGGCAGACGGGAGTAACTGAGCGCGGTTCTCTGAGCGCGCACTGAGGAGTGCGGCCCTGGGCTCTCGGCTCCTCCGGGCCCGAGACCAGGAGGCCACCATTTGTATTGCTGTCCTCCGGAACTCTACGGAAAGAGCTCAGGGAACAAAAGCTCCTGAAAGCAAACCCAAGCGGATTACTCACACCGGCCCCAGGTAAAAGCGGTGCAATTTCGCCTGGGACAAAGACACTTGAGAATCACTACAACAGGCAAAAGCGGTGCAATTTCGCCTGGGGCAAAGACACTTGAGAATCACTACAACAGGCCCCTCTCCCAGAAGATCAACAAGAAATCCAGCCGAGACCAAGTGCACCTACCAAAGAGTGTGGTTTCAATACCAAGGAGAGCAGCAGAATTCTAGAGGAGGAGAAAGCAAAGCACGGAACTCATGGCTTTTTCCCTGTGATTTTTTTTAGTCTTGCGGTAAATTTAATTTTTTTCTTTTTCATTTTTTTTTTTCTGCCTTCGGGTAAAATTTTTTTTTAACTGTTACCTTTTTCTTTTTTAACGATTTTTTACTAGTTTATCTAATACATATATTTTTTCTTTTTTATATTTTTCTTAGGTGTTTTCATTTTTTTAAAATTCTTTTCTTTTTTTTTTCTCTTTTTTCTTTTTTTTTTATTTCTTCCTTTTTGAACCTCTTTTTATCTCCTTTCTCCCCGCTCACGATTTTGGATCTCTTCTAATTTGGTTAAAGCATATTTTCCTGGGGTTGTTGCCACCCTTTTAGTATTTTACTTGCCCCTTCATATACTCTTATCTGGACAAAATGACAAGACGGAAAAATTCAACACAAAAGAACAAGAGGCAGTACCGAAGGCTAGGGACCTAATCAATACAGACATCGGTAATATGTCAGATCTAGAGTTCAGAATGACAATTCTCAAGGTTCTAGCCGGGCTCGAAAAAGGCATGGAAGATATTAGAGAAACCCACTCGAGAGATATAAAAGCCCTTTCTGGAGAAATAAAAGAACTAAAATCTAACCAAGTTGAAATCAAAAAAGCTATTAATGAGGTGCAATCAAAAATGGAGGCTCTCACTGCTAGGATAAATGAGGCACAAGAAAGAATTAGTGATATAGAAGACCAAATGACAGAGAATAAAGAAGCTGAGCAAAAGAGGGACAAACAGCTACTGGACCACGAGGGGAGAATTCGAGAGATAAGTGACACCATAAGACGAAACAACATTAGAATAATTGCGATTCCAGAAGAAGAAGAAAGAGAGAGGGGAGTAGAAGGTATACTAGAGAGAATTATTGGGGAGAATTTCCCCAATATGGCAAAGGGAACGAGCATCAAAATTAAGGAGGTTCAGAGAACGCCCCTCAAAATCAATAAGAATAGGCCCACACCCCGTCACCTAATAGTAAAATTTACAAGTCTCAGTGACAAAGAGAAAATCCTGAAAGCAGCCCGGGAAAAGAAGTCTGTAACATACAATGGTAAAAATATTAGATTGGCAGCTGACTTATCCACAGAGACCTGGCAGGCCAGAAAGAGCTGGCATGATATTTTTAGAGCACTAAACAAGAAAAACATGCAGCCCAGAATACTATATCCAGCTAGGCTATCATTGAAAATAGAAGGAGAGATTAAAAGCTTCCAGGACAAACAACAACTGAAAGAATTTGCAAACACCAAACCAGCTCTACAGGAAATCTTGAAAGGGGTCCTCTAAGCAAAGATATTTCCTACAAGTGGTAGATCAGAAAGGAACAGAGACCATATACAGTAACAGCCACCTTACAGGCAATACAATGGCCCTAAATTCATATCTCTCTATAGTTACCCTGAATGTTAATGGGCTAAATGCCCCTGTCAAAAGACACAGGGTATCAGAACGGATGAAAAAACAAAACCCATCTATATGTTGCCTCCAAGAAACTCATTTTAAGCCCGAAGACACCTCCAGATTTAAAGTGAGGGGGTGGAAAAGTATTTACCATGCTAATGGACATCAGAGGAAAGCAGGAGTGGCAATCCTTATATCAGATCAATTAGATTTTAAGCCAAAGACTATAATAAGAGATGAGGAAGGACACTATATCATACTCAAAGTGTCTGTCCAACAAGAAGATCTAACAATTTTAAATATCTATGCCCCCAATGTGGGAGCAGCCAACTATATAAACCAATTAATAACAAAATCAAAGAAACACATCAACAATAATACAATAATAGTAGGGGACTTTAACACTCCCCTCACTGAAATGGACAGATCATCCAAGCAAAAGATCAGCAAGGAAATAAAGGCCTTAAACGACACACTGGACCAGATGGACATCACAGATAAATTCAGAACATTTCATCCCAAAGCAACAGAATACACATTCTTCTCTAGTGCACATGGAGCATTCTCCAGAATAGATCACATCCTCGGTCCTAAATCAGGACTCAACCAGTATCAAAAGATTGGGATCATTCCCTGCATATTTTCAGACCTCAAGGCTCTAAAGCTAGAACTCAACCACAAAAGGAAGTTTAAAAAGAACCAAAATACATGGAGACTAAACAGCATCCTTCTAAAGAATGAATGGGTCAACCGGGAAATTAAAGAAGAATTGAAAAAAATCATGGAAACAAATGATAATGAAAATACAATGGTTCAAAATCTGTGGGACACAACAAATGCAGTCCTGAGAGGAAAATATATAGCGGTACAAGCCTTTCTCAAGAAACAAGAAAGGTCTCAGGTACACAATCTAACCCTACATTTAAAGGAGATGGAAAAAGAACAAGAAAGAAACCCTAAGCCTAGCAGGAGAAGAGAAATCATAAAGATCAGAGCAGAAATCAATGAAATAGAAACCAAAAAAACAATAGAACAAATCAACGAAAGTAGGAGCTGGTTCTTTGAAAGAATTAATAAAATTGATAAACCGCTGGCCCGACTTATCAAAAAGAAAAGAGAAAGGACCCAAATAAATAAAATCATGAATGAAAGAGGAGAGATCACAACGAACACCAAAGAAATACAAACTATTATAAGAACATACTATGAGCAACTCTACGGCAATAAATTTGACAATCTGGAAGAAATGAATGCATTCCTAGAAACATATAAACTACCACAACTGAACCAGGAAGAAATAGAAAGCCTGAACAGACCCATAACCAGTAAGGAGATTGAAACAGTCATTAAAAATCTCCAAACAAACAAAAGGCCAGGGCCAGATGGCTTCCCGGGGGAATTCTACCAAACATTTAAAGAAGAACTAATTCCTATTCTCCTGAAACTGTTCCAAAAAATAGAAATGGAAGGAAAACTTCCAAACTCATTGTATGAGGCCAGCATCACCTTGATCCCAAAACCAGGCAAGGATCCCACCAAAAAAGAGAGCTATAGACCGATATCCTTGATGAACACAGATGTGAAAATACTCAACAAAATACTAGCCAATAGGATTCAACAGTACATTAAAAAGATTATTCACCACGACCAAGTGGGATTTATTCCAGGGCTGCAAGGTTGGTTCAACATCCGCAAATCAGTCAATGTGATACAACACATCAATAAAAGAAAGAACAAGAACCATATGATACTTTCAATAGATGCTGAAAAAGCATTTGACAAAGTACAGCATCCCTTCCTGATCAAAACTCTTCAAAGTGTAGGGATAGAGGGCACATACCTCAATATCATCAAAGCCATCTATGAAAAACCCACCGCAAATATCATTCTCAATGGAGAAAAACTGAAAGCTTTTCCGCTAAGGTCAGGAACACGGCAGGGATGTCCATTATCACCACTGCTATTCAACATAGTACTAGAGGTCCTAGCCTCAGCAATCAGACAACAAAAGGAAATTAAAGGCATCCAAATCGGCAAAGAAGAAGTCAAATTATCACTCTTCGCAGATGATATGATACTATATGTGGAAAACCCAAAAGACTCCACTCCAAAACTGCTAGAACTTATACAGGAATTCAGTAAAGTGTCAGGATATAAAATCAATGCACAGAAATCAGTTGCATTTCTCTACACCAACAGCAAGACAGAAGAAAGGGAAATTAAGGAGTCAATCCCATTTACAATTACACCAAAAACCATAAGATTCCTAGGAATAAACCTAACCAAAGAGACACAGAATCTATACTCAGAAAACTATAAAGTACTCATGAAAGAAATTGAGGAAGACACAAAGAAATGGAAAAATGTTCCATGCTCCAGGATTGGAAGAATAAATATTGTGAAAATGTCTATGCTACCTAAAGCAATCTACACATTTAATGCAATTCCTATCAAAGTACCATCCATCTTTTTCAAAGAAATGGAACAAATAATTCTAAAATTTATATGGAACCAGAAAAGACCTCGAATAGCTAAAGGGATATTGAAAAAGAAAGCCAACGTTGGTGGCATCACAATCCCGGACTTCAAGCTCTATTACAAAGCTGTCATCATCAAGACAGCATGGTACTGGCACAGAAACAGACCCATAGATCAATGGAACAGAATAGAGAGCCCAGAAATAGACTCTCACTCTATGGTCAACTAATCTTCGACAAACCAGGAAAGAATGTCCAATGGAAAAAAGACAGCCTCTTCAATAAATGGTGCTGGGAAAATTGGACAGCCACATGCAGAAAAATGAAATTGGACCATTTCCTTACACCACACACAAAAATAGACTCAAAATGGATGAAGGACCTCAATGTGCAAAAGGAATCCATCAAAATCCTTGAGGAGAACACAGGCAGCAACCTCTTCGACCTCAGCCGCAGCAACATCTTCCTAGGAACAACGCAAAAGGCAAGGGAAGCAAGGGAAAAAATGAACTATTGGGATTTCATCAAGATCAAAAGCTTTTGCACAGCAAAGGAAACAGTTAACAAAATCAAAAGACAACTGACAGAATGGGAGAAGATATTTGCAAACGACATATCAGATAAAGGACTAGTGTCCAGAATCTATAAAGAACTTAGCAAACTCAACACCCAAAGAACAAATAATCCAATCAAGAAATGGGCAGAGGACATGAGCAGACATTTCTGCAAAGAAGACATCCAGATGGCCAACAGATACATGAAAAAGTTCTCCATACCACTCGGCATCAGGGAAATACAAATCAAAACCACAATGCGATATCACCTCACACCAGTCAGAATGGCTAAAATCAACAAGTCAGGAAATGACAGATGCTGGCGAGGATGCGGAGAAAGGGGAACCCTCCTACACTGTTGGTGGGAATGCAAGCTGGTGCAACCTCTCTGGAAAACAGCGTGGAGATTCCTCAAAATGTTGAAAATAGAACTGCCCTATGACCCAGCAATTGCACTATTGGTTATTTACCCTAAAGATACAAACGTAGTGATCCAAAGGGGCACGTGTACTCAAATGTTTATAGCAGCAATGTCCACAATAGCCAAACTATGGAAAGAACCTAGATGTCCATCAACAGATGAATGGATCAAGAAGATGTGGTATATATACACAATGGAATACTATGCAGCCATCAAAAGAAATGAAATCTTGCCATTTGCGACAACATGGATGGAACTAGAGCATATCATGCTTAGCGAAATAAGTCAAGCGGAGAAAGACAACTATCATATGATCTCCCTGATATGAGGAAGTGGTGATGCAACATGGGGGCTTAAGTGGGTACGAGAAGAATAAATGAAAGAAGATGGGATTGGGAGGGAGACAAACCATAAGTGACTCTTAATCTCACAAAACAAACTGAGGGTTGCTGGGGGGAGGGGGTTTGGGAGAAGGGGGTGGTATTATGGACATTGGGGAGGGTATGTGTTTTGGTGAGTGCTGTGAAGTGTGTAAACCTGGTGATTCACAGACCTGTACCCCTGGGGATAAAAATATATGTTTATAAAAAATAAAAAATTATATTAAAAAAAAAGTCCATTAGATAGCTTATGGCTTTTAAGACATTTCCACTTTCGAAGAATTGATAGTGATGCACATAAGGCTTGTTTCTAGAAGGTGAAGTTAAGGTAAAGGAATGTGGTAGCAGACACAGTATGGACTAGAATTTCTCCAACTTTAGTAATCAGAGACCTTACTAAAAATGCAGATTGTGAGCAGCAGGTCTGGGATTCTGCTTCTGACCTCTCAGGTGATGCCAATGTCTGTGGTCCCTGTGTCATGTGCTCTGTAGCAAGGGGTTTCTGTAGAGATATCTGGAAGGGCCAGTGATTAGTTCAGGACACCATGGGATCAAGGAGAAGTATTATTTTGTTTTTATTTGTGAGCACGTTTTTAGCTAGAGGGAAGCAAGGAGATGCAGAAAGAGATTATAGATGTGAGATACTAGTGCTAAATAAAGAGGAAAGAAATGGTGAAGATGAACCCTAGTAAAATGGGTGTAAAAGCAGAACAGTCAAGACCATAGATCCAGAAATAATTCTGTTTTAAGGATTTCTTTCTTTATTTATTTTAGGGAGAGAGAATGAGAGAGACAGTGAGTGATTAGGGGGATGGGCAAAGGGAGAGGGAGAGAGATGCCTCAAACAGGTTCACTTCTGAGACTAGATCCCGATGCGGGGCTCAATCCCAAGACGGTGCCATCATGACTTGAGCCGAAATCAACAGTTGGATGGCAAATCCGCTGACACCCAGGCGCCCCCAGAATTACTTTTGGAGAAGAGGGACAGTGACAGGAATGATGGAAAAAGGAAGGGAACGTTAGCTGGGAAATTTTGGAGTTGAGGAGGAAACTCCAGAGAATTCACTTGAGACGGCTTGAGGGTATTTGCTCTAAACAGATTAAATCACAGAAGCTCTACAGAGAATACTGAAAGCAGATGGAGTGCTAGACATGGGGTAAATCATAGCCACGTATTCATCCTCCTCAGGTCTACTGGACATCAAAGATATATGTTAGATTTATATTCATTATTTAAATGAGATACGGAAGCTATAGCTTTTTATTTTTTTAACATAGGTAATTTATTGATATTATTGCTGATTGAAAACCCCTGTAAAAACTGACATTATCTGTTTATATCTTCTGCCCATTTTTTTATATGATTGTCTGTTTGTGTGTGTTGAGTTTGAGGAGTTTTTATAGATCCTGGATATCAACCTTTTGTCTGTACTGTCATTTGCAAATATCTTCTTCCATTCTGTGGGTTTTTTCTCTGTTTTGTTGACTGTTTCCTTTGCTGTGCAGAAGCTTTTGATCTTGATGAAGTCCCAAAAGTTCATTTTCACTTTTTTTTCTTTTGCCTTTGGAGACATATCTTGAAAGTAATTGCTGTGGCTGATATCGAAGAGGTTACTGCCTATGTTCTCCTCTAGGATTCTGATGGATTCCTGTCTCACGTTGAGGTCTTTTATGCATTTTGAGTTTATCTTTGTGTACAGTGTAAGAGAATGGTCAAGTTTCATTATTCTACATATAGCTGTCCAGTTTTCCCAGCACCATTTATTGAAGAGACTTTTTATCAATGTATATTTTTATCTGTTTTGTGGAAGATTATTTGACCATAGAGTTGAGGGCCCATATCAGGGCTCTCTACTCTGTTCCACTGGTCTATGTGTCTGTTATTATGCCAGTACCATGCTGTAATATAAAAAAATGGGCAGAAAATATGACCAGACCCTTCTCCAATGAAGACATACAAATGGTTATCAGACACATGAAAAAATGTTCATCATCACAGGCCATCAGGGAGATTCAAATTAAAACCATATCGAGATACCACCTTACACCAGTTAGAATTGCCAAAATTAGCAATACTAGAAGCAACATGTGTTGTAGAGGATGTGGAGAAAGGGGAACCCTCTTACACTGTTGGTGGGAATGCAAGTTGGTGCAGCCACTTTGGAGAACATTGTGGAGATTCCTCAAGAAATTAAAAATAGAGCTTCCCTATGACCTTGCAATTGCACTCCTGGGTATTTACCCCATAGATACAGATGTAATGAAAAGAAGGGCCATCTATACCCCAGTGTTTATAGAAGCAATGGGCACGGTCACCAAACTGTTGAAAGAACCAAGATGCCCTTCAACGGATGAATGGATAAAGAAGATGTGGTCCATATACACTATGGAGCATTATTCCTCCATTAGAAAGGATGCATACCCACCTTTTGTAGCAACATGGATGGGACTGGAAGAGATTCTGCTGAGTGAAATAAGTCAAGCAGTGAGAGTCAATTATCGTATGGTTTCACTTAGTTGTGGAGCATAACAAATAGCATGGAGGACAAGGGGAGATGGAGTGGAGAAGGGAGATGAGGGAAATTGAAAGGGGAGGTGAACCATGAGAGACGATGCAAAACAACCTTCTGAAAAACAGTCTGAGGGTTTTGAAGGCGTAGGGGGTGGGAGGTTGGGGGAACCAGGTGGTGGGTATTATAGAGGGCACGGATTGCATGGAGCACTGGTTGTGGTGCAAAAACAATGAATACTGTTACTCTGAAAAGAAATAAAAAATTAAGAAAAAAACCCTGACATTGTCTACCAAGTCAAACTACTTTTGGAAACAAAAGTACTTATAGGGTTTGTTCCCTACATGCTAAAATTGCTAGTATCAGTAAGTATGACACTGATTCTGAAATACAAAAGATTTTCAGTGCCTAAGTATTCTGTGGCAATTAAATAGCATTCTTCCATTTTGATAGTCATATTTCCATATTGAAAGCTTATTGTACATTGTTTCGTAGATGTGTTTTATATATCTTCTTGCATGAGTGGATCAAGAAACTTTAAGATGGGGACACCTGGGTGGCTCAGTGGGTTAAAGGCTCTGCCTTCAGCTCGGGTCATGGTCTCAGGGTCCTGGGTTTGAGCCCCGCATCTGGCTCTCTGCTCCGCATGGAGCCTGATTCCACCTCTCTCTCTGCCTGCCTCTCTGGAGGAGACCAGCTTCCAAGGCTGGAGGCAGATGTGAGACTCTATCCAGGGACCTTTCAATCATGATGGGAGCTGAAATCAAGAGCCGGATGTGCAATCCAAGGCTCCGTTCATGTGTCCCCAGAAATTACTTTTTTTTTCTTTTTTTCAGTAATTACTTTTGAGGAAGGGGACAGTGATGGGAACAAGGGGAAAAAAACAGCTCGTTAGCTGAGAATTTTGGAGTTGAGCAGGAAAATCCAGAGAATTCACTTAAGATGGTTTGAGGGTATATGCACTAGAACAGATTTGATCACAGCAGCGCCAAAAAGAATACTGAAAGCAGATGGAGTGCTAGACATGGGGTAAACCATAGCCACATATTCATCCTCCTCAGGTCTATTGGATATCAAAGATACAGGTTATATTGGTATTTATTATTCAAATGAGATACGGAAGCTATGGCATTTTTTGGTAAAGATATTTAATTTTTTGATTTGATAGCTGTTTCCAAAAACCCTTAAAAGACCGATATGATCTACCAAATCAAACTCCTTTTGGAAATTATAGAATTACAGTATTGGTTCCCTAAATGTTAAAATTTTTATTATCAGTAAGTGTGACACTAATTCTGAAATAGATATTTTTTTAAATTTTAATAAGTAGAATCTTTTTTAAAAAAAGAATTAGGAGAAAATAATTTTTTTAGGCTTTTTTTTAGCATTTACTTTAGAGTGGGTGGCAGGATTATATTTAGATGCTTGTGCCCAGCTGGGAATACTAGGTAGAGGTCTAAAGATTGCTTATTGAAAACAAAGTTTCTTAGCCTTATTTTTATACCTTTAAATTCACAAGTATTGGTCAAATTATATTCAATGTAACTAGAAAAAGCAGCTTCCCATGCGAAATATTAGAACATTTCCTATATTCTCTATGACTTTATTTTAGCGTTGGCTTTCCCAGCCATAATGGGAATCACTGAGAATTTACTATATAGTACCGTCTTCTCAATTATGTACACATTGTCTATCTCCTTGTTTTATTATTTTTATTTTTTCTTAGAGAGCAAGAAAGTGGGGAGGGAGGGATGGAAGGCAGAAGGAGAGGGAGGGTGAGAACCCTAAGCAGCAGGATTCACGCTTAGCATGGGGTCTGATGTGGGGCTCGATCTCATGATCATGAGATCATGAACTGAGCTGACATCCAGAGTCAGACACTTAACTCACTGACCCACCCAGATGCCCCTTTATTATTATCATTATTATTATTGTTATTATTACTTAATGATTTTATTTATTAGAGAGAGATTGAGAGAAAAAGTGGGAGGAGGGGCAGAGGGAGAAACAGACTCCCCACTGACCTGGGAGCACGATGCAGTACTCCATCCCAGGACCCAGTCATGACCTGAGCTGAAAGCAGCCGTTTAACTGACTGAGCCACCCAGGTGCCCCCCTTCATTAATTTTGATGAATAGGTGGAATATTGGTTTTTAGGAGTACTATATCATTTAAAAATAATATTCTCCTGATACTCAGTCTATTGATTAAGCATTTCTAATTTGTGCTCTACTTAATGTACCAGTTAACTCAGGGCCTTTCATCAGTCATATGATCAGATTGGTACTAATAAATTGTACAGTACTTTTTTCACCCCTGTAGTTTTATGTTCTTTCTTTCCTTGTAGAACTAACGCTATATTTTCAAAAGATTTTCAATTAATCTCCTAGAGTAGTGAATACAGACAATAAATTCAAAGTTATTTACCTATACAAGTGATTTGCTCCTTTTACTTCCTCATGAGCTTGGTGGATCCAAGAAGCAGGACTTTTAAAACAAAGCACCTACAGGTTCCTGTAACACAGGAAGATATGGAACAGAAAAATTATAAAATAAATACATGCAACTTAAAACAGTTCATGTAGAATAATTCCCACTAGATTCCTTTTGTAAAGTAATGAGCAGAGTTGGTTGCTAAGGACCCAAGATTGTGTGTTTATTCATTTAGTATAGATTTATTCTGTCCTGGCCCTGATAATTTTATATCCTCAATATTTCTAGAACGAGTCTGTCAGTTCAGGTGTGCTTCATTTTTATTTTGCATCAGTGCCTTCTCATTCATCTCCCATCTTATATTAAAATGCCCCTCAAGTTCATCCCTCCCCACAGCATTGAGAGTGACCTGTCTCAAATGCCAATATGACTGTGAACCATTGCTGAAAATATGTTTGTGTCCAGGTATCTTAAAATTACATATAAAGCTTTCATAATTTTGAGTTGTGCTAAACTCTCCAACCCTTTCTACTGTCTGCCCTTTTCTCTGCCATTCTGAACTGCTGGTGATGTCTTCCTCTTTGATTCCTGTATTATAGATATTTACCCTGTTGTGTGCTTCTCTCCCTTGTCTTATTACGGGCTTTTATACTCCCCCCATTTTCTGCCTTCTAGCCCCTTTGAGATGTTTGTATGCCTTTAACCTAGTGACATTTAGTATTTCCCAAATGGTTTCCTGAAATTTTTGTTAATTAAAAGTATTTCTTAAATTAAATTTTCATCTAAAGATTAAGTTTATTTTAAACTCTTAATTGATAAGATATTGTTTTCTATCTTTATGAAGGTTATAGCTTTTATCTAACCATTCTAATTTGTCCATTTTACTAAAATATTTAGATTTTTCAGGAGAACTAGACTTAGAAATGACAACAGAAAAAGAGGAAGAAAGTTGTAATGAAAGTGAAAATAAACACCTGCAGGTATATACAAATTTAAATTTAAATTTCCAATTTTATATTGTTTTCCCTGCTTTAAGAACGTAACATAGTTCAATTGAAATTATCTTCTGAACAGAGCATATTGAAGTTGATGGATTATAATTTAATATTTAGTTTTTATAAAATTTTACAAGTTACCAAATTTAAAATATTGTTAGAATTTATAGTAGCTTATAGTTAAACTTTATCCTTGCAATTGGACCGAAAAAAAAATCCTGAATATTGTTTACTTCTTCCATTTTTGTAAGTTTTTACATGCTAAAAAGGTAACATCAAATACTGAACCGTATGTTTAAGCAGTTGAAATTATGAGCAGTATAACAATGATGACTACTGACTTAGACTCATGTAGAAGGAGTGGTTCTTGGTGGTTCTTAATGTGCAGTTCTCAGTGGTTCAAAATGTGCAGTTCTGTATTGCCTGTCACTAATGCCAAGATTAAAGATTTATTTTGCCTTGTGATCTCTGTGTAGTTGACTTCAGAGAGTAGGGTCATAAAATCAACACAATTGCCTATTGTAGAATCACACCTTCCAGGATGGGACCTTTGTAGTTGGGTAATAAACAGGCACATTTTCAGTTATTTCATTTCAGTATAGGGAATCTGTAAATATTATTAACATTTTTTCTTACCTACTCTCAGTGGACATTACAATAGCTGCATACAGGCAGATAATTTATAGTGATATATAATACTATCATAGTATATAATTTGAATTAAAATTTAGGAATTTATTTTTCTTTTCTGATTGATGTTTATTGATTTCGGCTCCTAATAATAAGTTTGCCTATTCTCTAGTTATTAATCTTTAAAAAACATCATCAAATGCACTATTGGGGCTCACTGTTTAAGGTATGGTAAGATAAAATGTTTTTAAGTTTGTAACATTGAAAATCATGTACTTCATTTTTTGGTAGATATAACATGTGATGAATTGTTTAGCTTAAAAAACTGACAAAATTAAGTTTATGGATTTGTGTTTTTCTTCTATTTCAGGCTAGGGCAAGTTATTTTTCGCTTCTTAGTTACAATCCAGTGACTTGGGAGCATCTTAACATAGATTAAGGAATTTAACAGTTAAATTTTAATTATTTTCTAATTTTTCCTTTGTCCATACTCGATTACTTAAGGATAAAGTTATTTTATAAACATGCATGCTAACAGAAGGGACATCTGAAAATCAAATACAGCACTTTCACTTTCCATTTTTGTATCTGTCAAAAATGGCCCAAGAACCAGGAATGAAGAAGGAATGTGATAGAGAGGATGATATATTTTTATATTCAGAACATCCCTCTGTTCAAAAGTGTGAGGACATGTGGACCAAACAAGACAAATTAGAGTGGAAAAATAAGTTAAACCTCATCACCAGAGACTTAAAGCAGAAGTTTGGTGAAATTTGTGAAAAACAAAAACAAAAACAAAAACAACATTACTGCTTATCCTAAGGAAGAGTCCCTACATGGTCCCTTTACAGAAGGAGAAGACTTAATGGAATAACCTTCTAATTTGACAAATGATAGATTTTATTGTGAGAAAAAAGATGCATTTGCAGTGCCTGTCTTTGTCACACTTCGGGCACCACCTGAACAGGAAGAATCTAGACTCTAAAATGTCGTTCTTTCTCATTCATCCTCGGATTGTAGTTGCCGGTCATCTTCTGATCTTTCCTTAAGTGAAAATAAATCAGACTCTGAAAATGATAACAAATCAGACTCTGAGCAGATTTTTAACAAAAATGAGTTTTGATAGTGACAGAGAATATAAAAAAGTAAGGAACCCATGGGTTACGTTTGAAGTGAAAGAAGACCAAGAGTTTGACATGCAAATGGCAAAAAAGCATAAATCAAACTAGTTATTTTAAAGATTTTATTTATTTGTCGGAGAGAGACCGAGAGATAGAGAGAGCAAGACAGCATGTGCACACAAGCAGGGGGAAGTACTGGCAGAAGAAGGAGGCCTGAACTCTGTCCCAGGACTCTGGGATCATGACCTGAGCCCAAGGCAGATACTTAACCAAGGAGGTACCTATGCGTCCCAATTCCTCTCTTTTTATTGAAATAGAAATGAAGCAGAATTTATAAATATTGCAGTTACTTGTAATGATAAACATAAAATATTTTTATCAATTAAAATTATGACAAACTAAGAGTCAAATGATATAATTAATGAAAAAAGTTCTGGGATGCCTGGGTGGCTCAGTTAGTTAAGAGTCTACTTTTGGTTTGGGTCATGATCCCAGGATCCTGGGATGGGGTCCTGCATTAGGCTCCCTGCTCAGTAGGGAGCCTGCTTCTCCCACTGCTGGCACCTCCTCCTCCTTGTGCTCTCTCTCACTCTGATGAATAAATAAATAAAATCTTTAAAACATGTATAATTGATAAAAAAGTTCATTTTAATGAATAAACTAGTAACTATTATCCTTCGTATCAAACTTCTATTAAAGGTTGAAGAAACGGAGAAGCACCAAAATGATGAAATGGCAGTATTAGAAAGCATATATTCTTCTGCTGCTGCTGGGCTAATGCATCCAATAGGGAGTGGAAAAACTGATAACAACTTATGTCCTATTACGGAAAATGAAGAATCTCATGGGTAAGCCTATAGCAATATTTAAATAGTAGGTAATTTTTATTTTCCTATAAAACAAATTCTAGTTGGAGCTAACATTCATGATTAACAAATTTTATATTTTTTAGTAAGGCTATTTCATCTTGGGTACTAATCAGAAAAATTTAAATACTGAGATACCATTTTTTGCAATCATAATGATAAATATTTTATTAAAAAATTAACAGCAAATGTGAAGAAAAGGGCATTCTTATACACTGTTGTTAAATAAAATTGGTAAACCTTTTCTGAAGAGTGATTTAGCAGTGTGTTTCAAAAGTTTACATTAGCCCTCAGGGAGATTCAAATTAAAACCACATTGAGATATCACCTTACACCAGTTAGAATGGCCCAAGTTATCAAAACAGGAAACAACATGTGTTGGCGAGAATGTGGAGAAAGGGGAACCCTCTTACACTGTTGGTGGGAATGCAAGTTGGTGCAGCCTCTTTGGAGAACAGTGTGGAGATTCCTCAAGAAATTAAGAATAGAGCTTCCCTATTACCCTGAAATTGCACTCCTGGGTATTTACCCCAAAGCTACAGATGTCGTGAAAAGAAGGGCCATCTGTACCCCAATGTTTATAGCAGCAATGGCCACGATCACCAAACTATGGAAAGAACCAAGATGCCCTTCAACAGACGAATGGATAAGGAAGATGTGATCCATATACACTATGGAGTATTATGCCTCCATCAGAAAGGATGAATACCCAACTTTTGTAGCAACATGGGCGGGACTGGAAGAGATTATGCTGAGTGAAATAAGTCAAGCAGAGAGAGTCAATTATCAGATGGTTTCACTTATTTGTGGAGCATAACAAATATTATGGAGGACAAGGGGTGTTAGAGAGGAGAAGGGAGTTGGGTAAATTGGAAGGGGAGGTGAATCATGAGAGTCTATGGACTCTGAAAAACAATCTGAGGGGTTTGAAGGGGTGGGGGTGTGGGAGGTTTGGGTACCAGGTGGCGGGTATTATAGAGGGCACGGATTGCATAGAGCACTGGGTGTGGTGAAAAAATAATGAATACTGTTTTTCTGAAAATAAATAAATTGAAAAAATTAAAAATAAAAGTTTTAAATATTCTGACCCCTTATCCCAAGAACTTCATTGCCAGGACTAGATCCTACAGGAAAATGTGACTTGTGTAAACACACACACACATTATAAGGACATTTATTATACATTTTATATATATAAAATATGACATATGTTAAGGATATTTATTATAGCATTATTTTCATATTAAAAAGTTAGAGATAGTCTTAAGTATCTGTCAATAGGGAAGGAAATTTTTACCCCTGTAAAACAATGTAGTATGTGACTGTTGGAAAAAATGAGTTTAAGTCTACATAGTACTGATTGTTTAACAAAGTATATTTAAAGTTTTTAGTTTGATGTCATGTTTTATGCAAATTTTAGAATACTTTTATTTACTTATTTATTTTTCTATCCCAGCATTTCTTCTTCTTTCTTTTTTCTTCTTCTTCTTTTTTTTTTTTTTATTATGGTATGGGAGTCACCATACAATACATCATTAGTTTTTGATGTAGTGTTCTGTGATTTGTTGTTTGTGTATAACACCCAGGGCTCCATGCAATACATGCCCTACTTAATACCCATCATTGGGCTCACTAAACTCTCCAACCTCATTACCCTTTAAAATCCTCAGTTTGATTCCCAGAGTCCATAGTCTCTCATGGTTCATCTCCCCCTCTGATTTTCCCCCCTTCGTTTTCCCATTCTTTCTAATTCCTCCATGCATTTCCTTTATTTTTTTTATTAACATATAATGTATTATTAGCCCCAGGGGTACAGGTCTGTGAATCGCCAGGTTACACATTTCATAGCATTCACTATAGCATATACCTTCCCCAATGTCCATAACCCAACCACCCTCTCCCTACCCCCCCCCTCCAGCAACCCTCAGTTTGTTTTGTGATATTAAGAGTCTCCTATGGTTTGTCTCCCTTCTGATCCCATCTTGTTTCATTTATTTCTTTCCTACCCCTCAAGTCCCCCATGTTGCCTCTCAACTTTCTCATCTTAGGGAGATCATACAATCATTGTCTTTCTCTGATTGACTTATTTTGCTCAGCATAATACCCTCTAGTTCTATCTATGTCATCGAAAATGGCAAGATTTCATTTCTTTTGATGGCTGCATAGTAGTCCATCGTGTGTGTGTGTGTGTGTGTGTGTGTGTGTGTGTGTATCACATCTTCTTTATCTATTCATCTGTTGATATCCATTCATTTATCTTGAAAGAACATCTAGGTTCTTTCCATTGTTCAGCTATTGTGGACATTGCTGCTATAAACATTCAGGTGCCTGTGCCCCTCCGATCACTACTTTTGTATCTTTAGGGTAAATACCCCGTAGTGCGATTGCTGGGTCATAGGGTAGCTCTAGTTTTCCCTTTTTGAAGAATCTCCATGCAATTTTCCAGAGTGGTTGCACCAGCTTGCATTCCCACCAACAGTGTAGGAGGGTTCCCTTTTCTTCGCATGCTCACCAGGATTTGTCATTTCCTGACTTGTTAATTTTAGCCATTCTGACTGGTGTGAGGTGGTATCTCTTTATGGTTTTGATTTGTATTTCCCTGATATGGAGTGATGTGGAGCACTTTTTCATGAGTCTGTTGTTCTGCACATTTTTTGACTTGATTATTTGTTTTTTGGGTGTGGAGTTTGGGAAGTACTTTATAGATCTTGGATACCAGCCCTTTATCTGTAGTGTCAGTTGTGAATATCTTCTCCCATTCTGTTGGTTGTCTCTTTGTTTTGTTGACTGTTTCCTTTGCTGTGCAGAAGCTTTTTATCTTGAGGAAGTCCAAAAGTTCATTTTCACTTTTTTTTTCTTTGCTTTTGGAGACATGATCTGAAAGAAGTTGCTGTGGCTGATGTCAAAGAGGTTACTACCTATGGGCTGCTCTAGGATTTTGATGGATTCCTGTCTCACATTGAGGTCTTTCATCCATTTAGAATTTATCATTGTGTATGGTGTAGGAGAATGGTTGAGTTTGTGAAAAATAGAATACATTTAAAATCTGATGTGTTGCAAAAGGAAGTTACCTGCTATACTGGGACTCTTATTACCAACAAAATTGCTAGTCACTAGGTTTTGGTTTTGGTTCCTAGCGCATGAGTGCTCAAATGTTGGACCCTCAAATTGATCTGAATATTACCAAGAGATTTCATATGGCAACTTGTCCCATGTTCTATACAAACATTTCATTGGATCCCTGTGCTATAAACTAAGATGTTGCTAATGTGTTGAATCTTCTTAAGGTACGATGCATGCATGCTATTATCCTTCCTTTTTAAAGAGAATCTATTTCTACATGCACCCCACCAAAATTTTCAATAGTAACTTCATATTATAGAATTTATGAGAATTCAATTTACAAAGTAGGAATATTTTCTACATTCTAAACCCCTTGTACTTTCCTTAGAGAATTTTAATCTGACTAATGATTTTGTATAGTAGAAGATATCCTAGAGTTAGATGAATTTTATCAAGCATGAAATACTGCTGTTGGAGCTTAGAGTTTTTCTGTGGTCTTTCTAAGCATGAGAAAAATGATAATCAGGTTATATAATATATATATAGAAAATTTTTAAGGAGTCTTTTGCTTGTATAACTTCATGAATTATTTAATGCCTTGGTCTGGCTTTTTAAAAAGATTTTATTTGTTTATATTAGAAAGAGAGTTGGGTTTGAGGTGCGGTGGTGGGGAGAGGGACAAGCCGGCTTGGCACTGAGAGCAGAGCCCTGTGCAGGCCTTGATCTCACAACCCTGAGATCATGGCCTGAGCCAAACCAAGAATCAGAGACTTAACCAACTAAGCCACTCAGGCGTACCCTTGGTCAGACACTTAAAAAAAAATATTGCTACATGTATGCAATTTAAAAAACTTCAAGATATTACAAAAATACTACGTCATTATTATGTAAGGATTGAACTAAACAAGAAAATTAAGTCATCTATAATCATTCCACTTAGCTATGAAATCCTTAAAAGAACCATGTACACTCAGTGATCCTTTTTTCCCTCCCATTCACTATTGAATTATCACTAGTAATTTTCACTCCCATTACTCCAGAATTGATTTTTCAAAGGTTACCACTGATTTTCATTTTAATAAATCTAGACATAATTTCTTAGATCTCATTTTATTTAACCTATCAGCAATCTTTGACCAATTGGAAAACTCTCTTCTCCAAAATTCTGTCTTCATTTAGCTTTCAGAATATCACTCACTCACCTGGTTTCCCCCCTGCCTTTCTAATCTGTACATCTCAGCCCGATTTGCTTCTTTCTCTTCATTCTCCACGTCTTCCACATTGAAGTCTTCCAGGAATCAGTCCTTGATCTTCCTTCTCTTGACTTTTACTATCTTGTATATTCTAATGATCCTTAAGGTTGTATCTCCAGCCCACATCTCTCTGTGGAATTCCAGACCTACATCTGAAACTGCCTATTTGATATTTCTTTGGGATAGTTATTGGGTATTGCAAACTTAACATGTCCAAAATTGAACTACTGATATTCTTTCTTATACCTTCCCTTCTTGTCTTTCCCAATTAAGTTAATGACAATTCTTCTAGTTGCTCTGCCAAAAAACTTGGTATCATCTTTGATTCCTGTCTTTTTCTTTTTCATACATGTCCCATCTACTCTGTCAGAAAATCTTGTCAGGTCTTTCTTCAAAATATATCCAGAAGCCAAGCACATCCTCCATGACCAAGCCACTGTCATATGTTGTCTGTATAAGTGTAATTATTAACTAATTGGTCTTCTTGTTTGTTTGTTCTTTTGCCTTTTCTTTTTCCATTTATTCTAAACACAGTGGATCTTTTAAAACACAAGTCAGATTATGTCTTCCTCTGCTCAAACCCCAATTGTCTCTGATTTCACTCAGAGTATGTGCCGAAGTTTTTTCTAACACTACAAGGCCTTGTATGATCTATTCATCTAGGGTCTCTCCCTATTGCTTACCACCTCTCCTTGATTTGAACTCCTATTTTCTGTCCTTTTCACTCTGTTGAGGCACACTGAATGTTTTTCTTTTTTTTTCTTGTTTGCTCTCTATAAACACTTTGAGCATACCTCTCTACTTGCTGTTGACTCTGGAGTGCTTTTCCCATCAATACTCTCTTATGGCTTGCTTGCTCCTTGCTCCTTCCTTTTTTTCTTTTTTTTAAGATGTGCTTAAAAATTAAGGCCTTTCGGGGTGCCTGGGTGACTCAGTGGGTTGAATCTCTGCATTCAGCTCAGGTCATGATGCAGGGGTCCTGGGATGGAGCTCTGCACAGGACTCTCTGCTCAGCAGGGGGCCTGATTCCCCCTCTCTCTCTGCCTCTCTGCCTACTTGTGATCTCTTTCTCTGTCAAATAAATAAATAAAATCTTAAAAAAAATTAAGGCCTTTCTTGGTTATCCTATATTTCAGGAAATATCCTGATTTCTTAGTTATCCTATAGCACATCAAAATTTGATTTCTCTGCTTTAGTTTTTCTCCTCTACTACTGGCTATTTTGCCTGTGTAGCTTATTGTTTATTGTATTTACTTCACTCATGAGTAGGATTAGAGTTATCTGTTTAACAGTTTTAAAACAATAATTGCTAGCTTTGTTTTTGTTTACAGTGCTCTTAGGGGCTCATGCTCAATTCCTAAATTAATAATCTCTTGTGGGAAATTTAGTCTTTTTGTGAGTTTATGTAGCTATATGCTAATAATATTCTCTTGCATGCATTTAGTCCATGAAAAAGTAATTATAATTTTGTATTAGTAAGTCTAGCTTTTATATTAGGATTAAATAGTAAGCTAAAAGTATACAAAAGTTACCAAATCATTTTCTTTAAGAAAATTAAAAAGAAATTATTTGTGAGAGAGAGAGTATGAGAAGGAGGGAGGGGCAAAGCGAGAGGGAGAAGCTCAGTGGGGAGCCTGATTTGGGGTTCGATCCCAGGACCTGGAGATCATGACCTGAGCTGAAGGCAGACCTTATCTGACTGAGCCACCCAGGCACCCCCCAAAAATTTTATTTTCAAACAAAATTAAGCACATTAATGCTATTTTTGACATCTGAGTATTGTTGAATTTTGTCCAGATTTTTTGAGGTATAATTGACAGATAACTGTGTAAATGTAAGGTATACCTGTATTACTTTAATATACTTTTATATTGTAAAATGCTAATAGTGTTAATAGCTCTATCACCTCACATAATTATCATTTCTTTTTTAGCAACTCCTTTAGCAACTTCTAAATATATAACAGTATTATTAACTGTAATCACCATTCTGTACATTAGATCCTCAGATCTTACTCTTCTTGTAACAGGAAGTTTGTACCCTCTAGCCAATATCTACCCATTTCCCACAGCTTCCTACCTTTGGCAACCACAAATCTATAAATGTGTGTTTTTTTTTCAAGGTTCCATGAGTAAGTCAGATCATAGAGTATTTATCTTTTTGCATGACTTCCTTCACTTAGCTTAATTCCCTCAAGGTTCATTCATGTTGTTGCAGATGGCAGGGTTTCCCTCTTTTTTTTGTGGCTAAAAATATTCCATTGTAAGTGTATACCACATTTTTTAAATCAGTGGATCCACTGATGGGCACATAGGTCGTTTCCGTGTCTTGGCTGCTATAAATAATGCTGCAGTAAATGTAGAGGGACAGATACCTCTTTGAGATACTGATTCATTTCTGTCAGAATGTTCCCAGAAATGGGATTACTGGATATTCTGATAGTTCTATTTTTTCGTTTGTTGAGGAACCTCCACACTGTTTTGCACAGTGGCTGTACCAGTGTACAGTCCTGTAACAGTGTGTAAGGATTCCATTTTCTGTACATCTTTGCCAGTGGTATCTCTTCCCTTTTTGATGTAAGCCATTTTAACAGGTGTGAAGTGATAGATATATCATTATGGTTTTGATATGCATTTCCCTGATGAATAGTGATGTTGAGCCCATTTTTTGGTCCTGTTGGCCATTTGAATATCTTCTGAGGAAAGCTGTCTATTAAGATGCCTTGCCCAGTTTTTAATTGAATTTTTTTTTGCTGTTGAATTGTATGAATTTTTTATATACTTTACATATTAACCTTTTTTCAGATAGTGTGGTTTACATATATTTTCATCCATTCTGTATGTTGCATGTTCATTATGTTACTTGTTTCTGCTTTGTTTTTTAGATTTTATTTAAATTCAACTTAGTTAACATATATTGTATTATTAGTTTCAGGGGTAGACTTTAGTGATTCATCACTTGCATGTAACACCCAGTGCTCCTCACAAGTGATGAGCCCACCACACAGTTAGACCATCTTCCCACCCACTTCCCCTCCAGCAGCTCTGTTTCTTTTCTCTAGTTAAGAGTCCCTTACGGTTTGCTTCCATCACTGTTTTTATCTTATTTTTTCCTTTCCTTCCCCTATATATTCAACATAAGTGGAACTAGAGCATTGCTCATTTCTTTTGCCGTGCAGAAACATTGCTTGTTCCACTGTTTTTGCTTTTGTTGGTTGTACTTTTGATATCACATCCAAAATCATTGCCAACAATGTTGGCAATATCAGGGAGATTTCCCCCTGTTTTCTTGTAGGAGTTTTATGGTTTAAGGTTATATAATTAAGTCTTTAACCCAGTTTTGGTTAATTTTTATGAGTGGTGTAAGTTAGGGGTCCGGTTTCATTCTCTGCATGTGAATATCCAGTTTTCTCAGGATCATTTATTGAAGAGATTATCTTTTCTTCCTTGAGTGTGCTCAGCTCCCTCATCAAATTTTAGTTGACTACATCCATGGGTTTATTGTCCAGTTCTTGATTCTTTTTTGGGTTTTGCGGTTTGTTTGTTTTTTTTTAAATGAACGGTCATCCTATTTTGATTTTTATACCTTTGTAACAGTTTGAAAACAGGAAGTGTGATGCTTCCAGCTTTGTTCTTTCCCAGGAATTATTTGCTTATTTGGGGTGTTTTTTGTTCTATATAAATTTAAGTATCCTTTTTACCTATTTCTCTGAAAAATGTCCCTGGAATTTTGACAAGGATTGCCTTGAATCTACAGATGGCTTTGAGTCATGTGGATATTTAATGTTGATTTTTCTAAGCTATAAATAATGAGTTATCTTCCTATTTGTGTGTCTGATGTTTCTTTGATCAAAGTCTCAGTTTTTAGTGTACATATCTTTCACCTCGTTGGTTAAGTTTATTCCTAAGTATTTTGTTCTTTTTGATGCTTTTGTGAATGGTAGTTTTAAATTTCTTTTTCAGATTTTTTGGGTTAATGTATAGAAATGTAATGGATTTGTATATGTGGATATTGCATCCTTCATCTTTGCTAGTTCCAACAGCTTTTTGGTGGTGTCTTCAGGATTTTCTATATGTAAGATCATATCCTCTGCAGACAAAGACAATTTGATTTCTTCTTTTCTGATCTGGATGCCTTTCATTTCTTTTTCTAGTCTGATGTTGAATACGAGTGGTAAGGTGAGTGCCTTTGTCTTATTCTTGAACTTAGAGGAAAAACTTTCAGTGTTTTGCCACTGAGTATGATGTTAGCTGTGGGTTTATCCTGTGTGGTGTTAATTATGTTTAGGTATGATACTTTGGTACCCACTTTATTGAGAGTGTTTATCATGAAAAGATGTTGAATTTTGTCAAATGCTTTTTCTGCACGTATTGAGATGATCATGTAATTTTTTTCATTCTGTTAATGTGTATCAAACTTACTGATTTGATTTGATTGATTTCTATAGGATAATTTTGCTCAGTAAAGTATTCTTGGTTGGCAGTTCTTTTCTCTCAGCATTTTTTTTTTAAGATTTTATTTATTTGACAGGGAGGGATCACAAGTAGGCAGAAAATCAGGCTGCAGAGAGGGGGAAGCAGGCTCCCCCCAAGCAGACAGCCTGATGTGGGGCTCAATCCCAGGACCCAGAGATCATGACCTGACCTGAAGGCGGAGGCCCAGCCCATTGAGCCACCCAGGCGCCCCTCTCTCAGCATTTTGAATATACATTCCTATTCTTCTCCTGGCATATAAGGTTTCTGCTGAGAAACTGCTAATAGCCTTATGAGGGCTCACTCGTAGGTGACAAGCTTCTTTTCTCTTGCTGCTTTTATGATTCTCTCTTTGATTTTGATTTTCGATGGTTTTATTATAATGTGTTTTGGAGAAAATCTCTTTAATTAGTTTTTTTGATGACTGAGCTTCATAAATTTGGATTCTAAATGTTTCCCCAGGTTTGAGAGTTCTCACCCATGACTTCTTTAAGCTTTATGTCTTTTTCTCCCTTTTCCTCCTTCTGGAACTGCAGTAATTTACATGATGTTTCTTTTAGTGGTATCCCACAATCACATAGGCTTTTCTCATTCTTTTCTTTCTTTTTTCTTTGTTCTCCACTGATTGGATAATTTGAAAGTTCTAAAATTTGAAAACTTTAAACTCACAAGATTTTTTTTGATCCATTTTCCTCTCAGTGATTTCTTTTTCTCTCTCTCTCTCTCTCTTTTTAAAAAGATTTTATATTTATTTAATTGACAGAGAAAGAAAGATCACAAGTAGGCAGAGAAGCAGGCAGGGAGAGAGTGGGAAGCAGGCTCCCTGCAGGGAGCCTGATGACAGGCTGGATCTAAGAACCCTGAAATCATGACGGGAGCTGAAGGCGGACGCTTAACCAACTGAGCTACCCAGGCGCCCCTTGTCAGTGATTTCTATTGCTTTTTTCCGTTTCATTCACTATATTATTCAGCTCCAGAATTTTTTAGTTATTTTTTAACTATTTCCAGCTCTTTTAAAAAATATATATTTTATTTATTTATTGAGAGAGAAATTGAAAGAGATCAGGTTGGGGGTGGGACAGAGAGAGGGAGAGAGAATGTCAAGCAGACCTGGGGCTCAATCCCACAATCCTGAGCTAAAACCAAGAGGCAGACACCTAACTGACTGAGCCACCCAGGTGCCCTTCCAACTCTTTATTAAACTTCTCATTTTGTTCTTCTAGTATTTTTCTCATCTTATTGAACTGGGTTTTTTGTTTGTTTGTTTGTTTGTTTTTTAAGATTTTATTTGTTTATTTATTTATTTTAGAGAGAGCATGTGTGTGAGCCAGGTGAGTGGGAGAAGGAGAGGGACATGCAGACTGCACTGAGCATAAGTCCAATGCAGGGGTGCATCTCATGACCTTGTGACCATGACCTGAAACAGAATCAAAGGTCAGGTGCTTAACAGACTGAGCCACCCAGGCACTCCTGAACTGGCTTTTTGTGTTTTCTTTTTTTTTTTTTTAATATAATTTTTTATTTTTTCTAAACATATATTTTTATCCCCAGGGGTACAGGTCTGCGAATCACCAGGTTTACACACTTCACAGCACTCACCAAAACACATACCCTCCCCAATGTCCATAATACCACCCCCTTCTCCCAAACCCCCTCCCCCCAGCAACCCTCAGTTTGTTTTGTGAGATTAAGAGTCA
The DNA here is from genome assembly GCF_964662115.1 of Mustela nivalis. NCBI lineage: Eukaryota > Metazoa > Chordata > Mammalia > Carnivora > Mustelidae > Mustela > Mustela nivalis. Next base: position 486,292 of record NW_028136259.1, on the reverse strand, counting down.
CTTATGGTTTGTCTCCCTCCCAATCCCATCTTCTTTCATTTATTCTTCTCGTACCCACTTAAGCCTCCATGTTGCATCACCACTTCCTCATATCAGGGAGATCATATGATAGTTGTCTTTCTCCGCTTGACTTATTTCGCTAAGCATGATATGCTCTAGTTCCATCCATGTTGTCGCAAATGGCAAGATTTCATTTCTTTTGATGGCTTCATAGTATTCCATTGTGTATATATACCACATCTTCTTGATCCATTCATCTGTTGATGGACATCTAGGTTCTTTCCATAGTTTGGCTATTGTGGACATTGCTGCTATAAACATTCGAGTACACGTGCCCCTTTGGATCACTACGTTTGTATCTTTAGGGTAAATACCCAATAGTGCAATTTCTGGGTCATAGGGCTTTTTGTGTTTTCTTGTAGCTCACTGAGTTTACTTAAAACTGCTATTTTGAATTCTTTTTTGGATAAACTACTGATCTTCATGTGTTTGAGATCAATTATTGGAAGATTATTGTGATCATTTCGTGGTATAATATTTCCTTGACTTTTTATATTCTTTGAAGTTTTACATTGTTGTCTTTGCATTTGAAGTAGTCTTTAATGACTAACTTTCCAGTGTATCCAAACCTGTTTTGCTTTGTTTTTGCTCTAGTTGTGTGCTGGAACTTTACTGTAAGAAATTTAGTTTTCCAAAACGGCTCTCTCTTCAATGGGTGAATATCTAAGTGTGTTCCAAGGGTTCCCAGATGTGGTTGAGAGGAAGGGGCTGGAGCCAGTCTGTGGACTATTGCTGGCTCTATAGCTGGGACTTTAGTGAGTGTGTCTGTTATCTGATGCATGGGTAGGCAAGAGTTTTCCTAGGTCCCTTGGTTCATGATGCTTGGTTCCACAGCTCCTACAAAGAGGTCCACAGTTGTTTTGTTGCCACAAAGACATTGTATTGTAATTGTATATTTATCAATCTTTGAAGCAAGGGATGTGCTTATATATGGTTGGACTTCATAACTTTTCTGTGAACTAATAAATGAATTGAGATGGCTAGCAGAATTTTACAAAAAACTGTTTTTTTATTATTTACCAGTAAAATTATTAGAAAACATCAGTTTATTAAATCTTTTAAAAATATTTCAAAGGATTTTTTAGAATTTAATTTTTTCTCAGTGCTCCAATATTTATTGATTATGGACCACACCCAGCACTCCATGCAATTTGTGCCCTCCTTAATACCCACCACCAGGCTCAACCAACCCCCCACCCCAACCCCTCCAAAACCCTCAGTTTGTTTCTCAGAGTACACCACTCTCATGGTTTGTCTCCCCCTCCGATTTCCTCCAACTCACTTTTCCTCTCTATCTCCCAATGTGCTCCATGTTATTACTTGCTCCACAAATAAGTGAAACCATATGATAATTGACTCTCTCTGCATGACCTAGTTCACTCAGCATGATCTCATCCAGTCCCGTCCATGTTGATACAAAAGTTGGGTATTCACCCTTTCTGATGGAGGCATTATATTCCATTGTATATATGGACCATATCTTCTTTATCCATTTGTCTGTTGAAGGGCATCTTGGCTTTTTGCACAGTTTGGGGATTGTGACCATTGCTGCTATGAACATTGGGGTACAGATGGCTCTTCTTTTCACTACATCTGTATCTTTGGGGTAAATCCCTGTAGTGCAATTATAGGGTCATAGGGAAGCTCTATTTTTAATTTCTTAAGGAATCTCTGCACTGTTCTCCAAAGTGGCTGTACCAACTTGCATTCCCACCAATAGTGTAAGAGAGTTCCCCTTTCTCCACATCTTCTCCAACACTTGTTGTTTACTGTCTTGTTGATTTTGGCCATTCTTACTGGTGTAAGGTAGTATCTCAATGTGGTTTTGCTTTGAATCTCCCTGATGGCTAGTGAAGATGACCATTTTTTCATGTGTCCATTAGCCATTTGTATGTCTTCTTTGAAGAAGTGTCTGTTCATGTCTCTGCCCATTTTTTGATGTGATTTTCTGGTTTTTTTTTGTGTTAAATTTGAGGAGTTCTTTATTAGATCTTGGATATCAGCCTTCTGTCCGTAGTGTCATTTGCAAATATTTTCTCCTATTCCATGGGTTGTATCTTTGTTTTGTTGATTGTTTCATTTGTTGAAATTTTTTTTCTTGAGGAGGTCCCAAAAAGTTCATTTTCAATTTTGTTTCCTTTGCCTTTGGAGACATGTCTTTTTTTTTTTTTTTTTTAAGATTTTATTTACTTATTTGTCAGAGAGAGAGAGAGAGAGAAAGCGAGCACAGGCAGACAGAGTGGAAGGCAGAGTCAGAGGGAGAAGCAGGCTCCCTGCGGAGCAAGGAGCCCGATGTGGGACTCGATCCCAGGACGCTGGGATCATGACCTGAGCCGAAGGCAGCTGCTTAACCAACTGAGCCACCCAGGTGTCCCGAGACATGTCTTGAAAGAAGCTGCTGTGGCCTATGTCGAAGAGATTACTGCCTATGTTCTCCCCTAGGATTTTGATAGATTCCTGCCTCACATTGATGTCTTTGATACATTTCGAGTTTATCTTTGTGTGTGGTATAAGAGAAATGTCGAGCATTTATTTAAGAGAGAGGGATAGAGAGTAAGAGACAGCATAAGAGGGGAGAAGGCCACTGAGCCAAAGGCAGTGGCTTAACCAACTGAGCCACCCAGGCTCCCCAAAATATTAGCTTTTGTTTTTTTAAAGATTTTATTTATTTATTTGACAGAGAGAGAGAGAGATCACAAGTAGGCAGAGAGAGAGGAAGGGAAGCAGGCTCACTGTTGAGCAGAGAGCCCAATGCAGGACCTGATCCCAGGACCCTGGGGTCATGACCTGAGCTGAAGGCAGAGGCTTTAACCCACTGAGTCACCCAGGCACCCCCATTCCTTGATAATTTTAGATATTCAGTGCCTTTGATAGTATCATGAATGGTTATGGATTTATTAGGGACTTTGAATTATCTGGTTATATTTACTTAATATTTGTTTAGATTCTGGGGGAAGGGGGAAGATTTTATTTATCAATCTATCATAGATTATTACTTTTGGCTTATAAAGTTCTAAATTACAAAAGTTGAAGATTCCTGTACCAACAGTGTCATTGACACATATATAGTATACTCAATAAGTGTCTGTTTGGGAATAAACAGTTAAATGAATAAATGAATGCCCATTGATCAGCTTCTGTAGAAGAAGCAAATCTTGAGTTGTTTGAAAGTAGATTTTCAATATTGCCTACATATGTAGTCTTTTTATTTAAAAAAATGGTTAAGATTTATGAATTATTATTACAATTATAGCTAAAATTGGAATACTAGTAGATTCATTTGCTATCCGATTACTTAAAAACACTTAAATATTACTTTCACCATATGTTGTAAAACACGTGTTTTGAAGGCACATTTCCTGGATTTGAATTCTGGGTCTACTCCTGACCACCTGAACTAGCTGTGGGAAGTTACTTTTTTCTGTGCCTCATTTTCTTCCTGTGTAAAATATCTTATATAATTACCTATGTTTTGTAAGATTGTTGTGAGGCTTAAAATAGCTCTGAAACATGTGAAGTTTTCATAAAAATGCATAGTATTTACACAATAGATCCTCAAAATACTAATATCATGATTATTTAAAGAGGGTTTCTTCCATATCAGAACTTAACTTGAAGTTTACAAATAGTTTTTAGAACCAGTAAAAGCTTTATTTATTGAAAATGACAACAAAAAATGTGGTATAATTCTTCGTATCAAATAATGCAAGTTATGTTATGATTTTCCTTTGCTCAGTTTGATCTGAATTTAGTGCTTTGTTAACATTATTAATAACATAGTTTAGATATGATTTAGATATTCCTTATATTTTAAGTATTTAGTATTTGCCTGAAAAGAATTGTTTTTTTTTTTTAGATATTCAAAGAAAACTTCTAGTGACAAGGAAGAGGTAAATACATATATAGAAAATTTTTTAATTTATTAATTTTTAAATTTTTATTTTATTATGTTATTTTGATAAATAATGTTTATCAGGAATATTATTCCATGATATAAAATTACTTTAGGAAAGGTATAGTGAAAAAAGAGAAAATCTGCCTTTGTTGTACAGACATATACTTTGAAAAAGTTGTTCAGAAACACTAGCTATTGATAAAGGTCACTTTGATAAAAATCAGTCCTTTTGAAAGTACCTTTTTTTTTGCTCTTATAAAGAGATATGTGTATTTATCATCTCTCTACACTCAGTATATTTTATCAATATTCAGGGAACATTTTGAAGTAGTATTATTTATTTGTAGGTCAAAGAAACAATTGATTCTAAGGATGACTTCAATGACTTAACTTTGCCATCTGAAAGAATTTCGGAGGTTTTCCACATGCCTGACTGTCATCATATGGCTTGCATGTTGCTAATTGATCAGCATGGTATGTATTGTAAAGGTCAGACCATTGTGTAAATATGAAGCCTTTGTATGTACATTACTATAGTAATATGTGCACTTCTTGTCTAGTGCTGTACCATACAACACTGATGTGTTATAGAGCTACTCATCTCAGAAATACATTTTATATGAAAATAGAGAAATGTTGAATACTCTTAGCAAAGAGCCATAATTTCCACTATACTTTTCATTATGGGAATGGCACACCTGATGTGTGTTAACTCTCCTCTTCTGTGCCTCCACCCAAGGTCAGGTTACCACTATATTTGTTCTAGAATACTGAAACAACCTCGGGACTGTTTTCCTTGTCATGCCTCCTCCCAGAATCTTGGTCTACTCTGCAACCATAGTTACCATATATTTTTTAAAAATTTATATTTCATCATGTGACCCCCTTGCTTAAAGCTTAGCTATTACTTCTCATCATTCTGGGATGAAAGACCACAGTTCTCAGCCTCATCTTGGATTGTTTCATATCCTTCTGTCCATATCTCAGCCACTGTTTTAGATATTTTTCCTTACAATAGAGCTTTTTTTTCCCGTCAACAGCTTAAGTTAGGACAACTGCACATGTATAAAGTGTATAATTTGATAGTTTTGACATATGTATATGCATATGAAACCATAACTGTAATTCGGGCAGGTAAATAACCCTTAAGTCTCGTGTCTCTTTGTAATCCCCCATTATGAAACTGCCGAATGGTTTTCTAAAGTAGTTGCAACATTTTCAGTTCCCACCAGCAATGTCTGAGAGTTCTGATTTCTCCCTGTATATTCATAACACTTAGTATTGTCAGTTTTTTAAATCTCAGATGTTCTGATGGGACTGTAGTATATGGATCATTATGGTTTTAGTATACATTTCCCTAAGAACTTATAATGTTGAGCATATATTTGTGGGCTTATTTGCCATCTGTATATCTTCTTTGAACTGTCCAAATCCTTTGTCATTTTAAAAATTGGGTTTTCTTACCTGTTGAGTTTTGAGAATTCTTTGTATATTCTAGATATAGTTCCTTTATCAACTGTATTTTTTTTTTTTTTTTGCAAAATTTTCTTCCGGTCTGTGACTTTTCATTCTCTCAGCAATATCTTTTGAAGAACAGTTTTTCTTTTTTGATGAAGTCCAGTTTATACTATGTTCTTTTATGAATTTTTGCTTTTGGTGTTCCTATATGAGAAATCTTTGCCTAGCACAAGGTCAGAGGTTTTCTCTCTGCTTTCTTTTAGAAGTTTTGCAGTTGAATAACAAAGTTTTATAGTTTTAGGTCTTACATTTCGGTCTGTGATCCATGAGATCTAGTTTGTATTTTTTTTTTTAAGATTCTATTTGTTTATTTATTTATTTGACAGAGAAATAGAGCATGAGCAGGGGGAATGGCAGGCTGAGGGAGATGGTGAAACAGTCTCCCAGCTGAGCAGAGGGCTGGACATGGGGCTTGATCCCAGGACCCGTGAATCATGACCTGAGCTGAAGGCAGCCACTTAACTGACTGAGCCATGCAAGCGCTCCCATTTTGAATTCTTTTTTTATTTATGATACTGGGTATGGGTCCAGGTTTATTCTTGAACTTAGTAAGTTTACTTATTAGTTTTAGTAGCTTTTTAAAAAATTCTGTCAGATTTTTCTACATAACCAAAGTTTATCAAACTTTTCTTTAACTACTATTTTACTAATTATTCTTAAGGTGGAGCCAAAGGTCATCAGTTTGAGGCTTTTCTTCTTTTTTAGTACATACATTCAGTGCTATAAATGTTCATGTGAGTGCTGCTACTGCAGGATTCCAGAAATTCTTATGTGTTATATGTTCACTTCCATTCAGTTCAGAATATTTTTTAATTTCTTTTTTCTTTACTTCTTTGACCTGGGGGTTATTTAAAATTTTATTTATTTGAGAGAGAGAGAGAGAGAAAGAGAGAGCATGAGCTGGGAGGGGGGAAGAAGACTCCCCTCTAAGCAGGGAGCCCAGTGTGGGGCTTGATCCCAGGACCCTGAGATCATGACCTGAGCCTAAGGTAGACACTTAACTGACTGAGCCACCCAGGTGCCCTGACCCAGGGTTTATTTAGATGTGTGTTAATTAGTTTGCAAATATTTGAGTATTCTCCAGAGATATTTTTATTCTTGATTTCTAATTTGATTTCTTTGTGGTCATAAAACACACTCTTATGACTTCAGTTCTTTTGACTTACTTCTCCTATTATAATTTATTTTATGATCCAGAATATCGTCTCTTTTGGTAAGTGTTCCATGGATGCTTGAGAAGAACAGTCGTGTTCAAGTCTACTATGTCCTTGCTGATTTTCTGCCTACTGAAATCTGAATATAATTGTGAATTTGCTTGTTCCTCTGAAGTCCTGTCAATTTTACTTTATGTATTTTGAACCTGTTAATAAATGCATAAATATTTAGGTTTATTATGCCTCCTTTAGTTGACTGTTTTATCATTATTAAATAAACTTATTTACTGCTGCTAATGTTTTTTGTTTTGAAATCTATTTTGTGTGGTATTAATGTAACCGCTCAGGCTTAGCTTTCTTTTGCCCAGTGTTAGTGTGGTCTGTCATGTTTCTGGCCTCTTAACACATTTGTAGTTTTTACATTTAAAATGCATTGTTTAATAGGTGGCAGATAGCTGGGTCTTCCTTTTTTATCCATTTTGATGTCTGCCATTTCATTGGGGCTTTTAGAGCATTTTCATTTAATGTGATTATTGATGTAGTCGATTTGAATCTGTCATCATGTTGTTTGACTTCAATTTTTCCTTCCGATCTTCATTCCATTCTCTTATTTTCTGATTTCTTTCAGATTGAGCAAGTAATTTTTATGATTTAGTTTTATTTATGTGTGTGTGGGTATGTGTATGTATGTATTTTTCTTACTAGCTGTAACTCTGTAGTTTTGCTATTTTGGTGATTAGAGCCTAAAGTATATGACCTAAGCATCATAGTCCTCCATCTAGTAATGTTATAACAGATCATATGTCCTTTAAGAAAATTATAAAGTTTTACTTCCTTTTCTTCACTCCTAGCAAGATCCTTTTGAATCTGTGGGTTTGTAGTTTTCATTACTTTTAGAAAGGTTTTGGCCATTTTTTCTTTTCTTTTTTAAAAAAATATTGTATTCATTTATTTGAGAGAGAGAAGGAGAAAGAGAGAGAGTGCACGAGCCAGGGAGGAGTGGCAGAAGGAGGGGGAGAATCAGACTCCCCTCTAATCAGGGAGTCTAACACTGGGCCTGATCCTAGGACCCTGAGATCATGAGATCATGACCTGAGCTGAAGGTGGAAACCCACTGACGAATCCACTTAGATGCCTCCATCGTTTTTTCTTCAAATATTTTTTTCTTGTTCCTTTCCTCTACCTCTTTGGGGAACAGTATATTAGTTACTTGAAGTTTTCTCACAGTTTTCCTATGTCAAATTTCAGTCTTTTATTTTGAGCTGTCTAATATGTGTTTATTCCAATCCAGTGTGTTTTTCATGTCTGACATAATTTACATCTCTGTAAGTGCTATTTGGTTTTTCAAAAATTAGCTTCTACGCCTCCACTTACCTTTTTTTGCTTTATTTGGAGTTCTAGCTCAGTTAATGACAAACAGTTCGATCCTTTCCCATCCTGCTCTTATGAATTGTTAGGTGAATCCAGAGTAGTGTTCAGCCTAGAGCTCATAATTCCCCACTGCTGAGGCATGACCTACTTAACTCTATTAATCGTGCTGCGGGTTATGAGTTTTTCCAGCATGGCTAATGGGGATAGATACTGCCCCTAGTGCCATGTGAGCTCCAGGAATGGTTTCCTCTGCTCTTTCTAGATGGATCTTTCCCCCAGTGGCAGGAGATTTCCTTTCGGCCATGCATTGGTTATTACTCTTCTGATCTCCAGGGTTCTTTCTTGGTTTGGTTTCTCCTCACCAGGGCTTTGACCTCTGATCTCATCTGTCTTGGTTTCACCAGACTCAGTTTCATCACCTCAACTCAGGGAGTCTGGTGAAGTCTATCAGTTTTTTCTCCTGTGTCATGGCCTGGAAATTGTCCCAAGGCAGTGAGCTCAGGTATGTGTTAGGCTAACTTCCTATGTTTTCAGGGATCATTGTCCTTCATTGCCTGAATTCCTTTTCCTTGAAAATGATTTTAAAGTGTATTTTACCTGTTTTTGTTTGGCTTTTTTCAGGTAGGAAGATAAATCAGTACCTGTTACTCCATCTTGGCCAGAAGCAGATTGCAATAGAACTTTGGCACATACTGTAGACTGTCTTTAATGCTTTCCTTCCTCGTTTGCTCACATGCTTCCTGCTCCTCCTTCATTTCTCAGAATAGTTCCTCAGGGAAATCTTCCTTTCTTACTATAGATCAAGTTATGTTATGTGATCATAGAACTCTTTTATTAGAGGAACTATCTGAATTTATAATTGTGTTCTCCTTCCCTAGACTTTAAGCTAAATAAAAGCCAGAGATCTGCAGAGCTTAGTGTAATATGTTTTGCTTTTTTAAAAATTTTTATTTATTTAAGAGACAGAGTGCATAAACAGGGGGAGGGGCAGGGACAGTGGGAGAAGCAGACTCTCCACTGAGTAGGGAGCCCAATGTAGAGCTTGATCCCAGGACCCTGGGATCATGACCTGAGTTGAAGGCAGATGCTTTACCAACTGAGACACCCAGGCATCCCAGTAATATATTTGATATTGAAATCGTTCAATATATATTTGTTTAATGTATGAATGAGTGAATGTGAAAGCATACAGTCTTTTATATGCAAAAAGTACTCATGTTTTGTTTATTTTTCTTTTTTTATATTTAATTAATTTATTTGAGAACAAACATGACTGGGGGTGTGGGAAAGAACAGAGCAGGAGGGAGGAAGGGTGGATAGAATGTCAAGCAGACTCTGTGCTGAGTGGAGCCCAATGCAGGGCTCGATACGACGACTCTGGGATTATGTATGACCTGAGCTGAAACCAAGAGTCAGATGCTTAACCAGCTGAGCCACCCAGGTGCCCTATATATTTTATTTGTTTTTGTTTTTTCTCTGATGTAGATTTTGCCAGTTTATTGAAAACCCAGAATGCGGTTCTTTCAAATGAAAGACAAATAGAACGTAAAAAAGATCAATGTGAACAACTTAAAAGAAAAAATAAAGAAATGGAAAATCTGGCTAAGGGACTACAAAAGAATCTATCAAAAACAAAAGAAATAATATCTAAGTTGGAGCTTCAAAAAATAAAATGGGAGGATAAACTCTGCAGTATGAGGTATGATATCTTGGTTTTAAGGAAATACTTGTACTATTTACCTTGTGTGTTTTTTTTTTAATAGGCTCCACACCCAATATATTTAGGGCTTGAAGTCAAGAGTGATATCAAGAGTCACATGCTCTACCAGTTGAGCCAATGAGGCACGCCTTGTATTATTTGCTTTTATCTAGAGATGCATAGATGTTTTGAAATTGCTAACTTACCTTGGATTTTATAGGGAAGAAAACTTCTTTAGTACTGTGAAGTATGAAATTCTTCAAAATAATATAGCAATTTCTTAACAGTGAATACTTTTAATAATTTAATGAATATTCCAAAACATAATTTTAATGACCATTTAGAAATCCACCATGTGGAAACCTCATTATTTGCCAAATTGAATTTTGGGTTTTTTACCCCCATTTTTCTATACTTTAATTAATGCTGTAAGGAATGTTTTTTATATAAATCTGTTTCTACATTTCTGGTTACTCAGAATAAATTCTTCAATGTAGTGTTGTTAAAGTATAAAAATTTTTAAAGAACATCTTTGATCCTATTTTTAAATTGTTCTCAGGAAATTTTATATTAATTTATATGCCCATCAACAGAGTAGAAAATGGCCATTTTTCTCAAGACAGAAAAAATTTTAAAAACTAGTTTTAAACATATGCGTGATTAAAAGGTGAAATAGAAAATGATTACTGCTAAGTTTTTCAGCATCTCTCTTATATGTTGATGAAATTAATTCAAAAGCCTATGCTGCAAGCACATATCACTCTTTATTATTTACTTAATATAGACCCTGTGTTCTCTATTCTGTTCCATTGATCTATGTGTCTGTTTTTGTGCCAGTACCATGCTGTCTTGATGATGACAGCTTTGTAATAGAGCTTAAAGTCCGGAATTGTGATGCCACCAACGTTGGCTTTCTTTTTCAATATCCCTTTGGCTATTTGAGGTCTTTTCTGGTTCCATATAAATTTTAGAATTATTTGTTCCATTTCTTTGAAAAAGATGGATGGTACTTTGATAGGAATTGCATTAAATGTATAGATTGCTTTAGGTAGCATAGACATTTTCACAATATTTATTCTTCCAATCCAGGAGCATGGAACATTTTTCCATTTCTTTGTGTCTTCCTCAATTTCTTTCATGAGTACTTTATAGTTTTCTGAGTATAGATTCTGTGTCTCTTTAGTTAGGTTTATTCCTAGGTATCTTATGGTTTTTATCATATGATCTCCCTGATATGAGGAAGTGGTGATCCAACATGGGGGCTTAAGTGGGTACGAGAAGAATAAATGAAAGAAAATGGGATTGGGAGGGAGACAAACCATAAGTGGCTCTTAATCTCACAAAACAAACTGAGGGTTGCTGGGGGGAGGGGGTTTGGGAGAAGGGGGTGGGATTATGGACATTGGGGAGGGTATGTGCTTTGGTGAGTGCTGTGAAGTGTGTAAACCTGGTGATTCACAGACCTGTACCCCTGGGGATAAAAATATATGTTTATAAAAAATAAAAAAATATATTAAAAAAATATAGACCCTGTGTTGTTATAAAAAGAGTTTTCAAATGATTTATTAAATGGATAATAGGGGAAACCAATAATACATTATATGTTATGCTTGAGAGTCAGTTATCATATGGTTTCACTTATTTGTGGAGCATAACAAATAGCATGGAGGACATGGGGAGATAGTGAGGAGAAGGGAGTTGAGTTGGGGGAAATTGGAAGGGGAGGTGAACCATGGGAGACTATGGACTCTGAAAAACAATCTGAGGGTTTGGAAGGGGCGGGGGGTGGGAGGTCGGGATACCTGGTGGTGGGTATTATAGAGGGCACAGATTGCATGGAGCACTGGGTGTGGTGCAAAAATAATGAATACTGTTATGCTGAAAATAAATAAAAAATAAATTAAAAAAAGAAAAAAAAAGATGTATAAATGTGTAATTTGAGTGTCACCTGTGATGAGAATTGGCAAGCTGTATATTTGAGTATACTGTTATCTAAAACTCAAAATTTGCTATAGACCATTTTCTCAAAAATAATCCATATGTTTATGTTATAGAGCTACAGTCCAAATTTGCATGTATAATCTTCAACAGAAGGCTTTTCACATACATTTTTTAATTAATTTGCTTTTTATTTTTTATATTTTTAATTTATTTCTTATTTATTTTCAGTCCCGTCCATGTTGCTACAAAAGTTGGGTATTCATCCTTTCTGATGGAGGCATAATACTCCATAGTGTATATGGACCACGTCTTCCTTATCCATTCCTCCGTTGAAGGGCATCTTGATTCTTTCCACAGTTTGGCGACCGTGGCCATTGCTGCTATAAACACTGGGATACAGATGGCCCTTCTTTTCACGACATCTGTATTTTGGGGGTTAATACCCAGTAGTACAGTTGCAGGGTCATAGGGAAGTTGTATTTTTAATTTCTTGAGGAATCTCTACACTGTTCTCCAAAGTGGCTGCACTAACTTGCATTCCCACCAACAGTGGAAGAGAGTTCCCCTTTCTCCACATCCCCTCCAACACATGTTGTTTCCTGTCTTGCTCATTTTGGCCATTCTAGCTGGTGTAAGGTGGTATCTCAATGTGCTTTTAATTTGAATCTCCCTGTTGGCTAGTGATGATGAACATTTTTTCATGTGTCTGATAGCCTTTTGTTTGTCTTCATTGGAGAAGTGTCTGTTCATATCTTCTGCCCATTTTTTGTTATGATTGTCTCTTTTGTGTGTGTTGAGTATGAGGAGTTCTTTATAGATCCTGGATATCAACCTTTTGTGTGTACTGTCATTTGCAAATATCTTCTCCCATTCTGTGGGTTGCCTCTTTGTTTTCCTGACTGTTTCCTTTGCTGTGCAGAACCTTTTGATTTTGGTGAAGTCCCAAAAGTTCATTTTCACGTTTGTTTCCTTTGCCTTTGGAGACATATCTTGAAAGAATTTGCTGTGGCTTATATCGAAGAGATTACTGCCTATGTTCTCCTCTAGTATTCTGATGGAGTCCTGTCTCACATTGAGGACTTTTATCCATGTAGAAGAATGAAACTCGACCATTCTCTTACACCATACACAAAGATAAACTCAAAATGGATAAAAGACCTCCGTGCGAGACAGGAACTTCTCTTTTTAAATATTAACTAAATTATCTTTTCTAATGGAGGAGTAATTACGAGTATGTGGAAAAAACAATAATTTTCCATTCTCTCTTGAATAATTTCAAAATTCCTTTCCCTAATGTATCTCCCAGAGATGTCTCCCAGAGATACTAGTACTAAGCAGCATAATGCTTTTTCATTGCTTCTTTTCAACTATATATGTCTTTTGGAAGAGATTGAAGTGAGAAATTACAAACATGAGCCCTAGAAAGGAAAATAATTGAGAACATAGAAATTTCATTTGGATAATAAACCAGCATATGTGGCACCAGATCATAACATGAGCTTTTTATTGTTTACAAAACAAATTTTAAAATAAGTACATTTATTTGCAGATTTACTCTAAAACAAGAACAACAAAAAAGAATAAATGCTGAAAGCTTATATGGAAAGATTCAGGAGGAACTAACAAAAAGAGAAGAGCAGTATAAGAAAGAAGTTGAAATGAAACAAGAACTTGAATTTAATCTTAGAGCACTAGATATGGAATTGAGGACTCTAAGAAATAATGTCAATCAGGTAAGTCTTTGATAAAAATTGCATATTTCCATCACTATTATTTATAATATCCCTTTGATTTAATGTGTATTACTTAGGTATAAAATAGATAAAAAATTTAGTTTTATACTAATAGGAACTATGATATTTATAGCTAAAATCATTAATTTATTGGAATTCTATGTGTATTTTCTGAATGAAGGGATGGAGGGTAAATTGAAATAAATATGCATGTTGGCTATCTTTTAAAGAATATTTTATTTATTTTTAGAGAGAGAGAGCATGAGTAGGGGATGTGTAGAGGGGGTGGGAAAAGGAGGGATAAGAATCTCAAGCAGACTCTGAGTGAAGAGCCTGACTCAGGGTTGGATCTTAAAACCTTGAGATCATGACCCGAGCTGAAACCAAGAGTAGGACACTTAACCAACTGAGCTACCCAGGCACCCCAGTTTTGGATCTTTTATATTAAAATATAGGCTAAATCACCTTGAGACTATGATGGAATTAGTTAAGTGTTTTGTAAAGAAATTTTATTTCACATACTATATCTACCTGTATATTTATGACAAATTTAGCTGTCATTTTTATTAAAATTTGTGTTCATGTAGGATAAAAATCCTTGTATTTAAAAAGGCTACTTCTTTTGAACATTTTTTTTAAGTTCTCTTAAACTTTTACTTTTTTAAATATATATTTATAAAATATAAAATAAAATATATATATATTATATATAAAATATATGTATATATGTATATGTATATATGTATATATATGTATATATATGTGTTTGTATATATATATTTTCTCCATGTATATATGTATATATATTTTAAAAGCCAACACTGCAAACATAGAGGATTTTTAAAGCATGCATATTTTGAAATTGAGATTCAATTAAGTGGATTAACTTGACAGTTAGCTCCAGATTTCCCAAGTGAACTGAATAAAAAGTACAGTATCTCAGTACTTTTTATCCATATATACAAGTATATATTTATAAGTATAAATATATGTATATATGTATATACATATATACTTTAATATATGTGTACATTTATGCAAACTATACATAGTACCTTTATATACATTTTAGGTTGGCTCGATTTTATTATTTATGTAAATTTGAATTTTTAGTCTGAAATCGTGTATCCTTATGACCTTTCAATCCTTTGAAGGCCCTTCCTTTTCATTAAATCATAATTTGGGGCAATTGTGATGAGCTTTAGCAAAACTATATTTGATTTAATCTTCCCACTGCTATTTATAATTTTTTAAGCTATTTTACAAATAATTTGCTCATTTCAAATCTCAGTTACTATCATTTGGGCCTAAGTTTATCCAACAGAAAGAGAATTGTATCTCTGTAATTTATTAACTGGGCATTGGATCTCCATTTTCAGATTAATGAGGGGTGGCAGAATTCTTGTGTAGCAGGAATGGAGGTCAGGGAGAGAGGTGAAAGCCAGGTCATCTAGGGTCTTGAAGGCCATTAGAATGACTTCACTTATGTTCTGAGATAATTATCTATTAAAAGGATTTGAGCAGAAGATTGAACATGTGAGGAACTCTGACATTAATTGAAGCCTCTAATAAAAAAGAAGGAAAACATTTCATACTGTAGAATTTACCAATGCTAGTCCCACCTATATACCCATTTCTTTTTGAGACTTCAGTCGATTGGGAAGCTTTGGGAAAATTCACCTACAAGGAAAGGGTAGTGGGGCTGAATTAATTAACTAAGTAACATAATACTGACTAGGCAGATAACATCTTTTTGTGTATTTAACCAAATTCATTAAACAGCCATAATGTGTACATGTTAGGAAAAGGAGATGAATCGATGTTTGTAGTGAAATTTTCCAGGTAAATAGGTTAAAGTTATATATTGTTAACATATCTTAATAGTAAGATGATTTATAAAACCAGTAACAGAAATGTCTTATTAGGCTTCTATGAGACAACTTCAAGAAGAACTGGCCAATACCCTAAAAACACTGTCTATGTCAGAGGCTTCACTGGAGGTGAAATCACGTTGTTGTACGAATTTAGAAGATGAGGTAAAAGACTTAAAGGAAAAACTGGCTCAGAGTAAGAATCAGGTATGTATGAAATGTAACATGTCAAGTTAATCTGTAGTTGGTTAAATAATATGAAGTGTTTTAGGATGCTTATTTCCATGGACCACTTCCTTCTCTTTTTTATTATAATTAATTTAGTATAATTTTAGTATCTTCACAATATACTTATTTCTTAAACTTTGACTTTCATTCTGTTATTTGTTTTATACATGTTTTTCTTATGGTAGTTACCCTTAGGAAAGTTGAAACTTATACATCATTCTTCACAGAAATTGGGACTTTTTTTCCTACTAAATAATTTTTTTAAAGACTTATTTATTTATTTATGGTGGGGCGGTTGGAGAGGCAGAGGGAGATGGAGAGAATTTCAAGCAGACCCCTGCCCAGCAGAGAGCCCCAAGCTGGCTTGATTCCATGACCCATAAGATCATGACCTGAGATAAAATCCTGAGTTGGATGCTTGAACAACTGAGCCACCCAGGTGTGCTAAATAATGTTTTTAAATGATCTCTCTGTTACCATCATGAGCTAAGCCATGTAAAAGCAGAAGATAATGTTTAATAGAATGTTTCAGAAAATTGTCTTATTTCTCATCTTCTTTTTTTGAATGGATACAGAATCTGTACTGATTTCAGGATAACTTGTACAGAAAAGTGATTTCACAAACCAGTTGAACTTAGGCATTTCCTTCATTTTCTTTTCCTTTTTAATATATAATAAATGCACAGAAATATTTAGATCATGTATACTATATATACCCAAAAGAGAGAATTAAGAAAATTATCTTGGCCTTGCGATTGGATTTTTTTAAAAGCTGTATTGAGATGGAATGCACATTCCATACAGTTCACCCATTTAATATTTGTAGTTCAATGTTTGGGTATATTGATAGAGTTGGGCAACCATTACTGCCATCAAGTAGAACATTTTAATTACCCTGAAAAGAAACCCTTAATCCTTGCCCCCAGGCTCAGGCAACCACCAGTCTACTTTCTGCCTCTATAGAGTTGCCCATTCTGAATATTTCATATATGGGGAATCACACAATGTGTGGTCCTTTATGACTAGCTTCCTTCGCTTAATGTTTTTGGGGTTCATCTGTGTCATAGCATATATCAGTGCTTCATTCCTTATTATCAAACAGTACTCCATTGTGGGCTAAAACTGTTGTTCATTCATCATTTGATGCACCTTTGGGTTGTTTCCACTTTTTGGCCATTAATAATGCTTCTGTGAACGTTCATTTAGTTATTGTCTGGACATCTCTTTTTATTTTCCTGCCATCACATTTTATCCTCTCAGTTAATTGGGTTGATTTCACCATCTCTCAGTCCTTTTTTTTTTAATTAACATATAATGTATTATTTGTTTCAGGGGTACAGGTCTATGGTTCATTAGTCTTACACAATTCACAACATTCAGCATAGCATATACCCTCCCCAGTGTTCATCACCCGGCCACCCCATCCCTTGCACCTCCCTCTTCACCAGCAACCCTCAGTTTGTTTCCTGAGATTAAGTTTGTTTCCCTCCCTGGTCCCATCTTGTTTCATTTTTTCCTTTCCTACTCCCCAAACCCCCCAAGTTGCCTCTCAAATTCCTCATATCAGAGAGCTCATATCATAATTGTCTTTCTCTGATTGACTTATTTCACTCAGCATAATACCCTCCCTCTAGTTCCATCCACGTCATTGCAAATGGCAAGATTTCATTTCTTTTGATGGCTGCATAGTAGTCCATTGTGCGTATATATTTTATTTTATTTTATTATTATTTTTTTTAATATAATTTTTTATTTTTTATAAACATATATTTTTATCCTCAGGGGTATAGGTCTGTGAATCACCAGGTTTACACACTTCACAGCACTCACCAAAACACATACCCTCCCCAATGTCCATAATACCACCCCCTTCTCCCAAACCCCCTCCCCCCAGCAACCCTCAGTTTGTTTTGTGAGATTAAGAGTCACTTATGGTTTGTCTCCCTCCCAATCCCATCTTCTTTCATTGTGCGTATATACCACATCTTCTTTATCCATTCATCTGTTGATGGACATCTAGGTTCTTTCCATCATTTGGCTGTTATAGACATTGCTGCTATAAACATTTGGATGCACGTGTCCCTTTGGATACCTACATTTGTATCTTTAGGGTAAATACTGAGTAGTGTGGTTGCTGGGTCATAGGGTAGCTCTATTTTCAATTTCATGAGGAACCTCCATGCTGTTTTCCAGAGTCGCTGCACCAGCTTACATTCCCACCAACAGTGTAGGAGGGTTTCCCTTTCTTTGCATCCTTGCCAACACCTGATGTTTCCTGACTTGTTAATTTTAGCCATTCTGACTAGTATGAGACGGTATCTCAGTGTAGTTTTGATTTGTATTTTCTTGATGCCAAGTGATGTTGAGCACTTTTTTATCTGTCTGTTGGCCATTTGGGTGTCTTCTTTGCAGAAATGTCTGTTTATGTCCTCCGCCCATTTCCTGATTGGATTATTTGTTCTTTGGGTGTTGCATATGATGAGATCTTTATAGATTTTGGATACAGCCCTTTATCTGATATGTCATTTGCAAGTATCTTTTCCCATTCTGTCAGTTGTCTTTTGGTTGTGTTGACCATTTCCTTTGCTGTGCAAAAGCTTTTGCTCTTGATGAAGTCCCAATAGTTC
Source organism: Mustela nivalis (assembly GCF_964662115.1). Classification (NCBI taxonomy): domain Eukaryota; kingdom Metazoa; phylum Chordata; class Mammalia; order Carnivora; family Mustelidae; genus Mustela; species Mustela nivalis. The sequence continues at coordinate 468,195 of NW_028136259.1, read as the reverse complement.
ATTTTTGCCCTTTCTCCCCTTGCTTTTGGGGAAGTTTCTAGGAAGAAATTGCTGCGGCTGAGGTCAAAGAGGTTGCCGTCTGTGTTCTCCTCAAGGATTATGATGGATTCCTGTCTCACATTGAGGTCTTTCATCTATCTGGAGTCTATTTTTGTGTGTGGTATAGGACGATGGTCCAGTTTCATTCTTCTGCTTGTGGCTGTTCAATTTTCCCAACACCATTTGTTGAAGAGACTGTCTTTTTTTCCATTGGACATTTTTTCCTGCATTGTCGAAGATTAGTTGACCATAGACTTGAGGGTCCATTTCTCAGCTCTCTATTCTTTTTCATTGATCTGTGTGTCTGTTTTTGTGCCAGTACTACACTGTCTTGATGATGACAGCTTTGTCATAGAGCTTGAAGTCTGGAATTGTGATACCTCCGGCATCAAGCCCTGCATTAGGCTCCCTGCTCAGCAGAGGGCCTGCTTCTCCCTCTTCGTCTGCAACTCCCCCTGCTTGTGTTCTCTCTGTCTGTCAAATACACAAACAAAATATTAAAAAAACCCCACAAAAACTTAATTATGTTGAGCATCTCATCTTTTTATGTGTGTTATTATCCATTTCTATATCTTCCTTATAGACTGAATCAATTATTTTGCCCATTTCTTTATTGGGTTATCTTTTCATTATTGTAAGAGTTATTTGTGTATCCTAAATACAGATCCCTTATCAGATATAAGATTTTCAAATCTTTTCTCTTATTCAGTAGCTTGACTTTTCACTTTATTGATGGTGACGTTTGAAGCAAAGACGTTTTTAATTTTGATGAAATATACTTAATCATTTTTTGTCTTTTGGTGTCATATCTAAGAAACTGTTGCCAAATCCAGTCACAAATGATACACCTATGTTTTTTTTCTGAGAGTTTTATAGTTTTAGCTCTTATGTTTTGAGTTAATTTTGTATATATGTTATGAGGTAGAGTTCTAATATTATTACTTTGCATGTGGATATCCATTTGTCCTAGTACCACTTGTTAAACATGGGGGCTTAAGTGGGTCCGAGAAGAATAAATGAAAGAAGATGGGATTGGGAGGGAGACAAACCATACGTGACTCTTAATCTCACAAAACAAACTGAGGGTTGCTGGGGGGAGGGGGTTTGGGAGAAGGGGGTGGTATTATGGACATTGGGGAGGGTATGTGTTTTGGTGAGTGCTGTGAAGTGTGTAAACCTGGTGATTCACAGACCTGTACCCCTGGGGATAAAAATATATGTTTATAAAAAATAAAAAATTATATTAAAAAAAAGACTATTCTTATTCCATTTAATTGTTTTATACCCTCATTGTACATCAGTTCACCATAATGTAGCATTTTCTTTTTATATGGTCAATTCTAATACAATGATCTATATGTCTATCCTTATGCCACTGTCCAATCAAATTTTATGAGACATCTTCCCTAGTCCTCTTGCAAATTACCACTCACTTATGTAATAATAAAAATCACTGTAGTGGAACTTAACCTTACTCCTGTAGACATTTTTTGCTTCTTAAAAAGGAGAATTTTACCAACTTATGCCTTGCTGACTCCATGATCCGATGAGAAGTTAGGCTCAAAAAGCTAGAGTCTTGTTTCTTTTCTCCATTCATATCTTCAGTCTCTCATTCAGTGCCTCCCATATCCATTTTCATCAAATCTTGGTTGTAGGATCTACTGTCTACTATTTACTTCATTACGTTTTATGAACTTGTTATAAAGTGTAGACTCATCCATAAATTTCACCATCTAGGAAGGAAAAGATGAACTCTGGGCCTTTAACTTTCCTGTTTTGAAATCTTGCTAATCCAAAATTGCAACTCACAATTAGATACTCTTTTGACCTGGTTCTTGTGTATAACACTGGTGTTGATCCTGTTCTCGGCACAGATCCTACATTCTCAGAAAACACAGTTGCCTTTACCCGTCTTCTTTTAGTTTAAATAGAAAGATATGTACTTTAATAGCTCAATACATAATTAATGGAATAAACATTTATTACATTATTTCAAGGATAGAGCTGTAAATTATCAGGTTTTATTTAATGGAGTTCTCAGAGACAAATACTAGATAATCAGTTTGAATAAATTCAAAGCCTGTTTGTTTTATATGGGAAAGCTTTGTGGCACAACATAAAGATGAGATGGTCTTACTTACCTCCCCACATAAATAAGCTTGGAGTAAGATAAAGGAGAAGTTATACTCAATTTAAATAAAGCCAAAGGACAGTACCTTTGGTTTTCTACTGAAAAGATTAAAAATGATTCCATAATGTTCTCTTTATTTCCTCACTGATGAAAGAAGAATAAAGATTGAGTAGTAGATTGATTAAAAACTACTCAAAGCTGTCTATTTCTTTTAGAATTTCAGTTAATGGAAATCAGGTAAAAGGTCAAATTTTGGTTACCGAACCATTTCTAGTTTTTCAGCTATTATACTTCAAATCATATCGTCTCTCTGCTTGCGAGTTTTTCTTTTCCCCTAACTTGAGGGAGAAATCTGAAAAGGTGTTCCTGCCAGTTGTAATAATTTGTAATTGATGGGAAACTTAGAAAAATATCTCAAGAGTAAAGAAGATGGTGGCAGAGTAAGAGAAACCTAGGTTCACCTAATCCCCGAAGACTAAGAGAACAAAGTCCACTATTAGAGAGGAGGCCACACCAAAGAAGGTAGGAAGTACAGAAATGTGGTTTAGGAGAGAAACAGATCCTGGCTGCTGCAGAGGAGAGGGAGTCATGGTCATGGAGAAAAGCAGGAGGGAGACATGGGACTGTGCAAAAAGAATGCTTTCCTGTAGCCACTGGCTACACTGGAAAGTGAGAGGAGCTTAATTTCATGAGTTCTTACAACTAGGGGGGCTTAAAACCTGGAATTCTACAGGTCATTGGCCTTGGCTGTGATAGAGCTTGTAGTGCACTGTGATGCTCTTGGAGAAAAGGCAGGCAAACAACCTGGGAGCATACACCATGGAAATAATGATCTGAACAGTGTCTGGGGTATACGGTAGGGAAATTACTCACTCTTTTCAGAGCATTTCCCTGAGAGGAAGTGTTCACAGAGACAACTCTCTAGTAACAAAGGAACCAGCTGGTACCATTTCCCTCCAGTGCCCCTCAGCACAAGCACAAGAGCCACCTGAGCGAAGCAGTGCAGCTCTTACACTGGCTGCCTAATCTGCCTACACTGAGCAACATCCCCTTGCATTCCAGTGGAACTGCCCTGCTCAATCATTCTTATTGAACTGAGGCAAGCCTCAGTTCCACCACAGCAGGCCTTTCCCCCAGAAAATCAGCACAAGCCCCTGCCCACACCCCATCTGAAAAGATTCAGGAGGGCCTCAGTACCAGTGGAGGTGGTGACAGGTCTCATTTCACAAGCACACCAGGGCACACCTAGGTAAAAGTTGCTACATTCAGGCCAGGTACAAAACACTGCCCACAGCAGTGAGGGAGAGCCTCTGCAGATGTCTGGCCTGAAGGATAGAGCAGCCAGAACACAACAGCAGAGTGCATGCTGCACACACTAGATATACTCCCCTAAGCACAAGACCCTGGGTGCTACATGACGTCTTCTGTCATAAATCCATTACTTTTGGGAGCAGATGACATAACTGGCTTTTCTAACACAGAGAAGCTGGTAGAGACTTAGATAAGATGAGAAAACAGAGGATTTTATCTCAAATGAAAGAACAGGATAAAGCCACGGGTCCAGAGATTGAAGTGAGACAGATGTAAATATCACGGCTGATGGAGGATTTAAAGCAGTGATCATAGGGACACTCACCAGACTTGAGAAAAGAACGACAACATCATTGAGACCCTTACAACAGAGATAAAAGAGTTAAAAAAGAATCATAGTTGAAGAGTGGAATAAATGAGTTAAGAAACACACCTAATGCAATGAACAGCAGGCTGGAAAAAACAGAGGAACAAATTAACAACTAAGAAGTCAAAGTAATGGAAAGCAATGAAGCCAAAGAAGGGGGAGAAAGAAGAATTATGCAGAGACCAGACCTAGGGAACTCAGTGACTCCATCAAATGTAATAACATTCATGTTATAGGAGTCCCAGTAGAAGAAGACAGAAAAAAGGTGTAAGAAAACTTGTTTCTAGAAATATAGCTGAAAATGTCCCTAATCTAGGGAAGACAACAGACATCAAGATCCAGGAGACACAGAAAACTATCAACATCAACAATAGTAGACTAACACTAAGACCTATTGTAATTGAATTTTCTAAATATACTGATAAAAAAAACATCTTAAAAGCAGGAAAGCAAGTCAGTAACTTCCAGGGGAAACCCCTTAAGGCTAGCAGGAACTTTTTCAGCAGAAACTTTGCAAGCCAGAAGGGAGTGGTATTATCTATTCAACGTGGTGAATGGGAAAAATCTGTAGCCAAGAATACTCTATCCAGCAAGCCTATTACTCAGAATAGGAGAGATAGAGTTTCCCAGATAAAAACTAAAGGAGTTTGTGACTACTAAACTAGCCCCACAAGAAATATTAAAGGGGACTCTTTGAGTGGAAAGAAGAGACCAAATGTGACACTATAAAGGCAGGAAACACAAAAGTAGCAAAAATGAACATTTATATAAAAAATAAGTTTAGGAACTCAGGAAAAACGGATATAAAATGTAATACTTTACCTAAAGCATGGGGAGAAGTGAAAAGAATGGGCTCAAACTTAAAGACCAGCAGCTTAATATAGACTGCTATATGCAGAAGAGGTTATATACAAATTATATATCAAAACCCACTAATAGTGGTGCCTGTGTGGCTTAGTTGGTTAAACATCTGACTTGATTTCAGCTCAGGTCATAATCTCAGGATTGTGAGATTGAACCATGCACTGTACTCTATTCTGGCCATGGAGTCTGCTTAAGATTATCTTTCCCTCTCCCCACTCCACTCATGCCCTCTCAAAAAAAAAAAAAAAAAAAAAAAAAAAAACCACTGATAAACACTCAAAGAGGAGAAAGAAATCCAAATATATCACTAAAGAAAACCAGTAAAACATTGAAGACACAAAAATGATCAGAGAAAATCTCCAGAAACAACCACAAAGCAAGTAGTAAAATGACAAATACATATCTATCAATAATTACTTTGGATATAAATGGGGTAAGTGCTCCAATCAAAATACATAGGATGTCAGAGTGGATTAAAAAAAGGAAGAAGAAGAAAAAACAAAAAAAAAACAAGACCCATGGTATAAGCCACTTGCAAGAGTTTTATTTTTGTCATAAGGACACCTGCAGATTGGAAGTCAGGGGATGGAAAAAACATGTATCCTACAAATGGATATAAAAAGAAAGCCAGAATAGTAATACTTATATTGGACAAAATAGAATCTAAAAGAACGACTGCAGTAAAAGACAAGAGCACTATATCATAATGAAGAGGACAATCTGACAGGAAGAAGAACTATTGTAAATATTTATGCATCCAATATGGGATCACCCATGTACATAAAACAATTAATGACTAACATAAAAGATAATAATACAATAATAGTAGGGTCCTTTAATTTTATTATATATGTTTTAAATGAAATTCATTTCTTTTATTCCCACTTGCAAAAGTATCCATGAAGACAATGTACAATTCGGATATTTTAGGAAGGAATAGAAATAATCAATAGTTGGGTACTTTAACTCACCACTTACATCAATGGACAGATCAGAAAGTCAACAAAGAAACAGTGGCTTTATATGATGCACTGGACTAGATGGACTAAGGAGATATATTCAAAATATTCCATCCTTAAACAACAGAATAACACATTCTGGAACATTCTGTAGAATAGATCGCATGTTAGGCAACAAAACAAGTCTTTTTTTAAAATTTAATTTTTTTTCAGTGTTCCCAAATTCATTGTTTATGCACCACACCCAGTGCTCCATGCAATACGTGCCCTCCATAATCCACAAAACCGGTCTTAATAAATACAAGAAGACTGAAGTCATACCATGCACCTTTTCTGATCACAATACTATTAAATTTGAAGTCAGCCATAGGTAACAATCTGAAAGACCACAAATACATGTTGGTTAAGTAACATTCTACTAAACAATGAATGGACCAACAAGGAAATAAGAGAATAAATTTTTTAAAATACATGGAAGCAAATGAAAATGAAAACACAATTGCCCAAACTTTTGAGATACAGTAAATATGGTTCTAAGAGGGAAGTATATAGATAGCAATGCAGGCCTACCTCAAGAAATAAGAAAAATCTACAACAACCTAACCATCACCTAAAGAAGCTAGAAAAAGAACAACAAATGAAGCCTAAAGGCAGCAGAAGGAAGGAGATAATAAAAATTAGAGCAGTAGTAGTAGTAGGTAGCTCAGTTGGTTAAGCAGCAGACTCTTGATTTCAGCTCAGGTCATGATCTCAGAGTCCTGGAATTGAACCCTGCTTTTGGCTCTGTGCTCAGCAGGGAGTCTACTTGAGGATTCTCTCTCTCCCTCTCCATTTGACCCTCTTCCAGCTTTCTCTCTCTCTCAAATACATTAAAAAAAAAAAAAACTAGAGCAGAAGTAAACACTATAGAAACCTTAAAAAGACAAAAATAGGAGAGATCAATGAAACCAGGAGCTGGTTCCTTGAAAAAATTAATAAAACCGATAAGGCTTTAGCCAGAGTTATCAGAAAGAAGAGAAAAAGGACCCCAATAAAATCACAGATGAGAGAGGAGAAATAACAATCAACACCACAGAAATGCAAACAATTATAAAATCATATTATGAACGACTATATGCCAACAATTTGGATGATGTAGAAGAAATGGATAAATTCCTAGAAACATATAAATTACCAGAACTGAAACAAGAATAGAAAATTTGAACAGACTGACAACCAGCAAAGAAATGGAATCATTAATCCAAAAACTATGAACAAACACAAGTCCAGGACCAGAGGCAAATTCTACTGAGCATTTTAAAGGAAGAGTTAGTACCTATTCTCAAACTATTCCAAAAAGTAGAAAAGGAATCTGAGAGTTTTGAAGTGGTGGTGGGGGGGGAGGTTGGGGTACCAGGTGGTGGGTATTATAGAGGGCACAATTGCATGGAGCACTGGGTGTGGTGAAAAAATAATGAATACTGGTTTTCTGAAAATAAATTAATTAAAAAAAACCTTCAAAAAGTAGGTTTAGAAGGAATATACTTCAACATAATAAAGGTCATATATAAAAAATGCACGGGTAATGACATCCTAAATGGGGGAAAACAGAAAGAAAAACTTCTTAGGTCTTGCTTCTAGTTATGGGCGTCTTCTCATTAGCACTGTTTGTCATTATTAAATTAATCTTAGGGCCACCTCGGTGACTAAGATGGTTAAGTGTCTGCCTTCGGCTCAGGTCATGATCTCCCGGTCCTGGGATCGAGTCCTATTTCAGGCTCCCAGCTCAGCAGGGAGTCTGCTTCTCCCTCTCCTCTGCCTCTCCCCCTGCTGGTTCTCTGTCTCTCTGTATCTCTCCCAAATGAATAAATATTTTAAAATTAAAAAAAAATTAATCTTACCCTTTTTTTACTTCCCACTTAAATGGAGACCAATTTCTAATATATAAATTATGTATCTTATTAACTCTTTTTGCATTCCATTTTTCTATCTGTTTGTTTTTTCTTAACAAACTCCCCAAAGTTTAGTGGCTTAAATAAATAACGTTTATTTTGTTCACAAATCTACTGTTAGGAAAAGTGTGGCTAGGACAGCTTGTTCTCTTCCCCTAGCTTCAGGTGGGGCAGCTGAAAGGCTTGGGGCTGGAACTGTTTGAAGATTTGTTCACTCACATCTGGTGGTGTTGATGCTGGCTATTGTCTAGGACTATAGTTGGGGCAGGCAGCCAAAACACTTACATGGGCACACCTAGACACTTTGTGGCCTGAATTTTCTTACAAGATGGGGGGCTAAATTCCAATCCAAAAAAGCTGCCTGAACTGCAGAGCAAGGCAGAAGCTCTATTGTCTTTTGTAACCTAGCCTTGGAATACACAGAGCATCACATTCACCATATTCTGTTAGGAGAAAGTCACAAAGGTAGGCCCATGGTCTTTTTTTTTTTTAATGGGATGAATATTTAAAAAGCTATGGACACATTTTAAAAGCAGCATGATTTAACCACTGGCCACAATTTTTTGTATTCCTCCCACATGAAAAATACACTTGCCTCCCCCCTCCCATACCTCCCACAAATCTCAGTTCTTCATTGGGTTTGGGCTTGAGTCCAAGATCTTACCATCTTAATCAGGTACAGCAGGGATAAGGTGCCTGAAGTGTAGTCCCTTGAGTGCAAGTCCCCTCCATCTGAACACTTGGGAATTAAGGAAGACAGTTCTCTACCACTCAAAATGGAACACTCTGGTAACCTGTTAAGGACTCTCCCATTGAAAGAAAATGGGAGGCACACTAGTCCATAGCAGTTTTGAAACACAGCCTGAAGCATGCTGTCAGTTCTTCAGTGAGGACTTAGGCCTAACCATGGGAATGCTTCTCCATGGTTGTTTGCTTTACTTTTTGAGCTCTCGGTTCTGTCCTTTTCATGAGGAATGACCTGTGTTTGTAGCTGCTTTTTCAGCCTTCTTCCTCCTGGTGGGAATTCTAAGACTCAAGGCCTATTTTTAGTTTGTACTATCTTGGTCTCTTTTAGTCCAAGCTCGCAAACAGTGTTTTTGCTACTATAATTCTCTTAGTTTTTTGAGTTTTCCATGAATACGATTTGATTTCATGCCATTAGAAAAGCCATTCTCCTGGGTCTTTTGAAATAAGCTTTCACCTCAGGTTTCCTGTGCAGCTCTCATTTGACAATGCCTTTCAAATTCTCACACTCTTAAGATCCTTAAAGAAATTTGAGGCACACCTTAAGTCCTTCTCAAGTCTTAATAAAGGGTTTATAGTTTTGGTTTCATCCATAGGCCATGTCTACCTGGATTTGCTTTTAACCCAGAAACCATTTCTTTATTTTAGCATTAATTGAGAATACAGCATGTGGAGAGGCTATAAATGAGGGAACAGATAGATGAACCCAGTAAGTCCTGGTTCCTTCATATTGAATAGTCTTTCTTTAGCTTATCTCTCCTACCAGATTTACATTCATGTGGTTTGTGGCACAAGTTCCTTTTCCCTCTAGTGTCATTTTCTTCACTTGTCTAGAAGCCTTTGCTGTAAGCCCCTTCAAGGGACATCAGGTTTCCACTCACAGTCTCTTGGAAACCCGTTTGGTTTTCATTCTTACTCTTCTCTACTTCTCACTCTTACTCTTCTTTCAGGTTCCACCCACCTCCTGGTTCAAAGAAGGTTTAGTTTCAGTTTTTTGGTTTTCTTTTTTAATGGCAGCACCCCATTTTAATGTCAGTATCTGTGCCAGTTATTTATTGCCATATAATAAACCATCTCAAAACCTAGTGGCTCAAAACAGCATTTATCTTGTTCACAAATCTTTGGACAAGGCTGAGTAAGACCAACTCATTTCTTCTTCATTTGGCATCACCTAGGATGACTGGAAACTGGGAACTAGAATCATCTAAAACCTTGTTCATGCACATGTTTGGCTGTTGAGGCTGGCTTTTGGCTAGGATGTTAGCTTGGGCAGTCTCAGCTGGAATATTTGCATGAAGACTCTCTAGGTACCCTGGGCTTTCCCACAACAGCTGGATTCTAAGGGGGAGGTTTCCTAGAAGAAGAAAGTCATATGGAAGCTATATCACATTTTCTTACCTCACCTTAAAAATCACACAGCAGCTCTTCCATATTCTGTTCACTAGGAACCAGTTACTAAGGCCAGCACATATGAAAGGGAGGGATTGTCACGGGAGAAGTGTCAGTTTATAAACCCACCACATCCACTTGTCTTTCCAGTCATATTTAAAGGAAAGGAGTTCTTCCCAACTCAGCATCACTGAAACTCCAGCAAGTTTTTTGGTTGTTTTCATTGCTTAGTATATTCTCTTAGTTTGTGGGAAGTATCAAAGGATTGTAACACTGTCGAGTTAAAGAATATTTTTTAATCCAAAAATATATGAATCATCTCACTAAATTTTTCCCCACTACTATTTTTCTTTTTTACTGAGAGATGTGATTTCTTAATCTTGTGAATCATTTCTCCTCAGAATGCAATTCAAATTAGCATAAGACATTTGTAATTCAGAAAAAAGGCTTATGGCAATAGAATCAGCATTTATAGATTCATTAATTAGAGTCTTATTTTCAATGTCTTATTTTGGTAAGCATTTATTGGCTCAGACCTACATAAGTCAATATGGTATTCCTAAAACTTCTTTAAAAATTATGGAGTACATGGGCACCTGGGTGGCTCAGTTAAGTGCCTTTGGCTTGGGTCGTGATCCTGGGATGCTGGGATTGAGCCACATGCTTGGCTTCCTGATCAGTGGGGAGTCTGTTTCTCCCTCTCCCTGCTCTTGTGCTCTTGCTGTCTTGCTCTCTCTCCCTCTCAAATACAGATATAAAATTTTTAAAAATATTATGGGGCATTAAGATGAGGGAAGGGTTAAGAGACTTTCTACTAAGACGTGACTTACAGTTATCTTATGGAGGAAAAATCTGAAACAATCAGAAAAATAAAAGTATAACAATTAAATAGAAATGTGTGGCAAAGAGGATGACAGCAGAGATCGATTTTAGCAACTCTTAGTGGTTTGAATTTTGTTCTTCATTTTCTGAGTTATTTGAGGTTCTGCATTCCAAGACTGTACTACAATATAGATAACGTTTTGTTGAAAATGAACTTATTTTAAGATTTGAGCACCTGCCCGGAGCAGTCAGTAATGTATGTGACTCTTGATCTTGGGGGTGTGAGTTCAAGCCCCATATTTGGTGCAGATATTTAAAATCTTTGAAAAAATTTTGGGCTCTTAGTTTTGCATTAGACTCTTTTCACTTTACTTCCAAACTGTATTATTTTATTCATGCAGGTGGATGATCTTACAGCAAGAAACCAGGTTCTTTTTCAGGAATTATCATCTATGAAAGAAATACAAACAAAATGTGAAGAGCTAGAAAAGAATAAAAAGAAGTTGGAACAACAAGTAGTAAAGCTCAGAAGTTGTGTAGAAGTCAACATGTTAAAATATAGTGAAATGGAACAATATAAACGGGATTTTGAAGAAACTACAAGATTGAACGTAGCAGAAAAATTAAAAGAAGTTGATCTATTTTTAGAGGTTAATTTATTTGTCTATAAAATGTTTTAATTCATTTAACTGCAAATTACATTTTGGTTATATGCAGTGTAGAGTTTTCCTCTACTTCTTTTATAGCAATTTGGTAAATTTCTGGAAGCATTTGTTCCTTCCCTTTAAAATTTTTAGTTTTCATTATTATTCACACTAATTGATCTTTCAGAATGATTCACAGTAGAAAGTCATTTTATTTTTTAAGACCAGTTAGTATAAAACAAGGCGATTGAGAGGAAAAGAAAAAACTGTGCTTTAAAAATTTTGATCATGTGGTACATGGGTGGCTCAGTCAGTTGCTTGTTTGGGCTCCATTCTGGGCATTCCTACATAAAAGAAGAAATGGTACCATACTTGGATTATTCCTTTTTTTAAAATATTAATTATCTTATTTACTTATTTGGAAAGCAGGAGTGGGGGATGGGCAGGTAGAGAGAAAATTCCAGGCATATTTCATGCTGAGTAGGACACAGGGCTTTATCCCAGGACCCTGAGAACACTAGCAGAAACCAAGCGTCAGGCACTCAGATGACTGAGTCAGCCAGGCACTCCAGGTACCTCTCTTATTCTTAAGTTGTATTGTTCACTTTTTAAAAATTTAAATGATTTTATTATTCTTTGAATTATCAGATTGCATGAGCTCTAATGTAAGAATGAACATTATTCACATTTAATTCAGGTTCACATTAGTGATAAATATTTTACATTTCAGCTTTTTTTTTTTTCACTTTAAAAATTTCTCTCTGAATCATTGACACAAAACTAAAAGAAAGAAATATACTGTAATTACCCAGGTTGTAACAATTTTAAAACTATGCTTTTGATTTGCTTTAGATGCAAGTAGCATTTCAAGAAAGCTTAGCACAGGTAAGAGAAAAAAATTATGCTTCAGGAAGACGTCAAATGGAACTCAGAATTAAAGAGCTGGAATTTGAATTATCCAAAATGAAAAATTCTCAAGATGCTACTCAAACAGAATTGGACTTATACAAGCACCTCTACCAAGAAGAAGTAACACATCGAATGTCATTGACAAATGAACTGAACAAGTAAGTTAAAACAATCATAGAAAGTAGAGTTAGCTTATTAATTTGCCTCTAAACCATAATTTTTATGGAGCCATGTTCATGAGATCAGTAGTAAGTGAAAGCCAACTAGATAGTATAATTTTGAAAAATGATGTTTGTAAATGAACTTATTGTCGAAATGCTTGTCCAAGTCAGTTTGAATTTCTCTCTCTCTCTCTCTCTCTCTCTCTTTTTTTTGGTTTTAAATGATTTTATTTTTTTCCGTTGCATATTTTCAGTTAATCTGATCTCCTAGTCTTTAAACTAATTGTTGGAAGGTTTATAATTTAGACAGCATATTATTACAAAATTGTCAGAATTACCCTAAATAGAAATGAGTTTATTAATAATTATTTATCAATGTTAGTTTATTTTTGGAAGAGTACATCTTTAACCCAAAATGTCAAGATGGAAATGGTAGATTCCACCCCCAGTACCTTGGTATCTGTGTTATAACCTAATTGCCTCTGGAGCTGTTTCAGTTCTTTCTGATCACAACCCTGCCATCTACTTGTCCTCTAGCAATTGTTCATCTAAATTTTTCCTCAGTGCCAAATGCTCAATCTCTCTGAGGTAATGTGTGAAATGTACAAGAGTGGTGAAAGCCAATGCTTGAAAAATGTCTTTGAGGGATTTTTAAAATTTTTATTTTCCTTTAAATATTTTACATATTTATTTGACAGAGAGAGAGAGAGAGAGAGAGAGAGCAAGTGAGCACAAGCAGAGGGGAGCAACAGGCAGAGGGTGAGGGAGAAGCAGCTCCCTCAAGCAGGGAGCCCAGTGTGGGGCTCAATTCAAGGACTGTGGGGTCCTGACCTGAGTTGAAGGCAGATGGTTAACTGACCGAGCCACCCAGACCCCCAGGATTGTTTATTTTTGCAGATCTAAACTTGTTTACTAAGTATAAGTATGTATCATGGCATCCCCAAGAATCTTTTAAGTACAACCATTCCAGAAGGCAGCAGGTATAACCTGTTAGTCCATGAACATCACTGATAGCCATTTCTCTCCCTCCTTAATTTGAATTACTTGTTAGTTAGGAACCCTAGAAATATATGTACTTCTTTAGAACAGTTTTAAACCTATAATTTTACATAGTGGGTCTTCTCTGTCACATTTACCATGTTAAAACACTATTTAATGGCACATTCTGTTTACTATTATGGAAACTTAAAAAATGCAAGTAATTTAGGACTGATTCGGGGAGAAATGAAATACTAAGCATTGTGTTTTGTTATCTGAACAGGACTAGTGCGGTCAATATGAGGCCAGCCCCATATCTGCCTTATGGCATAAATGTTAATAATAATAGCTCGCTATTCAATAGAGATTTTTCTCTAAGAGAAAACATGGTGATTGGTACCTCAAACTCAAGGCGTTCAAGTAATGACATCGATACTTACATCACCAAGGTTAGTTATATTATTTTTCCTTTTTTTCCTTGGGTTTCAGATTCCTGATATAATTTTTGTTTTTAATTTGGTAAAATTCTGAGTTGTTTAGCTAACTAATACACACTAAGTAAAAGTCATAATTATTTGTGCTAATAAAGAAATGAGACAGAAATTTTGATTTTTTTTCTTAGATCCTGGAACTCTTACTTTCAAGAGATACCTATTATAACCTTTATCAATAAATATAACTAAACTGACATTTTATTTTTTTTCAAGATTTTATTTATTTTAGAGAGAGAGTGTACAAGAGGGGGAGAGAGTGTGAGATTCTCAAGCAGACTTCCTGCTGAGTGTGGAACCCTACATGGGGCCCAGTCTTACAATTCTAAGATCATAACGTGAGCCAAAAACAAGAGTCAGACACTTGACTAAGTTACCCAGGCACCCCAAAATGGACACATTTTAAATTTCTTAAAAACCTACATCTAAATTCGATTTTAGAAAGTAACTTTTATTGCTCACTAATGAAATTTATACTTAGATGCTTTGATTAATTTCCTGGTTGGCAATGGTTCATAACAATTGTAAAGTTTGCTATTACCCATTATTCCCACCCCTATGTATAAGTGAACAATAAGAATCCAAACACATAATCACATATGGATATTTATTATTTAAAAGAGCCTATGATAAGTCCTTTTTATGAATAAAATAAAATAAAATAAGAGATTAATTTTTCTTTTTCAGTTGTAATTGCTGTCATTTTCTCACCTGAGAGTACATCCTTAATTGTTGTGTTACTTGGAGCATTTTTTAAAACTTATAACACTTCTATTTCAATTTTTACAAAATGTCCTGCTGAGCAATTGGTAGAGCATTTTCTAAATCGCTAAATCAAATCAGATACAGGATTCTTCTTCTCTCTCTCTCTCTTTTTTTTTTTTAGAGAGATAGAGAGGGTGAGAGAGAGTACATGCAAGCTGGCAGTGGGGGGTGAGGTGCAGAGTGTAAGCAGGCTGCATACTCAGTGCAGAGCCTGATGCAGGGCTCAGTCTCAGCAATCCCGAGATCATGACCTGAACCAAAGTCAAGATCAGATCCTTAACTGACTGAGCCACCCAGGTGCCCCCAACTGGAATTTTAAAAATGAAGTTCACATATATCTACCTTGCCATCACTTGAATGACTGATGACTAAGATGGGAATAATAGGGAGTCTTTAAGTAGCAGCTGGTTTCCATTGTGTATCATTGTTATTAAAATATCCATTTCAATCAATGTACATAGGTTTATGGTTTTGAAAGTATATTCATGGTCTTACTAATGTAGACAAAAGTAGCATAGGCTCATGGTAAGTGAGGCCTCAATCTTGTTCTTTCATTTGGTTTACTTATTGTCTTGCTCTCATCCCTCCTAATTTGAGGACTTTCTTTAGTGATCACAATGAAGTTCATATATAACATCCCATGCATATAGAAGTCTTTAAGTTGATGGTTACTTAAGTTCAAACACATTTTAAAAACACTACATTTTTCCACCCCACCTTGTTTTATGTATTTGATGTCTTAGTTTACATCTTTTTATTTTGTGTATCTCTGAACTAATTACTGTAGATACAATTGTTGTTACTACTTTTGTCTTTTAACATTCATACCGACTTTATAAAACTGATCTATTACTTTTATTGTATGTTTGCTTTTAGTAATAAAACTCTTTCATAATTTTCTTATTTCTAGTTATGGCCTTGTCTTTCTTTCTTCTTTCTTTCTTTTAATCTATTTTTGAGAGCAAGCAAGAGAGAACACAGATGGGAGGGGAGGGCCACAGAAAGAGGGAGAAGCAGACTCCCTGAGCATGGGGCCTGGTGTGGGGCTTGATCCTAGGAGGTCCCTTAACCTGTCCTCATTTTAAAAATTTTCTTGTCTTTTTGTTTTTTGGCTTGGATGGCTTCTGCTGCCCTGTCCCGTAGATCACTGATCTGTTCATCTGCAGCTTTTAATCTGCTGTTGATTCCCTCTGGTGTATTTTTTCTTTTCAGTTATTGTATTTTTCAGCTCTGATTGGTTCTTCATTATATTTTCTCTTTGTTGAGGTTCTCACTGAATCCATCCATTCTCCAAAGTTTGCTGAGCATTTTTATGACCATTTCTTTGAACTCTTTATCAGGGATATTAGTTATCTCTGTTTCATTAGTTATTTTTCTGAAGCATTGTATTGTTCTTTCATTTGGAACATATTCCTCTATCTCCTCATTTTGTCTTACTTTCTGATTATTTCTTAAATTGTTCTTTTCAGCTTTTTTCCCTCTTTAACGTATGTTGCTTTGAATAATGAATGTTAGGTATAAAGTCAAGGAAGAAGAAACCATTTCTAAGTATTGTCTGATCATTTTTCTTGTTGGAACTATGGTGGAGTAGGTGGCAGATGACATTGCTCTTCTTTTTCTGAGTTGAGAACACAGGAGTCAGGCAGCTGGAGACAAGCTTAGTGACTTGAATACATAGTAACAACTTGGAGGATCTGTCTTAGGTATGTAGCCACAGCGAACTTCCTAATACTTTATTTCAAATTAGGCACTTCCACACAGAGTTGTAAATGGAAGGAACAGATGTTTGATGCCCATCCCACAAAGATGAAAGCAGACCTCAATTCATGTTACTATGGCAGGCATAGTTTTACAAAGAAGAGATTTGGAAGCACATAGCATTGCTTAGTGCCTTCTCCCAAATTCACCCACTAGGTAAATCTCCTTTCCTGTCATGAAGAAGGTAAAGAAGTGTTCTCACATGGAAATGAAGGTTTACCTATAATTTCTGAGTGGATTTAATTTATAATTAAAGTTAATCGTGTCTTTTGTACATATGAACTAATGGAGAAGCTAGATGGCAAAGAGAAATCTGTTCAGTGTTTTAAATTTTGCTATAAATAACTCACAACATAGGTAACTCATTTGTTGATTGATTTTGATAAACCAAGTTTTATTTGAAGGAAATGAATAATTCTTTCAAGGAAGAATTTCCTCAGTTTCAGGTTCTTTCGTTCAATTAAAGATTTTCTTCTTCAAGTTCTGTGTCCCTTCAAGTTAAAAAAAATTGTGCTTATAGGGCACCTGGGTGTCTCAGTGGGTTAATCCTCTGCCTTCGACTCAGGTCATGATCCCAGGGTCCTGGGATTGAGTCCCACACTGGGCTCGCTGCTCAGCAGGGAGCCTGCTTCTTCCTCTCTCTCTGCCTGCCTCTCTGCCTACTTGTGATTTCTCTCTCTGTGTGTCAAATAAATAAAAATCTTTAAAAAAATTTATGCTTATAAATTGAATATATTGACTGTTACTAATAGGAGTTAAGGTAACTTCCTTCCTTTATTTCTGTTCATGACTGTAAAAAATTATGGTTAGAAAGCTGTTTTCTGCCTAATGCTTTAACTTTATTGAACCACATGACAAAGGTTTATGTATTCATTTTCTTTGAGTTCTAGTTAAAAATGCATGTATTTTTCCTGAATATCAGAAAGGAACTCTCATAAAACACTAGGCTCAGTAAGAATTAAAACACATGCCTGGCTTGCAATGAGGTGGTTTTTTGACCTCAGGCAAACTACAATCTTTCTGAAGCCTTTTTGTCTCTTATGTAAAATTAGGGACTTTGACTAAGTTAGTGACTTTTATACTGCTGGGGGAAAATTTTTTTTTAAAAGATTTTATTTATTTATTTGACAGAGAGAGATCACAAGTAGGCACAGAGGCAGGCAGAGAGAGAGGAAGGGAAGCACGCCCCCTGCCGAGCAGAGAGCCCAATGCAGAACTCAATCCCAGGACCCTGAGATCATGACCTGAGCTGAAGGCAGCAGCTTAAACCACTGAGCAACCCAGGTGCCCTGGGGAAAAATTTTTTTCCCAAAGAATAGAACTTAGCTTTTTAAAAAAAAATTATTTATTTTCAGCATAACAGTATTCATTGTTTTTGCACCACACCCAATGCTCCACGAAATCTGTGCTCTCTCTAATACCCACCACCTGGTTCCCCCAACCTCCGACCCCCCGCCCCTTCAAAACCATCAGATTGATTTTCAGAGTCCATAGTCTGGGTATTTACCTTAAAGATAGAGATATAGTGAAAAGAAGGGCCATCTGCACCCCAATGTTTATAGCAGCAATGGCTACGGTCGCCAAACTGTGGAAAGAACCAAGATGCCCTTCAATGGATGAATGGATAAGGAAGACATGGTCCATATACACTATGGAGTATTATGCCTCCATCAGAAGGATGAATACCCAACTTTTGTAGCAACATGGACGGGACTGGAAGAGATTATGCTGAGTGAAATAAGTCAAGTAGAGAGAGTCAATTTTCATATGGTTTCACTTAGTTGTGGAGCATAACAAATAGCATGGAGGACAAGGGGAGGTGGAGAGGAGAAGGGTGTTGAGGGAAATTGGAAGGGCAGGTGAACCATTTTGCATTAAACTGTATTATATAAAACAGAGACAAGTAGACCTGTTTAGCTAAAGGAGAAAGGAGACTACACCTATAGACTTCCTTGTCCCTCAATCCTGCTATGTCCCATTGGACCCTAAGATTTCTATGAGCCATAGTTTGAAAACTAACAGTTATGAGAAAACCCTTCTAGTTAATAATTCTTTGAATTAAAATTTGCTGATACATTGAACATTGTTTTTCTGTGTATAATTTTCTTACCCTCCTAATTTTTTGATAAATGGAAAAGTATAAATAAAATTGCAAATGCGTTCTCCTTATTAGTGGACTTCAAGCTATTTCTACATCTAAACACAGTTCTCTCCAGGAAATAAAGGTCACAGAAGTAAATATTTAGGAAATTATGGGGGAAAAGATAGTAACATTACATTGGTAATTCCTTGTCATGTCATATAAAAATATTTTATATTTTACATAGTATTGATTAATGGTATTATAAAATTGCTTCAATAAAAGTTTTTCCCATCAAGTGGTATTGAGTTATTAGTTTTAAAAGGCTGTCTAGTAATATTGTCAGATTATTAATTTATAAGGCCAGAATAGAATGGTATTGTCAAAAAATGTTATGATTCCTCAAAAAATTAAAAATAGAAATGCAGTACAATTCAGTAATTCCACTACTGGGTATTTACCCAAAGAAAATTAAAACACTAATTTGAAAAGTTATATGCACCCCTATGTCTTTTGAAACATTATTTACAATAACCAAAGTATGGAAGCAACCTCAGTGTCCACCAATAGATGAATAGATGAATAAAGAAGATGTGATATATATATATATATATTCAGCTATAAAAAAGAATGGGATCTTGCCATTTGTGACAACATTGATAGACCTAGTATTATGCTAAGTGAAATAATGCAGAGAAAGGCCTATACCATATGATTTCGCTTCTGCATGGAATCTAAAAAACTAAACTACTAATAGCCTACTGGTGACTGGAAGCCTTACTTATAACATAAATAGTTCATTAACACAGGTTTTGTACATTACATATATTATATACTATATTCTCACAATAAAGCTAGAGAAAAAATGTTAATGAGAAAAACATAAGAGAAAATACACTAAAATACAGTATCAAAAAAAGTCCACGTGTAAGTAGACCTGCACCATTCAAACCCATGTTGGTCAAGAGTCAGCTGTATATTATAAGTATTCCCATTTAGAATTTTCTTAATCATGAAAGGTATCCTCTCTCTGAATGCCCAAGATGTGGTCTAATGTAGGGTACCAAGCGGTGCGTGGGTGGCTTACCTGGTTAAGTGACTGCCTTCAGCTTAGCTCATGATTCCTTGGTCCTGGGATAGAGCCCCACTTCAGGCTGTCTGCTAAGTGGGGAGTCTGCTACTTCCTCCCCCTCTGCCTCTTCCCCAACTCATGCTCTCTATCTCTCATTTTGTCTCAAATAAATAAATAAATAAATAAATAAAATTGCTGGCATAAACATTGGTGTTCAGGTGCCCCTTTGGATCAATATATTTATATCTTTGAGATCAACCCATAGTAGTGCAATTGCTGTGTCGTTGGGTATCTCTATTTTCAGCTCTTTGAGGATCCACCATACTGTTTTCCAGAGTGGCTGTATCAGCTTATATTCCTACCAACAGTGTAAGCGGTTTCTGCTTTCTCTGCATGCTTGACAACATCTGTTGTTTCCTGACTTGTTCATTTTAGCCATTCTGACAGGTGTGAGATAATATCTCATTGTGCTTTTAATTTGTATTAATTTCCCTGATGCCAAGTGATGTTGAGCATTTTTTTCATGTCTGTTGCCCATTTGTGTGTCTTCTTTGGAGAAATGTCTGTTCATTTCTTCTACCAATTTCTTGACTGGATTGTTTGTTTTTCGGGTGTTGAGTTTGATAAGTTCTTTATGGATTTTGGATACTAGCCCCTTATCTAATATGTTCAATTGCAAATATCATTTTCCATTCTGTACGTCATCTTTTTATGTTGTCAGGTGCTTCCTTTGCTATGCAAAACCTTTTTATCTTGATGAAGTCTTTGTTTCCCTTGCCTTTGGAGATGTTTGTAGCAAGAAGTTGCTTTGGCCAGAGTCAGAGAGAATACAACCTGTGTTCTCTTTTAGGATTTTTTTTTTTAATTTTTTCAATTTATTTATTTTCAGGAAAACAGTATTCATTATTTTTTCCACCACACCCAGTGCTCCATGCAATCCGTGCCCTCTATAATACCCAACACCTGTTACCCCAACCTCCCACATCCCCGCCACTTCAAACCCCTCAGATTGTTTTTCAGAGTCCATAGTCTCTCATGATTCACCTCCCCTTCCAATTTACCCCAACTCCTGTCTCACATGTAGGTCTTACATTCATTTTGAATCTTATTTTTGTGTGTGGTGTAAGAAGATGGTCCAGTTTCATTCTTCTACTTGTGGTTGTCCAGTTTTCCCAACACCATTTGTTGGAATGACTGTCTTTTGTTCCATTGGACATTCTTTCCTGCTTTGTCACAGATTAGTTGACCATAGAGTTGAGGGTCCATTTCTGGGCTCTCTATTCTGTTCCATTGACCTGTGTGTCTGTTTTTGTGCCTATACCATACTGTCTTGATGATGACAGCTTTGTCATAGAGCTTGAAGTCCGGAATTGTGATGCCACCAGCTTTGGTTTCCTTTTTTGACATTCCTTTGGCTATTTGACGTGTTTCCTGGTTCCATACAAATCTTAGGATTATTTGTACCAGTTCTGAAAAAAATGCTGATGGTATTCTGATAGGGATTGTGTTGAACGTATAGATTGCTCTGGGAAGCATAGACATTTTAACAGAATTTGTTCTTCCAATCCATGAGCATGGAAGGTTTTTCCATTTCTTTGTGTCTTCCTCGGTTTCTCTCGTGAGTGTTTGATAGTTTATCGAAGAGGCAAGTACCGATCCCTTGCCTCTTTGGTTGGGTTTATTCCTAGGTATCTTAATGGTTTTTGGTGCAATTGTAAATGGCTTTGACTGCTTAATTTCTCTTTCTTCTATCTCATTGTTGGTGTATAGAAATATAACTGATTTCTGTGCATTAATTTTATATCCTGCCACTTTGCTGAATTCCTGTAGGACTTCTAACAATTTTAGGGTGGAGTCTTTTGGGTTTTCTACATAGAGTATCACATCATCTGCAAAGAGTGAGAGTTTGACTTCTTGCTGATCCAGATGCCTTTATTTCTTTTTGTTGTATGATTGCTGAGGTTAGGGCCTCTAGTACTATGCTGAACAACAGTGGTGAGAGTAGCCATTTATGCCGTGTTCCTGACCTTAGGAGTGAAGCTCTCAGTTTTTCCCCATTGAAAAACAATACTCGCTGTGGGCTATTTGTAGATGGCTTTATGATGTTGAGGTATGTTCCCTCTATCCCTGCACCATGAAGAGTTTTAATCAAGAAGGGATGCTGTACTTTGTCACGTGGTTTTTCTGCCACTATTGAGAGTATCATATGGTTCTTGTTCTTTCTTTTATTAACATATTGTGTCACATTGATTGAGTTGTGGATGTTGAACCACCCTTGCAGACCAGGAACAAATCCCACTTATTCATGGTGAATAATCCTTTTAATGTACTGTTGGATCCTGTTGGCTAGTATCTTGGTGAGAATTTTTGCATCTGTGTTCATCAGCAGTATTGGTTTGTAATTCTCATTTTTGGTGGGGTCTTTGTGTGGTTTTGGGATCAAGGTAATGCTGGCCTCATAGAGTTTAGAAGTTTTCTGTCCATTTTTATTTTTTGAGACAGCTTCAGAAGAATAGGTGTTCATTCCTCTTTAAATGTTTGGTCGAACTCTCCAGGGAAGCCATCTGTCCCTGGAGTTTTCTTTGTTGGGAGATTTTTGATGACTGCTTCAGTTTCCTTGCTGGTTATGGGTCTGTTCAGGTTTTTCTGTTACTCTTTCTTCCAGATTGCCTAATTTGTTGGCAAATAGTTGTTCATTATACGTTCTCAAAATTGTGTTTCCTTGGTGTTGGTTGTGATCTCTCTTCTTTCATTTGTGATTTTGTTAATTTGGGTACTTTCTCTTTTCTTTTTGAAAAGTCTGGGCAGGGGTTTATTGATCCTATTCTTTCAAAGAGCCAGCTCCTAGTGTTGCTGTGTTCTACTGTACTTTCCGTTTCTTTTTCATTGATTTCTGCTCTGGTTATTATTAATTCGCCTCTCCTGCGGGATTTAGGCTTTCTTTGCTGTTGTTTCTCCAGGTCCTTTAGGGGGAAGGTTAGGTTGTATATTTATGACCTTTCTTATTTCTTGAGAAGGCTTGTATTGCTCTATACTTCCCTCGTCAGGACTTCCTTGGCTGCATCCCAAAGATTTTGAATGGTTGTGTTTTCAAATTCCTTTGTTCCATGAATTCTTTTACTTGTTCTTTAACTTCCTGGTTGACCCATTCATTCTTTAGTCGGATGCACTTTAACCTCTGTGTATTTGAGTTCTTCCCAAATTTCCTCTTGTGATTGAGTCAAGCTTGAAGCGACTGTGTTCTGGAAATATGCAGGGAATGATCCCAAACTTTTGGTACTGGTTGAGACCTGATTTGTGACCCAATATGTGATCTCTACTAAAGAAAGTTCCCTGTGCACTGGAGAATATGTATTCTGTGGCTTTGGGATAGAGTGCTCTGAATTTATCTGTGAAGTCCATCTGGTCCAATGTGTCATTCAAACCCCTTGTGTCCTTGTTTATCTTCTGCTTAGATGACCTGTCCATTGCAGTGAGTGAGGTGTAGAAGTCCCCTATTTATTGAATCATGCTCGATGTGTTTCTTTAATTTTGTTATTAGTTGGCTTATGTAATTGGCTGCTCCTATGTTAGGAGCAAAAACTCTTGACAATCGTTAGATCTTCTTTTTGGAGAGATTCTTTAATTATGATAGTGTCTTTCCAAATCTCTTATGATGTCCTTCGGCTTAAAATCTAATTTATCTGATAGAAGGATTGCCACCCTGGCTTTCTTTTGATGTCAACTAGCATGGTAAATTGTTTTCCACCCCCTCGCTTTCAATCTGGAGGTGTCCTTGGGTCTAAAATGAATCTCTCGCAGATAGCATATTGATGGGTCTTGCTTTTTTTATCCAATCTGATACCCTATGTCTTTTGATTGGGGAATGTGGCCCATTAATTTTAAGGGTATTATCGAAAGATATGAATTGAGTTGCCATTGTATTACCTGTAATGTCATTGTTTCTGTAGATTGTTTCCTTTCTAGTGTATCTCACTTTGAGGCTCTCGCTTTGCTTAAAGGATCCCCATTACTATTTCTTGCAGGGCTGGTTTGGTGGTCACAGTTTTTTTAGTTTCTGTTTGTCCTGGCAACTCTTTATCTTTCCTTCTATTTTGAATGAGAACCTTGCTGAATAAAGTATTCTTGGCTGCATATTGTTCTGGTTTAGCACCCTGACTATACCTTGCCAGTCTTTTCTGGCATGTCCTGAGCTGCTTTCTGGATTTTCTCTTTGTCTCTGAAATTTGCAAGCTTCACTACTATATGTCGAAGTGTTGGCCTATTCTTATTGATGTTGAAGGGGGTTCTCTGTGCCTCCTGGATTTGAATGCCTTTTTCCTTC
This sequence comes from Mustela nivalis, assembly GCF_964662115.1. NCBI lineage: Eukaryota > Metazoa > Chordata > Mammalia > Carnivora > Mustelidae > Mustela > Mustela nivalis. Next base: position 444,456 of record NW_028136259.1, on the reverse strand, counting down.
CCTGGATTATGGAGGTTCTCTGCTATAATTTCTCTGATATACCTTCTGCCACACCTCTTTTCCTCCTCTTCTGGGATCCCAGTTATTCTAATATTGTTTTGGTTTATGGTGTCACTTATTTCTTGAATTCTCCCCTCGTGATCCAGTAATTGTTTATCTATCTTTTTTTATCAACTTCTTTATTCTTCATCATTTTGTTTTCTATCTCACTAGTTCTTTCTGTTTCGTTTATCCTACCCGTTAGAGCCTCCAATTTTTTAAATTTGAAATAGTTAATATTTATTAGTTAATTATAGCTCAGTAAGTCTATAAAAGATAAGAAGTGTTTTATTTCACCATTACCCATTATGTATGTGATGAATTTTTAAAATTTCTATTCAGTTAGCTGATACATGATATATCAGTTTCAGATATAATGTTCAGTTAACCATCAGTTGTATATAATACCCAGTGCTTTACACATCACCTGCCCTCTTTCATGCCCATCACCCAATTACCTACCCCATCCTACCTCCTCTTCAGCAAACATCTGTTTTATTTTCCTATAGTTGAGAATCTCATGATTTGTCTCCCTCTTTGATTTCTTCTATTTAGTGTTCCCTCCCTTCCCTTATGATTCTATGCACTGTTTCTTATATTCCCCATATGTATGAAACAATAAGATAATTGTCTTTCTGTTATTGACTTATTTCTCTCAGTATAGTGACCTACATTTCCATCTACATCAATGTAAATTGTAAGAGTTCATCCTTTTTGATGGCTTTGTAATATTCCATTGTATTTATATATACACCACATCTTCTTTATCCATTCCTCTGTTGATGGACATTTGGGTTCTTTCCACAGTTTGGCTATTGTGGAGATTGCTTCTATAAACATTGGTGTCCAGGTGCCCCTTCAGATCAGTATGTTTGCATCTTTGGGGTAAATACCTTGCAGTACAATTACTGGGTCATATTTTTAACTTCTTGAGGAAACTCCATACTGTTTCTGGAGGCAGAGCCTCCATTTTTTTATTGCATCTCCTTAATAACCTTTTGATTTCAGCTTGGTAATATTTTTGTTCTTTTATTTCTGCAGAAAGGGATTCTCCAGTGTCTTTTGTGCTTTGTTCAAGCCCAGCTAGTATTTTCATAGTTGTTATTCCATGTTCTAATTCTGTCATCTTACTTATATCCATACTGATTAGGTCCCTGACAGTCAGTAGTACCTCCTGTTCTCTTATTTCAGGTGAGTTTTTCCATCTAGTCATTCTGTCTAGAGAAGAACAGAAAACGAGAGAACAAAATACTAAAATAACAACAACCCCAGAGAAATAAAATTTTACCAATCAGAAGAGACCAGAAACCAAAATAAATAAATAAATAAAATAAAAATTAAAAAAGAGAGAGAATATAATCAGGTGATGAGAACAGAACAATACACTAGATTCTGTGTATATTTTAGTCTGTTTGCTGGAGGAAACTACATCCCAAAATTGTAAAGAAAGAAAAAAATATATATAATCAAAAATAAAGTTAAACACTATGAAAGGATAGAATGTAACTATAAAAATTGAAATAAAAAAATTTAAAAACCCGAGTTGATAAAATGAGAAATTAGTTGAAATGGAAAAAAAAAAAAAAAGAAAATTAAACTAGAAAGATTAAGGAGCCATGAGTCCTATATAGTATTTTCCCCCAGCACTAGAGTTTTGGAGTTCTCTATGATTGGTTAAAGTTGATCCTAGCGCTAAGTTCTTGCTGATTTTCTGGGGGAGGAGCCTTTGAACTTTAGCTGATTCTTGGAGGTCTTCACCCTGGTGGTATTGCACTGCCCTTGCCAGGGGGCAGGCTAAGTAAGGGCTTCCAGATTCCTCTTTGTGGCTTTTGTTCTCTGATGGTTTTCCACACCACTTGAGAGGATTAGAATGAAAATGTGAGCCTCCCAGTGTCCAGCCCTAGAGCTGAAAGTGGGCACACTCCACTCTTCAGGGTGCCCTCACAGAAAATCTGTCAATCACTCTTGTCTCCCTGATTTCTGTATTCACTCTCTGCATGCTCAACCTTTGAACATTTTTATCTCAGCCATGCTACCCCCTTTGGAGTTTCCAAACTTTTCAGTCTCCTGTGGCAAGCCTTCATGCTGCTCCTACAGGGGAAGGGAGGGAGGTCTTGCCCTGGCTTTTCTGTGTGTTGGGCCCTTACCCTAAGAGCAGTTACCCAACGGGATGTGGTTTGTGGTTAATGGCAACACTGAGCTGAAAGCCCCCTCCTCTGCTCTTTGATTGCATCTGGCTTCCCTGCTAAAACACCTGGGAACTCTCCCATACTCAGGCACCCCATTCTTTCTGTGACCCCAGGGATCCTGAGATCAGGCAGTTCTACCAAGGATTCCGACCTACTTCTCCACCTGAGTGCTTTTCAAACAGGGATGTCTCTCATCAGATTAGACTTATAAAAGTTTCAGTTTGCATGCCACTGCTATATCACTTTCTGATAAGCGGTTTATGCACCCCACCCCACCAACAGTTTATCTTCCCATGTATCACCTTGGATTCACTTCTCCATGCCACACCTCCTACCTTGCAGAACATGGTCACTTTTCTATTTGTAGAATTATAACAGTTCTTTTCTTAGATCTCAGGTTGAGTTCACAGGTGTTCAGAATGATTTGAAAACTCTAGCTGAATTCCAGGGACTGGACAAAACTATGGTCCCCTACGCCTCTGCCATATTCCTCCACTTCCAGAAATTTTGTATATTTAATAGACCAGTATTAATTGTACTTTTTATCAGATTTATCTAAATAGCATTACCTGTATTTCTTCTGTTACCTAAGATTAAAAAACGTAGGGGTTTATTTTATTTATGTGATTATCTTTCTATTTAAGCAATCCCTAACTTAGTCTCTAGTAGTGGTTTTTTTTATATTAAATTTTTTTTAATTAATTTCTTTTCAGTGTAACAGAATTCATTGTTTATTCACCATACCCAGTGCTCCATGCAATCCATGCCCTCCATAATACCCACCACCTGGCTCCCCCAACCTACCACCCCCAGCCCCTTCAAAACTGTCATTGTTTTTCAGAGTCCATAGTCTCTCATGGTTCATCTCCCCTTCCAATTTCCCTCAACTCCCTTTTCCTCTTGAGAGTCCATTATCATATGGTTTCACTTATTTGTGGAGCATAACAACATGGAGGACATAATAGTGTTATTTTAAGTTCACATTTCATAAGATATATATAATTCCTACAGTAAAGTCTCTTGTTTAACTTGAACATTATAAATAATATTTGACTAATTTCAGGCGCTGCAGGAGTTTGACGAAACTCTAACTAGAGCAGCAAAGGAAGGTATGTTGCCAAATTTCTGAATTAAGGTGGTCATTGATTTCTGAAGTAAACTATGAATACTAAATGGCATTGTTTTCTATTGTTTGGATAATGGTACTATGTTAAAATTTTTAATATATATCTAATAAAATGTAAAACATAAACATAATGAGATATATATTTATTCCTCATTTAGTCATTGTTTCAGACTTTAAAAAAAATCTCCAAATGCCTATTTATCTGTTATTTCAAGCTGTAATCTTCCTTCACTTTGGCCATCCCTCTGGAACTGTAAACCTAAATATGTGGGCTTTCTCAAATCCTTGTTTCTGCTAATGATATAAACATCCTCCCCCCCCCCCAAAAAAAGAAGTCTTGTCTTAGGTAATAGTTAAGCAATTATAGTTCAAATAGCTGTCACTTGACAGGTGACATTTAAATCTTCAGTCATTGATTTTGTCATTGATTTATCATTTGCCATTGGGTAAAATTCCAAGCTCCATACATGGAATAAAAACACCCAAATCAGTTTGGTTCTTGCCAGATTTTTCAGCCTTCTCTATTTCTAACATTTACCCTACTCTGCGGCTTTGCTCTCCCACCTCTTCAGCATCAACTACTTGCAGTTCCACAAGTGTTCTTTCTCACTCTCTGTGTACATTCTTTGTATATGCATCTTCCCTCTACCTACATGCTTCTTCCCTGTCCTTCAGGTATCAGCTTACATATCCCCTCCACCAAAAAGCAGACAATATTGATAGAAAACTAGGATTTTCCTTCTGTGAGTTCTTATGTTCAACGCTGAAACTTGCCTGCTTGATTTTTCAGTCTGTCCTATATGATCTGCTCTGTTATCATCTTGTAATGAGAAAAACAGAAGCTCTGATATTTATCCACAATAGCTATTTCCTCAGTGGGCAACCATGAGCAAAATATATTTAAAAGTGATCTTGTAGAAGCAATCAGGTGGCTTGTTGGTCTGGAAGGTTCCCCTCTCTTCCTAAAGACAGGAGACTTTTCTGCTGGTCGTGACCATAAAAATCCAATGGGCCCTGCCATACTTGACCACAGAGATAAGAATAGATGAATGAGGTAAGCAGGATGGCTGGGAAGTAGGAGTAGGCGCCCTTTCAACCTGTATCCTAAAGTGAGCTGATTACCTTCCAAAGAACTCCAATCACCCACAAAATCAGCCTATATCAGAATTATACACATCTGGATCTCTACCGGAGCAGAAGACGCTAGTGGGCAGTCTTTTTGTTTATCTGTTTTTGTTTGTATACTTCATCAATCTTACCTTGGGGCCCATTTGGGCTGAACCTTCTCTTTTATCTTCCCTTTCTTCCCTGTCTCTCTTTCTCTCTCTTTCTTTTCTTTTCTTTTCTTTTTTCTCTCATTTGGGTGGGGAATCCTGATTGCTCAGAAGCGTTCCCGGGTGCACCTTGACTGCACCACGGTCGATACATCCAGCTACATCCATTCAGCCATCTCTCACCAAGATCACTAGGAGGAGGAATGCCCAACAGAAGAAAAATACAGAGGATGAGCCTTTTGCAACAGAGCTAACAGCTATCAACATAGACAATATGTCAGAAATAGAATTCAGGCTAACAATTATCCAGGCATAGTTAGGTTGGAGAAAGCCATGAATGATCAAATGGAACCGATTAGGGCTGAATTGAAAGCAAAGAGAGATCATGTTTTCAATGTTAGGGAAGAGCTGAAAGCTACCAGGAATGAGCTTCACAATGCTCTCAATGAGTTCCAATCTAATCTAAATTCTCTCTAAAGCTAGGGTAACTGAGACAGAAGACAGAATTAGTGATCTGGAGGACAAACTTAGAGAAAGAGTCAGGAGGAAGCCTGGAACAAACAGCTTAGAAGCTATGAAAACAGAATCAGGGAAATAAAGGATGCCATGAAACATTTCAATGTCAGAATTATTGGAATCCCTGAAGGGGAGGAGAAAGAAAGAATTCTGGAAGATATAGTGGAACAAGTTCTTCATCAAAATTTTCCCAATCATGCTAATGGAACCAGCATTCATGTACTAGAGGCTGAACGGTCTCTACCCGACTATAGATTCCAGAAAAACATCAAGGCACCTGATAGTCAAATAGAGGAATCATAATTGTAGATATAATCTCTAGAAAGCCGCTAGGTCAAAAAGGCTCCTTACGTACAAAGGAAAGCCCATCAGAAAACGTCAGACCTGTCCACAGAGACCTGGCAAGCCAGAAAGGGCTGGAAAGATATATTCAGGGCACTAAGTGAGAAGAACATGCAGCCAAGTATACTTTATCCAGCAAGAGTGACATTCAAAATGGATGGAGAGATAAAGAGTTTCCAAGACCGGCAAGTCTTAAAAGACTATGCAACCACCAAGACAACACTGCAGGAAATATTAAGGGGGTTCTGTAAAAGCAGAATGAACCTAAGAATAGCATTGAACAGAAATATAGAGACAATCTACAGAAAGAAAGGCTTCAAAGGTAACACAATGTCAATAAAAATGTATCTATGAATAATCACTCTCAATGTGAATGGCCTAAATGCACCCATAAAATGACACAGGGTTGCAGATTGGATAAAACAACAGGACCCATCCATATGTTGTCTACAAGAGACCCATTTTGAACCTAAAGATACACCCAGACTGAAAATGAAGGGATGGAGAAGCATCTTACATGCCAATGGGCCTCAAAAGAAGGCCGGGGTAGTGATTCTCATATAAGACAAATTAGATTTTAAACTAAAGACTGTAGTCAGAGATACAGAGGGACACTACATCATTCTAAATGGAGTATCCACCAAGATGATCTAACAATTGGAAATATCTATGTCCCCAACACGAGAGCAGCCAATTACATAAGAAAACTGTTAATCAAGATAGTCATTGATATGAATACACTAATCGTAGGAGATCTTAACATGCCTCTCTCAGAAATAGATCATCAAAGTGGAAAATCATTAAAGAAAAAAGAGCATTGAATGACACATTGGACCAGATAGACCTCATAGATATATACAAAACATTCCACCCTAAAACAACAGAATACACATTCTTCTCAAGTGCACATGGAACCTTCTCCAGAATAAACCACATACTGGGTCACAAATCAGGATTCAACCGATACCAAAAGACTGAGATGATTCCCTGAACATTCTCAGATCACAATGCTTTGAAACTGGAGCTCAATCACAAGGAAAAGTTCCGAAGGAACTCAAACACCTGGAAGCTAAAGACCACCTTGCTTAAGAATGCTTGGATCAACTAGGAGATCAAAGAAGAACTGAAACAATTCATGGAAACCAATGAGAATGAAGACACTTCACTCCAAAACCTATGGGATACAGCAAAGGAGGTCCTAAGGGGGAAATACATAGCCATCCAAGCCTCCCTCAAAAAAATTGAAAAATCCAGAACACAGCAGCTGTCTCTACACCTCAAAGAACTGGAGAATCAACAACAAATTAAACCAACTCCACACAGAAGAAGGGAAATCATCAAGATTAGAGCTAAAATCACTGAGGTAGAAACCAGAGATGCAGTAGAAAGTATCAATGAAACTAGAAGCTGTTTTTTTGAAAGAGTCAATAAGATCAATAAACCACTGGCCACACTAATCCAAAATAAAAGAGAGAAAGCTCAAATTCATAAAATTATGAATGAAAAGGGAGAGATCACAATGAATACCAAGAAAGTAGAAACAATCTTCAGAAGTTATTAGCAACAGTTATATGCCAATAACCTAAGCAACCTAGATGAAATGGATGCATTCCTAGAAAAATATAAACTCCCAAAATTGAACCAGGAAGAAATTGAGAACCTGAACAGACCAATATCTAGTAATGAGATTGAAGCAGTGATCAAAAACCTCCCAAAAAACAAGAGCCCAGGACCTGACAGATTCCCTGGGGAATTCTACCAAACTTTCAAAGAAGAAATAACACCTATTCTTCTGAAGCTGTTTGAAAAAATTGAAGCAGAAGGGAAATTTCCAGACTCTTTCTATGAAGCCAGCATTACCTTGATCCCCAAACCAGGCAAAGACCCTACCAAAAAGGAGAATTTCTCAACAACATTCTCAACAAGGATCCAACAGCACATTAAAAAGATTATCCACCATGACCAGGTGGGATTCATACCTCGGCTACAAGGATGGTTCAACATTCTCAAATCAATCAATGTGATAGAACAAATAAGAGAAAAGAGAAGAACCACAAGGTCCTCCCAATTGATGCAGAAAAAGCATTTGACAAAATCCAGCATCCGTTCCTGATTAAAATGCTTCAAAGTATAGGGATAGAGGGAACATTCCTGAACTTCATCAAATCTACCTATGAAAGACCCACAGCAAATATCATCCTCAATGGGAAAAAGCTTGCAGCCTTCCCTTTGAGATCAGGAACACAACAAGGATGCCCACTCTCACCACTCATGTTCAACATAGTATTAGAAGTCCTAGCAACAGCAATCGGACAAGAAAGAGAAAAAAAAATGCATCCAAATTGGCAATGAAGAAGTCAAACTCTCTCTCTCTTTGCAAATGACAAGACTCTTTATATGGAAAACCCAAAAGGCACCACCCCCAAACTACTTGAACTCATACAACAATTCAGCAATGTGGCAGGATACAAAGTCAATGTACAGAAATCAGTGGCTTTCTTATACACTAACAATGAAAATACAGGAAGAAAAATTAGAGAATCGATTCCATTTACTATAGCACCAAGAACCATAAGATACCTGGGAATAAACCTAAGCAAAGAGGTAAAGGATCTGTACTCGAGGAACTACAGAAGACTCATGAAAGAACTTGAAGAAGACATAAAAAGATGGAAGACCATTCCATGCTCTTGGATCAGAAGAATAAACATTGTTAAAATGTCTATACTGCCTAGACCAATCTATATTGTAATGCCATTCCGATCAAAATTCCACCAGTATTTTTCAAAGAGCTGGAGCAAATAATCCGAAAATTTGTATGGAATCAGAAAAGACCCTGAATCGCTAAGGAAATGTTGAAAAACAAAAATAAAACTGGGGGCATCACATTACCTGATTTCAAGCTTTACTACAAAGCTGTGATCACCAAGACAGCATGGTACTGGCATAAAAACAGACACATAGACCAGTGGAACAGAGTAGAGAGCCCAGATATGGACCCTCAATTCTTTGGTCAAATAATCTTCGACAAAGAATGAAAAAGTATCCAGTGGGAAGAAGACAGTCTCTTCAATAAATGGTGCTGGGGAACCTGGGCAGCAATATGTAGAAGAATGAAACTCGACCATTCTCTTACACCGTACACAAAAATAAACTTAAAAAGGATAAAAGACCCCAACGTGAGACAGGAATACATCAGAATTCCTAGAGGAGAACATACGCAGAAACCTCTTCGATATCAGCCACAGAAACTTCTTTCAAGATAAGTCTCCAAGGGCAAAGGAAACAAAAGTGGAGATGAAGTTTTGGGACTTCGTCAAGATCAAAAGATTCTGCACAGCAAAGGAAACACTCAACAAAACAAAGAGGGTTCTCGGAATGGAAGAACATATTTGCAAATGACAGTACAGACAAAAAGTTGATATCCAGGATCTATAAAGAACTCAAACTCAACACACACAAAACAAACAATCATATGAAAAAATGGGCAGAAGATATGAACAGACACTTCTGCAATGAAGACATACAAATCACTATCAGACACATGAAAAAATGTTCATCATCACTAGCCATCAGGGAGATTCAAATTAAAACCACATTGAGATACCACCTTACACCAGTTAGAATGGCCAAAATTAACTAGAGAGGAAACAACATGTGTTGGAGGGGATGTGGAGAAAGGGGAACCCTCCTACACTGCTGGTGGGAATGCAAGTTGGTGCAGTCATTTTGGAGAACAGTGTGGAGATTCCTCAAATTAAAAATAACCCTGCAATTAAAAAATGACCCTGCAATTGCACTGCTGGGTATTTACCCCAAAGATACAGATGTCGTGAAAAGAAGGGCCATCTGTGCACCAATGTTTCTAGCAGCAATGGCCACGGTCACCAAACTGTGGAAAGAACCAAGATGCCTTTCAACGGAAGAATGGATAAAGAAGATGTGGTCCATATACACTATGGAGTATTATGCCTCCATCAGAACAGATGAATACCCAACTTTTGTAGCAACATGGACGGGACTGGAAGAGATTATGCTGAGTGAAATAAGTCAAGCAGAGAGAGTCAATTATCATATGGTTTCACTTATTTGTGGAGCATAACAAATAGCATGGAGGACAAGGGGAGATGGAGAGGAGAAGAGAGTTGAGGGAAATTGGGAGGGGAGGTGAACCATGATAGACTATGGACTTTGAAAAACTATCCGAGGGTTTTGAAGGGTTGGGGTTGGGAGGTTGGGGGAACCAGGTGGTGGGTATTGGAGAGGGCACAGATTGCATGGAGCACTGGATGTGGTGCAAAAACAATGAATACTTGGGCGCCTTGGGTGGCTCAGTAGGTTAAGCTGGGAACTTCAGCTCAGGTCATGATCTCAGGGTCCTGGGATTGAGTCCCGCATCGGGCTCTCTGCTCAGCAAGGAGCCTGCTTCCTCCTCTCTCTCTCTCTGCCTGCTTCTCTGCCTACTTGTGATTTCTCTCTGTCAAATAAATAAATAAAATCTTTCTAAAAAAATAAATACTGTTATGCTGAAAAAAATTATGAAAAAAAGTACGCATGAGAAAATAAAAATAAAAGTGATCTTGTATTTTATATTGTAGTTGTATTAGACATTTTTCATTCTTCATAACACTCATTAGGCTTCAACTTTGTTTTTTTAGTGACTTTTAATTAAAAATGAATTATTATAGATAAAGACTGTAATTCTTTTTCTTTTCAGCTGCTACTGAATTTGAATTAGGCTTACCTGGTGAGGCCACCTCTTTAGAATCTACTTTTGAAAGACATACAGATTGTGACGACTTAACGAAAGCATACAGAGAGTACTCAGAGTTTCTGAAGCAAAAGTATAGCATCTGAAAGATAAATAGTAAAAATTTATTTACTGGATGTTTACACAACATTTTAATTGTTTCCTATTAAATGTATGATATGCAAAAATCTTTAATAAAGGAAAATATTTCTGGACCATGTGTGTAATGAAAGTTTATATAATATTTTAAGCTATGTTTCTCGGCAGCTAATTAACTTTTAAGCAGATTTTTTATGTGGAAATCAGCATTATGGGTTTTACATGCTCCAGGCTGCCCAAATACAAGCTTTCTTTTTTCTTTTTTTTTTTTTTTTTTGGGAGACACTTTTCAATTGGTTGCTTACATTTCTGCATTTTTTTTTAATTTGTTATTTTTTATAAACATATATTTTTATCCCCAGGGGTACAGGTCTGCGAATCACCAGGTTTACACACTTCACAGCACTCACCAAAGCACATACCCTCCCCAATGTCCATAATCCCACCCCCTTCTCCCAAACCCCCTCCCCCCAGCAACCCTCAGTTTGTTTTGTGAGATTAAGAGTCATTTATGGTTTGTCTCCCTCCCAATCCCATCTTCTTTCATTTATTCTTCTCCTACCCACTTAAGCCTCCATGTTGCATCACCACTTCCTCATATCAGGGAGATCATATGATAGTTGTCTTTCTCTGCTTGACTTATGTCGCTAAGCATGATATGCTCTAGTTCCATCCATGTTGTCGCAAATGGCAAGATTTCATTTCTTTTGATGGCTGCATAGTATTCCATTGTGTATATATACCACATCTTCTTGATCCATTCATCTGTTGATGGACATCTAGGTTCTTTCCATAGTTTGGCTATTGTGGACATTGCTGCTATAAACATTCGGGTGCATGTGCCCCTTTGGATCACTACATTTGTATCTTTAGGGTAAATACCCAATAGTGCAATTGCTGGGTCATAGGGCAGTTCTATTTTCAACATTCTGAGGAACCTCCATGCTGTTTTCCAGAGTGGCTGCACCAGCTTGCATTCCCACCAACAGTGTAGGAGGGTTCCCCTTTCTCCACATCCTCGCCAGCATCTGTCATTTCCTGACTTGTTGATTTTAGCCATTCTGACTGGTGTGAGGTGATATCTCATTGTGGTTTTGATAAATACAAGCTTTCTAAACAGCACCCAACCAACCAAGTTTTCATGAATACTTCAGTCATGTTAATTGATAACTTCTTGGTATTTTCCAATTGTTATTACTCCATATGAACGTAGAGATTTAGACAGACATTACTTTGATATATTGCTGCTAAGTTTAATGTCAATGTTTACACGTATTCTAATTTTTATAGTGCCATAATACCTATGTATAAATTTAATTTTAAATACTGATTCTGGGTTGCTTGGGTGGCTCAGTGGGTTGGGCTTCTGCCTTCAGCTAAGATCATGGGACCATGATCCTGAGATCGAACCCCACATCAGGTGCTCTGCTCAGCGGGGAGCCTGCTTCCATCTCTCTCTCCATCTATCTCTCTGCCTACTGGTGATCTCTCTCTCTCTGTCAAATAAATAAATAAAATCTTTTTAAAAATTTAAAAAATAGATAAATAAATAAATACTGATTCATAGCTCTTCCCTCACGTTAAATAAGATTTGCCTCAGGCTTTTCACCTTTTCTGTTTATTTTTTACTTTTATAGAACAGTCTTAAGATTAGAAGAAATAAAGAAACTTTTACCCCAGAACCATTTGCAAGACAATTGTTAAATTATGTCTGATTACCATAGCATTTATATCCTACAAGTCAGTACATTCTGCATAACTACTGTACCACCTTGACAATCAGATAATTAATTCTAATACAGTTGACCCTTGAATAATGCAGGGGTTAAGGTCACCGACCCTTTGCAGTCAGAAATATGTGAATAACTTTTGACTCCCCAAGCACTTGAGTACTAATAATCTGCTGTTGACCAGGAAATTTACATGTACAAAAACAGTTACTTAACCTGTGTTTTGTGTTATATGTATTCCATACTATATTTTTACAATAAAGTAAGTTATACAAAAGAAAATGTTATTAAAATCATAAGGAAGAAGTTCCAAAAGTTCATTTTCGCTTTTGTTTCCTTTGCCTTTGGAGACATCATGAAAGAAGTTGCTGTGGCTGATATGGAAGAGGTTACTGCCTATGTTCTCCATTGATCTATGTGTCTGTTTTTGTGTCAGTACTACACTGTCTTGATGATGACAGCTTGGTAATAGAGCTTGAAATCTGGAATTGTGATGCCACCAACTTTGGCTTTCTTTTTCAATATTCTTTTGGCTATTTGTGGTCTTTTCTGGTTCCATAAAAAAATTAGGATTATTTGTTCCATTTCTTTGAAAAATAATGAATGGGATTTTGATAGGGATTGCATTAAATGTGTAGTTTGCTTGAGGTAGCATAAACATTTTCACAATATTTGTTCTTCCAATCCATGAGCATGAAACATTTTTCCATTTCTTTGTGTCTTCCTCAATTTCTTTCATGCCTACTTTATAGTTTTCTGAATTTATATTCTTCATCTCTTTGGTTAGGTTTATTCCTAGGTATCTTATGGTTTTTGGTGCAATTGTAAGTGGGATTGACTCCTTAATTTCTCTTTCTTCTGTCTTGTTGTTGGTGTAAAGAAATGCAACTGATTTCTGTGCATTGAATTTATATCCTGACACTTTACTGAACTCCTGTACAAGTTCTAGCAGATTTGGAGTGGAGTCTTCTGGGTTTTTCACATATAGTATCATATCATCTGCACAGAGTGATAGTTTGACTTCTTTGCCAACTTGGATGCCTTTAATTTCTTATTGTTGTCTGATTGCTAAGACTAGAACTTCTAGTACTATGTTGAATAGCAGTGGTGATAATGGACATCCCTGCCATGTTCCCGACCTTAGCAGAAAAGTTCTCAGTTTTTCTCTACTGAGAATGATATTTGTTGTGGGTTTTTCATAGATGGCTTTGATGATATTTAGGTATGTACCCCCTATTCCTACACTTTGAATATTTTTGATCAGGAAGGGATACTGTACTTTGACAAATGCCTTTTCCACATCTATTTAGAGTATCATATGTTTCTTGTCCTTTCTTTTATTAATGTATTGTATCACATTGATTTATTTGCAGATGTTGAACCAAACTTGCAGCCCTGGAATAAATCCCATTTGGTTGTGGTGATTAATCCTTTTAATGAACTGCTGGATCCTATTGGCTAGTATTTTGGTGAGAATTTTCGCATCTGTATTCATCAAGGATATTGGTCTGTAATTCTCTTTTTTGATGGGATCCTTGTCTGGTTTTGCAATCAAGGTGATGCTGGCCTCATAAAATGAGTTTGGAAGTTTTCCTTCCATTTCTATTTTTTTTGATTAGTTTCAGGAGAATAGGAATTAATTCTTCTTTAAATGTTTGGTAGAATTCCCCTGGGAAGCCGTCTGGCCCTGGGATTTTGTTTGTTTGGAGATTTTTGGTGACTGTTTCAATCTCCTGGCTGATTATGGGTCTGTTCAGTTTTCTATTACTTCCTGGTTCAGTTGTGATAGTTTGTATGTCTCTAGGAATGCATCCATTTCTTCCAGATTATCAAATTTGTGGGTGTAGAGTTGCTCATAATATGTACTTATAATTGTTTGAATTTCTTTGGTATTGGTTGTGATCTCTCCTCTTTCTTTCATGATTTTATTTATTTGGGTCCTTTCTCTTTTCTTTTTGATAAGTCTGGCCAGGAGTTTATCAATTTTATTTATTCTTTCAAAGAACCAGCTCCTAGTTTCGTTGATTTGTTCTATTATTTTTTAGTTTCTATTTCATTTCTTCTCTGATTTTTAATGTTTCTCTTCTCCTGCTGGGACTAGGTTTTCTTTGTTGTTTTCTCTCCAGCTCCTTTAGGTGTACGGTTAGGTTGTGTATTTAAGACCTTTCTTATTTCTTGAGAAAGGCTTGTATCGCTATATATTTTCCTCTAGGACTGCCTTTGCCATGTCCCATAGATTTTGAACCATTGTGTTTTCATTATCATTTGTTTTGAATTTTTCAGTTCTTCTTTAATTTACTTATTGACCCATTCATTCTTTAGAATGGTACTGTTTAGTCTCCATGTATTTAGATTCTTTCCAAATTTCCTCTTGTGATTGAGTTTTAGCTTAAGAGCATTTTGGTATGAAAATGTGCAGGGAATGGTCCCAATCTTTTGATATGGGTTGAGACCTGATTTATGACCCAGGATGTAATCCATTCTGGAGAATGTTCCATGTGCACTAGAGAAGAATGTGTATTCTGTTGCTTTGGGATGCAATGTTCTGAATATATGTGTGATGTCCATCTGGTCCAGTGTGTCATTTAAGGCCTTTATTTCCTTGTTGATTTTTTGCTTGGATGATATGTCCATTTCAGTGAGGGGGTGTTAAATATTGTATTATTGTCTCCTATTATTATTGTATTATGGTCTATGTGTTTCTTTGAATTTATTATTAATTGTTTTACATAGTTGGCTGCTCCCATGTTAGGGGCATAGATATTTAAAATTGTTAGATCTTCTTGTTGGACAGACCCTTTGAGCATGATATAGCGTCCTTCCTCATCTCTTATTATAGTCTTTGGCCTAAAATCTAATTGATCTGATATAAGGAAAGAATCTAAATATAAGGATTGTCACCCCAGCTTTGATGTCCATTAGTATGGTAAATTGTTTTCCACCTGGGACAAGGAGTCTTAAGCAGACTCTGCATTGAGTGCAGAACATGATGCAGGGCTCCATCTCATGACCCTGATCATGACCTAAGCCAAAACCCAAATCTGCATGCTCTACCAACTGTGCCAGCCAGGCACCCCTGTCTTCAGATCTAGTAGCATTTGCTTAATATATTTCGGTGCTCTCGTGTTGGATGCATATATGTATTTATGATTGTTGTATCTTCTTGATCAGTTGACTCTTGCATCATTCTATAATGGCCTTCTTTGTCTTTTGTTACTACTTTTGGCTTAAAGTCTCTTTTGTCTAATGTAAATAAAGCTACATCAATTGCTCTTTTTCGGTTTCCACTTGCATGGAATATCTTTTTCCATCCATTCACTTTTAGCCTATATGTATTAAAGCTGAGGTGAGTCTTTTGTAGAAAGCATATATGTGGGTCTTATATATTTTATCTGTTCAGCCACTCTGTGTTTTTTTCCTGGGAGAAATTAGTGCATTTTCATTTACAGTAATTATGGATAGATAAAGATTTACTTATGCCATCTCATTGTTTCCTAGCTGTTTTATAGTTCCCTTATACCTTTCTTCCTCTTTGACTGCCTTCCGTTCTGAATTGATGATTTTCTGTAGTGGTATGCTTTGATTCTCTTCCACGTATCATTTGTAAATCTATTGTAGGTTTCTGCTTTTTGGTTACCATGAGGCTTACATGAAACATCTTATATGTATAGCGGTCTATTTCATACTGATAATAATGAAACTTCAATCACATGAAAACTCTACCCTTTTACTCCCTTTTATATTTTTATATTATAAATATAAATATATATATATATGATATATTTTGTATTATATACTATGTTATATAGTATATATATATATTTTATATTATATACTACCTTTTTATATTTTTGATGTCACAGTTTACTTCTTTTTATATTGCATACCTATTAATAAATCATTGTAGCTGTAGTTTTTATTTTATTTTACTTTTTTTCAGTGTTCCAAAATTCATTGTCTATGCACCATACCCAGTGCTCCAGGTGATACGTAGCTATAGTTATTTATAAAAAGTTTTGTCCTTTAACTGTGAAACTAGAGTTAAATGGTTAGCATACCAGTGTTGTGTATTTTCATGTGTTTTCATGTTTCTAATTATCATCCTTTCATTTCAGTTTCAAGTACTCCTTTCAGCATTTCTTTTAAGGCAGTTCTAGTGGTAGTGAGCTCCATCATCTTCCTTTTTTGGGGGGGAAAGTCTTCATTTTGCCTTCCTTTCTGAAGGCAGCTTTGCCAGGTTAAGTATTCTTGGTTGGCAGTTTCTTTCTCACAGGATTTTGAAAATATCATTCTATTCTTTCCTGGCCTGCAAGGTCCCTGCTCAGAAATCTGCTGTAGCCTTATGGAGCTTACCTTGTATGAGAGAGTTTTTTTTCTCTTGTTGCTTTTGAAATTCTTTCTTTGTCTTTGATTTAGTGAGTTACATTACAATACATCTTCTAGAAGATCATTTGGGGTTAAAATTTTGTGGTGACTTATTACCTTCATTAACTTAGTTAACATTAACTTCCAAATATCTCCCCCAGGTTTGGGAAGTTCTCGGCCATTATTTCTTTAACTAAGCTCTTCACCACATTTTTCTCTCCTCTTTCTGGGACTCCAGCGATCCTTACATTGTTTTTTGTTTTCTTTTGTTTAGTTTTGATGGTGCCTCATAATTTTCATAAGTTTTCTTTTTTCTTTTTCATTCTTTTTCCTTCTAGCTCCCCTATTTGGATAATTTCAGTTAATCTCTCTTTTACATCACTGACTCTTTATTCTGCTTTGTCAAGTCTGATATTGAAGCTCTCTATTGAACTATTCAGTTACTGTATTCTTCAGGTCCAAAATTTCCGTCTGGTATTTTTAAAGAATGTTTTCTCTTGGTTGAACTTTTCATTTTCCTTCTGTATTGTCTTCCTGATTTTGTTAAGTTGTTTATATGGTTTTTTTTTAATAGTTTCCTGAACATCTTTAGAATAACTGTTTTGAATTATTTGTTGAGCAATTCTTGGATCTCCATTTCTTTGGGGCCAGTTACTAGAGGTTTACTCTATTCCTTTGGTGGAGTCATGTTTTCCTAATTCTTTGTGATTCCAATAGCCTTTTGTAGATCTATGCATTTGAAGTAGTCACCTGAACTTTATGGCCTGACTTGGGTAATATAAGACTTTGATCTCAGAGTGGGGGCATGCTGATGCAGGGCACCAAGTGTGGGGTGTGGGTGGCATGGTTCTCTTTGGCTAGGGCCACTAGGGTTCACAGCATTGACAACACTGTTGTCCTTGGTAAGCATTCAAGGGATCCACAGTGGCTTCAAGGGTAGTTGGGGTCCTCAGTGACACTTCCAGGTACAATGGCTAGGGACAAGGCATGTAGTGATGGTGGTCAGAGCTCACGGTGGCATACTTGGCTTCAGAGTCTAGCTGCAAGTGCCTGTGTCATGTCATGTCAGTTGGCCACATCATGCAGTGGTGGGGTCATGGAAGGCAGCAAAGGGCAGGCCCAGCTACAGGCTCACTGGCATGCACTACTGTAGCTGTTGGGTATTGCCATGTGTGTATAGTAGAGTAGACCATTGACAGGATTCAAACCTGGGATGTGTGGGTACACAGTCAGTGGTGCTAGTGATAGAATACAGGGCCTAATCCAGGCCCACAACAATTACAGAATCCCTGGCTGTTGGTGTGCTCTTCTACGCCTCCACAATCTTACTCCAAGGCCTGCACACTTCATCAGAGGCCAGTGACAATTGTCAGGCTTGCCAGGCCTGCAGTGTGCAAGTGCACAGGTAGTTGGGCTAGCCCCAAGTGCACACATGGTGGTGGGGTAAGTGTCGGGGGTCTAGACTGGCATCTTACGCTTGTGCAACAACAGAGGACTGGGCTAGCTGCTGGTGCAGTTTCCAGGCTCTTTTTGCAGCCAGAGAGGGGAATTAGACACCCCGACAACGGGTGTCAGCAAATGCCAATACCTGAAAGCTGGTGAAAACTGCAGGTTTTCATCTTAGTGAAATTTAGTGAAACTTACTTCCATGGAGGCTAAGTTGGCTGTTGATTTCTTCACTGACAAATCCTGCTGGGCTTCACTGCAGTGGGTCCTGCTATGTGGCTGCTATTAGTAGCTATTGTGTTTCTTGTTGTTCCTAGCCATCTATGCATATCTCACTTTTTTTGGTCTCTGGGTGGGGTAAAACTGAAGTGGGACCTTTGTGCAGTATCCTGAACGCCTGGAGAAGCTGGTCCCTCACTCTGCTTTTCCTCTTCTGGTAAGTGGAACTCTTTCTGGCTGGGGACTCTTGGCACTGAGCAGTGCCAGCTTGAAGGGTGAGATGATGCAGGCAAAATAAAACATTTTTCTCTTCTTCTGCAATTATTCTCAATTTTTTTGTTTCACTGTGTTGCTAAGATTTCTTAAGAGGACTCCTAAGCTCTTCCAGAGCCATTTTTGTTCATGGATAGCTTTCTGATTATTGATCTTTGTGAAGGTATGGAGGTCTCCTACATCATTATTTTGGTGATGTCACTCCCACCTTTCCCAGATTTTTAAATGTACTCCAAAATTTGTGAATAATTGTGCAAGATAGTAAAGGAGGGAGAAGTCAAGAACCATGTTTTATTGATCCCAGGTCAGCACAATTCCTTATATTGACAATCATTAAAAATTTATCTTATTTACTCATCACTGTACCCTTAGAATTAATTTTGGATTTAAAAGCTATAACATTTTTATTATTTTCTTTATCAAGCTCTAGAAGGTCATCCCACAGTCTGGGGAGTCATCAGTGCCATCGCTGTCCATCAAAGTCAGCTACTTTTATCACTAGACCATCTCAGAAGAGTGGGAGAGGTCCCTACAGAGCATCTATTTGACTCATGTTGACCCATTAAGAGTACAGTACAAGACTCACCATGGGAATGTCTGCTGGAGATCCCACTAAAGTGGCAAACACCATTGGAAGAAATAAGCAACAGGGGACTCCTGCTCTGAAGGTTGGTCAGTGAAAGGCAGCAGTGGCCACACTGAATCTGCAGGGGGAATAATGGGCCTCATTAAGCAGCACTATGTAGAGATCCTTCCATATTTGCACTATTTAGATAGTGTAAACTGCATAAACACTAATAGTTTAAATCTGTCCATTGCAGCAAGCCTGGAGGCTTGCAAAGAGTCCCAAAAATTTATCAGGGGAGCTAGGGTTAACAATTTCAGATTTGGGGGGAACCAATGTTCATGTTGTCATTAGTTGTCATTAGTTCATGGGTTGAAGCAGTAATCCCAGAATCTTAGGAGTCTAAATGAAACATTTCTATAGGCTACAGGTTCCAGGAAGTCCCTACAGCTCCCAATGGAAGACATGGCTTATTATCTGGGCCAAAGAATTTGGATGCATCCTTAATTGGCCATACTTTTATGGAGGTTTGAAACAACTCCAATAAATTATCTAAAATATTGGTTTGATCAAAAGAATCTTAAGACTTATTTAAAAAGTCTTCAGTTTATCACAAAAGTAAAAGGGGAAAGTGCAAAGATCTGAGGTAACAAAGAAATAAAAAAATATCAAATATATGGATATATAGTAGAAGATGAAATTGTAAACTAGATCATACAGGGTGCTTTGTAGACTATCTTTAAAAATGTCTGTTTTAAGTATGACGACATCACTGAAAGATTTCTTTTTAAGAGTTTATTTATTTATTTGAAAGAGAGAGAGAGAGTGAGAGCACAAGCAGAGAGGAGAGGGATTGTTTTATTTATTTTTTTGGCTGTTATGCATAATGTTATGAACATTTTTTTCAAAGATTTCATTTATTTATTTGAGAGAGAGAAAGAAAGAATTAGAGAGAGAGAGAAAGTCTGAAAGGAGAGGTCAGCGGGAGAAGCAGACTCCTCACCAAGAAGTGATCCTGATTCAGGACTCAATCCTAAGGTTCCAGGATCATGACCTGAGCCGAATGCAGTCACCCAACAAAAAGCTACCCAGGTGCGCAGCTATGGACATTCTTGGGCAATCCTAACTGGTTTTTGGGGTCATGATCATGGGCCCCAGACAAGCAACATATGTTGACTAGTAAAGTTGAAAAAATATTTTTCAGATACTTTTGAGTTTCTACTATGACTTTTGACTACACTAAGTGCTGAGATTTGGAATATAATTATGTTTGGGTTAACTATCCTAAGATTTGGGGATTGTTTTATTTTTGTTAATGTGTAGGTGTGAAAAACAATTGCTATGCAATTTTATATGCTGTATACCCTTCATAGTGAGGCTGCTGAGCTGTGTGGCAAGCAAACAGACACAAAATCTGAGGTCCTGAACTGCAGCCAGACTAGAGAAAATCAGTCCAGGCTGCAGCTGCATAAAGAATGAAGACATGGGGTACCTGGGTAGCTCAGTGGATTAAAGCCTCTGCCTTCAGCTCAGGTCATGATCTCAGGGTTCTGGGATCGAGTCCCATATCAGACTCCCTGCTCAGCAGAGAGCCTGCTTCCCTCTATCTCTCTGCCTGCCTCTCTGCCTACTTGTGATCTCTCTCTGTGTGTCAAAAAAAAAATAAATCTTAAAAAAAAAAAAGAATGAAGACATGGAAAATTCATTTAACTGAAATTGAGCAGAATGAGCAGTTGAGGAAAATGATTATTTAGACTTTAAACTGGAATTGGGGACTTTAATTTCTTGGATTCATAATGCACAGGGAGAGCAGAATTTTTTCACGCTTTAGCCCTTTGGGACTTCAGCTAAAAGATTTTGGATTTTAATTTCTTAAGATTTATATATTTTAATTATGCCACTAGGAAATTAACAATGGGAGGGTTTTTTAATTGATTTTAGGACTATCACAGTATGTTGATATATGATTTTTGGAATATTTTAATTTAATTTGGAAGATTTAATTTCATTTTAATGTTTTAGTGTTGTTATTTAGCCTCATTGCAGAAACTCTGAGAGGCTAAGTTGGGCAATATAGCTGGACAAAATTTGGAACAGGAACTAGAACAGAAGTGAACATTCATCTTTAAATTCAGAATGGCCACTGAGATCATTCAATTAATATACCATTCTGTCCCATTTCAGAGCTTAGAGCAAAATCTAATTCTATTAGCAGTAAAAAAGGTTCTAGAAAGTCCTAGAGAGATCCACAAATGAGTATGGAAGGGCCATTATTTTCTTATAGCAAATATTTTCTTCACTATGGTAAATGCATATTAATTCTATGCTAATAATGCCTCATGGACTGATTTTTAGAAGATATCTAAAAAAACAGTCAGAAACTCACATTTAGAATAAAATTTTTTAAAAACACCCCACAAGATAACTCTTCTATGCAAAGGTAAAGGAAAATACAAGGAATGATGATTGTATTATCACTTACTCTTCCATCTGGGAGATGGAAAATTTCTTTTGTTATAGATTTTTTAAGCAGTTAGATGACAGAGACATTCAAATGTGAAAAAAAAAATAGTTTTGGATTTTCCTCTCTTACCTGAATCACTGCTAATTTCACTGCCAGGAATGTAAAAATGGTGATTGCACTTCGGCCCCTTAGCTTTTTCTCCTTGGGCCAAAGTGGAAGGTAAATTTGACCATTCTTCCAAGTGTGGGCCTTGAGCCCTTTTTTGCCAGCTTGGGAAAGAGGCTAGCAACCAGCTATGCTCTTTCTGCTCCTGACCTGTCAGCACTGCGGGTTTTCCAGAATTTTCCCACTTGCTAGTACTTTGCATATTTTTCTCTGGAAAGGAAGTCCCTTTTCAATTCCTGGCATTATATCTTAATTTGGTGCAAGGTTGTGTTATAAGATTGGACCTTTTGTTGGTTTGTTTGTTTCATCATGAAAGATCTGTTCTTTACGGTTTTTATTTTTTAAATTCATGTCATTCACTTTCAAGAGTGATTTCGAAAGGGATTTCAAGAAGGCCACCTGGGTGGCTCAGCTGGTTAAGCATCTGACTCTTGATTTTGGCTCAGGTGGTCATTGCACGGGTCGTGATCTCATGGGTTGTGGAACTGGTCCCCATGTCAGGCTCCATGCTCAGTGGGAAGTCTGCTTGAGATTCTCTCACTCCTTCCCTCTCCTTCTGCCCCCACCCCCTTGCATGCATGCTTGCTCTTTCTCTCTCTCTCTTTATTTATTATTAAATAAATAAATCTTTAAAGAAAGAGATTTCAAAAATTTGTGCATATATGGCCATTTTATCCTGACTTTAAGATACTTAAAAATGTTTCACTATCTCCTTTAAAAAAAAAGTCTGGAATATTTGTTTAGTTAATGTATGGACACCATGCGAGGTTCTGAAGCAGAATGTCCTATACATTAAAAGCCATCTCTGGAATTTTGAAGTTAGAGAAAAATTCTGCAAAATATCCCATCTAGCTATCTAATTCTAGTAGTGTTAGAAGCTTACCTACTTTTTTTTTTTCTTTTTCAAAGATGATTAAATATTACACAGTCAGAATTTCACATTTTACCTGGCATATGATGAGTGTTCAACAAATGCTTTTATTATTACTACTCTTTAATTTGCTCAACAACATGTGATCATCACACAACATTTTACCCTATGCTTATGTAATACCTTTTTACTCTCCTTCTCTCTTCCCTCCCTGGCTCTTCCATTCTTCACTTTTTTTCTTTTCTTCTTGCTCTGTTAAGCTCCACAATCATCCTCTAAGTCTGCTACTATTTCTATTCTCATTGTTTCTATCAATAACTCCCATCAGGCAAATAGTGCAAATTCTTATGTTTACTTAAAAAAAAGATTCTATTTATTTATTTGAGAAAGAGAAAGAGAGCACATGAGTTTTAGGGCGTTGGGACAAGGGAGAGAGAGAAGCAGGTTCCTGGTTGAGCAGGGAGTCTGACATAGGGCTAGATCCTAGGACCCTGAGATCATGACCTGAGCTAAAGGCAGATGCTTAACTAATTGAGCCACGCAGGCTGTCTTGTATATTTGCTTTCTAGTACTATAAAGTACAAATGTGTTTCTTCTTTTTTTTAAAGATTTTATTCATTCATTCATTCATTCATTCATTCATTTGACTGAGAGAGACAGCAAGAGCAGGAACACAGGCAAAGTGGGAGAGGGAGAAGCAGGCTTCCCAAAGAGCAGGGAGCCTAAAGAGGGGCTCCATCCCAGGACCCTGAATTCATGACCTGAGCCAAAGGCAGATGCTTAATGACTGAGCCACCTAGGTGCCCACAAACATGTTTCTTATTGAGGTATATTGTTAATTTAAACATAAATTATTTAAATTACTGTATCAACTTATCCTAGGAGGTCCTATATGTTAGTATAAATGCAGAACACCCAAATATTATTACGTATGGGGATATCCTTTTAGTCTTCATGGACTGATGTGAAGTATAGGAATGCATTTATAATGCAGAAGAAGGTCTGCTTCTGGTTGGCACCATTTTGTATTCAAAGTAAGGATGCTTGTTAGTTCATGGCATTTTCCTTTATTCTATAAGATGTGCAGCATTTGGGAGGACATTTAACTCATGCTCATCTTATGTCTTTGGTCACTCCAGACAATTCTGGGAAGAAGGATTTTAACACTTTTCATAGCGTTACATTTTCTGGAAGTCAACCTATACTTTCATGGACTCTTAAAAAATCCAGTCATATGTTGTTTCCAGTGCTTGGAATCATCTCTCAAAGACATTTGCTGATTATCGTGTTAATGCCTAAAACATGTCTTAGAGCTCTTTTCCATGAATGCATTACCTTAGCATTCATAATTAAGATCTGTTTCTGATTCAAAAATCAAAGTATAATCATGGAAACTATTTTTTCAGGAAATTAGATTTTCCTGGCTGAGATAGCAATAAGTCTGATTGACAAGGAAAACTCTCCACATGAACAATCTTCTAAAGTAGGAATAAAAGGTTTTATCTGGGAATTTCAGAACACCGAGAGAAACAATTGTTTAAGGTGGGCCTGATTTTGGCAATGATTCTTTAATATATTGAAAAAGTAAGATAAAATTTTTATTTTTACTTCTTTGTAACCACCAGATGGCACCAATTTCCTATTTTTAAACGTTTGGCGCTGCTATTTTTCATTTTTTATGTTTTTTAAAGATTACAAGCTGTTTAGGGACATTTGGTTATAACTTTCCCTCAAATATGGGCTCATGGATTATAAGGCTAGAGTTACGGTATTAAATAAGAATTTGTAGGTGGAATAAGATTTATAATATGCATCGCATATGCACGGGATTAATTGGTTTAAATGGTTGGAATCTCAGCCCAGGGGAAAGGAGTTTCTCTGGGGGTGTTGTAAGTGAAAGGGCATTGGGCAACTTAAACTGGGATACATCACAAGAAGTCAGATGTGAAGTGGTCTTGGCCCGGAGTTACCTGTCTGGTTCAAGGGTATGAGTTGGCTGAGAATATAGGCAGGAGAAGAAGGAGGGTAAGAATGTCAGCTGTGCTGAGAGTTGAACTCTCCTAGAAATGATATTTTGATATCAACCTTTTGTCTGTACTGTCATTTGCAAATATCTTCCCCCCTTTCCGTGGGTTGCCTCTTTGTTTTCTTGACTGTTTCCTCAAACTCAACACACACAAAACAGAAAATCATATCAAAAAATGGGCAGAAAATATGAACAGACACTTCTCCAATCAAGACATACAAATGGCTATCAGACACATGAAAAAATGTTCATCATCACTATTCCTCAGGGAGATTCAAATTAAAAGCACTTTGAGATATCACCTTATACCAGTTAGAATGGCCAAAATTAACAAAACAGGAAACAACATGTGTTGGAGAGAATGTGGAGAAAGGGGAACCCTCTTACACTGTTGGTGGGAATGCAAGTTGGTGCAGCCTCTTTGGAGAACAGTGTGGAGATTCCTCAAGAAATTAAAAATAGAAATTCCCTATGACCCTGCAATTGCACTCCTGGGTATTTACCCCAAATTTACAGATGTCGTGAAAAGAAGAGCCATCTGTACCCCAGTGTTTATAGCAGCAATGGCCACAGTCGCCAAACTATGGAAAGAACCAAGATGCCCTTCAACGGACGAATGGATAAGGAAGATGTGGTCCATATACACTATGGAGTATTGTGCCTCCATCAGAAAGGACGAATACCCAACTTTTGTAGCAACATGGACAGGACTGGAAGAGATTCTGGTGAGTGAAATAAGTCAAGCAGAGAGAGTCAATTATCATATGGTTTCACTTATTTGTGGAGCATAACAAATATCATGGAGGACAAGGGGTGTTAAAGAGGAGAAGGGAGTTGGGGTAAATTAGAAGGGGAGGTGAATCATGAGAGACTATGGATTCTGAAAAACAATCTGAGGGGTTTGAAGTGGTTGGGGTACCAGGTGGTGGGTATTATAGAGGGCACGGATTGCATGGAGCATTGGGTGTGGTGAAAAAATAATGAATACCGTTATTCTGAAAATAAATAAATAAGTTTAGAAAAAAAAAAAAAACTACATTGAGATATAACGTTACACCAGTTAGAATGGCCAAAATTAGCAAGACTGGAAACAACATGTGTTGGAGAGAATGTGGAGAAAGGGGAACCCTCTTACACTGTTGGTGGGAATGCAAGTTGGTGCAGCCACTTTGGAGAACAGTGTGGAGATTCCTCAAGAAATTAAAAATAGAACTTCCCTATGACCCTGCAATTGCACTGCTGTGTATTTACCCCAAAGATACAGATGTAGTGAAAAGAAGGGCCATCTGTACCCCAGTGTTTATAGCAGCAATGGCCATGGTCGCCAAACTTGGAAAGAACGAAGATGCTCTTCAATGGATGAATGGATAAGGAAGATGTGGTCCATATACACTATGGAGTATTATGCCTCCATCAGAAAGGATGAATACCCAACTTTTGTAGCAACATGGATGGGATGGGAAGAGATTATGCTGAGTGAAATAAGTCAAGCAGAGAGAGTCAATTATCATATGGTTTCACTTATTTGTGGAGCATAACAGAAAGCATGGAGGACATGGGGAGTTAGGGTTTGGGGTAAATTGGAAGGGGTGGTGACTCATGAGAGACTTTGGACTCTGAAAAACAATCTGAGCGGTTTGATGTGGTGTGGGGTGGGAGGTCGGGGTACCAGGTTGTGGGTATTATAGAGGGCATGGATTGCATAGAGCACTGAGTGTGGTAAAAAAATAATGATACTGTTATGCTGAAAATAAATAAATAAATAAAAAGAAATGATATTTTGAAGTGAGGGGAGTACTGAAGTTGTGTCTGAGGAAGGAGAAGAAAGAGATCGGTGTGCCTAAGCGTGCCTAAAGCAAAAGCAAAAAGTAGAAGGCAATTCCACCCACTTCTCAGTTCTGACCTAACTCTGTTAACATATTCTGGTTTAGCAAACTGTCTTTGGCCTACAAAAGACAAATGAAGTGGAGACAAGATGGCGGGGAAGTAGGAGGAGGCGCCCTTTCAACCTGTACCCTAAAGTGAGCTGATTACCTTCCAAAGAACTCTGATCACCCACAAAATCAGCCTGAGATCAGCATTATACAAGTCTGGATCACTACCAGAGCAGAAGACGCCAGTGGACAGGTAAAGTGGAGTGGGAAAGTCAGACTGACATTGGAAGATAAACAAAAGGGGGAAGGAGCCACCAGAGGTGACCCATTGGAAAGTAATATCCCACTACGAGAGTGCCCTGCCTCTGGGGACCAGCATTAACTTGGGAGTCTGGTAGAAAGCACTCAAAAAGAGCAAAGGATCACGGTGGGGGAGGGGGGGATTGTGGGAATCAGGGTGTTAGGGACAGGGGCTTAAGTCCCCAGACCCAGGACAGCCACCCCTGGTGCAGAGCCAGAGAGAGTGCCGCAGAGGAACCAGGTCTTGGTCCAGGAGCCATTAGAGTGCCTGAGAGCGCCTGGGGCCTGGCTCCGGTGAGGGGTTGGGAGCCTCCCCAGCCAACCGAAGCACAACCTTTTTGCAGTCCCCACTCAAGTGCCCTGCCCTGCTATCAGAGTCCAAGTGCCTTCCCTTGAGGGAGGTGTGCACAGGCGCCAGCCTGGTGCTCTCTGACTGGAAAGACCAGGCACTCCCAGCCCCCAGCTGGGGCGAGTGGGAAAATCTCAGTATGTGATCACTGCTTGGAACTTTTCTGGCAGTCTGGAGCTGCCCAGACAGCCGCCTCTGCCATGGATTTGGGTACAAGCAAAAAATCCTGTGTCCCCAGGGACTGCCACTGGGAACCGGTTCTGCCAGCAGCCAAGGGGGGATTTATTTGGGCTCTGCAGCCAGACTGAGGCTTCTCTCTGAGAGGGAGGTCAGGGTGCATTTTGCTTTCCTCTAAACCTAAGAAAACTATCAAAAGCAGTCAAGGTGAGAGAGAAAAAAGTGAACAAAGGGAGGGCATGTGCTTTGGTGAGTGCTGTGAAGTGTGTAAACCTGGTGATTCACAGACCTGTACCCCTGGGGATAAAAATATATGTTTATAAAAAATAAAAATTAAAAAAAAAAAGATCAACAGCTTCTGCACAGCAAAGGAAACACTCAACAAAACAAAGAGGCAACCCACGGAATGGGAGAAGATATTTGCAAATGACAGTAGACAAAAGGTTGATATCCAGGATCTATAAAGAACTCCTCAAACTCAACACACATAAAACAGACAATCATGTCAAAAAATGGGCAGAAGATATGAACAGACACTTCTCTAATGAAGACATACAAATGGGTGTCAGACACATGAAAAAATGTTCATCATCACTAGCCATGAGGGAAATGCAAATTAAAACCACATTGAGATACCACCTTACACCAGTTAGTATGGCCAAAATTAACAAGACAGGAAACATCATGTGTTGGACTGGATGTGGAGAAAGGGGAACCCTCCTACACTGTTGGTGGGAAAGCAAGTTGGTACAGCCACTTTGGAAAACAATGTGGAGATTCCTCAAGAAATTAAAAATAGAGCTTCCCTATTATCTTGCAATTGTGTTACTGGGTATTTACCCCAATGTTACAGATGTAGTGAAAAGAAGGGCCATCTGTACCCCAATGTTTATAGCAGCAATGGCCACAGTCGCCAAACTGTGGAAAGAACCAAGATTCCATTCAACAGATGAATGTATAAAGAAGATGTGGTCCATATACACTATGGAGTATTATGCCTCCATCAGAAAGGATGAATACCCAACTTTTGTCGCAGCATGGACAGGACTGGAAGAGCTTCTGCTGAGTGAAATAAGTCAAGCAGAGAGAGTCAATTATCATATGGTTTCACTTATTTGTGGATAGAACCAGTAGCATGGAGGATAATGGGAGATGGATAGGAGAAGGAAGTTGTGGGAAATTGGAAGGCGAGGTGAACGTGAACCATGAGAGAATATGGACTCTGAAAAACAATCTGAGGGTTTTGAAGGGGTTGGGGCGGCGGGAGGTTGGGGGAACCTGGTGGTGGGTATTAGAGAGAGCACAGATTGCATGGAGCACTGGGTGTGATGCAAAAACAATGAATACTGCTACGCTGAAGAAAATAAATATATTTTTTTAAAGACAAATGATGGGAACCAAGGGGGAACCAGCCACCTTCCTGTCATAAATGCTGTTGTAAGGCTGTTTTCTAGCTATAGTTCTAATACCTTCCTGTCCTCACCGTCCTTTCATTCCCTGTTCTCCTTCTCTTCATGAGTCCAATTCTTTTTGGTTATAAGTAGTAGAAACCCAGTGCAAAGTAGCTTAAACACAAGGGAATTTATCCACACATGAGACTTAAAAGTTCAGGATTTGAATAACTTCAAACAGCTGCATGTAGATGTTCTACTCTCAGTTCTGTTGTTGTTGTTGTTGTTGCTGTTTTCCCCCTGTTGTCTTCATTCTTGCTCACATATGTCCAGGTTGCAGGATAGACTGCCCCAGCTGCACTAGACATTCACAATTTTCATAGCCATCAATCTCAGAAGCCATTAGTGTCTCTCCCAGTATTCCTACAAAGACCCTCATTGATGGGTCTGGGTAGTGTGTCCACTTGGCATAAGAATTATATGGACTACACAATGTGCAGTACTCAAAAGAAAAGGTTTCTGGACAGATTTTAAATGTAACCCATGTCCATTATATCTTCCTAAGAAAGTATCTGGATAGTAACATGGCCCCAGGCCAATGTTCCTAATGCAGTAAGAACTAATCTCTTAATGCAGGGAAAATGCACAGCTTATAATTATGGATAAGGACTAGATCTAAGTTTGGAGATCTTCAACCTAGGAGGAAAGTCTCTTAGAGAGAATTAAAGCTTTGATCTGCTGTTACCCTCTAGTATTTCCCATTCTTTTTAGCCATTTACTTATATGGGTAAGCATAATGGTGGGCAGATTGACTCGAGAAGAATTTCTGGTCTCAGAGTCTCCTGAACTAAAATCAGTCTTTTTCCCTCTCCCTCCTTCTATCCCTCCCTCTGTACCTTCCCACCCCATCACCAAATGTGATTGGATTTCCTTTGACCCATTGTATGTAGGACTCGTTCGGAATCCTGAAATGAGACATCCAACAGAAATCTTGAGACTAAAATTTTTGTGTTCAAAGTGGGGAACTGGATATGTTTCCTTATACTGATGTGTGGTCATGTAATTGTGTCAATAATGAAAGTTCTAGATGTAGTTACTTTCATTAATTTCCATCTCACAAAGTAATAAGTGTTCTGTAGTGAGTGCCTGGGAAGATGGCTCTTGGCAAATCTGGAGAATATAAGAAAAGAAGAGTTCTTCTGGGTAAACGTTCTTGGTACCAGGTATTAGAAGCTTTTGTAGAGCTCAAATGCATACTAAGAAATTTAATTATATACTCATATATTTTAGGTATAGTTTATTTTATAAAGGGTCAAACCATTATATTAGCATGATGACTGTGTTTTTCTTGTGGAAAATTTAGAAACAGACTAATAATAAAATGTCCTCCTGCCCTGCACTATCAAAACTAGATTGATTTAGTTTGAGAGAGTTGATCATAGTCTTACCATGACAGTTTCAACACTATTTTACACAGCATTCTCAGAGTATTTAACATTTACTTTGACAGCAAAGCTGTGGAAAGAAAATTTCTGAGTGGTTATGAATGAAAAACCAGGTAAGAAGCTTGACTTAAAGGAATAATTTGTATTCTGTTAATTGTCCTATGGGTCTTAAAGAAATGAGATAGACAATAATCAATTCTTAGTGGGCTAATGAGGCACAACATCTGAAAAGTTGGCACGTATATTGGAAGTTCCTTGATGATGAATGATGCTGAACATCTTTTCAAGTACCTGTTGGCCATCTGTATGTCTTCTTTGGAAAAATGTCTATTCAGAGCCTCTACTCATTGTAAAATCAGACTGTGTTTTGTTTTGTTTGGCTATTGAGTTGTATGAGATCTTCATGTATTTTTTTATTTTTATTTTTTCCAGCATAACAGTATTCACTGTTTTTGTACCACACCCAGTGCTCCATGCAACCCGTGCCCTCTCTAATACCCACCACCTGGTTCCCCCAACCTCCCACCCCCCACCCCTTAAAAACCCTCCAATTGTTTTTCAGAGTCCATAGTCTCTCATGGTTCACCTCCCCTTCCAATTTCCCTCAACTCCCTTCTCTCTAATTCCCCTTGTCCTCCATGCTATTTTTTCTGCTCCAAAAATAAGTGAAGCCACATGATAATTGACTCTCTCTGCTTGACTTATCTCACTCAGCATAATCTCTTCCAGTCCCATTCATGTTGCTGCAAAAGTTGGGTATTCATTCTTTCTGATGGAGGCATAATATTCCATAGTGTATATGGACCACATCTTCCTTATCCATTTGTCCGTTGAAGGGGATGTTGTTTCTTTCCACAGTTTCGTGGCCATGGCCATTGCTGCTATAAATACTGGGGTAGAGATGGCCCTTTTTTTTTTTTTTTTTTTTTTTTTTTACAGATGGCCCTTCTTTTCACTACATCTGTATCTTTGGGGTAAATACCCAGGAGTGCAATTGCAGGGTCATAGGGAAGCTTTGATATCTGCTCTACTCGAAGTCCTATTTCTATGTTCCCTTTTAATTGACTGGCACCAACATTCATTTGGACAGGTTATTTTATCTCTCATCCTATCGACCACTGAATTCTGAAATTTTTTACCTTCAAAACATCTTTTGAATTCCTCTGTAAGTTTCTGCTATAATCTGAACAACATTTTTTTAAAATGTGGAATACTGCATTATTAGTCTTAAAAATGGCTTTCTTGTATGCAATCTGATCTTCACCCTGGAAGAATAACCTTTTCAAATATGAATCTGTTGATACCACCGTTTAGACAAGTCACTTCAGAAATTCCCCGTTACATTGAAAATAAAGACTCTATTAATAAACATAAGTTGCCAGTGCCTGTATGATCTGGCCCCTCCCTTAGACTCTGGCTTTCATGTGCACCACCTCCCTCATTCCTCTAGGCTCTGACCTCTCTGGCCATGTTCTCTCTTGCCACAGAGTCTTCTCACATGAGGCTCCCTCTGTCTGGATCACTCTTCTACCTCTCCACTACTTACCAGGTGAACTCCTAACTTCCCGCAATATAAGCTCAAGCTTTAGCTTCTCAAGTCTGCGTTCGTGGACCTGACTTGGAGCTCTTTCTTGGCACTTTATCACTGATAATTTTGCATTTGCTTCTATTGTTATTGTTAGCCAATAATGCCTGTCTTTCTTATTGGAATCAAGCTCTACAAGGTCACGATTTATGTCTGGCAATCATTAATTCTGTAGTCCCAGGCAAGAGAATGTAATAGGAGTTCAATAAATAGTTGTTAGATGAAAGATTGCTTATATTGCTTTACACCTTACTTTTCTATCTAAAAGAAAGCGGTGTGCGATTACTGTTAGGTTTGGGCTGTCTTGAGCATTGTTGTGAAGTGGCCAGCAGAACCTTCAATGGCATACATGAAAGGGATGTTGCAGGCTACTGTGTATGTTCTTCCAGAGAAGGTTGTGGATAGAGTAGCCCAATTTCTCAGAAGAAATAGATGTTGCTCTCACCTTATTTCCTCTCTAGCCATGCAAAAAGCAGACTAAATGGAGCAAGTTAATTTAGCACATTTTCAGATGAAGTCTCACACTATTCCTGGGATGGGATAACATTATAGGATAGTCAAGGTCGTCTGAGATTGGCTATGGACAGTTGCAATTGGTGTTCTTCCATACACGTTGGGAAGCATGTAGAAGTTTCCAGAAGTGTTACCCAAGATAAAAAATCTTGTTTGCTACTGAAAAGCTGTTCCCACCTTTTCTGGGTATGTAGAGCCTTTATTGCATCCCAGTGTGTAACCCTAACTCATGCACCTTGAGAAAGATACAGTATCCAGACCCCAGCAAGAAATTCTAATGGATCTAAGCCAATCATTGTGACCCAGTTTCCTTGTCAGTTATTGAATCTGATGCGGACATGCCACTGCATGTGAGAGGCCTTCGTGTTCTTGGAGAAAAGGCTCTTCTCTTGTTATCAGAGGCACATAGATAAGCAGTCCCCCTCCTTCTGCTCAATGCTGTCTTGTCTGAATGGGGTCCTGAGAAGGCTGCAGCCAGCTTGTGACATGGGAACTAATCTGCAGATGAGAGATGTGCTGAGCATGGCAGAGAGGCTAAGGTAGAAAGCTCTGAGCTGCAGGCTAGTTCTCCTCACTGATATGGCTGGGTAAGCATGCACAATTACCTGGACACACACACACACACACACACACACACACACGTTTGTATGTGTGCAGCAAAGAATTTGGCAAAACATCATGTGCTTCGATTTCCTTCTGCTGTTGCATGTATATACGTAAAAGTTATCTCCATCATGGGGCAGAATTTTGTTGTGCTGGGTTTCAGGAATAAAATTGAAAATTAACCACTTTCACCAATTTCATTTAGAGGTGAAATAAAAACTGTGGAATGGAAAACACTGAGAAATTTCCCAGTCTCTACCACTTTTAAGAGCTTGGAGAGTACGCTGGCCCCACTTGGATAACCCATGATCTGCTCCCTGTCTCAAGGTCGGCTGATTAGCAATCTTAGCACAACTTTAATTCTCTTTTGGTACATAACAAAGCATAGTCATGAGTTCTGGGGAATAGGATGCAGACATATTTGAGTGTCATTCACATCCTTGCCATCTTAGTATTTCTTTCATTGTAAGTTGATTCAAAAATTTATCCATTTGGTAAACTTTTGGGCACTTGCTTTGGAAATGTGAGAAATGGTCCCTGCATTTAAAAAGGTGGTAATTTAGTGATGTCTTGATCATAAAATGTTTTAATTTCTAGCATTCAATTTAATGATAAAGGAGATATTGTTCTAAATAGTCTAGCCATCCTGTCTCAGATATTCTAGAGGTTATGTGTATATGTATGTTTTTCATTTTCTAGTGGAGCAACAAGAAGTTATACTGAAGTAAATCTACTTTTATCCAGAGGCGCAGCTGGAAGGACATGGAGACAGTGTGCAAATTGTTATTTCCTTGCTTGTCTGGTGGTTTTCCCTCTGCGTCAATGGCTGCATTATGTATGAAGAATTCAGGTCTTGTTATTGTTTTATGATAACTTACAGACCTGAAAAGCAAAATAAGAATGCAGCTTTCCCTGTTTTCACAGAATTTCAGCTGAGAACAGTGGGTGGTAGACTCTTCCTTGCATCCATAAAGTTCAGTGGTGGCCATTTCCAACAGTCTAAAAGGAATAAAGAGTTCTTGAAATTTTCTTTGACATACATCAGGAAAACATACATATGTAGGTGCACGTGAGTCTGTGAGTGGCTTTTCCTCTCTCCTCCTCCTTGTGGAGAGACTTGCAGACTCTTGCCTTGAGAATTCTGAAGTTAGGACTTTGGCAGGAGTTAGCCATTAGCACGGCAAGGAGGAAGGGCAGCAGAAAAACATGCCACTTAGAAAGTAAGGATATGTGATTTTGTGGATCAATGGATATTGCATAGAGGAGCTGCACTTGAGTGAACAGACATGTCCCTCTCTGAAGAGCAGGGGACCTCAGCAGGAGTTTGTGTGGCGTAAACCACAAAAGGGATTTTAAGAGGAGTCAGCTGGAAGAGTATCTGCACTGGGGAAGGCAAAGACTCCACCAATGAGATCCAAGATAATGGGCACAAACTGTCACATTTATGGTTTGAAATAAATACCCTCAACTCGAGGAGACTCTTTACCTGTCAAAAAAAAAAAAATGTCACATGCATGGGAAGGAGTATGTCAAGATCTGTGTTTCATAATTGTGAATAAACATAGTATGAACCTTCGCTTTGGGTTTTGCCATTTTGTCCTTGGGATTTGTTGCACAGGGTCAAAGTGGAGCTGGTCTCTGATCTTTAGGAGGTGGAAGAGGGTCACTGAGCAGTAGATAAGATAATTTCTTGTTAAGTGATGGGCACTGTCTCTGCGGTCCGTTGTGGGAGATGGCCAGGAGAGGAGGTGACTGAAAGGGAGGAAGGCCCTTGTGATCCTCCTTGAGTAGGATGACTACCTCTGCTCTTTTCAAAAGGCACAGACAGGGTTATCATCTCTGCATTTCTGAAGGGGTACATGGAAATCTAGGTGCCTTCAAACTTTACTTCTAAGTATACCCAACTGCTTCCAGAATAAATGTGGTAAAGTAATGTGCAGCACAATGTCTCCTCAAGTTGATCTTGGGTCTTCATATATGTACCCTCTGGTCCTGCCAGCCATCAGTGATTTGAAGATTCTTCCTTTGGTCAGAGGGGGACACCTTAGCCAAATTGAGGCAAATAGCCATTGTTGATTAGAAACTTCAAAATCACCTAGTCCCTCTAACCAATGGCAACGGGGACAAAGTAACGAAAAACTAGCCTGTGAGAAGTAGAGCTCTACCCTAGAAAAAAGTCTGCTGAAAAGTTTTTGGTCTCAAAATGCTTATATAGGAGGAATCAACCTGGAGCACAATTCATATAAAGAAAATAATGAAGCTTTTTCTCAGGGAATGGGCAAAGTATTTCTCAACATTCCTGAAGTCACCTGAAACTGTAATGCATTTCACCACATTTCAATAAGATAATAAAAAAGTGCTGTGGGAATAATAACGTGTCTTGTACGCATTTGTCTGAGATGAAATAAGCCACCAGGAGTGTATAAAATCTGTAAGTATTGTTGAAAAGGGTATTCAAATTATAGATTATATTTACTCATTCCTTACTGGCAAAGGAACTGTGCAACACACTAGCTTTTATTCCTTTTAGTACTAACAAATTTTTGGCAAACGGCCTCGATAATGTATTTCCTTTAAAACACCAGAGAAAGTATTGAAATTAAAGTAAGCTATTGCTTATTTTTAAAGTTACCAAATTTCTATTCTTGAAATAGTATGACCTTCATTTTTAAATGGTATAGATAATGTAGGAAATGAACTATATTTCTTGGTCAACAATCTGAAAAATTCATAAAACTCTGTTCCGTCTTTGACTCTTGAACCGAGCAGCAGTAGTGTGCTCTCAGAATTTCCATTAGAGTTGATGCAAGACACAGGTGTGCTTTTAGAGGGAACAATATCTGGTGTCCTGTTATTTGAATAACATTATAAAAGACGGCTTTAGAGATAGAACCAGTATGGGTAGGATACAAAAACTGAGAAAAAAAAGTCTGTGTTTCTTTATGTGGGTGAATATTTGTGAAATTTCATTAGTTGCCTAGAGAATAGAGAGTATCTGTTGAAAAAAAATAATTGTGGAAAGAGAAGAATGGAAAGGAAAACCTTAGAGGATTAATGTATTTTGGAATCTGTTTGCAATCTTCTGTGTGTGACAGAGAGGGAGAAAGAAAGGGAGGGAGGGAGAAAGAGACAGAGGAGAGAGAGATTAAGGGAAAGAGGAGAGGGAGAGAGAGAAAGAGGGGAAGAAAGTAAGAGGGATTAGTGACTGCTACCTCTATTGGTAATATCTATTCAAAAGCTATGCTTACCTACTAAGGGTGTTTTAGGCTTCACTATCTCTATGCCATATATCTGTTTCTGCAATAAATGACTTTAAAAAAAAACCTCAATACACCTATCATGGCTTGCAATTGATTCTTGGCTCAAGATTTAGTTGGCTTTAGGTTTTTATTGATGAGCTATGTGTTATTCTTATTAACAATTCTTTTATGATTTCCATAGCAGTTTAACACCTGGAATATAGTTTTTATTTTGGAGGAAGAAAACTTATTTATTTCATTTTATTTTCTTTCAAGGTCTTCTAACATCATGACCTTGATGATTTTCCTAATTGGGTTGTTGATGATAGTTATTATTTGAATGAATTAACT
This sequence comes from Mustela nivalis, assembly GCF_964662115.1. NCBI lineage: Eukaryota > Metazoa > Chordata > Mammalia > Carnivora > Mustelidae > Mustela > Mustela nivalis. The sequence goes on along the minus strand of NW_028136259.1, from coordinate 408,170 downwards.
GTCATATGGGCTTAATCAACCTGAAACTTTAAGTGTGTGGGTTTTATTTTGTTGGACCAACATCATAACAGAGGATAAAAAAAAATGGTACCCTTGTGAATCCCTGAAGACAGGCTCTAGACATCTGACATGCCTGTACAAAACATAATCACTTATTTTGCCTGAAAGCACATGCCAACGCCATTTGCTATGTTTCTATGTTGCTAGATACTGGGTTTTGTATATCCCTGAAGTCAGTTTACCTCCACGTGCCTTGTTGTGTCTGATAAGCTGATTCTCCTCAACTGTTTAGGGCACAGATATCACACCAGACTTGAGAAAAATGTACTTTTGGTTAGATTTTGTTGTGTCACATTATGGAATTCCTTTTTCTCTTCTACTTTCAAAAAGGTAGTATTCCATAGAACACATTTCATGATTCCTGCATTTTGAAGATTATCCTTCAACATTCCAGAGTGTGGTGAAGATCTGGAGGGCTTGGCTCGAGTGTCCAGTGAGTGAAGACTTTTGTTATGACAAAATAATAAGGTGTGGGCTTTTTATTGTGAAGTCTCCCTGGAATGTTAGTGCTATTTTTTTTAATTTTTTTTTTTTACTTACTAAAAACCTTACAGTGAACACTTAAATCTAATACATTTGGTTAAAATGAAGTACATGATTTATAATTCACAGTCAGTTTCCTGTTGATACCCAGAAAACTGATGCTGATCCCAAGCCATTTTAGAAAAGCAAATAAAATTGTAATCATGATTGATAATGTGTAGGGGAATTGCACTTCCTTTACCTAAATTTGCTTTCCAGGTTAATGTATGTTAATATACTTATAAGAATAAACTTTCACCCCCCCCCCAGTTTTGTCATCAACCGCTGTGGCAATTTCCTGCCCTGCCAACCAACGCATGTGGACCCATGCAGAGACAATAACTTGAGCGTACATGTACACACACACTCTTACTCAGGGATGAGGTCTCACGTTGTCTTGTTGGACTTCTTGGTAATTGCTGTTAGGTCTCTCCCTGACAATCATCACCTCCTAACTTACTTACTTATCTTGTGTGTTTTCTTCTTCAGCTGCTAGAATGTAAATCCCATAGGGACAGAGATTTCTGTTTATTTTGTTCTTTGCTTTATGGTCTGTGCCCACAAGAACGTCTGCCATAATACAAATGCTCAAAAAATATTTGTGAAGTCAATGAGCAGATTGCATGCCTTTAACACTAGAAAAGAGATTTATTATTACTGTGTCAAAAAGAAAGAAGTGTTGGCAACTACCTCTCATCTACCCTCCCTCTTTTAGTAGGATATTCTTTGAGTCTATTTTTCTGATGAAAACTGAAATTCCTAACAAGAAATGTGGTTGCAGTGACTCTTCCTGGATTCTGACTCCATTTGCAGTCCCTGCCCTGCCTCTTGAAGAAAATCTGGGCAAAAGGATTCTGTCTTAGGGCATTGTCGGTGCAGTGTAAGGATGATGAAGTCCACAGTTGTTCCGCTGTGATTCAGGTCAGATGCCCTCTGAGAAAATCTTGAACTTTAGAATTCTTAAAGCCTTTTTCTTTTTGGAGAAAAGAATATATTCTTTGCAATTATCTAAGCAAAAAGAGAAAATGAAGGCTGACAGTCTCTATTGACTTTAGAAAAATAAGCAGAAAGATCATTTTAAATCTATAACTTCCAGAAATATCAACTCTCCTCTGCATAGCATCAGATATTAAGTATTTATTGTGTATTATGTATGTAATATGTGTGTATATATGTATACACTGATATGTGTGTACATACCTAAAAAACAATAACAGATATAAGTCATGGACTGAGTATCAAATCAAAGTGACAATTTTAAGTGCTTGTATATTCTTCACTATAAGGATAGACATGTTATAATTTGATTATCTCTCTTTTTAAAAAAAATTATTTAGTTAGTTCACAGACCAATCACAAGAACACAGAGAGGCAGGCAGAGAGAGAGGAGGAGCAAGCAGGCTCCCCGATGAGCAGAGAGCCCAATGAGGGGCTTGATTCCAGGACCCTGGGATCATGACCTGAGCCGAAGGCAGAAGCTTTAACCCACTGAGCCCTATCTCTCTCTCTCTTTTTTAAGTTACTCTCAGCTGATATATTTTTTTATAAATGTTTATTTTTAAGTAACCTCTACAGCCAGCATGGGGCTTGAACTCACAACCCTGAGATCAAGGGTCACATACTCTACTGAGCCAGCCAGGCACCCCTACAGTTTGATACTTACATGGCCAACAAATTCTTTAACTTTAGATGCTATGAATATATACTTTGATAAACATTGACCAACAAAGCTATACTTAAATCACCGTAAGGATCTTTCTCCATAGAAAAAAGAAAAAAGTTGGGGGGGAGAGGATGGGAATAGGGGTAAAAGTCATCTTATCTTGCAGATTTGCAGCATAAAAGTATATTATGTATAGAGGTGATGTATTCTTTGGAATTTGAAGGCAAAAATGTTATATGGAAGAACTTTTCTGAACTTTCTGGGCAACTGGCATAGTATGCATTCAGTCTCTTTTGTAACTTCCTTGAAAACCTATTTACTTTGTTAAAGCAAAATCCTTTTGTTGTTATTTTAGAAACTTTAAGAGCCAATCGAGGGAATTATAAGATCATTTTTTGCATTACATGGCTATTAATTTATTGAGAGAGAAAAGGGATGCTCTAGATATATTAGTCCCATATAATTAATTTACTTCAAAGCTTACTTCAAGGAGGTGAACTAGAGTGAACCCAAACTGTAAACTTAGATAGCAAAATGAATGACATAAGTAGGAAAAAAGATAGGGGACTGTCTCCAGCTCTGATGACATAAATAGAAGACTGTCCTCTTACTGTAAATAATGGGGCAAAATATGTTGAGCTATTATCTTCAGAAACTGGGCAATAAATAGTGGAGGAAAAAAGAAAACAAATGTGGTGAACCATAGAACCCCTCTGACCTCCTTAGAGACATCTTCCAGACTGCAGTCCAGGAAGGAGATTCTAAGCAAAGCACAGAATTTTCTCCAAGTCAAGGAGACCAAGCAGAGTTTGGGGGTGGGGAGTGGAAAATGTGAGGCTGAGTGCCAGGGAAGAGGGAAATCTGGAGATATAGTGCCTCAGAAATGTACACGGGGTTCACTTCAGTTTGTCTTCAAATCTCTAGTCACGGATGTGGGTGATCAAATTCTTTGAAGTCAGGCAAAGCTTGGCTAGAGCCTATCACTAAACACTGAGCCACACATGCATGGGATAAAACTCTGTGAGCTGAGGCAAAACATAACTAGAGAAATAGATGCTAAAAAGTTGCCTGAGCTCATCCAGAGCTGGGGATGTTTTGGACAGCCAGAAAGCAGAGTCGTCATTCGGACTTTTCCATAGAAACTCCAAAGAGTTTTGCCTCATATTATGACAAAACCAGCCCTGGGACTAAAGACTACTCTAGACTTACCCTAACAAGGCTTAAAAACAAGTCTTGAAAAATCAGACTGATGCATCCATAACTTCCTGTCAGATCAAAGTCCAACAGTATTTAAAGGAAACAAAGAAATCTAGTACTCAACATACATAGTCGACAAGGCCCAGCACCTAATAAAAAATTACTAGGCACTTAAAATAGGAAATTATGACCCACAACTCCGGTAGAAATCAACAAACAGCCAACAGTAGCGGGACTCAGTGATGGCTCTCAATGACCATCACCTCCTGATGGTCATGCCCTTTAGTCTTCTTGCACTTTGTGTTAGCATGCGTTGCTATGGCCAGAAGAGTGCATTAGCAGTGCTCCTGTGTGACATTCTAGGCTAGGACAAGAGCACAGTTGAATCCCTTGTTCTGGAAGAAGCCAGCAGCTACACCATAAGCAGCCCCCGTAATGAGGCTTAGGTGGAGAGGAACTGAGACTTCCCATCCCCATGAGTTAGCCACCTTGAAAATGAATCTTTTACCTGCTCCAGTCAAGCCTTCAGACACGTGCATCTCCAGCTGACATCTGACTAAATCTCACGAGAACTGCGAGATAGTACACCCAATCAAAGCCACTCCCCAATTCCTTAACCACAGAAAATATGAAAGACAGTAAATGTGATTATTGGTTTATGCCACTGAGTTTTGGGCTAATTTCTTAGGGAACAATAGAGAGTTAATATAGGAATTGGTACTGTCACTCTAATAAAAACCCCCAAATCTAGGAGTGACTTTGGGACTCAGAAAGTAGGGAAAAGCTAGAACATCTTAAGGAGACTTTTAATGAAAGGCCAAAGGCCTTGGAGCTACTACTAACAACCTTGTGGCCCTTGAGGAGGCTGCCACGGAGGCGAAAAGTGAGGAGAATATGTTTGTGGAGACCGGTGAAAAGAGAACCCCTGTTACATGGTGGCCAAAAGTTGAGAGGCACGGTCGATGGCCCTGATACTGTGGTATCCTGGGAACTAGAGAAGGCCCTGAGTCAGCTGGATGATTAAACTAAGAATCTTTGGGAGCAGGTGCCATCTGGCTTCCTTTTGCAGTTTGTTGCACAACGTAAAGAAGAGGGAGACAATTTAAAGGAAAAGTTGTTAAACATGAGGAAACTGCTAGGTTTGAAAGTGCCCTGTCTCTTCAAATAGCAGACAAGGCTAAAATTAAGAAATGGATCTAGGAAAAGATCAAGTCCAAAGAACTTTTTAGGAAAGCATGGTCTCAAGATGAAACCAGGCATGGAGGTGAGTGACATCATCAAGATGGCAACACAATGGCTCCCAAATGCAGCCCTCCTCCCAAGAACAACAAGTGACTGTCCATAGGCAAGACACCACTTGAAAATCCAGGACGTGGGGGTAGGGTTGAAGCACCCCCTTCCCCCAGAACACAGAGACTGAAAAGGGATTGCATTAGAAGGGTAAGAAGAGCAGTTACACTCTGATGTCGTCACCCATCCACAGGCCAGCACTGGAATGCGCTGAGAGGCAGCCCTCTTCTTCCCCTCCCCTCAAGAGGATGGCTTCTCTGGTGGGAAAAATAAAAGAGCCCAAGATGAACATCTAGCATTCCCGGCATTGTGGGATGTTTCCTGCAGGGTCCACCTGGGTCTTGCCTCACAAGGATCACAGGGGAAATCTGTGAGGTTTGATCCCTGGGGATCGGACTGAGATGGAGGGTTTGGGGTAGAGTTTACATCAACTCGTGCTCAGACCTTGGCTGACAGCATTCTTCTTGCAGGAGCGAGCAAGTAGGCATGGCAGCCAGTGGCTCTGCCCATCTGCAGAGCTGAGCTGGTGGCCCTGTCTGGCCAGGGAGCAGCTCAGCTGGATTATGTCCACAGTAAATGAACCATACACACCTGGGAGCCTATTCAGTCCTTCTGCCTTGGCAGGAACGTGAGCTCAAAGCCCTGCTTAATATTGAATACAGCCCTCTGTCCTGCCAGAGCAGGAAGCCTAACCAGAGTAACAGGGACACTGCACAGACGATCCTACAGTCCCAATATATAGTAGTAACAGCTGAACAGAGAGCCCAGCCAGTGGCTCTTCTGATCTCCAGAGCCAAGCCAGGGGTCTGTTGGTTCAGCAAACTTGGTGGCAAGTTCTGCCTGATTCAGGTACCCATCCAACCAGCCAAACCAGCCTCAGACCCTTTTCTGTCACTACACCCAGGCAGGGAAGCAAATTCAAAGCCTGCATACTGCAGAATAGAGCTCACAGTCCTACCTAAGCAGGAATCCTAATCAGAGGACCCGAGGAGCTGTGCAGCCCAGCCTACAGGCTCTAACCCAGGAGCAAGCTCAGCAGGTTGATGAGAAGGATATGTCGTTGGAGAGAGCCAGAACGTTTTAAAATGTTTTAGCCCACTAATTTTATAACACCAGGTTTTTTTTTTTTAATTCTTCCTGCTCCACCCCCATCCTTTCTGTGTTTTAAGAGATGTGGTTTACTATTATTCCAGAATAATGGAATTAGGAGGTAATTTATCAGCGTTACTCACTGTGTTCAAGTCTTTTTACCTACTGAGTCATCTTTCTCTTTAAATCTCTACCAGGTACAAGTCCCAAGGAACAGGGCTGACTCCCTGTTTGGCTTGCGATCAGCTTGTGCTCTGACACCCAGAACACTTCCAAAAACCTCCCAATGCCAGTTTCCACTTAGTTTAGGGCCCCCAAAGATGTCTAACTGGATATTTGGCTTGGATCTGGCCCCTGACCCCTGCACTACACTTTCTTCTAGAGCTGCTCTGACACTTCCCTTGAGGATCCCAGCCACTCTGACCCCAGTGCCCACTGATGACTGCTGACAACCCCTCTCAGGTTGACAAGAAGTCCTGGCCCCCTTCCTTCTCTGCTTATGGCTGCAGTTTGGCTTCTGGTTCCAGACTGACTCTCAGTTCCAGGCCAGGTCCTGGGTAATGATCAGACTCTGCTCAGGAACAGCCTTCGAGGGACTGAGGCTCATTTCTGGGAAGGTAAGGATGTCCTCAAACCTGACTGCAGGTGAGACGCAGCTACTGGACAGAGCGCCCGTCTCCACCATATCCCACAGTTTTCTGGAGAAATTCTAAGAGAGTCAGTTTGAGCTCCTGCGGCTCGCACCCAGATCCTGGGATCTTCCTACTGTGGGGAGCAACCAGTTTGAGCAAAACTGGTTTGTGGTGTGTCTGTCCTCTCAGAAGCTAAGTTAATACAAGAAACACTTCTTAAAGGTGCATAAAATGTGTACAGGCTCTACAGGACTCACAGTTTATAGGGAGAATTTGGCTTGTTCACAGACACAAATACACACACCCACCCACATACAAATAAATTCCAACAGGCAGTTTTTACCTTTTGGGGGATTATCCAGCAGCATAATTCTTAGGTAAGGCTTTTGTGAACCTGTACACGTAATTTAGTTATTTTCATTCCCTAATCACAAGAGTAATTGGTGCATACATTCTCCTTGCAAAAAGTTAGAATTACATAAAATGAAAAATGGGTGTTCATCCTAACAAACCATTTTTTATGCATCTGCACATTTCAAAATACATGTAAGTATATGTTTTTCATAAATGTTATATACTATTTGTGTATGAAAATTTCATTTTTCATAATACATCAAAGGATCTTAACATGTCTGTGCATATGGATATTTTATTCTTTAGAACTATTCTCTAATCTTCCAGTCTATGAGTGAAATGTAAATTAATAACGCTAAGTGAATAAATGTCTTTTATTCAGAACACAAGATCCATATCTGTGAGATAATTTTCTAGAAGTAGATTTACTGGGCCAGAGGATATCCCCTTTCAAATTTCTAGAGCTATTGATAAACTAATATGCTTAGAGTTTATCAATTTATACCCTCAGAAGCAGTATATGAGGTTTTGTTTTGACATAGCCTATACCAGAATGTCAGTAAATCATTTGATTTGTGTCATTGGTATTTATTTTGGTTTTATTTTTATATTATTGCTTAGAATCATATTTCCTCTTTGGGTGAGCTCTCAAACGTTTTCTGGTTTACCTTTTGGACTGTTGGGATTTTCTTCTTGATTTATGAGAACCACTCATATATTAAAGAAAGGATCACTTTTACCTGTATTTTGAGTCAAAACTTCTTCCCTCCACCCACCCCCCCCGCCACCTCTGTTGGTGACCATGGCACATGTTTGTAGGTGAATTAACTAACACTTTGCTTTTATGAGTTCTAGATTTTGTGTCATAATAGACAGACTTTGTGATTGTAATTAGCTACTACATAAAAAATTTAAATAACCATCTGGAATTTATTTTAGTGTAGTGTAAGAGGTTAAGAATCAATGACATTGAGTGCTTGCTGTTAAGCAAAAATTGTGCCGTCTTTCCATAATATGGAATGGCAATTGAAATATGGGTGCCCACTCAAGGACTACATATTCTAGTCCCTTTGGCCTACATGTGTAGCCATGTGGCCTGTAATCAAGTACAGAATTTAAGCAGAAGTGATGTGTATCACCTATAGGCCAAGACCTTTAAGAAGTTCTCTGTTCTGCCATCTAGACTGAGGCAACAGAGGAACCCATTTAAATTGTGGCACTGTAAGTTGGCAGAAATTTGGGTCCCTGAACTACCATGGTCAAGATAGCAAGATAGCTACTCACTAACTAGGAAAATCTACTGTGATTATTACATGAGTGAGAAACATTCTTCCATTGGGATAAGCCACTAAAATGTTGGGCCATATTATTAAAGTGGCTAGTACGGCTTTACCAATAAAGTATCCCGTGAGGAGATAGCTGTCCCTAACCACTCGTGTCTGAGCACACTTCATTTTATTCAGTGAGTACTCTGCCAACTGTCAGTGGAAGGGAAGTGTTAGTTGCATAACAACTAACGAGGTGATTTATCATGGGTGACTTTCAGAGTTAACCACATGTTAAAGTGAGAATTCTATTCAGTGCACGTGTGTCATCCACATCACTAGACCAGGAAGAATCTGAAGTAAAAAACAGAAGTATATCAAACCAATCCAGTCTTATTTTAATTCAACTATTAATAATAATAATACTTCATTTAAAATAAGACATTATAATTTAATTTAAATTAGGTGGTATACCAGAACAGTAGTGGAAAACTAGTTTTGGCTGCTGGAAATAGAATTAACAATCACATAGAAAACTTAATAATAACCCATACTAAGCAAAATAGGCTTCGTTTGTAAATATGAATAGATAATCAAAGATTACATCTGAGGAATACATGCAGAAGGAACAAGATGAGCTAATAAAATACCTGAAATAAGTGAACAATAAATATTTGCTGATAAAGCGGACATTGAATTTAAAAATATTCAAACATGACAATATGTACATTGTTTTCTTAACTGTCCAACATCATTGCCGATTTGGATGCCTTTAATTTCCTTTTGTTGTCTGATTGCTGAGGCTAGGACCTCTAGTACTATGTTGAATAGCAGTGGTGATAATGGACATCCCTGCCGTGTTCCTGACCTTAGTGGAAAAGCTTTCAGTTTTTCTCCATTAAGAATGATATTTGCGGTGGGTTTTTCATAGATGGCTTTGATGATATTGAGGTATGTGCCCTCTATCCCTACACTTTGAAGAGTTTTGATCAGGAAGGGATGCTGTACTTTGTCAAATGCTTTTTCAGCATCTATTGAGAGTATCATATGGTTCTTGTTCTTTTATTGATGTGTTGTATCACATTGAGTGATTTGCGGATGTTGAACCAACCTTGCAGCCCTGGAATAAATCCCACTTGGTCATGGTGAATAATCTTTTTAATGTACTGTCGAATCCTATTGGCTAGTATTTTGTTGAGTATTTTCGCATCTGTGTTCATCAAGGATATTGGTTTATAGCTCTCTTTTTTGGTGGGATCCTTGTCTGGTTTGGGATCAAGGTGATGCTGGCCTTGCAAAGAAGAAGTCAAATTATCACTCTTCGCAGATTTATGATACTATATGTGGAAAACCCAAAAGACTCCACTCCAAAACTGCTAGAACTTATACAGTAAAGCGTCAGGATATAAAATCAATGCACAGAAATCAGTTGCATTTCTCTACACCAACAGCAAGACAGAAGAAAGGGAAATTAAGGAGTCAATCCCATTTACAATTGCACCCAAAACCATAAGATACCTAGGAATAAACCTAACCAAAGAGACACAGAATCTATACTCAGAAAACTATAAAGTACTCATGAAAGAAATTGAGGAAGACACAAAGAAATGGAAAAAATGTTCCATGCTCCTCGATTGGAAGAATAAATATTGTGAAAATGTCTATGCTATCTAAAGCAATCTACACATTTAATGCAATTCCTATCAAAGTACCATCCATATTTTTCAAAGAAATGGAACAAATAATTCTAAAATTTATATGGAACCAGAAAAGAGCTCGAATAGCTAAAGGGATATTGAAAAAGAAAGCCAACGTTGGTGGCATTATAATCCCGGACTTCAAGCTCTATTACAAAGCTGTCATAATCAAGACAGCATGGTACTGGCACAAAAACAGACCCATAGATCAATGGAACAGAATAGAGAGCCCAGAAATAAACTCTCAACTCTATGGTCAACTCATCTTCGACAAAGCAGGAAAGAATGTCCAATGGAAAAAAGACAGCCTCTTCAATAAATGGTGCTGGGAAAATTGGACAGCCACATGCAGAAAAATGAAATTGGACCATTTCCTTACACCACACACGAAAATAGACTCAAAATGGATAAAGGACCTCAATGTGAGAAAGGAATCCATCAAAATCCTTGAGGAGAACAAGGCAGCAACCTCTTCGACCTCTGCCGCAGCAACATCTTCCTAGGAACAACACAAAAGGCAAGGGAAGCAAAGGCAAAAATGAACTATTGGGATTTCATCAAGATCAAAAGCTTTTGCACAGCAAAGGAAACAGTTAACAAAATCAAAAGACAACTGACAGAATGGGAGAAGATATTTGCAAACGACATATCAGATAAAGGACTAGTGTCCAGAATCTATAAAGAACTTAGCAAACTCAACACCCAAAGAACAAATAATCCAATCAAGAAATGGGCAGAGGACATGAACAGACATTTCTGCAAAGAAGACATCCAGATGGCCAACAGACACATGAAAAAGTGCTCCATATCACTCGGCATCAGGGAAATACAAATCAAAACCACAATGAGATATCACCTCACACCAGTCAGAATGGCTAAAATCAACAAGTCAGGAAATGACAGATGCTGGCGAGGATGCGGAGAAAGGGGAACCCTCCTACACTGTTGGTGGGAATGCAAGCTGGTGCAGCCACTCTGGAAAATAGCATGGAGGTTCCTCAAAATGTTGAATATAGAACTGCCTTATGACCCAGCAATTGCACTATTGGGTATTTACCCTAAAGATACAAACGTAGTGATCCAAAAGGGCACATGCTCCCGAATGTTTATAGCAGCAATGTCTACAATAGCCAAACTATGGAAAGAACCTAGATGTCCATCAACAGATGAAAGGATCAAGAAGATGTGGTATATATACACAATGGAATACTATGCAGCCATCAAAAGAAATGAAATCTTGCCATTTGCGACAACATGGATGGAACTAGAGCGAATCATGCTTAGCGAAATAAGTCAAGCAGAGAAAGACAACTATCATATGATCTCCCTGATATGAGGAAGTGGTGATGCAACATGGAGGCTTAAGTGGGTAGGAGAGGAATAAAAGAAACAAGATGGGATTGGGAGGGAGACAAACCATAAGTGACTCTTAATCTCACAAAACAAACTGAGGGTTGCTGGGGGGAGGGGGTTTGGGAGAAGAGTGTGGGATTATGGACATTGGGGAGGGTATGTGCTTTGGTGAGTGCTGTGAAGTGTGTAAACCTGGTGATTCACAGACCTGTACCCCTGGGGATAAAAATATATGTTTATAAAAAATAAAAAATTAAAAAAAATGATAAAATGGATTTCAAAACTTTAAGAATTTCAGTTTGTCAAAATATACCATTAAGAAAATGCATACAAAGCCCCAGACTGGGAGAATAAATAATAAGTTGTACTTTTACATAATAATGATAGAGGAGGTACAATGAAAATAATATTCCATTTATATTATAACGTATAAAATATTTGAATTCCAGGCATAAACTTCTATCAGTGAAACAAAAGGAAAATATAATTAGAAAGTCATATCTTATGCTTGATTGTATAGACTATAATAAAGATGACAACACTTCCTAATTTTGTAAAGATATTTTAATGTAAGACTAATTAATTTTTCTCAGGATATTTAAAATAACATCTTTAAACAGGATTTCCAAGCCAAGGAAACATGCCTTTGTTTTAAGTTTATTGACTATTTCTGATAGTGTGTTTTTATCAGATTGGATTCTGGCAATCAGGAATTCTAAAATTGGTCTTTGATTTGTTAGCAGATATTCAAGCAAACCTTCAAAAAAAGGTTAAGAATACTGGAATAAAAATTAGGCCGTGAACAGCCCCAAATACCATAACAAGAAACATAATCTTAAAAAATGTTCTGAAGATGTATGCTTTAGCTGCAGATAAAACACACACCCCTATTACTGTTGAAAGTGCACTTTGTAACACTGGATAGCCTAGCAGATACAACGCCTCAATTGTTTTTTGGTTTACTGAGGGCTTAGAACTGGAAACAAATGCATAAGAAATGGGTGCAGAAAAATTGTAAGAAAACTTTATACAAATGACAAGATTAATCATGGATATTGAATCAAGATTGACATTCCAGAATGCCACGAAACCCGTTACTCCCACAATCGCAGAAGCAATAGCAAAAGTTACCCACAAGGAACACAGTGGGTGAGGAATTAACAATAAGGAAACAATGAACATAGCGGTTGATGCAACAATGACATTTCAAACAGTATTTTCTAATATTGCAGTATACTGATCAAAATATATGAATGCCTGGTTATACACCATTAGGGGAATTTCGCACTTTTCAGCTTTGCTTCGTAACTGGGATAACATCGTCTTCTTATTGATTGAAGAAGATACACCCACGGTCTGAATGAAGCCCCGGGAAGAAATGATTTCATGTGATGATGAAATGTTAATATCATACATAAAAAGTGGAAAATGTGTTTAAAAATTGGGCAAATTATTCATAAAATTGTCCTTATCATTTACATCTTGGTGGCTCTGTTCCATATATTGCACATACTCTCGTAACCAAAACTCTGTAAGACTTTTAACTACATGGTCACTGTTTTCCAAATCTGACAGACATATTTCCAGTTTTGGCCTAACACCTTCATCCCAGTAGTTAAGAGTTTCTGTAACAATAACCATAACTCTGGGACCATAATCTGAAAAATATTCTTCTTCTACATTAAAATATGGTGTGATGTAGGAATCATCACTTGCCAAATTTCAAAGGTCTAAACATTTCTGCACTTGGAAACACCCATAAATGCTACTTATGATGTATAAAATGTATAAAAGCACTACAAAAAATTTGGACTCAGTACTTGTGAGAAAAAGGCCAAAATAGTCTCGAAAGAACACATCCATTGGATGAACATCAGTTTCTTCTTCTTCCGGGAGAGAATCACATGGAAGACAGCAGGATCTTTTCAATGAGGAACATTTTTGATCAGGAGTTTCTGGCTTTTTCCACCAGCATAGACAGACTCTTTCTCTTTTACCATCTAGGGCCAGAAAGGCCCCAAAACAGGTGATATTATAGAAATAACAAAAGAGCAGGGTTGTTCCTGTATAGATGCAAAGGTACTGTACGGACCTGAAAGAGGTCATAATCCCTGTATAGAAGGCCAGGACGTTGGTGATGGTGGTAATTGTAATCGACACTGCCACTTTGGAATAGACACTGGACAGACGCTGTTTTATGTTATCCATGAGGCTGGTCTTCTGCCAGGCAGAAATCATTATGAACATATCATCAACCCCGACACCTGTTAAAAAAAAAAGCCATCTTCATACATATTAATATCCATTAAAAAATGCATAAACTCAAACCATCTTCTTTGTCCATCTCTTAAGGTCTGATTTATCTTGCCCAATCTGTGCTTTGATACTCTGTTCTCTGTTGCCTCCTTTGGTTGCCTCTGAAGCCACACCAGAATTCAGCCCTTCCTCTGTAACAACTCTGGGCTTTGTATGTCCTCCTATTATTTGTACATAGCATGAGATAAACCGGATACTCTGTTCCTAGTCTTCGTGCAGGGTGTTTTAACGATGAGTCAGGAAACCTGTTGTGGATGTTAGCTGAAACAGGATTAGCAATGCTATCTTTGATTCCACTGGATTATCTGAGAGACCATTTTCCCTCATAAACCATTGTACACAAATGTACAGAAACATCGAGCCAACATTCTGTTGCTTAAAATATAAGCTGGACTTATCTGTTCTACAGTTAGCATCTAAGTATCGATGTGGTAGAATTTGAGAGGCACCACATAGTACACACACACACACACACACACACACACGTACACACACACATCGTTTACCTCCAAGCCTGTTTTTGATACCCAGAACGTTATAACTTCAACTTTCTCAGGTTAAGGCATTATTATTAAAATGCAAGTACTCTTGATATCAGACACATGCACCAAAGTAAATTTCAAGAATCCCTTGCATGAGGTGCCTGGGTGGCTCAGTGGGTTAAAGCCTCTGCCTTTGGCTCAGGTCATGATCCCAGGGTCCCGGATCGAGACCCGCATTGGGCTGTCTGCTCAGGAGGGAGCCTGCTTCCTCCTCTCTCTCTCTGCCTGCCTCTCTGCCTACTTGTGATCTCTGTCAAAATAAATAAAATCTTTTTAAAAAAAGGATCCCTTGCATATTAATATCTACTATGTAATCCTTTTCCATAAGGATGTTTCTTGATGGAATAGAGAGGACAGAACATTTGAGGACTTTGAAATCACCACTGAAAACTTGCAAAGGAGGACTAGAAAGAAGAAAGGGTATAGAGTGAGGACAGCAAGAGCATTTGCAGGTAAGTTTCACCTGCCTCAAGCTTTCTGCTAGAGTTGACACTACTTTCACCCATGTATATTGATACAAACTCAATAAAATAAACAAGGATAGAAAAAAATAAAATAAACAAGGAAATACACAAAGTGGAATAAAATGCTGATCTCTAATTTGGGGGTATCTTCTCTACAGGAGGGTACTAGGAATTGCAACTTTGCCTCTAATTCAGATGTTCTCTGGGTATGATCAAGCAGGCAGAAGGATCTAAATGAACACAAGGCTACACAGAATGTCACAAATGCATCCTGACATCCCATGGCTAGTGGCTTTGAGGATTTCAGTTGTACTCAGCTGGACAAAAGGGAAGAATCAGAAGTACTAAGGACAAGTGGACTATCTTAGCTGCTCTGAGTTTTTACCTACCTGGGGGCATGTCACTCTCAAACCTCTCTCTCCAGCCCCAAGCTCCTTCCCAAGTCCATTTCTCATGTTAGGTGTTAGGCAATTTTCCACATGTCAAAATACAGACAATAAGCCTGCAGCCCCAAAAGGAGTGAGGTAATGATTCCGCTTGCCAAGAACCACCTTCCCCTGCCATGATGTCACATGGCTTATTGAAGCTGTGGAGAGAGTGAGGGCTGTGGGATCCCAGCTGGTGGCTGGATTTTGGCAGAAAGCTGAGACACCCAGAACACTAGAGACCACCTCCTACCAGTGGGAAGCTGAGTTAAAATCAAGAGAAACTAGTTGTCAAATTCAGCCTTTCCATGCACAAGAAAAAAAAAAAAAAGAAAAGAAACATGCTGTTATAACGTTGGAGGAAGAAACTAGTGATCGCCTGCTAAAGTGAATGAAAGCAGCAGGGATAGGAACACCCACAAGGACAACAGGACAGTGGGAGAAAAATATAGTATAATTTGGGGAATTTATAGTGAGTGTGGGGGACAGACCCACTCTAAGGATATGCCGTCCTTTGGATGCACTGACTTGGCTTCTACATCCTAGCTTTCCTGGTCTTGGGAACTGTGTGGGAGCTGATAAAGGTGTCCCCCCAAGACCTCAATCCAGTTCATTCTCCATCCTCCTTTTTTGCAGCTTCTCCTTCCTCCCAGGTGTGGTGCCTGTGGTTAGGACAATGCCTCACGTTGCCAGGAGAGGGCAGGGGATCATTCCCCCCACCACTCAGGTGTACCCTCCAAGCTTCTAGGATTCCAGTCAGTTTTCCATGGTTACTGAGTGCCTCCTATGTGCCAGGCTCTGTGCTGAGCACTGGGATTGCAAAACTGACTGAGATACAGTCCCTGCTGTGTCTTTTTTTTAATATTTTATTTATTTATTTGACAGATAGAGATCACAAGTAGGTAGAGAGGCAAGCAGAGAGAGAGGTGGATGAAGCAGGTTCCCTGATGAGCAGAGAGCCCGATGTGGGGCTCGATCCCAGGACCCTGGGATCATGACCTGAGCTGAAGGCAGAGGCTTTAACCCACTGAGCCACCCAGGTGTCCCCTCTGCTGTGTCTTGAGGGGGAGGATGGGGACAATAGGGGCATTAAAAAGTGTCTCATAAGGAGCACCTGGGTGGCTCAGTTGTTAAGTGTCTGCCTTCAGCTCAGGTCATGGTCCTAGAGTCCTGAGATTGAGTCCCGTTGAGAGTTGGGCTCTCAGCAGGGAGCCTGCTTCTCCCTCTCTCTCCCCTCCCCCTGCTGGTGTTCCCTCTCTAGCTGTCTTTCTCTCTGTCAAATAAATAAATAAAATCTTAAAAAAAAATTAGGAGAGGCTTGAACTGGGTCTTGAAAGATGATGGGTCTGCAGCCAGTTAAGCTGACTGTGCTCTTTCCCCATGGGGGCCCAGTGCACAATGGCTGCAAACAGGAACCTCCTTGGTAGTATACGCAGCCTGTTTCCCTAAGGATTGCCCTAAGGAATCTTGGAGACAGCCCTTCCCAGTGGACATTGATGTCTGACCTCATTTTATCTCTCATCTAGGCTCCAGACAGCTATGTGGGGTGTCTTTGGAAAGTCAGGGTCCATATTGGCAAAGTCACTGTGTCCATCCATATCAAGCAGCAAAACAAGGAGCATGGGATTGAGGCCCCATGCAGGGCCAAGGTCAAGTTCCCTGGCCTCCAGAAGATCTACATTTCCAAGAAGTGGCCTCACTAAGTTTAAAGGGGAAGAATTTGAAGACATGGGAGCTGAAAAGTGGCTCATCACAGATGGCCGTGGGTCAGATATATCCCTGATCATGGTCCCTTGGGGGGCGCCTGGGTGGCTCAGTGGATTAAGCCTCTGCCTTCTTCTCAGGTCATGATCTCCGGGTCCTGGGATTGAGTCCTGCATCAGGCTCTCTGCTCAGCAGGGAGCCTGATTTTCCCTCTCTGCCTACTTGTGATCTCTGTCTGTCAAATAAATAAATATCTTTAAAGAGAGAGTTCTGTGCATTCTCCCTCCCCCCAAATCATGGTCCCTAGGACAAATGGCAGGCTCTGTGCTCTTGAGAACCTCGGCACTGCACCCTTCCCATTCATGCTCACCAATAAATCCTACTTCCTGTCAAAACAAAATGAGACAAAACCAAAAAAGAAAGATGATAGGTTTGTTTGTTTTGTTTTTGCAGTGTACACAGATAGAAAACACATCCCAGGGAGGGAAAGCAGGATGAGCATGACACACACTGTGGGTAAGGGAAGTGCCCCTAGAGAAGGGGCAGGGCAAGAGCCTCAGGAAGCTGATGGATCACGGAGTGCGATCCTTGGCCGCCATGCTGAAGAGCCTGGGCTAAAGCCATGAAGGCAATGAGGAGCCATCATAGGGGTTTAATTAGGGGAATAACACACCGATTGGCGCTTTAAAGTTCACTCTTCAAGCCGTGCGGAGGAAAGATAGCATAGCGATGTAGGCAGACCTAGATGGATGGTCCCGTAAGATTTACTTGAAACAAGCGGAATGTGAGACGATGGCGGTCTGAATGAAAGCGGAAGCAGTGGGGGTAGGAAGGAAGGTTGGACATGAGGTTTGGTCTCTGATCAGATGGAGTGGATTGAGGGCAGAAGTGTCCCACGTTTCTATCTCCAGTGGTGGGGGTGGGGGCTGGTGGCGCCCATGAGATGAACGGAAGGGAGGAGCGGTGATCTGGCGAGAAAGATTGTGTTATTGATAAGTATGCGGCATCGTGTCCAGGTCTCCCTCTGGTTCTGCCATACTCCCCCAATCTAGACTCTTACCACTTCCCACTGGTTCTGTGACAGAGACTTCCGGTTGGGTCTCTCCATGTTTAGTCTTTCTCACTGTTGGAAGATCTCCTGACTTCCTTCATTTAATACATGTCTACGGACAGCCCATTATGTGCAGGCACTGTGAGAAGTTCCTTCACCCACAGAGCTTATGGCCGGGGCGGGGATGGGGACGAAGGATGAGGCATGTAACTGAAGCTGATAGTTGCAATGTAGTGTGAAAAATGCTCTCATAGGTGAGGACCTTCAGTGGGGTGGCATGTATACCCTGGACAGCGGCAGTATGGGCCAGAGGACCGAAGGACATTTCCCAGAGCAAAGACACTAAGGGTCAGCTGGATGAGTAGAGGCTTGCCTGCAGCGGGAGTGGGTGGCAGTGGGGCTGGGGATGGGGAGAAAGTGTTTAAACAAGGCTGCGCGGGGCCTGACCCTGAGTCACGCAGCACAGGAAGAAACAAGCAGGCTGCACGGCAGAGTACACAGGAGAAACCATGGTGTCGCGTTTCCACCGAGGAAACGAGATGAAAAGGGCAGTCAATGAAGAGTTGAGGATGGAGGGAAGTTTTTGCAGTGCAGAGGCTTTTCTGAAGGCTTCGGGGAGAAGTTGGAAGGGGCAGAGGCAGAAGGGTAGTTCGGGGAAGGAAGCCCAGAACAAAGAGGGTAACTCATTTATTTGTTCATTTTGTTTAAGACGTGGGGACTGGGGACCTAATCTAGGCCAGAAATACGGAAATGAGCGAGATGAGCAAGGTTCCTCATCTCACGGAGCTTACCTGTTTGCCGGGAGGAAACAGACAATAAACAAATAAGATAATTTCAGAGAGTAAGAAGTGCTATGAAGAAGGGGAAATGGAATATAATAGAGGGTGCCTGGGAGAGCTTAGTTTCTGTTGCAAAAAATTTTAATCATATGCAGAGGTCAAGAAAATAGCACAATGAGCTTTCCTGTACCCATCTCCAAATGCACTATTTATTAACTCAAAGCCAATCTTGTTTCACATCTACCCCCACCATTTCTCCCCATCCCTTATTATTTTGAAGCAAATCCCAGACATATAATTTCATCCATAAATATTCAGTATATATCTGTAAAAGATATGATCTCTTTAAAAGAACATAAGCAAATACCGTTATCACACTAACCACCCACACAATTATTCAATATCATCAAATATTGCTATCTTGAAATTTACAATTATTTCATATTTTCTTTTTACAGTGTGTTTGTTTGGACCAAGATCTAAGTGAAGTCCTACTTTATGACTGTTTGAATTGTCTCTTAGCTTTTTTGAACTTGATTTCCCCTTTCATCTCTTTTTTCTCTCTTGAGATTTATTTATTGAAGGAACAAGGCTGTTTTCCCACATTTTGGATTTTGCTAACCATTGCCTCATGAATTGTTTAACATGTTCCTCTGTTCTTTGTATTTACTGTAAATTACTAGTTCATTCTGGAGGCTTGATCAGATTCAGATTAGAGGTTTTTTGGTTTTTTTTTTTTTTGGCGGGGAGATGTTAGCACCCTTTGATCAACTATGAATTCAAAAATCATGATATTATTATATCATTGCTTCTTCTTTCATTAACTGGCATACTTCTGTAAAGAGATACTGCCACTTAATAAACTGTTTTTTGTTATCCAGTGGTACAATTTATATAGAAGAGTCTGGATAATTGTTTGATTTGTTCTGTTTATTTATCATTTTTCAAAATAATATACATTTTTTCAAATATGACCAATTTTTTTCCCCTTTAAGACTCATTATGCGGGGCGCCTGAGTGGCTCAGTGAGTTAGACTTCTGCCTTTGGCTCAGGTCATGATCTCAAGGTCCTGGGATCGAGCTCCGCATTAGGCTCTCTGCTCAGCAGGGAGTCT
The DNA here is from genome assembly GCF_964662115.1 of Mustela nivalis. Taxonomy (NCBI): domain Eukaryota; kingdom Metazoa; phylum Chordata; class Mammalia; order Carnivora; family Mustelidae; genus Mustela; species Mustela nivalis. The sequence goes on along the minus strand of NW_028136259.1, from coordinate 388,652 downwards.
GCTTCCCCCTCTCTTTCTGCCTACCTCTCTGCCTGCTTGTGATCTCTCTCTCTGTGTCAAATAAATAAATAAAATCTTAAAAAGTAAGACACTGGGTGTCTCAGTGGGTTAAAGCCTCTGCCTTTGGCTAAGGTAGTGATCTCAGGGTCCTGGGCTTGAGCCCTAGCAGGGAGCCTGCTTCCTCCTCTCTCTCTACCTGCCTCTCCATCTAATTGTGATCTCTGTTTGTCAAATAAATTAAAAAAAAAAGGAATCATTATGAACTCAGGTGTGTAAATGCATTTGATATATTCCAATATATTTTAATTATTATCTTTATTACTGTTTAAAATGTCTCATCTTTGGCCAGAAGGAGTTCTTGAAATTGGCTCTTGAAACAAATAATCTTTGATAGATTCCTTGCTCTTTAGGGTGGCAATACATTCCAGGCTCATCTTAAACATTATTGTCGCCAGACCTGGAATCAAGTTTCTCTAAGAAGTCCTCATTCCTTTTAGTGGGAAAGGGTATCTGGAGGCCACAATCTTGGTGCCAGTGATAGAGATATTTCTTTAGAAATTAAAAATTGAGGCACCTGGGGGCTCAGTCAGTTAAGCATCTGCCTTCGGCTCAGGTCATGATATCAGGGTTCTGGAAGTATCCTGGATCGGTCCCCCTGCTCAGCGAGGAGTCTGCTTGTTCTTCTCCTTCTGCCCCTCCCCCCATTCAAGCTCACCCTCTCTCTCTCACAAATAAATAAATAAAATCTTAAAAGAATACTTTAAAAAATTAGTAGCTTTATTAAAGTATTATTTAAATACCATAAAATTCACCAATTTTAAGTGTACAATTCAATGATTTTTAGCATATTTACAGAATTTTGCAACCACCACCAAAATCTAATTTTAGAACATTTCTATCACCCCAAAAGAACTTCATGCTTACTAGAGTCCCTCCTCATTCTCACCTCCAGCCCTAGCCAGCCACTAACCTACTTTCTGTCTCTATGTATCTGCCTATCTTGGACATTTGTTAAAAATGGAATCGTGCAATGTGTGTTCTTGTGTTTTACTTCTTTCATAGAGCTTACGACAGCATGTCTCAGTACTTCCTTCTTTGGTATTGTTGGATACTCTTCCATTGCATAGAAATACCACTTGGTTTATCCATTCATCAGGTGATGGGCATTTGAATTATTATCACCTTTTAGCTCTTGTGGATAGTGCTTTTATGAACATTTATGTATAAATCTTTGTGAAGACCTATGTTTTCATTTCCCCTTGGCAGATAACCAAAGTAAAATTTCTGGGTTTATGGTAATTCTATATTTAACCTTTTAAGAAACTGTCATATTATTTTCCAAAAAAGTGGCTGTACCATTTTACATTTCCACCAGCAATGTATGAGGATTTTTCCACATCCTCTCCAACACTTGTTAATTGTCTTATTGACTATAGTTATTCTAGGGGATATGAAGTAGTAGCTCATTGTGGTTTTGATTTACATTTTCTAGTGACAAATGATGTTGAATACCTTTTTATCTGCTTATTGGTCATTAATATATCTTCTTTGGAGAAATGTGTGTTCAGATCCTTTGCCCATTTTTTTTAAGATTTTCTTTATTTATTTGACAAACAGAGATCACAAGTAGGCAGAGAGCCAGGCAGAGAGAGAAGCAGGCTCCCTGCCGAGCAGAGAGCCTGACTCGGGGCTCGATCCCAGGACCCTGAGATCACGACCTGAGCCGAAGGCAGAGACCTTAACCCACTGAGCCACCCAGGCGCCCCTCCTTTGCCCATTTTTAAATTGAGTTATTTGTGCTTTTTACTAAATTATAAGAGGTGAGTCGCATATATCTCTATGACTTCTAAATATGTTCTTCTCTTCTATGGTTATCTTTTCATTATCTTGATTGTGTCTTTTGAAGTGCTGAAGTTTTAAATTCGCCATTTTGATTTCTCCTTGTGCTTTTGCTTTTTGCCCAACGTAAGACCACAAAAATTTACTCTTAGATGTTCTCCTAAGTTTTTGTTCTAACATTTAGGTTAGTGATCCTTTTGAGCTAATTTTTGTATGGTCTGAGGTAGGGGCACAAATTAAATTTTTTTGTCCTTTGGGTTATCCAAATTGCCCCAACACCATTTTTTGAAAAGACAATTTCTTTCCCACTGGATTTTCTTGGTACTTTTGTAGGGAATCCATTGACTATAAATGTGAGTTTTATTAGTGGACTTTCAATTATATTCCATCAACCTGTATGTCTGTCTTAATAACAGTACTACACTGTCTTGATTATCTTTGTAGTAAGTTATGAAATCTTGAAGTATAGGTTCTCCATCCTTTCTTTTTTAGAATTACTTTGGGATTCTTTGCATTTCTATATAACTTTTTCAATTAACTTTCCGATTTCCACAAAAAAGGCAGAAGGGAATTTGATAGGGATTGTGTGGGATCTGTAGACCAATTAGGGGAGACTGTCCATCTTAATTATGTTTAGTCTTCTCATCCGTGAACCTGGAATGTTTTTTTATTTGTTTAAGTCTTGTTTAATTTCTTTTAGCAATGTTTTATACTTTCCATTGTAAAACTCTTACACCCATTTTGTTCAGTTTATGCCTAAGTATTTTACTTTTTGATCTTATTGTGAATGTGATAATTTTTTAAATTTCATTTTTGTATTGTTCATTGCTAGTGTATAGAATTACAGCTGATTTTTAGATATTGATTTTGTGAATTTCCTTCATTAGTTAACTCCTTCATTAATTCTAGCTTTTTTTTTCTTTTTAGTGGATTTCTTCAGATTTTCTGTATACAAGATCATGTCATTTGTGATAAGATAGTTTATTTCTTCCTTTCCAATCTGGATGTTTTTTATACCTTTCTTGCCTATGTATCCTGGCTAGAATAGTCAGCACGTTGTTGAATAGGGTTGGTGAGCATGCATAGCCTTGCCTTCCTCCCAATCTTAGGGGGAAAACTCTTGGTCTTTCACTGTTGAATACTCTAGCTGTAGGTTTCACAGATGCTTTTTAGCATATTGAGGAAGTAACTTCCTATTGCTAGTTTGTTGAAGATTTTTTTTCACGAATGCGTAGATGTTATCTGTATCCAGTTTCATGAATAAGAAAACTGTTTCATGGGTATAGGTCTGTGACTCATTGATCTTGTGTAAGACCCAGTGCTCCCCACACCATGGACCCTCCCCCTCCAGCAACCCTCAGTTTGTTTCCCAAGATTAAGAGTCTCTTATGGTTTGTCTCCCTCTGTGGTTTTGTCTTGTTTTGCTTTTTCCCTCCCTTCCCCTATGATCCTCTGCCTTGTTTCTTAAATTCGACACATCAGTGAGATCATATGATAATTGTCCAAAGACCAAGCTCTCAATCACTGTGCTAGCTCTATAGCATACCCTTCCACTTCATTATTTTCACTCGGTCTCCTCCTCTATATTCTCACCTTCTTCTGCTCATTTTGTTAAATGTTTATCTTCTTCAGGATTCTTGGCCATTTGCACTTGTTCTTCTCTTCTGAGGCAAAAGAATGGCTTTGACCATCACCTCGGAGCTACAAAATCTACATCTCGAGTTCCCCTTAAACTCTAGTATATCCTAATGCTTCCAAGTTTTACCCTTGGATATCTAGAGAAATCCCAAACCCATCATGTTCTTAAAACTTCCCATTATCCCCTGTCCTCTCACATGGGTTCCTCTTTCTGTATTTCCAATATTGAATGTTTCTTCCATTTACCGTATTCAATTCTGAACCTGGGAGAGATCCCACGTGCCTGCTTTTCCTTGGCATCTTCTCTCACCTCTTCTAATCCATTGCCAAGTTCTGCCTATTTTAACCTCCAGAGTATCTTTGTGATCTGTTCTTGTCTCTTCATCTCCTGTGCTACTACCTCAGGTCAGGTAACTATCATTTCTCCCCCCTGCCTGCGGTCTTGTCCTCCTCAGGCCCATCTTCTGCATTACAAACAGAGTGGTTCCTCTAAATCACAAATCCCAGGCCCTCTGATATGTGAGCCTTTCAAGGACTCCCTGTTGCCACAGCATGGTGACAAGGCCTCTCTTCCTCATTTGCATTCTGTACACGTCTACCAAATATTGAACCCACAAGTGCACTTAATTTTAGGGGCACCTGGGTGGCTCAGTGGGTTAATCCTCTGCCTTCACCTCAGGTCATGAACCCAGAGTCCTGGGATGGAGCCCCACCTTGGGTTCTCTGCTCAGCCTGCTTGCTTCCTCCTCTCACTCTGCCTGCTTCTCTGCCTACTTGTGATGTCTGTCTGTTGGATAAATAAATACAATCTTAAAAAAAAATCTTAATTTTAGCAGCTACATGACACTTCCATCATTTGAAATCACTACATTATTTGACTGGTTCTCTGTGTACGTCCCTTTAAATGATGTCTCATGCCTTGTATCATGGCTGAGTGATTTTTGTATATCCTGTTTCTTTGTTTGAGAGGTTCCTTCTCCCTCCACATCATTCCCTCTACCTTTTTTCATCCTGAAAAGCCACACTCACCAGCCCATTCTCTTGGAAACCTTCCCTAGCTCTTACAGACTTAATTATATACTCTCCTCTCTGTTTTTTAGAACATTGTACATTCCTATAATATTGTGTGTATTGTCTTATCTTATAACTGTCATATGTTCTTTACTCTCACTCTAAGTTCTTTGAGGTCAGCAATCATGTTACCTTTATCTCGAATACCCTCACAACACCCATCATATAGACAAAGCTAAAAAAAATTTGCTGACGTCACTTGAATTAGGCTTTTTTCTATAAACCTCCTTGCTTTTAATAAAACATTTTCTGAATCACCAGTTTACATTTTTAAAAGAACATACTTAAAAGTAACACTTTTTGGATGACAAAAGTAACATGTGTTTATTTTAAACTGCATGGAACTTATAGAGAAGTCCTTAGAAGAAAATAAAAATTCCTTATAAATCTACCATCTGGATATGTTACCACTTTGATGTGTGTTCTTCCAGTTTTTTCTGTGCATTCGTATGTGTGTGTGTGTATATAGACATGTGTGAATAGCCTGGTTATATGTATATATATATATAATATATAGTTGGATATATATAAAACAGTATTATACACACTTTATTACTTGCCTTTTTTTAACAATCTATGTGAAAATTTTGTCATGTCATTAAATGATTTAAAAAAATTAATTTTAACAACTGCACATATGTATGAACTGTAATGTAAGTATCTGTGTATTGTTGAGTGTCAAGAGAATTTTGAAATTTTACTTATAGATAAATAGTGCCATGCTCAATGTAGGACTCGATCCTAGGACTCTGGGATTATGACCTGAGCCAAACACAGAGGCTTAACCCACTGAGCCACCCAGGCGCCCCTGCAGCAGGTATTTTAAAGAAGTTGTAATAAAGCCTTTTCTCTCCAGGAGTTGTCTTTGGGGGAGGGGAAGCTCTATTCCAACTTAGGTTCTTTAGAATTAAGGAACTGGTGGGTTAGTTCTAATGTAAGCATTCTCAGTTTCGTTGCTAAGTTATGATTATTTCTCAACAGTTGGGTCGTATTCCCAGGACATGTTACCTCTGTGTCATCTCAACCTCTTCCTTGTAGTGCTGTCATTTGTCTGGTGTGGGTGAGAAGGAGAGAAACAGGGACTGGAGCAGGGTCAGGCCTAAAAAGGAGGGGAGTCTGAACATGAGAAATGAAGTTGAACAGTGGCTGTATAAGGGTAGCAAAGGGTTGGGGTCAAGGGACCTTGAATAAGTAAAATCCTCTGTCCTGGCAGGGCTGTGGGTGGTGTGAGAGAGAAGTCAAAGATGACCAAGACTCAAGAACTGCCCAGATTTAGGGATTAATGTAGGGAAGGAGAGAAGATAGTATATTCAATATTGGATGTATTGAATTTAAGTAGTATAAGAAATGAAGTCTAAAATATTGAAATAAGGTTCTGCAACTCAACACCTGGAGAGATTTTTTAAATTCTAAAAATAATAAGCATTTATCCTCTTTATTTTTCTAAAAATATTAAAGTTTAAAGTGCACTGATTCTCTATATTCCTTCTAAGGAAAATAACGATATCAAACTCCATCCCTGCCCTTCAACCTTTGCCTGCTCATCTTTTGTGCTGTGCTGTCTAATTCCATCAGGGCTTTAACTCCCTCCATTTAGTGGTGATTATTATATTTCACCAACAATACTCCATTAAACTTACCACCTTCCCAGGCACCTACCAGAAAACAAACTACACATTCAAATTAGGAATATTTGAGGAGAGTTTAACAGATTTAAAGCAACTATTTCAGATGAGTATTTGTGAGTAGAGATTAAGAAACCCACAAGAGATAGTAAATAAGCTGGAGCCAGTAACAGCCAGAGTTGAGTCACCCCTAGGCCTGAAGGGATGTGGGGAGGGAGAAGTCGTGAAAAGCTGAAAGGAGCGTTGTGCATATAGGGCTATCTTGAGAGAAAACAGTGACCTCAAGGTATGCACCCAGCCAAGAATCACACGGCCAGGAGGAACCAGGAGAATATATACTGTGACCTGACCATCCTTTCTTTCTGCAGCTTCCTACTGGGGCTCCCCATATGCAAAACCCAACTGCGAGCCATAGGACAGGGGGATTTATTGGATATGGCCTCCAAAACATTTAACAGAATGAAGAAGAAGGTAGGGAGCATCTGGAGAGCCAACAGAAGATACTCAGGATACCAAGTGTTTTATTAATTCTGAGTAGATGATTAATACATTTCTTGCATTCTTCTCCTTTCCAGGTTTATTTCATTCCTTGCTGAAAGAAGGAAGATTATTAGTTTTATTTCAGTGGGGGCATATGAATAATAAATTTCTTAGCTTATCTGGAATGTCTTCATTTTTATCTCACTCTTTTTTAAAAAAGATTTTATTTATTTGACACATAGAGAAAGATCACAAGTAGGCAGAGAGGCAGGCAGAGAGAGGGGGGAAGCAGGCTCTCTGCTGTGGGACTCAATCCCAGGATCCTGAGATCATGACCTGAGCCAAAGAAAGAGGCTTAACCCACTGACCCACCCAGGCGCCCCAACTCTTACTCTTGAATGATGGAGCCAGGTATAAGTTCTAGATGGGTAGGTACTTTCTTTTAAAACTTGGAAGCTATTATTGCATTGTCTTCTCTACTGTTTCTGATGGCAAGTCTGCTGTTGGTCTGGTGGTCTTTTTCTTGCAGGTAATCTTTTTTTCTCTGAGTGATTTAGAGTTCTCTTGTTTTCTTTGGTCTTTTATTTTATTCCAGTGTATCTAGAAATGGATTGATTTTCTTTATCCTGTGAAAGACTTGGTGTGCTTTTCCAATCTGAGCATTCATGTTCACTTTAATTCTGAAAGATCTGCAGCCACTATCACTTCAACTATGACCTTTTGACCATTCAATACATTCCTTTGGCATTCCCATTAAGCATATGTTGGAGGTTTTCATCCATGTCTCTAAATGGCTCTCTTTTATTTTCTTATCCATGTGTCTGTGCTAGATTCTGGGTCACTTTTGCCAGTGTGTCCTCCAATTCACTGATTCATTCTTCAGCAGCATCTAGTCTACTCTGAAACTTATCTATTGAGTTGTATAATTTCTATGTTTTTGTTTTCTGTATTATCTTTTACAAATATAGCTTCTTCTATTTTAAAGATTTTTTATTTGTATATTTGACAGAGAAAGACACCATGAGAGAGGAAACACAAGCAGGGGGAGTGGGATAGGGAGAAGCAGGCTTCCCACTGAGCGAGAGCCTGAAGCAGGGCTTGATCCCAGGACCCTGGGATCATGACCTGAGCTGAAGGCAGAGGCCTTAACCCACTGAGCCTCCCAGGCATCCCCCCAAAAAATTTTTTTAAATAAAAATCATATTCTTCGATAGCTTTGAACCGGAAACATACTGGGATCGAATGCACCTTTTCCAGGAAGCCATTGCACACAGGTTTGGGTTTGTGCAAGATAAATATTCCGCTTCTGCTTTTAACTTCCCCGCTGAGAACAAGCCTCAATACATCCATGTTACAGGAACAGTGCTCCTGCAGCTGCCCTACTCCAGGCGCAAGTTCTCAGGACAGCAGCGGCGGCGGCGGAACTCCACCAGCTCCACCAACCAGAACATGTTCTGTGAGGAACGGGTTGGCTACAACTGGGCCTATAATACCATGCTGACCAAGACATGGCGCTCTAGTGCCACAGGGGACGAGAAGTTTGCTGGTCGGCTGCTCAGGGATTTCACGGACTTCTGCATCAACCGCGACAACCGGCTGGTTATGTTCTGGACGAGCTGCCTGGAGAAGATGCATGCCAGTGCCCCGTGAGGCCAGGCTGCACCACGGGCCGAAGCACAGCCGAAGCACAGGGAGGATTCTGTTCTTGTCCAAGTCCAGTAGGGGAAATGGGGCTCCGGGCAGCAGGCGGCAGTGCCTCCGTCCATGAGTGGGGGCCATTGTTGCTGCTTTCCCTCCTGCCCCGCCAACAAAATGTTCTTCTCCTCGAGGAGAAAGACTCGGGAAGAAACGAGTGCTGAGAGCAGGTGGGAGGCCCAGATGGTCCGTGGGAGGACCTCAGTACTGGGGAGGGGGGCGAGCAGCCCCCATGAATGTCCTTGGAGAAGGGGTGGCTCCTGAGAGCGTCCTTTCTTTCCCCAAGCCGTGGGCTTTTCGGAGCCGTCTGCTGATTCCCGCCCAAAAGTATGCACAGGATGTAAGATAGTTTTGTGAAATAGTGTACCATAGGCTCACACCAACTGTATATACCTGTACATATCAGAAGCAGGAATAAAGTGCCACATGCAGCAAAAAAAAAAAAAAAAAAAAAAAATCATATTCTTCCTTTTCATTAAACTTTTACTACCTAAGTTTGAATCCCCAAATACAGTAGTTCATATTTGCTTATTTTTGAGTTTTTTTAAATAAATATAATCATGAAATATCTATTATTTTGTCTCTGGCATCTTTCACTTATTTCATATTTGTTAGATTTATCCCTATTGTTGCAGGACATTATAGTTTGTTCATTTTTCATTGCTATATAGTATTCCACACTATAACTATTGTATGAATAATAACAATTTCTCCATTATGGTGATATTGGACATTGCAGTTTAGGGCTGTTATGAATAATGGCACTGTGAACATTCATGCATATGTCTATTATCATAAGTAAGCATGCATTCTGTTAGGTGTTTACCTGGGAAAGGATCACAGAGTAAGCGTATCTTAAGCATTCTGGTAGATAATACCAAGTTGTGTCCCAAAGCGGCTGTATTCTTTTATATCCCATTAGTATATTTAAATCCCCACTGTTCCACATCATTTCCACACCAGTGATTGTAAACCTTTTAAGTTTAAGCCATTCTGGTGGGTGTGTTGTAATATACTTCTGTTGTTTTAATTTTTACTTCCCTAATTCCTAGTTAGATTGAAGCAAACCTTTAAATGTGTTTATGAGCCATTTGGATATACTCTTTTATAAATTCCTTTTATGTCTCTGACCCATTTTTCGTTGATTTGCAGGAGATTATCATATATTTTGGATATGAATACTTTGTTGATTTTATGGGTGATATATATCTTTTTGCACTCTGAGCTTTGCCATTTTTTACTCACCTAATGGTGTCTTTGATAACTGGTGAATCTTGATTTCTTTCCTAACATTTTATTTTGAAAAAATACCAGACCTATAGAAAAGTTAAAAGAATAGTGCAATGAGCGCCCTTTATTTTTCAACCTACATTCTCCAATTTGCTAAATATTTTGCCATGTTTGTGCTCATCTCATACTCTGTCTCTCTCAATCCATATACAGATGCATGCACAGAGATCTGAATCATCCCAGAGTAAGTTCACACTTATATTATGGACTTTAAGTATTCCAGGAGAATTCTTATAACCTTATTATACTCGAGGAACTTAATATTGATACAATATTATCATTATTGCATAGCCTGTGGTCAAATTTCCCCAAGTGTCCTTGAAATTTTCTTTCTAGCTAAAATTTCCTTTCTAGCTATTCTTCAGCCCACCTAAGGTCCGGTCAAAGATGATCCATTGCGTTCTCCTTTCATCTAAGATAGCCCACCCACCATTTTCGTATTTAGTGGTCATGTCGACTGTCCTATAATCTGGATTTGACTGATCGCTTCCTCATTTTAGATTTAAATTAAACGTAGTGGGCAAAAATACTGCATGGGGAAGCATGTATTCCATTGCATCATCAGGAAACATATAATATCGGTCAGTTCTGTTATTGGTGATTTTACACTTGATAGCTTGGTGAAGGGGGTATTCATCAGATCTCTCTGTTGTAAAAGAGCTTTTCTCCTATTGTAACTTAATGCATAATACGTGTGGTATTGCTTCAGGCCATGTCAATATCATTGGTGCTTCTTGCCTGCAACAGTTATTTCATCTATAGTTGCAATTCTGTCATTCCTTCTCTTTTATTAGCTGGCATCTTTGAAAGTGGAATCCCTCCACCCCCACTATAACTACCAAGCATTTATTAATTTATCTTTATTATTTTATTAAAAGATGTTATTTATTTATTTGAGAGAGAGTGAGTATAAGCCAGGGAGAGAGGCAGTGGGAGAGGGAGCAGCAGGCTTCCTGCCAAGCAGGAGCCTGACATGGGGCTCCATCCCAGGACCCTGGGATCATGACCTGAGCTGAAGGCAGACGCTTAACTGAATGAGAAACCCAGGTGTATCACTACCATTTTTAAGTTCCAGTTTAGGTCCATGGGTTCCTTTCTTTTTCTTCTTTATTTTTTATTCAATGGATTTTAAATTATTATTGTCATTCTTTTTGATGTTCAAAATGTTGCTCATTTGACCAATGGGAGACCCCTTTCATCTGGGTCCTCTGCCTTTTTAGTGTATACCCATTAGGTTTTTGAGCACGTGTATGTTTTTGGCACAAAAGTATAGGGACATATCTTGTACATTTTCTTTTTTTTAAGATTTTATTTATTTGACAGACAGAGATCACAAGTAGGCAGACAGGCAGGCAGAGAGACAGGAGGAAGCAGGCTCCCTGCTGAGCAGTGAGCCCCATGTGGGCTCGATCCCAGAACCCTGAGATCATGACCTGAGCCGAAGGCAGAGGCTTAACCCACTGAGCCACCCAGGTTCCCCTCTTGTACTCTTTCTACTCCCAGTCATTTATGACCAGAAATCTGCCATTTCTTCAAGAAGGCTTTTTTCTTTCCTTTTTTAAAAGAGTGGGTTATAGGGATGCCTGTGTGGCTCAGTCGGACGAGCATCCAACTCTTTGTACTGGCTCAGGTCATGATCTCAGGGTTATGAGATCTAGCCCCATATTGCATCCAGCAATGATGAAACTCACCAGGATGCATAACTGGAGAATGGCTAATCTTACTTTCGAATCAAGGCAATCTTAACGCCACCATCCCCCACCCTCCCAGAGCCCTCCAGCTTAAAAGTAACTTTTTAAAACTTAAATTGCAATGGTATAATTAAACATTTTAGCAATAAAATGTATCTGTAGGGTATTAAAGAATCATGTAATTAACTTTGTGATGGTAACAGAAATGTGGAGAAGAGTCAGAGAACTTGCATGGCTGAAGCCTTATGTTTTTCTTGATTCTTAACTGAATGTTTTTAGATCCACCACCACTTCCCAAGCATCTGTAAAGAAGTGGCATGTATATTACATAGCCTGAGAAGACTTTCAGAGATAATCACATTACCAGGACAGACAAGACATTCTTAAGGAAGGAAAAGTTTCCATTTCATGGACACATAGGGCCTGGAGAGCCAAAGACATGGATATAATGAGGAAAAGTAGTGTAAAATAATATAAGTATGATATCAACATTAAGAAAAGCCCATCCCCGCATTTGTGTTTGCACACTCTCTCTCTCGCAAATAAATAAATAAAATCTTAAGAAAAAAAAAAAGAGTGGAGTATAAATGGTATGTAGCAGGTGTGCTCATTGGTTTTGGGGCATCTTCAATGGAGATAAATACTTTAAATCACGAAGTCTTAATTAATTTATTTAAAATTAATTAAAATTTAAACATCATGGGCTCCCATTCTATATTCGCATCTCCCTTCTTCCATGGTAACAATCCTGTTTGCTGAAAAACAGTATATTTACTACATCATTTGCAATGGTTTCACAACTACCTCCCCAAAAACACTACCAATAACAAATCATTAGATAAATTTCAAGACTTCTTTGCAGGTTGTTTTATCCTTAGGAGATATCCCATTAAAGGCACACACTTAGAATATTATGTTTAAAAGTTACTTGAATAACTCTTCTTTATAGTTACATAATCAGTTTCAAATGTTTATTTATTTATTTGAGAGGGTCAGCCAAAGGGGCAGAAGGAAAGGGGTAGAGAATCTCCAGCAGACTCCACTGAGCATGGAGCCTATGCGGGACTCAGTCTCATGACCCTGAGATCATGACCTGAGCCAAAACCAAGGGTCTGACCCTCAACCAACTGCATCCCTAGGCACCCCCTTTATTCTCCATTTTTTAGCATCCTAAGCATATTTGTTTGATGAGGAGGAAGAGGATGGCAACAATTATTGTCATTACTATTATTTTATTGAAGTCTTGGAGAGGCTGTTTTAAAAAATTAATTTCCTCTGAACTAATTTCCTGTTCCAATTGTTGGTTTTGCTATGTTGTCTTTCTTACCATTAGATTTCCACATGTCTTTGGGAATTTGGGCTTGTTCATTTTATGTAACATCTCTATTTCTTTTCCTTTTGCTCTCTCTCCCCTCCTGTTAAATACACTTCCTTTCTCATTGCTTTTTTGGTTGTCTCATTTGCTACCCATAACCCTGATCTAATGTCCAGGACCTGGTCTTAAAATGACAACAAAAAGCTTTTCTCCTATAGAGATATGGGGATGCTGTGGAATCGGGTACAGTCCCAACAATTTCTAATTGAGAATAATAGTAGTCAATATTTACTGAGCTATTACTATATGTCAGGCACTATTCCACATATATTATTTCATATAATGTGCCTAACAACTCTATGAGTTGGATATTTGTATAACAGAAACTCCTGCTATCACTACCACAACGATGACCATTTTACAAATGAGTGAAGTAAGTAAAGCATGTTAAATAATGTCTGTAGTAAAGACAAATCTGAACTTTTATATTTAATTTTTTTAATTTTTTTAATTTTTTAAGATTTGATTTATTCATGTGACAGAAATGACAAGTAGGTAGAGAGGCAGGCAGAGAGAGAGGGGGAAGCAGGCTCCCTGCTGAGCAGAGAGCCCAATGCGGGGCTCCATCCCAAGACCCTGAGATCATGACCTGAGCTGAAGGCAGAGGCTTAACCCACTGAGCCACCCAGTGCCCCTTGTATGTTTTTGTTTGTAGCATGGTTTCTCCCTCTGATGAAATGCCCACCTGTAGCAAGAGAGAAACAACTCTCCCAGTTCACACTCTTTACTTCTTACAGAGATATTTATAGCAATGATACAGTCCTCAGAGATCAGTGAGAGGAACCAGGAATGGGATACTTCAGGAAGGAACATTGAGGACATTATGGAGGTGCTCCAAGCTGCTGATCAGGTGAGGACATCTCAGACATTTTACTGGCTCCAACCAGCACAGGACCATCTCCATCCAGGGAGCTGGTTGGGTACATACCTGTTGTGCCAGGAGAGTAAGAGAAATCTCCAGTTAGCAGAGCACTAGTTGGTCCAGGCCATCATAGCTCCAGGTCTGATTCCCATGTCCCTAGTCTGATCCATATTCTCTCCATCCCCCCAATCCCTGATCCATCTTCAACCCTCTTCCTGGATTCACTCCTCCTCTTCCTTTCTCTACCAGGGGCCCTTATTCTCTTTATTATCTTTACCCTTCAACCTTCCTTTCTTCCTGAGTCCCCTCTCTTCTGTAGTTGTCAACAGATAATGTCTTTAAACTCTCAAGTCGCTGAAAGTTAAAATCCTAAACAAGAAAATGGTACCTCCACTATGCCAGAAGGTGACTGATATCTTTGTTGACTACCTGAGGACCATGGTGAGGAGCCTGTGCCTCTGGGCTGGGGACTTTGGGGGAAGAAAACAGCAGGTATGAGCCCAGGAGCTCTTTATGGTGGATGATGACACTTGGAAACCAACTGGGATCTGGGATGTGAGTGTCTCATTTCTAAACAGTTTGCTGGAGTCCGTACCTAATACTCCGAGCATATCTCAAGGACCATGACTTAGACAGAATTGCAAGCTACAGCAGTGAAGCAAAGTGGTGAGGTAGGAGAAGGGAGACGGAAAGGGGGGAAGGATTTGGGCTGTTGGGCACCAAGTCTGACCTGGTTTTCAGACTGTGTCCTGCTATACCTTAGTCAGCTTTGTTACTGCAATACAACTAATCATTTCACTGTCTTTCAAATCCACTTACCCCTGTGCCAACCCACCTCTGACTGAATGTTCATAATGTCTACCTGTCCATCTACCCACGTACTTTACATGCATGTTCCTGACACTGGTTAATCTCATTTCTTATTTTCTTGGTTACCTATGAATTATCTTTCTTCTGGTTAACCTGCCTTCTTTGGCATGTCTGTCTTCTTCTTTTTTTTTAAGATTTTATTTATTTATTTGACAGACAGAAATCACAAGTAGGCGGAGAGGCAGGCAGAGAGAGAGAGGAGGAAGCAGGCTCCCTGCTGAGCAGAGAGCCCAATGCAGGGTTTGATTCCAGAACCCTGGGATCATGACCTGAGCCAAAAGCAGAGGCTTTAGCCCACTGAGCCACCCAGGTGCCCCGGCATTCCTGTCTTCTGATCAAGATTCTTGACCTACCAGAGATTTCCAAAGTCGCTTCCATAATCTACCCACCTTCCTGATGATTCCCTAGGTGCTGTAGGGGAATTTCTTTGCTCTAAAATCTTCAATCCCCACAACCCCCTTGCCCCAAACACAGAGACTTTGCATATTTTTTTGTCTACCTGTTCTTTGCATGCTCTAGGAAGGCATTGCCCTCCATCACTGGGAAGGCATTTGTTGGATGGGGTGGTAGTGGAGTTCTTGCCTTCTAGATGGAAGAGAATCACTTATTGACCAAAGCTGATTCTTAGAAGTTATGGGACTCATCTTGGGGATTAGCCTTTGAATAGTTAATCTTTCTTTTCCAGAAGCCTGAGGGAGAACTGGAGGAGCTGTGTACTACGCTCCTAGTGGCTCTGGGGTTCCAGTCTCCAGGAATAGTCATCTTCAAGCAGTGGGACAGATGGCACAACACCTTGCCCCCAAACTGCCTCCTGACTGCAGTGGGGAGACTCATCCACTCAGGGTATAGCCTGAGTTAGTCTGAGAAGAGAACAGGGGAAGCAGGGGGTGGAGACATTGTATATGCTTTAGATCAGCTTTATACTCCTGATTTCTCTCATTGGACATCTCCACTTATTTCAGTCATGGGTGTGTATGTGCAGGTGGGATAACAAACTAGGATCCCTACTGGGCTCCTGGGACCTCAGGAGGGAGTTTCTGGAGACGAAGAATGGCATGATAGGATGTATTAGGGCATGAGAGACCCACAGAGCTGGAAAGAAGACTCCAGGTGAAGAGAGAAGGCAGAATAGAAAGCCCCCATTCAGTAGTGGTGGGTAGGGGCAAGGAGGAAGCAAGGAGGGCTTTACTTAAGGGATCCTGCAGTGTTGAATTAGGTTAGAGGCTTGGAAGTTAATAGAGTAGGCAGGAGGAGGCAGAGACTCACCATTCAGTCTCTGCCCTATTGGCTCCTGGTGATGGTGGTGGCTTGCTTACCCATTCTGTTCCCTTCTCTCTATCACAAAGTGTGAAAAGGCAATCAAGTCACAGGACTAGTGACCTTTTCTCTACCACTTGGAACTGGGGGAAAGAGAGTCTGGGGGGAGTAAGTTTGCCTTCTGAGCATTGATCTCAAAATGACAAGGCATGACCCAGTGAGCACAGAGGACACAGCAACAGAAGCTGGAAACATGTCGCTTGATCTAATCAGGGCAAATGTCTTCACATCCATCTCAGACAGCATAGTTCTCTATTTCCTAAGGGTTATTGTAAAGGAGTGTTCATGTGTAGCCTGTCCTAATAATTTGCATTTCTGTTCTATGCTAATATCCATTATCGATCTTGATCCTCCCAGCATCCCTGTGCAGTGGTCATGTCAGGAATTGTACTCTTATTTAACAGTTAATGAAGCTGAAACTCAGATAAATTAAGTAACTGGTTCAGGGTTGCCCAGACTCTGGAGGTAGAACTAGGATCAGAACCCGGGTATCCTGGCCTCCAGTCTATAAAGTTGGCCTTAGTGAAGGATGTTCCTGACCTTAGTGAAGGATGTTCCCCTCCCTGGGATAGGGATGACATTATTGTACTTTCCCTCTTTGATGCAGCTTCATATGTTGGGGTCACATGGGAATATATCCTGCGCCTTCTGAGGATGGCCCAAACAGAGGATGATATGTTGTCATTATGTCATGGTAAGGGTCAGGAGGGTCTGGGGAAGACTCTGTTGGAATCAGGGAGGGAGGAAAGAAGGGCAAATAAAGAGGCTGGTCCCTCTAAGTAGGGATCCAGGAAGGCTGGAGAGGGCCAGGAAATGACTTGAGAGCAGACCAGTGTGAACAGCTGCTCTTCTGCATCTGACTTCTTGGCCTGGATTGGGGCAAGGACCAAGCTTGATAAGGATGCTATGGGCGTTGATACCCTCAACCACTTTTACTTCCCCTGCTGGGTGTTCCAGGTGTGGTCACAAAGGAAAAATAGTTGGGGTGGTGGTGAATGGGTTAGTGTTTCCCAGTACAGGACCCTAGAAACACTTTTAGGGTTGGAGATGAGAAGACTGTTCCCACATGTGTGTCTGTTTCCCAGGGGAAGGAAAAGGTGATGGGCAGCTCATACTCCCTGCATTCCTCACAGTGCTCAAATGACTGGTCATCAGTGCCCGGAAACATGTGGATTTGTCCACGACAGATGATGAAATAATGGACATCACAAAAGAGGCTGTGTCCTTCAAGGCTTATCTCACCCTCAGGATTCTCTTCAATTGTTGGTCCCTAAAGACCAACAACAAGGTGGGATTTGGAGGTAGTGGGGTTGAGTGGATGGCCACAGGAGTAAGTCTTGAGCCAAAGATGGGACAGGAACATGTCTGTCTATTTAATGGTGGAAGGATAACTTAAATGGCTCTTCCAAAAGAGCAGGGTGACTTTCCTTGGGCCCTGTTTCCCATTCGCCAGAAGATTATGTCAGAAAATGCCACTGTCCAGCTCCATATTTGTTAAATACACAATTAAGCAACTTAAATTTACTGATTTCTGTTATTAGCCAGGCACTGTGCTAGGCCCTGGGGATAAAAAGATGAATAAGGAAAAGCCCCTTAGGAATTGTCTTGTCTTCATCCCTGAGCTGAGGCAAGTTTGTTGTGTCTCCTGGGCACAGGTGACAGAGCAAGCTATGGTGATAATTGGTCACCTCTTCTTCCTCATGCCATCCTCCAAACTCAAGAACGAAGTGAACCAGTTAACCCGATGGCTTATGACTTTGGTATCTGCAAAAGTTACACCTTTCTACATTTCCCAGGTGATTGGAATGGGGTGAGAAGATAATTTCATTAGTTTTTGCTTTCTACATTTATTGAGTAATTAATGCTAGGCTTGGCAAAGCATGGCCCACAGGCCAAATCCAGCCTGAAGCTTGTTTTTGTAAAATAAGGTTTTGTTGGAATTCCACTCTGCACATTTGTTGAATTTGTTGAATAGCCCTTTGAATCTCTCTGACTTTCCTGTCTCTGACCTCTAGATTCAGACATAAATGGCTCATTAGAGAGACCAAGCCCACCTGGATAATCTGTTTTAAGGTCAACAAATGTGGGACCTTAGTTACATCTCTGATAATCCCTTCATATCAACATCTAGATTATTGCTTGATTCTATAACTGGGAAAGAGGGCCTGAAATTTGGGAGCCATCACAGAATTCTACCTACCTAAGAATTGTTATACTAATGCTAAGTACTTTTAGGAGCAAAGGACGCAGTACTGGAACCAAAAATTTCTGATTGTTGTTTTATTCCTTCCATTTCAGTGGCATTCCTCCAACCAAGTTCCATCCAACTTTTAATGGGTATTTCACAAAAATAACCTGTGTTATTTGGCAAAATGGGTGGGAAATATTGAGTTAAAATTAGTATCTTAAATATAGAATTTCCTTAGAGTTTTCAATACATAGGCTAGTCTTGTCCTCCAAAAAGCAAACACCAACATGGTGTTAGAGTTGCAGGAGATTTATTGGAGAAACATCTGTGAGGGAAAATAGGGAGGGAGCCAGAGGAGGCTGGGAGCACTCCGATGGCAATGTATATCTGAACCTTGGCAAGGAGAAGGGAAAGCAGGGAGGGAAGGGAAGGAGGGAAAAAGTGAGGAAGGCCTTGGATGGCAGTGTGGTTCTAAAAAAGTTTCAGTAAGGCCAACAGGGAGTACCTGAACCAAAGCAATCCATCAGAAATGTCCCATATCTTGAAGGAGTAGGCCTGCCTTAGCAGATTTGCCATATTCAGTCATTGGCTGGAAGAAACCTGTGGGAATCTGGTTTCAGTTTTTTTTTTTTTTTTATCCTTGTTCATCCTTATCCTTTTTTTTTTTTTAATTTTTTTTTAATTTTTTTTTATAAACATATATTTTTATCCCCAGGGGTACAGGTCTGTGAATCACCAGGTTTACACACTTCACAGCACTCACCAAAGCACATACCCTCCCCAATGTCCATAATCCCACCCTCTTCTCCCAAACCCCCTCCCCCCAGCAACCCTCAGTTTGTTTTGTGAGATTAAGAGTCACTTATGGTTTGTCTCCCTCCCAATCCCATCTTGTTTCATTTATTCTTCTCCTACCCACTTAAGCCTCCATGTTGCATCACAACTTCCTCATATCAGGGAGATCATATGATAGTTGTCTTTCTCTGCTTGACTTATTTCGCTAAGCATGATTCGCTCTAGTTCCATCCATGTTGTCGCAAATGGCAAGATTTTATTTCTTTTGATGGCTGCATAGTATTCCATTGTGTATATATACCACATCTTCTTGATCCATTCATCTGTTGATGGACATCTAGGTTCTTTCCATAGTTTGGCTATTGTGGACATTGCTGCATCTGGTTTCAGTTTTAACACAATGATGGATTTTAGAGCATGACAGCTGGAGATAATGGTTAATTATGCACCTCAGAATAGGCATCTGAGAGGTCTATTTTTCAGGGTTGCTAAATATGCTAATGTACATTTGTGAATTTTCAAGTTGAGATTTTTTTGTGTGTGTGTGCAACACTCATTAACATCGAGTTTTCAGGGACTACGGTTTGCAGTCTACCATTACACCACCACCTCAAATGCACTTCCCTTGTTATAGAAAGAGATGAACTTTCTCACATAGCTACTCTGAGTTTTGCCGATTAGTGGACCACCCACACAATGTCTTGTTTGATCTCCCTCCTGGCATGTGTCTGCATGTTGCCTAGGGAAGGGTCTGTGAATTTGGAACAAAGGTTTGCTCTGTGTAGTCAATTAGTCAGTTGGAGGATGAGATTTTTTTCCCCAACTACTAGTCCACAGATTGTTCATGTGTCACACAGTGGAAATGTTTTGACTACTCCCTTTTCCCTTCTCCTCCTTCCTCCTCTCTCACTCCAAGGCATGGTGATTGAGAATCAAGATATTTATCAGCCTATAATATAATTTTGGTGGGACATCAACCAGCACTAACCAGCCCTAGTTAAGCAAACTAGCCCCAATGGGAATCCATCAGGTAGGGGAAGGAAAAGAGGAAATGTTGAATATCCAAAATCCAGTGGAGGGATTTCTGCTTCTGGTGAAGATGGAGTAACTGGGGCAGATTTACTCTCTTGCCTGAAACAACTAAAAGCTAGACAAAGTATATGAGATAATGGTTTTTAAGACATTGGGTAGGAGGCAACAAAGAACAGTGATTCCTGATAGTCAGGGAAAAAATGAGGTGAGCCCTCTTATTGTCCCAGCTAATTTTCTTAAGAGAGTTTCCAGGTTGTGGCACAGGGAAAGAAAACCCAGGAAGAGTCTAGTGGACTTCCTGAGGTGACAAGATGGCGGTGAGAATCCAGGGAGACCAATGCAGCTAGAGTTTACAAAGCAGAATATTAAACAGGCTGTGAATATGAGGAAACTGTTTCAGGTGAGGAAAAGAACAAATAATTGAGATAACAGTCACCAGAGTTCACATGGTGCCAGGAACACTACCTGTTCACACCAACCAGCTTGAAAACTTCATAACTCACAGGCATTGGGTAGAGCACTGAGAAGGTGGGGCAAAATTAAGAGCAGGCTGAATGCTGTTTTGGTCTAACACATTTTAAAAGCAAGAACCTCCCCCCACAATCAAACCATTACCAAGTAACTGCATCCCAGAAGAAAGCCAAGAATATAAGAATACAAAAATACCCAGCACTTAATAAGGTTAATTTACAGTGAGTGGCGTTAAATAAAAAATCACCAGACACACAAAGATGCAAGAAACTATGATGTATAATAGGGAGAAAAATCAATCAAAACTGACCCAGAACTCACACAGAAATGGTAGACAAGGACACTAAAACAGGTATTATAACTGTATTTTGTAGGTTTGAAAGCTAGATTGGAAAAGATTGATTAACTTAAAGACATAGCAATAAAAACTATACAGAATGAAACACAAAGATAAAAAGAAGTAGGAGGAGGAGGGAGAAGAGGAGGAGAAGGAGGAGAAAGAGGAAGCTTCGTGAGATATCGAAAAATTCAAGCAGCCTAATTTATGTTCAGTTGGAGTTCCACCAAATAGGGGAAAGACAGAAAAATATCTGAATAAATTGTGATTGAGAATTTTCTAAATCTGAAGAAATTGATAAATTCACAGTTCCAAGGCACTAAGTGAACCCCAAACACAAGAAACATAAAACTACACCAAACCATATTATATTCAAAGTTCTCAAAACCAGTGGAAAAGAGAAAATCTTAAATGCAGAAAGTAAAACAAAAAAAGGAAAATATAAAAACAACACGTTTCAAAGGGAGGAATAAGGATTCTACTTGGAAACAATGCAAGTGAAAACATAGGATACTTCAAGGTACTGAAAGAGAAACACTATATCCTAGAATTATGTGCTTAGTGGTAATATCTTTCAGACTAAGAGAAAAAACATTTTCACACATTAAAAAAAGCTGAAAGAATTCATCACCAGTAGACCCATATTATAAGAAATGTTAAAGTCCTTCAAGCAGGAGGAAAATTATACCAGATAGAAATATGGATTTATACAAAAGAATGAAGAAAACCATTAGAAGTGGTAATTATGTGAGCAATTTTTTTTATTTAAAAAATCTCTTTATAAGGTAACTATTTTAATGAACATAACAATGTAGCGTGGAATTTGTTGTATGTAGAAGTAAAATTTATGATGACAATAGCACAAAGTGTAGTATTAGTATACCTATACTTAGTGTACTAAAAGTAGTATAATATCACTTGAAGATTGACTGGGATAAAATAAAAATGTGTGCTATAGGGACACCTGGGTGGCTCAGTCCTTTGAGGGCCAGCCTTTAGCTCAGGTCATGATCCCAGAGTCCTGGGATTGAGTTGTGCATCAGGCTCCTTGCTCATTGGGAAGACTGCTTTTCTCTCTTCCTGCTGCTCCCTTTGCTTGGACACACTGTCTCTTTCTCTGACGAATAAATAAATAAAATCTTTTTTAAAAATGTGTGCTACAAACCCTGTATAGCAACCACTAAAATAATAAAGAGTTATGGCTAATAGGCCAACAAAGGATATCAAATGAAATTATTAAAAATATTCAATTAATTTGAAGTCAGAGATAGAGGGACAGGAGAACAAAGAATTAGGACTAGTAGGAAACAAATAGCAAGATGATAGATTTTAGCCTAACCATAATTAATAAATAAGTAAGTAAATAAATAGATAATCATATTATATTTAGGTGGTCTAAATACCCCAATTAAAGGCAGAGATTGTCAGATGGATTAAAAAAACAATACCCACCTATATCCTATATTTCCTATAAAAAATGCACTTCAAAGATAAAGATACAAATAGATTAAGAGTAAAAGGATAAATAAAAATATTTAGGCATATCGTGGAGATATTACAGGTTTGGATCTAGACTACTGCAATAAAATGAATATTGCAGTAAAGCAAGTAAAATGAATTTTTTGGTTTCCCAGGGCATATAAAACCTGTATTTACAGAGTGAAAAAATTTCAAATATTATAAGAACTACCAAAATGTGACACAGAAACATAAAGTCAACAAATGCTGTGGGGAAAATGGTGCAGACAGACTTGCTTGATATAGGGTCGCTACAAACCTTGAATTTATTTAAAAAACAAAAACAAAAACAAAAACACCTTCCAAAGCATAATAAAGTGAAGCAATAAAACAAGGTATGGCTGTACCATGTTAACATTTATGGAAAAAAGCTGTTTCTGCAGTATTAATATCAGATAAAGTAGATTTCAGAGCAAAGAATATCATAAAGTATTAAAAAATGTCATTTCATAATGATGAAAGGGTCAATTATCAACAGCACCTAACAATTCTAAATGTTTATGTACCTGCTATTATGTGTCTGTTATTATAATAGAACTTTAAACCTATATAAAGCAAAAACTAATAGAACTGCAAGGAGAAACAAAAAAAACCATAATTACAATCAGATTTCAACATCCTTTCAACAATTGATAGAACAAGTAGATGATCAGAAAGTGTACAGAAGATCTGAGGACTATCAAACAACTTTACCCTACCAGCGCACAGATTGGAAAGGAAGTACAGTTGTCTTTATTCATAGGCAACATGATTATTTGTATAAAAATATGAAATACTCATGAATAAATCTGAAAAAAATGTAATAACTGTACACTGGAAACTACTAATCATTGCTAGAGGAAATTAAAGAAGACTTAAGTAAACAAACATGTGCAGTATTTATGGGCCTGAAGATTCAATATTAATAAGTTATCAGTTCTTCCCAAGTTGATCTAGATTCATTGCAATCCTCTTTTTTAAAAATCTCATTTTTAAAAACATTTTCTCCTGTTTTCATCTAGAACTTTGATAATTTTCGGGCTTACATTTAAGTATGAGCCATTTTTTTAATATAATTTTTTATTTTTTATAAACATATATTTTTATCCCCAGGGGTACAGGTCTGTGAATCACCAGGTTTACAAGTATGAGCCATTTTTTAAAAGATATTATTTATTTATTTGACAGACAGAGATCACAAGTAGGCAAAGAGGCAGGCAGAGAGAGGAGGAAGCAGACTCCCTGCTGAGCAGGGAGTCCGATGCGGGGCACAATCCCAGAACCCTGAGATCATGAGCTTATCTCAGGTCTCTATTTGTTATCTAGGACCCTGTGATCAGGTCACCATCTCAGGGTCCTAGGGTGGAACCCCACATCGGACTCTCTGCTCAGCGGGGAGCCGGCTTCCCTCTCTCTTTCTCTGCCTGCCTCTCTGCCTACTTGTGATCTCTCTCTCTCTCTCTCTCTGTCAAATAAAATAAAAATAAAATCTTAAAAAAAAATCTCTACACCCAACATTATGCTTGTTTGTACTTACAACCCTGGGATCAAGAGTCTCACCTGTTCTGATTGATCCAGGTGGATGCCCCAGATTCATGGCAAGCCTAACCAAAATCCTAGCAGTCTTTTGGCACCTGGGTTGATCAGTCAGTTCAGAGTCCCCATATTATGCTCCACACTAGGTGTGGAGCCTACTTTAAAAAAAAAAAAAAAAGAACCTAGCAGTCTTGCTTGTTTTCTTTCTGGTTTTATTTATGTATGTATTTATTTATTTATTTAAGAGAGAAGGAATGAGAGAGGGAGAGTCAGAGGGAGAAGCAGACTTCCCCACTGAGCTGGGAGACTGATGTGGGACTTGATCCTGTGACTCCTGGATCATGACCTGAGCCGAAGGCAGTCACCCAACCAAGTGAGCTACCCAGCACCCCCCCACAGGCTTTATTTAATAGGAATTGACAACCTGATTCTAAAACTCACACAGAAATGAAAAAGACCCAATAGAGCCAAAACAGTTTAGAGAAAGAATGAAAACTTATAAAACTACAGCAATAGAGACTGTATGTAGTATTGGTATTAAGACAGATGAATGGATAAATGGAACTGAATAGAGATTCTGGAAATAGACCTACATATTTACTGCCAAATGATTTTTTTGGCAAAGGTGAAAAGGCAATTCTTTGGAGAAAAGATAGTCTCTTCAACAAATGGCGCTAGAACATTTGTATATCTATACACCAAAAGATAAACTTCATTCCATACCTCATACCATGTATAAAGATTAACTCAAAATGGCTCATACTTGGGGCACCTGGGTGGCTCAGTGGGTTAAACCTTTGCCTTCGGCTCAGGTCATGATCTCAGGGTTCTGGGATAGAGCCCCACATTGGGCTCTCTACTCAGCAGGGAGCCAGCTTCCTCCTCTCTCTCTGCCTGCCTCTCTGCCTGCTTGTTATCTCTGTCTGTCAAATAAATAAATAAAGTCTTTTAAAAAATGGCTCATACTTAGGGCGTTTGGGTGGCTCAGTGGGTTAAGCTGCTGCCTTCGGCTCAGGTCATGATCTCAGGGTCCTGGGATCGAGTCCCGCATTGGGCTCTCTGCTCAGCAGGGAGCCTGCTTCCCTCTCTCTCTTTCTGCCTGCCTCTCTGTCTACTTGTGATCTCTGTCTGTCAAATAAACAAATAAAATCTTAAAAAAAAATGCCTCATACTTAAATGTAAACCCTAAAATTATCAAAGTTCTAGATGAGAACAGGAGAAATTTGTGTGCAGTTGGGGTAGGCAAAGATGTCTTAGCTACAAACCAGAAACATGATCCATTAAAGAACACAAAACGAATAAAGTAGACTTCATCAAAGTGAGTAACCTCTGTTCTGTTAGAATGAAAAGATGGGCATCAGCCTGGAAGAAAATATTTGCAAATCACACACATACCCAGAATATATGAAAAACACAAAACCAATTAAAAAATTTAAAAAGCAGACCAAAAAATTGAACAGCTGCTTCACCAAAGAAGATATGAGGATGACAAGACAGCCGCCACGGGAATAGTTGCTCAACATTGCATAGACGTGAGGGACTTTAAAATCACCACGAGATGCCACTACACATGTGTCAGAATGTAAACTGGCTAACCACCTTGGAAAACGGTTTGGCAGTTTCTTAAAAAGGAAGTGAAGGTCTGTAATGACAGAAAGCAGATCAAGATTTGCCTGGGGAAAGGAAAGGTGCTGGAAGGGGAGGGAAGGAGAAATTACAAAGACCTAAGAGGAAACTTCAGGTGTAGTGGGTATGTTCCTTATGTTAATAGTGGTGGTTTCCTGAGTGTATACATTTATCAAAACTTAATAAATTGAACACTTTATTTTTTAAAAATATTTATTTATTTGACAGAGAGAGAGAGAGAGAGAGAGAGAGATCACAAGTAGGCAGAGAGGCAGGCAGAGGGGGAGGGGGAAGTAGGCTCCCTGTTGAGCTGACAGGCTGATGAGGGAGCTCTATCCCAGGACTCTGAGACCATGACCTGAGCTGAAGGCAGAGGCTTAACCCACTGAGCCACCCAGACACCCCAGGACACCTTAGATATATATCATTTTTGGTATCAGATGTTAATAAACCTGTTTTAAAAAAATCAAATGGCATGTTTACACATGTGAAAACTAAGGTTATCTGTAGAACTCTTGTATACCAGTGATAAGAAGAGCCCACAAAATAATAAGAAACCACCAGGTAGGGGCATCTGGGTGGCTCAGTGGGATAAGCCTCTGCCTTCGGCTCAGGTCATGATCTCAAGATCCTAGGATCAAACCCCACATCGGACTCTCTGCCCAGCAGGGAGCCTGATTCCCTCTCCCTCTCTCTGCCTGCCTTTCTGCCTACTTGTGATCTCTCTCTCTCTGTCAAATAAAATAAAAATAAAATCTTAAAAAAAAAAAAGAAACCACCAGGCAGAGAGTAGAAATGTAGTCTTTTAGACTCATTTTTCAGAATTTTGAAAGTCATAGAACCATGGAATCAGTTCTTGCGTTGGCTCTGATTAATTTACCCTCCT
This sequence comes from Mustela nivalis, assembly GCF_964662115.1. Lineage (NCBI taxonomy): Eukaryota > Metazoa > Chordata > Mammalia > Carnivora > Mustelidae > Mustela > Mustela nivalis. Next base: position 362,531 of record NW_028136259.1, on the reverse strand, counting down.
CCCTTGAAGTCAGCCACTACTCGAAATGTTGACCTTCCGTAAAGTTTTCTGTGGAGTAATGAGATTATTTAGAAGTAAGTGTAGTTTACTCAGTCAGGGGGAAGGGCAGGTCTTGGCTGTATTTGGCTATTAAAGAATTAGACCCTGAGCCTTTTTTGGAAGGATCAAAGAGGGAAGTGTGAAACCATGATGACTTGGCCCATCCTTGAAGAGAAGATGTGAGGACAAAGGATTTCTGCAGAGGCTGTGGCAAGTCTGGGCTACCTTATGCTTACTCTGTCTTTATGCACACAGTGTACTTACCAACTGTGGATGCTCTGGCTCTTAGTGGCTGTGGAGGTATAAACTTGGAATCCCAGCTGGAAAATATTACAGACATGCTGTTCAATCAGGTGAGTGCTGTGGGGCTAGAAGCATCCTGGGCTTGCTTTTTCTCTCTTCTTTGGAGGCGATGGCTCCCACAGCCCAGGTCACAACCTCCGTAAAGGCAGGTGTCTTTCACATGGTAACCTTAACCATACACATCTCAGGTTTCCCTGGAATAGATAAATGTCTGGATTCTGGGCATAGACTCGAATATTCTCCATGAGATAAATTGGGCACATTCTGTGTGTTCCTTGAAGTTCACAGAATTTTGTTGCTCCCCCTAATCTCTAGCTCAATGGAAAGAGGTTCAAAGCACCCCATTATGTCTGTAAGAAATGTCAGGGCCTCTCTGTTGCAGCCTAGAGTAAGAAGGTAATTGAACATTTTGCAAATAGGTGTTACCTTCTTTATGTTTAATTTGCTTGCCACTGTCTTCTCTTTGGGGCTGGGAATGTGGATTCCTGGGTCTGTTTTCCTATTCCCCTTTATGGCTAGCTCCACACTTCCCATGGTGCCTTGGTTCCTCCATCCACACCCATGGCCCCTATTTCAGTCCTCCTGGGTCTAATGGCCTTGGTCTCCCCACAGCTGAGTGAAACAGTCCAGGAGTCAGAGCCTCACTCTGCACGGAACCATATCTTTGTCCTGAAGGCTTTCTACACCCTATGTAAGTTAACACAGTTCCCTAACCCTAGGTATTTGTGTGGGTGGGCACTTAGAGTAACCTTCGTGTCACCCTGGACCAGAGCAAGGACCTAGGTTCCCATAAGGGGCTTCCATCCTTCTGGAACAGATGCAAAATAATCCGTGTGGGCTTTGCTTGAAATTCAAGGAATCTTAAGGGGTAAAGATGTAGCTCCACTCCCTTCACCTGAAGTTGGCTTCCCTTTCTCCTTCAATGAATACCAGCTTAGAAGGGTGATCTTGTCATTACAACACTAATGATCATGTGAGTCATGCTGACCTATGGGAGGGTACATGGTGGGGCAGGGGAGGGACAGAGCCCAGCTAAAGGAAAGCATCTAGCTAGATGCCAATCCTCTTCCTTTTCTCCAGCCTAAAAGACCCTAATTTGTCTGGTTCATGACATCATGGTTTGCTGTAAGCATGATTTACTTCTACTTACCACTCGCTAGTTAAACATACTCTTGATTCCCTTGTATTTGCCCCCTTCTGATAGCCAAGTTATACAATGATCAGGTGGTATTCTTAATACAAAAGACCATGAAAACCAGTGATCCAGCCAAGATAGTATCAGCCCTTCAAGTTTTCATGGATGTGTTCCCGGAAGTTGAGTGACCATTGGCCTAATCTCGGGGATCTTCTTTCCTCTGAGAGTTCTTTTGTCTGGGGAAACAGTCCCAAGAATAGTTCAAGTCACAGTTTTAAACTTAATGTAAACTCAAAGTAAATTCAGTAGGTTTAAATCTTGGCTTCACTTCTTATTAGCTGTGTAAACAGGGGCAGATTTCTTTTAGTCTGTGCCTCTATTTCCTCACCTGAAAATGAAGGTAATGCTTCCTTTAGGGTTTTTTAGTGAAGGTTAGATGAGAAAATGGATGTGAGGTACTTAGACTATTCCCCAATATGCAGTGAGTTTTGTAGTGGTTATTCTGTGATTATGATCTTGGGGAACAAGCATCAACTCCAATCCAGCGTTTGCTAGACCTTTGCTCTATGTCTAGCAGAATGCAAGGCACTGAAAACAGACACTCAAATAAGACATAGTCCCTGTTCTCAAAGAGTTCACTATTGCATTAGGAGTGTGAAACAATGCAAGATAATACGTGAAAAGTTGTTCAAATGTGACCATGGTTATTTGCAATAGGAATATAGTGAAGGGGTCAGTCGGGAGATGGGATGGGCTCTGGAGCAGGGAAGGAGATTGTAACAGTGAGTTAGGAGAGAAAATTTACATAAAGAAGAACAGTTGTCATAGTTTTAAAGGTGGTGGTGTATGGGGCAGTGGGGGTTGCGGGAACAGCTTGACTGGGGTCGTGGGCATTTGTAGGAGACTGGAAAGAGCTGGGGCTCCAAAGCCAGCTTGATGAAAATCCCATTTTTTGTCACTCTTCGGTCTGATTTGAAGCAGAGGGATGGTGGAGATAATCTTTGGGCGCTGGAGGAGACTGATCCCCAGCTGTGTGTGTGTCTTTTCTCTAGTGTCCCAGACAGACCAACTGAAGAATGAAGTGATACATTCCGTCATCATCATGATTCAGGACGATCTCAAACCAGTGAGCAGAAAGGCAGAATATTTGGGCTGGGAGGGCAGTTGCTTTCTTGAGACCTTGAAGTTGTATAAAATGGAGAGGGGAGGCTGTTCATGGATGAGAGAGGTAAGGCATCCCCTTACCAAGCCCACCCTGGCCTCAGACTCTGCCCATGGGTTACATGTGAGCTCTTCGGAGCCTGAGAAGGATTTGAGAAGTGGACAGGTGGTTCCTACCTATTTTCTGAGCCTTGTCAGTTGGGGACACAGAGCTCTAAAAAATACTAATTCTTTTTTTTTAAGATTTTATTTATTTATTTGACAGACAGAGATCACAAGTAGGCAGAAAGGCGGGCAGAGGGAGAGAGAGGAGGAAGCAGGCTTCTCACGGAGCAGAGTCTGATGTGGGGCTCAATCCCAGGCCCCTGGGATCATGACCCGAGCTGAAGGCAGAGGCTTTAACCCACTGAGCCACCCAGGCACCCCGCATACTAATTCTGCCCCCTAAATATTCAGTTTTCTTGGGGAAAGAAGACCTCAAACATCATATCTAGCATGGGGTCGGTGGCACCATATTTTTAGCAGCCTCTGCCTGGATTGGAGGCAGCAAATACTGCTCCCAGCTCTGAATTGGGAGCAGGTGGACAACTATGACACCATCCCTAAAAACCAAGTCCTAAATCTTCAGAAGGTTGATGGAGAGACTTGGATCTTGAGGGCTGGGCCCTCGGACTTGTGGGATTCATTTCTGGCTTTCCCTATGAAGGCCAGAAAATGGGACTTCTCCTGGACTCTGATTTCTCCCTACCCAAGTCTTCTGTCCATTACTTATGTAAGGCGTGGGCAAGCTCAGTGCTTACAGTTCTTCAGGAGAATGGTAAGAACTGAAATAGGCTAGAACTTCAGGGTCGAGTAGGGTTGTCTGTCATCACCTAGAGACCAGTGAAGAGTCACATTGGGCTTGAAGTTGGGAGATCTGAGTCCCTTGAAGACTCCTGTCACAGGCTCTTGTCCTCTGTGTTCTCACCTGGAACATGAAGGGTCATACTGATGTGCCTTCCTATCTTGTCACATGATAGGTGACGCTTCCCCCCTCAAAACTACCCCCCACAGGTACGGAAGGCCCTCCTGCACTTCATCGAGATGCTGGGCCGGCATGACTACTTGACCATGCCCCAGGGGAATATCATCATCAACTATGTCATCAAGCTCAGCGAGTCTGCCTGCTCTGTGAGCAGGGGCCAGGCAGGGAGGGGACAGAGGGTGGCAGCAAGAGAAGGGCACGTTCGGGAGCAGGAGGGAAAGAAGAAGAGGGCATCGTCGGCACAGTGGAAAGGGGCTTTGGTGTCTAAAACTCTGAGCAGTGAGCCAGGGGAGGCCTTGAATCAGAAGACTCCGCTAGCATTTGTTTCAGATTTAAATCTTTTCCTATTCCAGAATGAAGAGGACATCCAACGAATGTGTTCCGAAATCCTACAGATGGTACAAGCAGCTAGGGTCAAAGAGGCTCCTTCATCTCCTCCTCTCCTGGCTTCCCAGACACCCTGACCCCCAGATTGCATTCTCTCTGTCTCCCCCCTTCCCCCCCCACTCCACCTAACCCCCTATACTGTCCCTTCAACTCCCCCCACCTCTGTCTGTTCCCACTCAAGTGTCTGGGGCTCCTCTGAGGAGCGGCTCAGTGGAGCAGAGGGTCACTTGGTGGTAAACCTGGAGGCCTGAGCCTGGGTCTTGCTCAGCCGGTTTCTTGCTATAAAATCTCGAGTAAATTGCTCTCCAGGCTATAGTTTCTCCCATAAAAAAAAAAAAAAAAGACAGGCAATTATCCACCCTGCCCGCTCTTAGCAGCCTCTAAGGATTCTTGGCGACACTAGGAGTTGTTGTGTGGGTCAGAGCTGAGTCAGGGGCCATGAGAAGCAAAGGACAGCTGTGATTTACTCTTCTTCCCAGACACCCCCTCTCCCTCCAAGCAAGCTGTCTCCCGACGGCTAACATGTCTTTTGCCCCCGGAATGCCCCCCTGTGAAGGCGATGACAATTCACACAATTCCACATTTCAAGAAGCTCCGCTATTTAATCAAGTCCATCCTGTTGTAATTTTCATCAGGAATTGGTTGTGTTTTACCAACATGTGGGGGGAAGGAGGAGAGGGAAGGGGGATTATCAGTGAGATGGAGGGGGCTGTGTATACAGGTCTCAAATGCCCCTCCAAGAAAGGAGGACAAAGCCATAGGGTTAGAAAACTTATGATTGGGACTGATTTGGAGCTTGACATCGAATCCCCTTGCCACCTCTTCTGCCAGGTGTCCTTGCCCAAACTGATCACCTTGGCATGCCAGCCCAGCAACACCTTGGCCTTCATGCTGCTGAGTAAGATAGCCACAGACATGGCTCTGAAGGCCGGTCCCTGGGCCAGGTTCCCTATCTAAGCAGCTTCCTCCTCAGCCGTAAGTACACAGGTCGAGGAGACCGTGGAGAAGGTCAGTTGTGAAACAGGCTGCCACAGGCGGGAGGGGAGGGTGGGAGAGGGACTGGGGCTCTGGAGGGGTCCTGGGTGTGGGGAGAGGGCACAGATCTGCTGGGAGGGCCACGAGAGCACAGCTGTGAGCCTGGGCCTGGACGGAGGAGGAAGGCAAAGGGTTAAGGCAGCAGCTTGATTCCATTTGGCTCTTCACATGGATGAAAAGGGGATTCTTCTGGGGCGCCTGGGTGGCTCAGTGGGTTAAGCCGCTGCCTTCGGCTCAGGTCATGATCTCAGGGTCCTGGGATCGAGTCCCGCATCGGGCTCTCTGCTCAGCAGGGAGCCTGCTTCCTCCTCTCTCTCTCTCTGCCTGCCTCTCTACCTACTTGTGATCTCTCTCTGTCAAATAAATAAAATCTTTAAAACAAAAAAAAAAAGGGGGATTCTTCTGGAAGAGAGGCAAGAGCCCCCACCCCCACCCCCACCCCAACAGATCCTTTTTCCTCTATTCCTCGTCTTGAAACACTGGAGTAGAGATGCACAAACTTTGTTGTTAATTACAAAGTAATTCATACACAGACATTCCTGACCCTTAGTTCTTTGCCCCGACTCTGAGCCTCACTCTTTGCTCACCCAATCCCTGACCGCTACTTCCAGGGAGAGTCAGAGTTGGGGTGAAGCTATCTGTTTGGCACATTACTTGGGTTGTGTGGGAGTTTGTGTGTTTGGAAAATAAGCATTCTCTCTTAGGGTTTAAAAGGTGGAGAGGTAGCAAATGACTTTCCCAGTGTTGAGAGTCCTGATTATAATCAGTGTAAATAATAGATATTTAAAAGGTCGACCCAGGATTTTCAAATATGAAAAGCATGAAAATGTGTGCCTGGATAAGAACTTCTCAGGATAGTGGGAGATCCTTTCAAGGTATAAACTAATAGGACACACTCACAAGTAGTGACTGTTTACCATGCTTCCGCTGGACAATGCCTTTCTTCCCTAGTCTGTCTCTCTATTTAAATCAATTTTTTGTGGTATAAGTGTATGGGGGCTCTGGGTGGCTCACTCAGTTAAGTGTCTGCTTTTGTCACAGGTCATGATCTCAGGGTCCTGGAATCAAGCCCCGTGTCAGGCTCTTGGCTCAACAAGGAGGTTGCCTCTCCCTTTTCTTCTCTCTCTCTACTCTCCCCACTTAAATAAATAAATAAATAAATAATAAAATCTTTAAAAAAAATCTTTAAAAATATTAGTGATCTGACAATCTATACATTACTGTATGCTCACCATGATAAGTGTTGTCACCCTCTGTCACCACAAGTGTCATCACAAGATTATTCATTACATTCCCTATTCTGTACTTCCCATCCCCATGACATTTATTTTATAATTGGAAGTTTGTATCTCTTACTCCCCTCTACCTGTCTTGCCCATCCCTCCCCTCTGACCACCATCTGTCTGTTCTCCATATTTATGGTTCTCGTTCTGTTTCTATTTTTGTTTGTTCATGTGTTTAGTTTTGTAGATTCCACACATAAGTGAAATCATATATTTGTCTTTCTTTGTCAAACTTCTACCTAGCACAACATTTTTGAGTTCCATCCAAGTTGTCATAAATGGCAAGATATTCTTTTTATAGCCAAGCAATATTCCTTGTATGTGTTTCTCTGTGTGTACAGACCACCTCTTCTGGATCCATTCATCTATTGACGGACACTTGGGCTGCTTCCATGTCTTGGCTCTTGCAGTAAATAGACTGCAGTAAACAGAAGGGCACCTGTACCTTTCCAAATTAGTGTTTTTGTTTTCTTTCGATAAATGCCCTGTGTGGAATTACTAGATTGTATGAGATTTCTATTTTTAGTTTTTTGAGGAAACTCCATACTGCTTTCCAAAGTGGCTACACCAGTTTGTTTTCCCTGCAACAGTGCACGAGGGTACCTTTCTCTCCATATTCTTGCCAATACTTTTTATTTTTGTCTTTGATGATAGCCATTCTGACAGGTAGAAGGGTGTGTGTGTGTGTGTGTGTGTGTGTGTGTGTATGTTTAATACTGAAAATGGTCTATTTTTAGGGTAAGTCAGAATGTCACAATCCCCAGAGCAATGGCATCAATAATCACTCTCCACTTTGCTTTTTCTCCTGCCCTGAAAAATGGGTGGTGGGCTGTTGGGTGGGAGAAGGGGCTGAAGGTTGGGCATCCTGGAGCTGATACTGACTCTGTCCTCTTCTTTTATTCTCTCTTTTTAATTTAGGTACCCAGTTCATCTCCCCACAGAAACTTCTGGCCCATCTTGTGGTAAGTGACACATGTAGAGGATGAATACTGTCCATCCATCCCTCCATCTCTTCATTCCACAAATAGTTGAGTACTAGGTTATTCCAGGCATTGAGCTGGGCATGTAATAAGGGGTAGGGTCAAAGAGCATAGGGGCTTTGGGGGAGATGACAAATAGCTTGGAGCAGGGAATTGGGACTATAGTGCTGAGACCTGAAGTGAGGAAGTGGTGAGGCTGGGGAAGGCCTGACCTGTGTCCTACGTGGCCTTATAGTGAGCTGTTCTCTGCTGATCTTGGGCAAGTCTGCATGCCTTTCCGGATCTCATTTTCTCAGCAAGAATGCTGTGAGAATGTTCTAGACATTATGAACACTTGGAGAGACAAGGTATAGAACTTCCCTTGAAGTGTTCACAGAGTTAGTGGGAAAGACAAGCCCGGGAATAACCACCCAGAATGCAGTGTGATAGATGCTAGTAGAGGAACACGTAAGTTACGATGGGATCTTAGTAGAGCAAGGAGCAGACTTGGTCTCCAGGTTTCAGAGAGGAGGCAACGTTTTGAGAGCACCATGCAGAACATGTAGGAGTTCACAGGTGGAAAAGAATAGGAAGGGTCTAAGCCTCAGCTCTACCATTCTATGAGTTTGTTCTGATTTTCTTCCTTCTCTTCCCTTCAATCCTTTCTCTGCCTCCTGCTTGCTTCTCTCGCTTCCCAGGTCTTTGCCCTGAAGTCCTGTAGAGAAAGGGAGCTTGGGATAAGCTCTCTAAGGCTACTACATGCCCTGCATCCTATCACCTCCTTGGACCCTGTTATCAACTCAAATGTGGACCAGCTGTGGATGAAGGAGATCCCCCAGATGTTGCAGATTCTGGATGGTGAGGGGTTGGCTGCAAGGTGGGAGGAATGGAGCTGGGGCATCGGGGCAGAATCCGGAAGAGATGAAGTCCTGAGGTGCAGGATGGATCTTCCCTGGTGTGAGGAGCACCAGGACCAGTCTCTCTGTCTTTCTGAGATGTCGTTTGGGTAGGTCTGTTTGTTTGGACCATGTTCTGCACTGAACAGATATGCAGCCCAAGTTCTGTGCCTCCAGATTTCGCAGAATGCTCTTTCTTGTGCTCAGAGGATCGGGAAAGGGTGTGGGCTTTGGAACCAGAGACCCAGGTTCGTATCCTTGCTCTAACGTTTGCCAGTGGGGTATGTTTGGCCTTTGAAAAGTCATACATTTCCTGGAGCCTCTGTAAAGAAGGGGAAACACTTTCTTGTAGGATCGCAATCCAAATTAAATGAGATGATGGGCAAAACCCCCTTGGAATGGTGTTCCAATGTTGGTTCTTTTTCCCTGGCTGGGGCCTTCTGGTCGGCAGGTCCCTATAACTCTCTTCTTTCCTAGATCACACTGAGAAGAATCTGAATCAGGAGGAGTGGGAGGACAGGCTGCTCCAGGTACGCACTCTAAGAGACCTACAATTCTCCACACTTGCCTTCCTTCCCCTCTTTAGGATCCTTAAGGAGAAGAGGCCCCAGACCCCTTGAGCTAGAGACATGATCAAGGGACCTCCCTACTCAAGAGAACCTCTTTCTGAGGTTCTGAGAGGACTCCCGGTCTCTACATTGGAATCTTTGACTATATCCTAGACCTTATCTTACATTCCACACCCTCAAAATTGTACTGTCAAGAGAGAGTATGGGAATGGGGCCCTAGCTTTGTGTCCTTGGGCAAGTAATTTAGCCTTTGCCGGCCTCAGCTCCATCTGCAAAATGGAAATAACTTCCATCTCCCAGAATTAAATAGGATAATACAGGAAAAGGAGAGCCTTGCAAACTGTAAAGGGTTTCACACATAGAGTTGGTATTACCATCGTTGTCCCTATATTGTTATTCTCCAGCCCTGACTAACCCCCCTATGTATTTCAGCTCTTCCCCATTTCTTGAGCTCTTTTTTCATATTCACAGACCATGCCCCTTGTCTCTTGCTTCTTTCTGACCCACTTCCATGAGGCAGAAAAGCACAGCCACTGCTCTGTGTGGTCCTCTTCTCCCTTCCTCTTAGTTTTCAAGTCAGTCATTAGTGGCCATCAATGATGACAGCTGGCTGGAGCAACTCATCAAAGTTGTCTTGGAGAGGATAAATTATTTCAGCGATGGTGAGTAAAAGGTGTGTGTATGTGCATGTGTGCGCATGTGCAGGTGGCATATCAGGCAGCTGGTGGTACTTGCAAGGAGGGAAGTGGGGGTGGAGGCTGGTGTGGAGGAGTTTGGTGGGGAAGGAATACACAAATGTACACGAAGGACAGGCCTTGTGGGAAAAGCCAGCCCATGTTTTTGGGCCCCGGGGAATGGAAGGATGGAGCATACCAGGAGCTGTAAGTCACACAGAAACAGCAAAAATATCAATATCTTCACATTTGCTTAGTGTTTAAGGTGTCTTGTTTTGTTTTTGTTTTTGTTTTTTAAGATTTTATTTATTTGTCAGAGAGAGAGAGAGTGAGCACAGGCAGACAGAATGGCAGGCAGAGGCAGAGGGAGAAGCAGGCTCCCTGCTGAGCAAGGAGTCCGATGTGGGACTCAATCCCAGGGCGCTGGGACCATGACCTGAGCCAAAGGCAGCTGCCCAACCAACTGAGCCACGCCGGCATCCCCTGTTTAAGGTTTTATCAAGAACTTTGCCATCTGTTGTCTTAACTGAACCTCCCAGTCATTCAGAGGTCAAAGAATAGAGCTGGTATTTTGGTGCAGTGGAAAGATCATTGACCTAAGGGTCAGATTGAAGCAAGTTAGTTCAAGTAATATTTGAGGTCATACTATGGATTCAGGAGTATATGTGATGTTGGGGTTGCAGAGCTGACTAGGGAAGGGGCACCTTTGCTCACAGACCTCAAGGTCTGTTCTGGTGAAGGCCTAGTTCCTGTCCTGGCTTTTCCTGCACTCCTGGTGTAGTCTGGGCCAACTGTCTTAGCCTTTGTGAGATTTTGGTCACCTCACTTGGGCAGTGGCAGAAATGACTTCTGATCACAGGAGAGTGGGTGAGGATAGACAAAGACACCTGTGCAGTTGCTTTGTAAAAGTCAAAAGACCAAGTAACAGACAACTCATTATCCCGACTCCCAGATGGAGAAACATAATCTAGAGGGATTTAGAGCCTTAATCAATTTATTGGTAAAATTGGCACCTGAATCCAGGTTTCTTCATTTTAAATCTTGTTTTCCTGTTGCCAAGCAACATTTTATTTGGACTTTGAGGGATCTCCAGGGAAGAGGCCTTATTTCCAAGACTGAATATTAGCTCTCTAATTATTAACAAATATTTATGAAGCACCTGCTATGTGCAAAGCTTTGTGGATGGAAGAATGAAGCAAGCAGGGATCCTGATCTTATTCATTAAGTTATTAAAAATATGTACAAATGCTTATGGCATAGCAGGCATGGACTAGGCACAGGGCACTCACATAAAAGGCACAGACTCTGCCTTCAGGAAATCACTGCTTGAGTGAACAGAGGAGAGAGTGGATTATTATAAGTGTGGTAATTGTCGAGATTGGAATGTGCACTGTATGCTTGGGAGCAGAGGGAAGAGCTATTTTCTTGGCCCGATCGGGCTGGTCAGAAAAACTTTCTCGAAGGTGGTCTACCATATCAGTTCACTTAGGACTGTCCTGGTTTTAGCTTTAAAAGTCCAGCATACTGGGGCGCCTGGGTGGCTCAGGGGGTTAAAGCGTCTGCCTTCCACTCAGATCATGATTTCAGGGTCCTGGGATCAAGCCCCGCATTGGGCTGTCTGCTCATGAGGGAACCTGCTTCCACCGTGCCCCCCATCTGCCTCTCTGCCTACTTGTGATCTCTGTCTGTCAAATAAATAAAATCTTAGATGAAGAAGAAGAAGAAGAAGAAGAAGAAGAAGAAGAAGAAGAAGAAGAAGAAGAAGGAGAAGAAGGAGTCCAGCATACTAGGAAATGCCTCAGTACTGAGCAAACTGGGAATATTTGTCACTCTACAGACAAATGATTAAGTCTGGGAAGATGAGTAATGTGCCAGCTAAGCAGAGAGTCAGGTGCCTCAGGTCAGGTTTCATAGAAGCAGAGCCCAAAGTGAGGGTCCTTGTCAAGTGATTTGTCAAGAAAGAAGCTGTGGTCAGGTAAAGGACGCAGGATAGAAGAGGAGAGGCCAAGAAAGGACGTGGGGAGATCTGGATGGAAACTACACTGTAGAGTCTATCCTGCTTAGAGACAAGTGAGAGGGGATGGCTTTTGTACCTCCCCACCCCTCCACCTCTCAGTCACCAGTGCCAGGCTTCTATGGTTGTTAAGGGGCAGGGATGGGAGAGAGAAGAATATTAACTCTCAGGTGTCTCCATACAAAGGACCCAAAAGGACTGCAGGTGGGAACTGCTCACAATGGTGTCCACAGCCAGGGAAGGGAAGGAAACTTCAGCTCTGGATAAGGCTTGAAGAGCATCTGCTAGAGGAAGAAAAAGTGCCCGTTGAGAGGGGGTTCTAGGGCGAGAGCTGAAACGTTCCTTGAACATGTGGTATACCCTTTTTGTCTACTGTGTCAGGCACTCTGTAAGTACTGGAGTAGAGCAAAGAACAAGACGTACACTGCTCCTGAGCTTTATTTATCACTGGAGATGAGAGGTTGGGGCGAGTTAAGAATTAACCAAACAAATGCATAAACAAGATGACTAGTGATTGTGATGAAGCCTTGAATGAAAATATCAGGATGGTGAGCTTAGAGAGGATTTAGGAGGACAAGGAAGGTTCACTGAAATTAGAAAGATGAGAGTGAGACAGCATTTTGAAGAACCCAGAGAAGATTCCAGACAGGGGAAATGGGAAATATGAAAATCGTGAGGCAGGAAAGTGTTTGAGTGCATAAATATGGATATTACAAGGTAGACAGGGCAATGCACAGTAAACAAGAATCAAGGCTGCTAAAATTCAGAAGAGGGAGACAGAAAGACTACATAAAAATACTTTTTTTGATTATGCTATTTTGATTTTTAAATTATGCAAATTTAAGGAACTTTTTTAAAAAAAGATTTTATTTATTTATTTGACAGAGATCACAAGTAGGCAGAGAGGCAGGCAGAAAGAGAGAGGAAGAAGTAGGCTCCCTGCCAATCAGAGAGGCCAATGAGGGACTTGATCCCAGGACCTTGAGATCATGACCTGAGCCAAAGTCAGAGGCTTAATGCATTGAGCCACCCAGGTGCCTGGAACTTTTTATTTTTAATTTTTTCAAGTGAAATCTTTGCTATTAAAATTTATTTATTTGTTTGTTTGTTTGTTTTAACTTATTTTTTTGTTCAAGTATAACCAACAATGTTATATTATTTTCAGATGTACAATATGGTAACTCAACAATTTTATACATTTCTTGGTACTCATCAAAGTAAGTGTACTCTTAAGTCCCCGTACCCACCTTCCCTCTGGCAACCACCAATTTATTCTCTGTGTTTAAGACTTTTTTTTTTTTTGCCTCTTTTTTTCTCTGTTTGTTTGTTTCATATCTGAAATTCCACATCTGAGTGAAATTGTGTCGTATTTGTCTTTTTCTATTTCACTTAGCATTATGCCCTCTAGATTGACCCACGTGGTTGCAAATAGAAAGACTTCATTCTTTTCATGGCTGATAATATTCCATTCCATATCTTTATCCATTCCTCTGCCAATGGACTGGGTTGGTTCCATTTCTTGGCTATTGTAAATAAATAATTCTGCAATAAACGTCGGGGGCATATATCTTTTTGAATTAGTGTGTTCATTTTCTTTGGGTAAATACCCAGAAGTGAAATTGCTGGACTATGTGGTTAGTCTATCTTTAGTTTTTCGAGGAACATCTGTACTATTTACTGTACTAAAAGGAAACACAGGTTTCCTTTTTCTCTCCATCTCCACAAACTCTTGTTATTTCTTGCGTTTTTTATCTTTAGCCATTTTGACAGGTGTAAAATGATATGTCATTGTGGTTTTGATTTGCATTTTCCTGATAATCAATGATGTTGGGGATCTTTTCGTGTGTCTACTTGCCATCTATACATCCCCTTTGGAAAGATGTCTATTCAGGTCCTTTGACCATTTTTTAATTGGATTATTTGCTTTTTTGGTGTCAACATGTACAAGTTTGTTTTTTTAAATATATTTTGGATATTAGCTCCATATAAAATATAACATTTGCAAATATCTTCTCCCATTCAATAGGTTATATTTTTGTTTTGTTAGAGGTTTCCTTCACTGTGCAGAAGCTTTTTATTTTGGTGTAGTCCCAACAGTTTAATTTTGCTTTTGTTTCCCTTGCCTGAGGAGACATAGCAAAAAAAAAAAAAAAAAAAAAAAAAAAAGTTCCTATGGCTGAAGTAAAAGAAATTAATGCCTATGTTTTCTTTTAAGAATTTATGGTTCCAGCGGCACCTGGGTGGCTCAGTGGGTTAAGGCCTCTGCCTTCATCTCTGGTCATGGTCTCAGGGTCCTGGGATGGAGCCCTGCATCGGGCTCTCTGCTCAGCAGGGACCCTGCTTCCTCCTCTCTCTCTGCCTGCCTCTCCGACTACTTGTGATCTGTCTGTCAAATAAATACAAATCTTGAAAAAAAAAGAATTTATGGATCAAATGGAGACAGTTATGTCTTCAATCCACTTTGAGTTTAGTTTTGTGTATGGTGTGAGAAAGTGGTTTAGTTTCATTTTTTTTTTTTTTTTTTGCATGAGGCTATCCAGATTTTACAACACAATTTGTTGAAAAGACTGTCTTTTCCCCATTATATATTCTTGCCTCCTTTGTCATAGATTAATTGTCCCACCATAAAAAGCATGGTTTGCTTATGGACTTTCTATTCTATTCTATTACCATACTGTTTTGATTACTACAGCTTTGTAATAAAGTTTGAAATCTGGGACTGTGATACCTCTAGCCATGTTCGTCTTATTCAAGACTGCTTTGGCTATTTGGATTTTTTGTTTGTTTACTTTTTTTGTTTTTTTATTTGTCTGTTTTTTGTATTCCAGACAAATTTTAGGATTATTCGAGTTCTGTGAAAAATGTTGTTGGTATTTTGATGGGAGTTGCCTTAGTTTGTAGATTACTTTGGGTAATATGGACATTTTAACAATATTGATTGTTCCAATCCATAAACATGGACTATCTTTCCATTTTTTAGTGCCATTTTTTAGTGTCATTTTAGTGTCATTTTTAGTATCTGACCCTAATCAAAGTCAGATAAAGGCATTATAAAGAAAGAAAACCACAGGCCAAGATCTCTGATGAACATAGATGCAAAGATGTTCGGAAAATACTAACAAACAGAATCCAAAATCATTCACCATAAACAAGTGGGATTTAATCCAGGTATGTGAGGGTGGTTCAGTATTCACAAATTCATCAACATGATAGATCACATTAACAAGAGAAAGGATAAAAACCATATGATCATCTCAATAGATGCAGAGAAAGCATTTGACAAAGTACAATATCCATTCATGATAAAAACTCTCAGCTGAGTAAGTTTAGAGAGAACATACTTCAACATAAGAAAAGCCACACATGGGACGCCTCGGTGGCTCAGTTGGTTAAGCAGCTGCCTTCAGCTCAGGTCATGATCCCAGCGTCCTGGGATCAAGTCCCGCATCGGGCTCCTTGCTCAGCAGGGAGCCTGCTTCTCCCTCTGCCTCTGCCTCCACTCTGTCTGCCTGTGCTCACTCTCTCTGACAAATAAATAAAATCTTTAAAAAAAAAAAAAAAAGAAAAGCCACACATGAAAAACCCAGAGCTAACACCATACTCAATAGCGAAAAACTGAGAGCTTTCCCCCTAAGATCAAAAAACAACGTAAGGGGGTCCACTCTCACCACTTTTATTCAACATAGTAGCAGCAATCCTAGCCATAGCACTCAGACAAGAAAAAGAAAGAAAAGTCATTCAAGTTGGCAAGGAAGAAATAAAACTTCCACTATTTGCAGATGACATGATGTTATATACCGAATATCCTAAAAACTCCATGAAACTGATAAATGAATTCAGTGAAGGATACAACAGTAATATACAGAAATCTGTTGCATTTCTTTACACTTAATGAAGTATCAGAAAGAGAAATTAAGAAAATAATCTCATTTACAATTGCACCAAAAATTGTAAAATACGTATAAATAAACTTCACCAAGAAGGTGAAAGATCTGTACTCTGAAAATGGTAAAACATTGATGTAAGGAACGTTTTATTTCCTACCTGGAAATAGGAATTATATGGATCAGGGAAAGTTCCTAAAGGGATGATCTGTACCCTAAGATGCTGAGAAACTAGAAATACAGCTTTCTCTTATCTCTAGCTTTAGCCCCTGCTGTCTAGGGTTACTGTTTTATCCAGATGACCCCCAGAGAACAGGAGGGCCAGTGTGGAGGATAGGGCAGTGGGGAAGATGCTGGTTGACCATTTCTTTCTTTTTTTTAAAAAAAAAGATTTTATTTATTTATTTGACAGAGAGAGATCACAAGTAGGCAGAGAGGCAGGCAGAGAGAGAGAAAGGGAAGCAGGACCCTGCTGAGCAGAGAGCCCGATGTGGGACTTGATCCCAGGACCCTGAGATCATGACCTGAGCCAAAGGCAGTGGCTTAACCCACTGAGCCACGCAGGCGCCCCAACTGGTTGACCATTTCAAAACCAGTTTGGGTAATGGCTATTCCCCAATCTATCCTAACTTCATTCCAAGCTATGCATGACCCTGCCTTTTCACCCCTCCTAGGATTTCCTGTATAAATTCTTTGGATTTACCTTGAGGACTTCAAGGAATATGAAACTGGTGAAGACGATGCTTTCCTCTATCTTACAAAGTGTCCATGAAGACCTG
This sequence comes from Mustela nivalis, assembly GCF_964662115.1. Lineage (NCBI taxonomy): Eukaryota > Metazoa > Chordata > Mammalia > Carnivora > Mustelidae > Mustela > Mustela nivalis. The sequence goes on along the minus strand of NW_028136259.1, from coordinate 346,389 downwards.
CAGGACAGGGAGGTGAGGTGGAGGAACTGACAAAGGGGAAAGAAACATTTTTCCTTTAAAAGGCAGGATGACGAAGTAGTTAAAAGCTGAGATCTGGCAAGCTAGAAAACCTCTTGGAATCCTAGGTCTGCCACTTTCTCACTTAGTGCCCTTGGGCAAGCTATTTACTATTATTATTTTATTTTCTGAATCATTTCAGGAAGTTGCAGTTATGCGCATTTCCCCATTTTCAGGGTGTACTACATAAAAATAATGATATTCTCTTACATAATCAAAGCACAGTGATCAAAATTAAGAAGTTAACATTGCTACAGTACTATTTTCTAATTTATAGACCTGATCTGAAAATGGCCAATTGTCCTGCCCATGTTTTTTTTTTTTTTTTTTAGATTTTATTTATTTATTTATTTATTTATTTATTTGACAGACAGAGATTACAAGTAGGCAGAGAGGCAGGCAGAGAGAGAGGAGGAAGCAGGCCTGATGCGGAGCTCGATCCCAGGACCCTGGGTTCAAGACCTGAGCTGAAGGCAGAGGCTTTAACCCACTGAGCCACTCAGGCTCCCCCTGCCCATGTTTTTTTAGAGCAAAAGAAAGACATTTTTTTCCCCTCTGGTCTGGGATCCAAATTATAATCAATTTATCATTTAGCTTTAATATTTTCAATTAGCAATAATCGCGCCTCAGATAAACCTCATTGACTAGCTTTAATATTTTTAATGTGGAACCACTCCTCAACATTTATTTTTCATGAACTTGACATTTAAAAATGTGTGGACCAGGTCGCAGCGACGCGGCGCGCGCTGGGCCTGGGGCGTCTTCGGGGGCGCGGGCGCGGGCGCGGCCTCCCGTGAGGCCTGGACTCCGCCCGGGCCTCCCGCCTTGGCCGCGGGGCCCGCCTCGCCGCGGCCGGCCCGCACCCCTGGGACCTCCGGCCCGCGCTCCCGCCCAGGGCCCCCCGGCTGACAGCAGGCTCGCGCCAGAGACGCGTTTTCCAGACGGAGGCGCTCTGTTGACAAACCGCCATGAGCGCCCAAAAGTTGTGCCGCCAGGGCCGCGCGGGGGCCGGGGGCTGTGGGGGGCCGGGCGGGGCCGGCGTGCGCTCCGCGGTCTGCCCCCCGCGCTTCGTCCGCCCCCGCGAGGCGCCTGAGGGCCGAGCGCGCGCGACCGCCCGCACGTTTCCAGGAAGAGCCGCTGCGGCGGGTCGGGGTCCCGGGAAGCGCATGTCTAGGAAGCGCGGCCGCCGCGGCTCTGGGCCGGGCCCGGACTTCGTGGGTGAGACGCGAATCGAGGTTGCGCCTTCCCGTCGCGGTTGTCCCTCCGGGCCCGGACTCGGACTCGGTCTCCGTGGGTCTCCTTTCGCCCTTTGCCATGAGCGAAACCGCCCCGCCCCCATTGCTGGAGGGCGCCGGGCCCCTGCGGCCCCTGCTCTTTCCCCGGTGCGGTGACACCCCGCGCGCGCCCCCGCTCTGCGCGCGAGTCTGCCCGGCTGACCGCGGGGCAGCTCCGGCCACGGGGCAGCTCTGGCCGCGCGTCTCCGCCGAGAAAACGGGAATCTGTTCCGGAGTTCGCTCTAACGGGATCCCGCCCAGCGTTTCTGCGAAGCCGCTTCAGGGGTCAGCGCCCGCCTACCTGATTCGAGTCCCGGGGTCCTCCGCGGGGAGGTTCGCTCTCCGGTTAGTCCATGAAATCTCTTCAAAATCCCGGTTCAGACTTCAGCGAAGCGGGTGCGTCCCAGCAGGGCACCTCGTGCCCCTCCACCCGCGAACAACGCTCGCTCGTCCGCGCCGTCGTGGCCAAGTTCGGGGTCCGGAGGACCCGGTCGGCGTGGGGGACGCGTGCGAGGAAGAGGAAGCCGCGTTCTGGTCGGCGCCGAGGTGAGGCCGCGTCTGGAGAGGAAAGTGCTCCCGGGAGCTGCGCTTGGCTCCGAGGGTCACGGGGACGCGGTGCGGGGATGCATGGTCCAGGCAGCCGCGCTTCTCCGCATGAGACCCGCACGGGGTCCCGCGTGAGCCTAGTGTTTCCGACGTGAAGACGCCGCTGCGCTGGGGGTCCCCGCGAGCGCCGGGGTTGGTGAGGGACCCGCTGCCGAGGGAGCGGCCGCAGCCTGGAGCGCGGGCGCCGCGCGGACAGTCGGCTGGATCTGCGGCCACGCGTGCAGCCGGGGCGCCCCGAGCCGTGTGGCATGTCGGGGTGTGTCCCCGCTGAGGCCGCAGAGCGAGCAGAGGGCGGAGGCGCGGCCAGAGCCGCGGAGTGCGGGTCGCCGTCCGCGCGCGCCTCGTTTTCACGTTTTTCCTTGCGGGGCCGCGGCAGCTCCGGCTCGTGGACGGTGGTCCGACGGCCTTCGGCGGCGGCCTCCTCGTGAGGGACGGCAGACGGGGCGCGGGCGCGGCGCCGAGCCTCGGGGGGCTCCGCCGCTGCAGCCTGCTGCGTCCTGCCGAGCCTCGAGCACCGAGCGGCGTCAGGCTGCAGCTTCGCTCGGCTCATGGCCGCCCGGGCTCGCGGCCGGAGCCGTAGGCGGCTGTTCTCGCCGGCGGGCCTGCCTCCGGAGAGCTGGGCTGCGTGGAGCCGCGGGCATCTCCGGCCGTCCTGCAGCCTGTGCGGCGCAGGCGCTCCACGGGGCTCCGATCCACGACTCTCCTCTCGCCCGTGTCTCTCCCGCGCTCCCTCGTCCCACGTTCCAGCGCCGGGCCTGTCTGCGTCCCGACTTGGCTCGGATCGAGGCCCAGATCCCTCCCTGGTGAATCCCGGGGCGACCTGCTTCTGGTGGTTTGAGCTCCGGAAGGCTCTGCTGGGAGGAGACCGAAGCCTCCCCCTCTCCCGCTCTGGTCCGGAGCAGAGTCCTGGGGCGGAGAGTGCTTGACCCTGGGAGGGCTCAGCTGGCTCTGCAGCCGGCCCAGCCAGCGTGTCTGGGAAAGTAAGGGCGGTTCCTTCTGAGACCCTGTTCAGGAAGACCTCTGCTAGGGGGTTCCAGCCTGGAGGATCTGAGTCCTGAATGGAGACCCCAGGGAAGACGCCTCAGTGTCCTGGAGAGGCCGGCCCCCTGGCAGAGCCCGAATCCTGTGGGTGCCTCTGGGGCCACTGTGGCCTGTGCTCCTGACCGGCGCCGGCTCCGCGAAGGCCCCTCGGCAGCTGCGCCCCAGCCATTTCCCAGCACCCGCTGCTGATGGTGGCCTGGGGCTGGGGTGCAGCAGGCTGGGGCCTGCTGGCCCTGTAGTGGCTCTTGGCGATGGCTCCCTGCTGTGGAAGGGGCACCTGGCCCTTTGGCGGTGCAGGTGGTGCAGACCAGGCCCTGCACCTGCTCTGTCCTGCTCAGCACCCCCAAGGATGCAAACCACAAGGGGCGACTTTTCCTCCAAGGCCACTGCTGACTGACCTCAGTGGATGGCCTCCCCAGGGAGCGGCGTCCAGAGCGCGAGGCCTTCGGGGACAGCTCCAGTTACACTGGCACTGGCGGAGGCTGCGCTCCACATCCTGTAAGCAGAAGGACACTTGGAAAACTCCAGGAGAAGATGCAGGTCTGTGCTGTGTCAGTGCGTGTCTGTGTCCAGAAGCAGGTCCCAGCGGGGCTCCCCGCAGGTGGTGGCCCGCGCCCTGATGCGAGCTGGTGTGCTCCCCGCGTGCCTGCCCCTTCGGTGGGGTTTATGATCTGCTGCGCTGCTCATTCGCATTCAAAAGATGGAGTTCATATTCCAAGGCTGAAAATGGTGGACATTTGGGGGCACAGATGAGCCTTCGGATCAGGTTTTTACCCGTCTCCAAGGATGCGGCCCGAGTAGTTATGGTCAATTATGGAGAATAACCAGGAAACTCATCCCAAAAGGGATGGTGAATTGGTTTCTGATAAAATAAATTTTAAAATAGAAGAGGAAGATGGTGTTCGCATCCCTAATCACAGTTTGGAAGGAGTGGCGATTAAGAGGGAGCAGGACAGGCCCGGGGCAGAGCGAGGTGGGGAGCAGACAGAGGCGAGGGAGGCGGGTGGGGGCCGCGAGCCCCCCGGGCAGTGCCTCCCCGCCGACCAGGAGGAGGAGTACGGGGCTCTGTTCTCCCAGTACAGCAGCACACTGTACGACGTGGCCATGGAGGCCGTGAAGCAGAGCCTCCTCTTGGAGCCTCCTCTCGGGCCGGGGCGCCGGCTCCAGGAAGAAGTCGCCGGCCTGGAAGCATTTCTTCATCTCCCCTCAGGACAGCACGAAAGCCATCTGCATGTACTGCATGAAGGAGTTCAGCTGAGGGAAGAATGAGAAGGACCTGAGCACCAGCTGCCTCATGCTGCACATGAGGAGGGCGCACCCCACCGTGCTGGGCCAGGAGACCAGTGCCGGCGGGCGGGCCCTGCCCTCCCTGTCGCCCAGGCCTCTGCGGCTGCCGCCACCGCCTGCTGACGCCAGAGACCTGGGCGCCACGCGCTGACCCCTCAAGCTCGCACCAAAGCTGGCATCCAAATTGCCGTCCCCGGACAACGTGACAGAGGAGCCTGTGGTCCGCTCAGAAGACGTCCCCCAAGACACGTCTGCCCCTGATAGGTACGGGCGGGAGGAGTCGCTGGGGGGGCCGCCGCACCTGCCCCCGCTGCCGGGGGAGGAGAGGGCGGAGAACCGGCTGCAGAGAAACCCGCCACTCCCCAAGGACACGTCCGGGTCCCGCAGGCGGTCGGCTGTGTGGAAGCACTTCTACCTGTCTCCGCTAGACAACTCCAAGGCCATGTGCGTCCACTGCATGAACGAGTTCAGCTGGGGCAAGAACGGGAAGGACCTGGGCACCAACTGCCTCATCAGGCACATGTGGCGGGCGCACCGCTCCATCGTGCTGCAGGAGAACGGCGGGGGCTCGGGCATCCCGCCGCTGTACGCTGCGCCCTCCAAGCTGCTGCCCGCCCTGCCGCCTCCCGACAGAGACCCGAGCTCCGTGGCGTCCTCGCCCGGGCAGCCGGCCCCGGCATCCCCCTCGGCGTCCTCCTCCCCAAACCGGCTGCCCGAGGAGCTGCAGGTGCGTCTGAGCGCCGGAGACCCGCTGGCGGAGGACACTGCGCCGGCCTCGGACGACGTGGGCGCGGCCTCGCTGGCGTCCTCCCCCGAGAAGCTGCAGGCTGGCGGCCTGAGCCCCGGCCCGCTGGACTGTGGCGCTGGGTCCCAGCAGAGCAAGAAGGTGATAAAGAGGCTGAAGTCGGAGTTGTGGCAGCACTTCTCGCTGGCGCCCACGGACAGCCTCAAGGCCCTGTGCCGACACTGCGCCTGCGTCATCAGCCGGGGCCGCAGGGGCGAGGTGGGCACCAGCTGTCTGATACAGCACCTGTACCGCCGGCCCGCCGACGTCGTGGGCGCCCCGAAGGGCGCGCTGGGCGCCACGCTGGCCTCCGCGGAAGGCACCGCTTCCAGATTGACTGACCTGCCCTCCCTGGTCCCGAGAAACAGTCCGGTCCTCTTTCCTGTGAGCAGCAAGAAGACCTCCAAGCTGTGGAACCACTTCTCCAATCTGCTCCGCGGACCCCACGAAGGTCGTGTGCCTGCACTGCGGCCGCACCATCAGCCGGGGCAAGAAGCCCACCAACCTGGGCACCAGCTGCCTCCTAAGCCACCTGCAGGGGTTCCACAGCGGCGTGCTCAAGGCCAAGGCGCCCCGGGCCGCGCGGGCTTCCTCGCCCGGCCCGCGGGGGCCCCTGAGCGCCCAGCTGCCCGGAGCCGCCTCCTTCGAAGACCCCAAGGAGAAGTTCTACCATTCTCATCCCGTTGCCAGAAAAATCACGAGTCTCCTAGCTGAGATGATTGCACTTGACCTCCAGCCATACTCCTTCATAGACAACGTTGGCTTTAACAGGCTGCTCCAATACTTGAAACCTCAGTACTCTGTGCCCTCCCCATCCTACTTCTTGAGGACGGCCATCCCAGGGATGTACAATAATGTGAAGCAGGTAGTCCTGTCGCACCTGAAGGAGGAGAGCGGCGTGGTCCACTTCACGTCCGGGATCTGGATGAGCACGCAGACCCGCGAGTACCTGACCTGACGCTCACCGCCCAATGGGTCACTTTCGCGTCGTCGGCCCGGCCATACCGCGAGGACCACCATGGCTCGGCCCTGCTGGACGCGTCGCAGGTGGACTGCGACTACAGCAGCAGCAGCATCGGGAAGCAGCTGGAGGGCTGGTGGGAGGCCTGGGTGAGGTCCAGCGGCCTGCAAAGTGGGCATCACGGTCACCGACAACCCGAGCATCGGGAAGATGCTGAGCGAGGGGGAGCGGGTCGGCCTGCAGTGCTTCAGCCATATGGTCAACCTGGTGGTCAGCGAGGCCCTCAAGAGCCAGCGCATGGTCCAGAGCCTGCTGAGCACCGCGCGGAAGCTGTGCAAGCGGGTGCAGCGCTCGCCCTGGGCCAAGGAGAAGCTGGCGGAGCTGCAGAGGGCCTATGGGCTGCCGCCGCACCACCTCCTGCAGGATGTCCCATCCAGGTGGAGCACGTCCTTGCTATCTAGATAATTGGTGTGGGCAACTGGCAGAAAGGGATAGCATTTACTGAGATGGAGAAGAATAAAGGACAGACAGCTTGGAGCATATTATTTTTCCTCCAGCATTAGTGGATAAGCACGCACTTTGGCAGTTGGGAAAATTTTGCAGTCCTTCAGGGTGACTTTCTGTGAATCCTCTACCTCATTGCTGTAAACTTTGTACTTACCCCCCGAAATTTCCTGTGATTCCTGTGACTGCCTGACACCTTGAGAGGGACTGGCATCTGGAACGCTAACAGTGACTTTTTGTATCCTTATTTATTCATGTTTCCTTATAATTCATATTTTATAAGTATCTGATAACCTATATTAAACATATTCCAGTTTTATTATTTTTTATTTTTTTCATATTCTTGTTTTAAATAGCTATAATAATTTCTGTTTTACTCACCATCTCAATTATTTAAAATAGAAATGCACTAAAATATGCTGAAAGGAAATGTGTCAAAAAATTTCAATTATATCTCTTGGAATGGTGGGGGGGGGTGGGCAGTAGTAACTCTTGACAATATAATTTTTGCCAAATACTTATTTCCTGAAATTTTTAACTTTATAAGCAGTTACAATTCAATGATCAGAAAAAAAGAAATGTATATTTTCTGGAACTTACTCAGATAATTATTATAATAGCAATTAAGCTTATTAACAAATATTGGTACCTGCTGCCTACCAGGCACTGTGGGATATAACAGATATTCTGTAAAACAGAATATTTAGGCTCATTAAGTTCACAAATATGTATCAAGCAGAGATAGAAATAGAAAGATAAGAAGACAGTAGGGAATAAGATGTAGATGAATTTTAAGCAGAGTTCTAAATAACTGAAATACTGAGTCATGTATTATAGTCAGGCAATAATTGACCAAACCAAAAGTGGCAATTGCAAAGGTCTTGAGGTGAAAATTTGTTTGACTTATTCAAAGAGCATCAAGGAGATGAAGGTAGATGGTTTGTTCTGAAGAAGTGGGAGAAGACCCAGATTTCATTCAAGACTTTGGATGTTATTTTAGATGTGATGAGGAAGCACTGGAGTTTGTGAGTAGTTGTGAGAAGAAACGTGGAGTAACATGATGACTTACATGGCAGCTTTGCAGGAAGCCCAGCTTAAAGATGTTGGAAGCTTGTGAGGTGTCCGGTAAAAACAATGGAAAATTTCGGAGTTCAGAATGTATTTTTGAAACTAGATTCCAAAAGATAACTCCTGGGAAAAATAAGAATAAATGATGCAACTTGATTTGGGCCCTGAATGACAAGTTCAACAACCCAGTGTTGCTATATTATAGCTCTGCTAAGTGTCTACATGTGTCATTTCATTATATTTCTACAGCAACACTATGAGGAACATTCTATGTTACCTATTTTTTTCCCTTTGGATAAGAAACTGAGATACAGATTAAATTAAAAGAAAGAAAGAAAAAAAAGAAAAGAAAAGAAAAACCAGTACAAGGTCACAAAACTACTAAGTTGTAGAGAAGGAAGAAAATTCTCCAGGAGAACAAGTTGTTTTAAATAGTAATAAGGAATGTTATATTCTATGGATCATGTAAAATATTTTTGCTGCCTTATTTCTTACCACATTGTTTAAAAAATCAAATGATTTATAATATTTTATCCATTAGGGATATTGAAGATGTATTGATAAAATATAATTGATTGAAGAGAAATATCAACTTACTGATTTGTTTCAAGGTTCTCCATAATCAGAGACACCTCTGCAGAGATGCATTAACTGCATCTCTGTACCAGGATGTCTAGATTCCATAATTTAAAATGCAATAGGGAAATTTTATTCAGGGAGATTATTGGTTCAACATCAAAAACAATTGCTTGCAGAAATGTACAGGCTCTATGACCCATAAAGACATACATTTCTATATGTTAACAATAGATACTACTTATTGTGTGCTATTTGCTAGCCACTGTTCTAAGTGCTACCTGTTTATTGATTCACTTAATACTCATGGTAGCCTTAAGAGTTGCATAACTATTATAGGTCATTATAATTATTTCATTTTGTGAATGAGAAAACTAAGTTTCAGAGAGCTTAAACCATTTAGCGAAGGTCAGACAACAAGAAAGTGGAAGAGTTAAATCTGAAGACAGTGCTGGAACTCTAGGGTCCATAAATCCCAAGCACTGTACAAAAGTTCTCTCCTGCTTTCCTGTTGCCTATCAAAGTGAAAAGTAGATTTAGTTATTACAGAATTATAATTTGTCACAGTAACTACAGTAATATTTTAGCAATTATAATATGAATGAATATATCTGATTTTGACTTGGAATTCCTAAAAGCATCCACAGGAACATGTCCTCCAACAGAATAACTTTTTTTATTTTTTTGTATTCCTCTGGAATTACTGGATACTGAGAAGGAAAGGATCAGTGTGTAAGATACAGGGTACACCAGTCGGGTGCCTTATTTTGTTTAAAAACAAATTATAGTAACAATGCTGTAATTTTATAAATGTGTTATTTTGCGTACTCTCAAAATTTATATTTGAGATTGTTTTACTCTCTTAGTACTTTAGTTTCAGAAGAATCTAGTTGGTTATATGAAGTTGTGAATAAACCTGAAGTTACCCTTGACATCTTGTTTCATTTTTTTTATTCAAGTGTAGAAATTGTGAAAAGCTTATATTGCTTGACTAAGATTATCCAACTCCTAGATTACATTTTCTTGAGTACTCATTGTCATTTTTAAGATGTTGTGTGTTTGTGTTGTTTCATAGAACTTGTAAATACTGAAGACAAAAGATAATGCATAAAATGTCAAGAATATGAAAATAAATGGTCTGTGATCTCCCAAGTTGAAAAGCAGATATTCACATACCTTTTAACACACACATAAAATAAACTCAAATATCACAGCACAATAATATACAATGCTATGATTTTTTTTTTAAGGTAGATTAATAAAACTGAGAAAAAGTAATTGGCTATATTGGAGGTTAAGATAGGTTAAGATACCAAGCTTGTTTTCACTGGATATTTTTCTATTTAGAATTTATGTTTCAGGGCGCCTGGGTGGTTCAGTGGGTTAAAGTCTCTGTCTTTGGCTCAGGTCATGATCCTGGAGTCCTGGGATCGAGCCCCGCCTGGGGCTCTCTGCTCAGGGAGGAGGAGCCTGCTTCCTCCTCTTTCTCTGCCTGCCTCTCTGCCTACTTGAGATCTCTGCCTGTCAAATATATAAATAAAAAAATCTTTAAAAAAGAAAGAAAGAAAGAACTTATGTTTCAAGAACAGCCTGCATTTTTCAATATTTAGTAAAAAAAAATCCTAAGAAATTCATAAAATGATCATTTTATAATAAGTTATTATGAACATTAACAAAAAATGAGTTCTAAATAAATGCAATAAAAAATATATTCACAAACACTAGTCTAGGTTTTACCCTGTTCATTATATTCTCATAGTGCTATTGTTATCGACGCAGAGAGACTGAGTAACCTGCTCAGAGTGCAGAAATTGAACTAATAAAGACTGACAACAGTTTCTTAAAATATGACAATCAACCATTTAAAAATAGCAATTTATTTTGCTCTTCTCTATTTTTTCCAATTATCAAAATTAATAAGTATATCTAACAGTTATCAAGTTCTAGTAATGATCACATTTATGCAAAAGAAAACTATTATTATTCCTAAGAAAACTGAAGTTCAGACAATTTGGGAAAAAAAAAGAAAAAAAACAAACCTATTAATATCCAGTCTCCTCACTGAGCCCATATTTAAACATTGATTTCTCTTGCTTTTCAATAGTTATTTATATGCTTCTCAATAGTTATTTTATATGATATTTTATATTTGACATTACTTTAAATAATTTTTTTATATTTTATATTGTAATGGTGTTATTATATACTGCATAGTGTCTAGTATTTTATAATTTTACTTTTAGTCTACTATTATAAACATTTTCTTTATGATTGATCATGGTCCATGTAGTTGATATGCCATGATTTAAATTTTTTTTTTTTTTTGGTGGACACTGACATAAATAATTAGATAGATATATTAAAAGAAAGTCCTTCTGTATTTTTGTTTTATAAAATATGTTTGTTTATCCCATCTCACTTTTCCAAAGCATCTGAGAAGACTGAGTTACAGGTTTCTACCCTTAGGCATTTTTGTAATTCATTCCCTCCTTCACCATATGATTTCATCCTTTTTACCAAATCCTGCTTCCACCAGTAATATGTGATTGCCAAATTTCTTTTCCTAGCTCTGGTCTTTCTCCTAAGTATTAAAACCAGATATTTCTACATGCTACCTAGACAGCTTCATTTCATTGTTTCACAGGCACCACACGTCAAGATTTTCAAGCAGATTTTTACTTTCCACATACATGTTTTATTTTTTATAGGCATTATCTCAGGCATGACATTTTTTCCTCCCAGAAACTGCATGATATTTCAGTCATCACTGAGTTCTCCCTTATCTCCTATATAATTATTTACAATAAACTGTGGCATTTCTTTCTCTTACACATTTCTAGGTTTTATCCCTTTTGCTCCAAACTGATTGCTTTTGCTTTATTCATTCTCTTTCTCTACTTATCAACATTGCCTCCTGACAAGTCCCTGTATCCAATCTGTCTCTCTCCCAAGGCTGCCAATTATATTTCTAAAGGACATACCACATGATACTATATCTTTTCTTAAAAATGTCAAGATGATCTCCATTTCTCATAGATAAAATCCTATATTTTATGGACCTGCAGGACAGGGAGGTGAGGTGGAGGAACTGACAAAGGTGAAAGAAACATTTTTCCTTTAAAAGGCAGGATGACGAAGTAGTTAAAAGCTGAGATCTGGCAAGCTAGAAAACCTGTTGGAATCCTAGGTCTGCCACTTTCTCACTGTGTGCCCTGAGGCAAGCTATTTACTATTATTATTTTATTTTCTGAATCATTTCAGGAAGTTGCAGTTATGCTCATTTCCCCATTTTCAGGGTGTACTACCTAAAAATAATGATATTCTCTTACATAATCAAAGCACACTGATCAAAATTAAGAAGTTAACATTGCTACAGTACTATTTTCTAATTTATAGACCTGATCTGAAAATGGCCAATTGTCCTGCCCATGTTTTTTTTTTTTTTTTTTTTTTTTTTTAGATTTTATTTATTTATTTATTTATTTGACAGACAGAGATTACAAGTAGGCAGAGAGGCAGGCAGAGAGAGAGGAGGAAGCAGGCCTGATGCGGAGCTCAATCCCAGGACCCTGGGATCACGAGCTGAGCTGAAGGCAGAGGCTTTAACCCACTGAGCCACTCAGGCTCATGATTTTTTAGAGCAAAAGAAAGACATTTTTATTTCCTCTGGTCTGGGATCCAAATTAGAATCAATTTATCATTTAGCTTTAATATTTTTCAATTAGCAATAACCGCGCCTCGGATAAACCTCCTTGGCTAGCTTTAATATTTTTAATCTGGAACCACTCCTCAACATTTACTTTTCATGAACTTGACATTTAAAAATGTATGGACCAGTTCGCCAGGACGCGGCGCGCGCCGGGCGGGGGTATCTTCGGGGGCGCGGGCGCGGGCGCGGCCTCCCGTTGGGCCTGGACTCCGCCGGGGCAGCCGGCCTCGGCCGCGGGGCCCGCCTCGCCCGGGCAGGCCCGCACCCCTGGGACCCCCGGCCCGCGCCCCCGCCCCGGGCACCCCCGATGACAGCTGGCGCGCGCAGGCCAGGCGGGTCGTGCCAGAGACGCGTTTTCCAGAGGGCAGCGCTCTGTTGACAAAGCGCCGCGAGTGCCCGAAAGTTGTGCGGCTGGGGCCGGGCGGGGGCCAGGGGCTGTGGGGGGCCGGGCGGCGCCGGCGTGAGCTCCGCGGTCTGCCCCCCGCGCTTCGTCTGCCCCCGCCAGGCGCCCGAGGGCCGAGTGCGCGCGACCGCCCGTCATCAGCCGGGGCCGCAGGGGCGAGGTGGGCACCAGCTGTCTGATGCAGCACCTGTACCGCCGGCCCGCGGACGTCGTGGGCGCCCCGAAGGGCGCGCTGGGCGCCAGCCTGGCCAACTCCCCCTACGCCACGCTGGCCTCCGCGGAAGGCACCGCTTCCAGATTGACTGACCTGCCCTCCCTGGTCCCGAGAAACAGTCCGGTCCTCTTTCCTGTGAGCAGCAAGAAGACCTCCAAGCTGTGGAACCACTTCTCCATCTGCTCCGCGGACCCCACGAAGGTCGTGTGCCTGCACTGCGGCCGCACCATCAGCCGGGGCAAGAAGCCCACCAACCTGGGCACCAGCTGCCTCCTACGCCACCTGCAGGGGTTCCACAGCGGCGTGCTCAAGGCCAAGGCGCCCCGGGCCGCGCGGGCTTCCTCGCCCGGCCCGCGGGGGCCCCTGAGCGCCCAGCTGCCCGGAGCCGCCTCCTTCGAAGACCCCAACGAGAAGTTCTACGATTCTCATCCCGTTGCCAAAAAAATCACGAGTCTCCTAGCTGAGATGATTGCACTTGACCTCCAGCCATACTCCTTCATAGACAACGTTGGCTTTAACAGGCTGCTCCAATACTTGAAACCTCAGTACTCTGTGCCCTCCCCATCCTACTTCTTGAGGACGGCCATCCCAGGGATGTACAATAATGTGAAGCAGGTAGTCCTGTCGCACCTGAAGGAGGAGAGCGGCGTGGTCCACTTCACGTCCGGGATCTGGATGAGCACGCAGACCCGCGAGTACCTGACCTGACGCTCACCGCCCAATGGGTCACTTTCGCGTCGTCGGCCCGGCCATACCGCGAGGACCACCATGGCTCGGCCCTGCTGGACGTGTCGCAGGTGGACTGCGACTACAGCAGCAGCAGCATCGGGAAGCAGCTGGAGGGCTGGTGGGGGGCCTGGGTGACGTCCAGCGGCCTGCAAGTGGGCATCACGGTCACCGACAACCCGAGCATCGGGAAGACGCTGAGCGAGGGGGAGCGGGCCGGCGTGCAGTGCTCCAGCCACACGGTCAGCCTGGTGGTCAGCGAGGCCCTCAAGAGCCAGCGCATGTTCCAGAGCCTGCTGAGCACCGCGCGGAAGCTGTGCAAGCGGGTGCAGCGCTCGCCCTGGGCCAAGGAGAAGCTGGTGGAGCTGCAGAGGGCCTATGGGCTGCCGCCGCACCACCTCCTGCAGGATGTCCCGTCCAGGTGGAGCATGTCCTTGCTATCTAGATAATTGGTGTGCGCAACTGGCAGAAAGGGATAGCCTTTACTGAGATGGAGAAGAATAAAGGACAGACAGCTTGGAGCATATTATTTTTCCTCCAGCATTAGTGGATAAGCACGCACTTTGGCAGTTGGGAAAATTTTGCAGTCCTTCAGGGTGACTTTCTGTGAATCCTCTACCTCATTGCTGTAAACTTTGTACTTACCCCCCGAAATTTCCTGTGATTCCTGTGACTGCCTGACACCTTGAGAGGGACTGGCATCTGGAACGCTAACAGTGACTTTTTGTATCCTTATTTATTCATGTTTCCTTATAATTCATATTTTACAAGTATCTGATAACCTATATTAAACATATTCCAGTTTTATTATTTTTTATTTTTTTCATATTCTTGTTTTAAATAGCTATAATAATTTCTGTTTTACTCACCATCTCAATTATTTAAAATAGAAATGCACTAAAATATTCCAAAAGGAAATTTGTCAAAAAATTTCAATTATATCTCTTGGAATGGCGGGGGGGGGGCAGTAGTAACTCTTGACAATATAATTTTTGCCAAATATTTATTTTCTGAAATTTTTAACTTTATAAGCAGTTACAATTCAATGATCAGAAAAAAGAAATGTACATTTTCTGGAACTTACTCAGATAATTATTATAATAGCAATTGAGCTTATTAACAAATATTGGTACCTGCTGCCTACCAGGCAAAGTGGGATATAACAGATATTCTGTAAAACAGAATATTTAGGCTCATTAAGTTCACAAATATGTATCAAGCAGAGATAGAAATAGAAAGATAAGAAGATAGTAGGGAATAAGAGGTAGATGAATTTTAAGCAGAGTTCTAAATAACTGAAATACTGAGTCATGTATTATAGTCAGGCAATAATTGACCAAACCAAAAGTGGCAACTGCAAAGGTCTTGAGGTGAAAATTTGTTTGACTTATTCAAAGAGCATCAAGGAGATGAAGGTAGATGGTTTGTTCTGAAGAAGTGGGCGAAGACCCAGATTTCATTCAAGACTTTGGATGTTATTTTAAATGCGATGAGGAAGCATTGGAGTTTGTGAGTAGTTGTGAGAAGAAACGTGGAGTAACATGATGACTTACATGGCAGCTTTGCAGGAAGCCCAGCTTAAAGATGTTGGAAGCTTGTGAGGTGTCCGGTAAAAACAATGGAAAATTTCGGAGTTCAGAATGTATTTTTGAAACTAGATTCCAAAGGATAACTCCTGGGAAAAATAAGAATAGATGATGCAACTTGATTTGGGCCCTGAATGACAAGTTCAACAACCCAGTGTTGCTATATTATAGCTCTGCTAAGTGTCTACATGTGTCATTTCATTATATTTCTACAGCAACACTATGAGGAACATTCTATGTTACCTAATTTTTTTCCCTTTGGATAAGAAACTGAGATACAGATTAAATTAAAAGAAAGAAAGAAAAAAAAAGAAAAGAAAAGAAAAACCAGTACAAGGTCACAAAACTACTAAGTTGTAGAGAAGGAAGAAAATTCTCCAGGAGAACAAGTTGTTTTAAAATAGTAATAAGGAATGTTATATTCTATGGATCATGTAAAATATTTTTGCTGCCTTATTTCTTACCACATTGTTTAAAAAATCAAAGGATTTATAATATTTTATCCATTAGGGATATTGAAGATGTATTGATAAAATATAATTGATTGAAGAGAAATATCAACTTATTGATTTGTTCCAAGGTTCTCCATAATCAGAGACACCTCTGCAGAGATGCATTAACTGCATCTCTGTACCAGGATGTCTAGATTCCATAATTTAAAATGCAATAGGGAAATTTTATTCAGAGAGATTATTGGTTCAACATCAAAAACAATTGCTTGCAGAAATGTACAGGCTCTAAGACCCATAAAGACATACATTTCTATATGTTAACAATAGATACTACTTATTGTGTGCTATTTGCTAGCCATTGTTCTAAGTGCTACCTGTTTATTGATTCACTTAATACTCATGGTAGCCTTAAGAGCTGCATAACTATTATAGGTCATTATAATTATTTCATTTTGCAAATGAGAAAACTAAGTTTCAGAGAGCTTAAACCATTTAGCGAAGGTCAGACAACAAGAAAGTGGAAGAGTTAAATCTGAAGACAGTGCTGGAACTCTAGGGTCCATAAATCCCAAGCACTGTACAAAAGTTCTCTCCTGCTTTCCTGTTGCCTATCAAAGTGAAAAGTAGATTTAGTTATTACAGAATTATAATTTGTCACAGTAACTACAGTAATATTCTAGCAATTATAATATAAATGAATATATCTGATTTTGACTTGGAATTCCTAAAAGCATCCACAGGAACATGTCCTCCAACAGAATAACTTTTTTTTATTTTTTTGTATTCCTCTGGAATTACTGGATACTGAGAAGGAAAGGATCAGTGTGTAAGATACAGGGTACACCAGTCGGGTGCCTTATTTTGTTTAAAAACAAATTATAGTAACAATGCTGTAATTTTATAAATGTGTTATTTTGTGTACTCTCAAAATTTATATTTGAGATTGTTTTACTCTCTTAGTACTTTAGTTTCAGAAGAATCTAGTTGGTTATATGAAGTTGTGAATAAACCTGAAGTTACCCTTGACATCTTGTTTCATTTTTTTATTCAAGTGTAGAAATTGTGAAAAGCTTATATTGCTTGACTAAGATTATCCAACTCCTAGATTACATTTTCTTGAGTACTCATTGTCATTTTTAAGATGTTGTGTGTTTGTGTTGTTTCATAGAACTTGTAAATACTGAAGACAAAAGATAATGCATAAAATGTCAAGAATATGAAAATAAATGGTCTGTGATCTCCCAAGTTGAAAAGCAGATATTCACATACCTTTTAACACACACATAAAATAATCTCAAATATCACAGCACAATAATATACAATGCGATGATTATTTTTTTTAAGGTAGATTAATAAAACTGAGAAAAAGTAATTGGCTATATTGGAGGTTAAGATAGGTTAACATACCAAGCTTGTTTTCACTGGATATTTTTCTATTTAGAATTTATGTTTCAGGGCGCCTGGGTGGTTCAGTGGGTTAAAGCCTCTGTCTTTGGCTCAGGTCATGATCCTGGAGTCCTGGGATTGAGCCCCACCTCGGGCTCTCTGCTCAGGGAGGAGCCTGCTTCCTCCTCTTTCTCTGCCTGCCTCTCTGCCTATTTGAGATCTCTGCCTGTCAAATATATAAATAAAAAAATCTTTAAAAAAGAAAGAAAGAAAGAAAGAAAGAACTTACGTTTCAAGAACAGCCTGCATTTTTCAATATTTAGTAAAAAAAAATCCTAAGAAATTCATAAAATGATCATTTTATAATAAGTTATTATGAACATTAACAAAAAATGAGTTCTAAATAAATGCAATAAAAAATATATTCACAAACACTAGTCTAGGTTTTACCCTGTTCATTATATTCTCATAGTGCTATTGTTATCGACGCAGAGAGACTGAGTAACCTGCTCAGAGTGCAGAAATTGAACTAATAAAGACTGACAACAGTTTCTTAAAATATGACAATCAACCATTTAAAAATAGCAATTTATTTTGCTCTTCTCTATTTTTTCCAATTATCAAAATTAATAAGTATATCTAACAGTTATCAAGTGCTAGTAATGATCACATTTATGCAAAAGAAAACTATTATTATTCCTAAGAAAACTGAAGTTCAGACAATTTGGGAAAAAAAAAAAGAAAAAAACAAACCTATTAATATCCAGTCTCCTCACTGAGCCCATATTTAAACATTGATTTCTCTTGCTTTTCAATAGTTATTTATATGCTTCCCAATAGTTATTTTATATGATATTTTATATTTTACATTACTTTAAATAAATTTTTTATATTTTATATTGTAATGGTGTTATTATATACTGCATAGTGTCTAGTATTTTATAATTTTACTTTTAGTCTACTATTATAAACATTTTCTTTATGATTGATCATGGTCCATGTAGTTGATATGCCATGATTTAAATTTTTTTTTTTTTTTTGGTGGACACTGACATAAATAATTAGATAGATATATTAAAAGAAAGTCCTTCTGTATTTTTGTTTTATAAAATATGTTTGTTTATCCCATCTCACTTTTCCAAAGCATCTGAGAAGACTGAGTTACAGGTTTCTACCCTTAGGCATTTTTGTAATTCATTCCCTCCTTCACCATATGATTTCATCCTTTTTACCAAATCCTGCTTCCACCAGTAATATGTGATTGCCAAATTTCTTTTCCTAGCTCTGGTCTTTCTCCTAAGTATTAAAACCAGATATTTCTACATGCTACCTAGACAGCTTCATTTCATTGTTTCACAGGCACCACACGTCAAGATTTTCAAGCAGATTTTTACTTTCCACATACATGTTTTATTTTTTATAGGCATTATCTCAGGCATGACATTTTTTCCTCCCAGAAACTGCATGATATTTCAGTCATCACTGAGTTCTCCCTTATCTCCTATATAATTATTTACAATAAACTGTGGCATTTCTTTCTCTTACACATTTCTAGGTTTTATCCCTTTTGCTCCAAACTGATTGCTTTTGCTTTATTCATTCTCTTTCTCTACTTATCAACATTGCCTCCTGACAAGTCCCTGTATCCAATCTGTCTCTCTCCCAAGGCTGCCAATTATATTTCTAAAGGACATACCACATGATACTATATCTTTTCTTAAAAATGTCAAGATGATCTCCATTTCTCATAGATAAAATCCTATATTTTATGGACCTGCAGGACAGGGAGGTGAGGTGGAGGAACTGACAAAGGTGAAAGAAACATTTTTCCTTTAAAAGGCAGGATGACGAAGTAGTTAAAAGCTGAGATCTGGCAAGCTAGAAAACCTGTTGGAATCCTAGGTCTGCCACTTTCTCACTGTGTGCCCTGAGGCAAGCTATTTACTATTATTATTTTATTTTCTGAATCATTTCAGGAAGTTGCAGTTATGCTCATTTCCCCATTTTCAGGGTGTACTACCTAAAAATAATGATATTCTCTTACATAATCAAAGCACACTGATCAAAATTAAGAAGTTAACATTGCTACAGTACTATTTTCTAATTTATAGACCTGATCTGAAAATGGCCAATTGTCCTGCCCATGTTTTTTTTTTTTTTTTTTTTTTTTTTAGATTTTATTTATTTATTTATTTATTTGACAGACAGAGATTACAAGTAGGCAGAGAGGCAGGCAGAGAGAGAGGAGGAAGCAGGCCTGATGCGGAGCTCAATCCCAGGACCCTGGGATCACGAGCTGAGCTGAAGGCAGAGGCTTTAACCCACTGAGCCACTCAGGCTCATGATTTTTTAGAGCAAAAGAAAGACATTTTTATTTCCTCTGGTCTGGGATCCAAATTAGAATCAATTTATCATTTAGCTTTAATATTTTTCAATTAGCAATAACCGCGCCTCGGATAAACCTCCTTGGCTAGCTTTAATATTTTTAATCTGGAACCACTCCTCAACATTTACTTTTCATGAACTTGACATTTAAAAATGTATGGACCAGTTCGCCAGGACGCGGCGCGCGCCGGGCGGGGGTATCTTCGGGGGCGCGGGCGCGGGCGCGGCCTCCCGTTGGGCCTGGACTCCGCCGGGGCAGCCGGCCTCGGCCGCGGGGCCCGCCTCGCCCGGGCAGGCCCGCACCCCTGGGACCCCCGGCCCGCGCCCCCGCCCCGGGCACCCCCGATGACAGCTGGCGCGCGCAGGCCAGGCGGGTCGTGCCAGAGACGCGTTTTCCAGAGGGCAGCGCTCTGTTGACAAAGCGCCGCGAGTGCCCGAAAGTTGTGCGGCTGGGGCCGGGCGGGGGCCAGGGGCTGTGGGGGGCCGGGCGGCGCCGGCGTGAGCTCCGCGGTCTGCCCCCCGCGCTTCGTCTGCCCCCGCCAGGCGCCCGAGGGCCGAGTGCGCGCGACCGCCCGTCATCAGCCGGGGCCGCAGGGGCGAGGTGGGCACCAGCTGTCTGATGCAGCACCTGTACCGCCGGCCCGCGGACGTCGTGGGCGCCCCGAAGGGCGCGCTGGGCGCCAGCCTGGCCAACTCCCCCTACGCCACGCTGGCCTCCGCGGAAGGCACCGCTTCCAGATTGACTGACCTGCCCTCCCTGGTCCCGAGAAACAGTCCGGTCCTCTTTCCTGTGAGCAGCAAGAAGACCTCCAAGCTGTGGAACCACTTCTCCATCTGCTCCGCGGACCCCACGAAGGTCGTGTGCCTGCACTGCGGCCGCACCATCAGCCGGGGCAAGAAGCCCACCAACCTGGGCACCAGCTGCCTCCTACGCCACCTGCAGGGGTTCCACAGCGGCGTGCTCAAGGCCAAGGCGCCCCGGGCCGCGCGGGCTTCCTCGCCCGGCCCGCGGGGGCCCCTGAGCGCCCAGCTGCCCGGAGCCGCCTCCTTCGAAGACCCCAACGAGAAGTTCTACGATTCTCATCCCGTTGCCAAAAAAATCACGAGTCTCCTAGCTGAGATGATTGCACTTGACCTCCAGCCATACTCCTTCATAGACAACGTTGGCTTTAACAGGCTGCTCCAATACTTGAAACCTCAGTACTCTGTGCCCTCCCCATCCTACTTCTTGAGGACGGCCATCCCAGGGATGTACAATAATGTGAAGCAGGTAGTCCTGTCGCACCTGAAGGAGGAGAGCGGCGTGGTCCACTTCACGTCCGGGATCTGGATGAGCACGCAGACCCGCGAGTACCTGACCTGACGCTCACCGCCCAATGGGTCACTTTCGCGTCGTCGGCCCGGCCATACCGCGAGGACCACCATGGCTCGGCCCTGCTGGACGTGTCGCAGGTGGACTGCGACTACAGCAGCAGCAGCATCGGGAAGCAGCTGGAGGGCTGGTGGGGGGCCTGGGTGACGTCCAGCGGCCTGCAAGTGGGCATCACGGTCACCGACAACCCGAGCATCGGGAAGACGCTGAGCGAGGGGGAGCGGGCCGGCGTGCAGTGCTCCAGCCACACGGTCAGCCTGGTGGTCAGCGAGGCCCTCAAGAGCCAGCGCATGTTCCAGAGCCTGCTGAGCACCGCGCGGAAGCTGTGCAAGCGGGTGCAGCGCTCGCCCTGGGCCAAGGAGAAGCTGGTGGAGCTGCAGAGGGCCTATGGGCTGCCGCCGCACCACCTCCTGCAGGATGTCCCGTCCAGGTGGAGCATGTCCTTGCTATCTAGATAATTGGTGTGCGCAACTGGCAGAAAGGGATAGCCTTTACTGAGATGGAGAAGAATAAAGGACAGACAGCTTGGAGCATATTATTTTTCCTCCAGCATTAGTGGATAAGCACGCACTTTGGCAGTTGGGAAAATTTTGCAGTCCTTCAGGGTGACTTTCTGTGAATCCTCTACCTCATTGCTGTAAACTTTGTACTTACCCCCCGAAATTTCCTGTGATTCCTGTGACTGCCTGACACCTTGAGAGGGACTGGCATCTGGAACGCTAACAGTGACTTTTTGTATCCTTATTTATTCATGTTTCCTTATAATTCATATTTTACAAGTATCTGATAACCTATATTAAACATATTCCAGTTTTATTATTTTTTATTTTTTCATATTCTTGTTTTAAATAGCTATAATAATTTCTGTTTTACTCACCATCTCAATTATTTAAAATAGAAATGCACTAAAATATGCCGAAAGGAAATTTGTCAAAAAATTTCAATTATATCTCTTGGAATGGCGGGGGGGGGGGCAGTAGTAACTCTTGACAATATAATTTTTGCCAAATATTTATTTTCTGAAATTTTTAACTTTATAAGCAGTTACAATTCAATGATCAGAAAAAAGAAATGTACATTTTCTGGAACTTACTCAGATAATTATTATAATAGCAATTGAGCTTATTAACAAATATTGGTACCTGCTGCCTACCAGGCACTGTGGGATATAACAGATATTCTGTAAAACAGAATATTTAGGCTCATTAAGTTCACAAATATGTATCAAGCAGAGATAGAAATAGAAAGATAAGAAGATAGTAGGGAATAAGAGGTAGATGAATTTTAAGCAGAGTTCTAAATAACTGAAATACTGAGTCATGTATTATAGTCAGGCAATAATTGACCAAACCAAAAGTGGCAACTGCAAAGGTCTTGAGGTGAAAATTTGTTTGACTTATTCAAAGAGCATCAAGGAGATGAAGGTAGATGGTTTGTTCTGAAGAAGTGGGCGAAGACCCAGATTTCATTCAAGACTTTGGATGTTATTTTAAATGCGATGAGGAAGCATTGGAGTTTGTGAGTAGTTGTGAGAAGAAACGTGGAGTAACATGATGACTTACATGGCAGCTTTGCAGGAAGCCCAGCTTAAAGATGTTGGAAGCTTGTGAGGTGTCCGGTAAAAACAATGGAAAATTTCGGAGTTCAGAATGTATTTTTGAAACTAGATTCCAAAGGATAACTCCTGGGAAAAATAAGAATAGATGATGCAACTTGATTTGGGCCCTGAATGACAAGTTCAACAACCCAGTGTTGCTATATTATAGCTCTGCTAAGTGTCTACATGTGTCATTTCATTATATTTCTACAGCAACACTATGAGGAACATTCTATGTTACCTAATTTTTTTCCCTTTGGATAAGAAACTGAGATACAGATTAAATTAAAAGAAAGAAAGAAAAAAAAAGAAAAGAAAAGAAAAACCAGTACAAGGTCACAAAACTACTAAGTTGTAGAGAAGGAAGAAAATTCTCCAGGAGAACAAGTTGTTTTAAAATAGTAATAAGGAATGTTATATTCTATGGATCATGTAAAATATTTTTGCTGCCTTATTTCTTACCACATTGTTTAAAAAATCAAAGGATTTATAATATTTTATCCATTAGGGATATTGAAGATGTATTGATAAAATATAATTGATTGAAGAGAAATATCAACTTATTGATTTGTTCCAAGGTTCTCCATAATCAGAGACACCTCTGCAGAGATGCATTAACTGCATCTCTGTCCCAGGATGTCTAGATTCCATAATTTAAAATGCAATAGGGAAATTTTATTCAGAGAGATTATTGGTTCAACATCAAAAACTATTGCTTGCAGAAATGTACAGGCTCTAAGACCCATAAAGACATACATTTCTATATGTTAACAATAGATACTACTTATTGTGTGCTATTTGCTAGCCATTGTTCTAAGTGCTACCTGTTTATTGATTCACTTAATACTCATGGTAGCCTTAAGAGCTGCATAACTATTATAGGTCATTATAATTATTTCATTTTGCAAATGAGAAAACTAAGTTTCAGAGAGCTTAAACCATTTAGCGAAGGTCAGGCAACAAGAAAGTGGAAGAGTTAAATCTGAAGACAGTGTTGGAACTCTAGGGTCCATAAATCCCAAGCACTGTACAAAAGTTCTCTCCTGCTTTCCTGTTGCCTATCAAAGTGAAAAGTAGATTTAGTTATTACAGAATTATAATTTGTCACAGTAACTACAGTAATATTCTAGCAATTATAATATAAATGAATATATCTGATTTTGACTTGGAATTCCTAAAAGCATCCACAGGAACATGTCCTCCAACAGAATAACTTTTTTTATTTTTTTGTATTCCTCTGGAATTACTGGATACTGAGAAGGAAAGGGTCAGTGTGTAAGATACAGGGTACACCAGTCGGGTGCCTTATTTTGTTTAAAAACAAATTATAGTAACAATGCTGTAATTTTATAAATGTGTTATTTTGTGTACTCTCAAAATTTATATTTGAGATTGTTTTACTCTCTTAGTACTTTAGTTTCAGAAGAATCTAGTTGGTTATATGAAGTTGTGAATAAACCTGAAGTTACCCTTGACATCTTGTTTCATTTTTTTTATTCAAGTGTAGAAATTGTGAAAAGCTTATATTGCTTGACTAAGATTATCCAACTCCTAGATTACATTTTCTTGAGTACTCATTGTCATTTTTAAGATGTTGTGTGTTTGTGTTGTTTCATAGAACTTGTAAATACTGAAGACAAAAGATAATGCATAAAATGTCAAGAATATGAAAATAAATGGTCTGTGATCTCCCAAGTTGAAAAGCAGATATTCACATACCTTTTAACACACACATAAAATAATCTCAAATATCACAGCACAATAATATACAATGCGATGATTATTTTTTTTAAGGTAGATTAATAAAACTGAGAAAAAGTAATTGGCTATATTGGAGGTTAAGATAGGTTAAGATACCAAGCTTGTTTTCACTGGATATTTTTCTATTTAGAATTTATTTATTTATTTTTATTTTTTTTTTTAAAGATTTTATTTATTTATTTGAAAGACGGAGATCACAAGTAGGCAGAGAGGCAGGCAGAGAGAGAGAGAGAGGGAAGCAGGCTTCCTGCGGAGCAGGGAGCCCGATGCGGGGCTCGATCCCAAGACCCTGAGATCATGACCCGAGCCAAAGGCAGCAGCCCAAACCACAGAGCCACCCAGGCGCCCCTCTATTTAGAATTTATGTTTCAGGGCGCCTGGGTGGTTCAGTGGGTTAAAGCCTCTGTCTTTGGCTCAGGTCATGATCCTGGAGTCCTGGGATTGAGCCCCACCTCGGGCTCTCTGCTCAGGGAGGAGCCTGCTTTCTCCTCTTTCTCTGCCTGCCTCTCTGCCTATTTGAGATCTCTGCCTGTCAAATATATAAATAAAAAAATCTTTAAAAAAGAAAGAAAGAAAGAAAGAACTTACGTTTCAAGAACAGCCTGCATTTTTCAATATTTAGTTAAAAAAATCCTAAGAAATTCATAAAATGATCATTTTATAATAAGTTATTATGAACATTAACAAAAAATGAGTTCTAAATAAATGCAATAAAAAATATATTCACAAACACTAGTCTAGGTTTTACCCTGTTCATTATATTCTCATAGTGCTATTGTTATCGACACAGAGAGACTGAGTAACCTGCTCAGAGTGCAGAAATTGAACTAATAAAGACTGACAACAGTTTCTTAAAATATGACAATCAACCATTTAAAAATAGCAATTTATTTTGCTCTTCTCTATTTTTTCCAATTATCAAAATTAATAAGTATATCTAACAGTTATCAAGTGCTAGTAATGATCACATTTATGCAAAAGAAAACTATTATTATTCCTAAGAAAACTGAAGTTCAGACAATTTGGGAAAAAAAAAGAAAAAAACAAACCTATTAATATCCAGTCTCCTCACTGAGCCCATATTTAAACATTGATTTCTCTTGCTTTTCAATAGTTATTTATATGCTTCTCAATAGTTATTTTATATGATATTTTATTTTTTACATTACTTTAAATAAATTTTTTATATTTTATATTGTAATGGTGTTATTATATACTGCATAGTGTCTAGTATTTTATAATTTTACTTTTAGTCTACTATTATAAACATTTTCTTTATGATTAATCATGGTCCATGTAGTTGATATGCCATGATTTAATTTTTTTTTTTGGTGGACATTGACATAAATAATTAGATAGATATATTAAAAGAAAGTCCTTCTGTATTTTTGTTTTATAAAATATGTTTGTTTATCCCATCTCACTTTTCCAAAGCATCTGAGAAGACTGAGTTACAGGTTTTACCCTTAGGCATTTTTGTAATTCATTCTCTCCTTCACCATATGATTTCTTCCTTTTTACAAAATCCTGCTTCCACCAGTAATATGTGATTGCCAAATTTCTTTTCCTAGCTCTGGTCTTTCTCCTAAGTATTAGAACCAGATATTTCTACATGCTACCTAGACGGCTTCATTGTTTCACAGGCACCACACATCAAGATTTTCAAGCAGATTTTTACTTTCCACATACATGTTTTATTTTTTATAGGCATTATCTCAGGCATGACATTTTTCCTCTCAGAAACTGCATAATATTTCAGTCATCACTGAGTTCTCCCTTATCTCCTATATAATTATTTACAATAAACTGTGGCATTTCTTTCTCTTACACATTTCTAGGTTTTATCCCTTTTGCTCCAAACTGATTGCTTTTGCTTTATTCATTCTCTTTCTCTACTTATCAACATTGCCTCCTGACAAGTCCCTGTATCCAATCTGTCTCTCTCCCTAGGCTGACAATTATATTTCTAAAGGACATACCACATGATACTATATCTTTTCATAAAAATGTCAAGATGATCTCCATTTCTTATAGATAAAATCCTATACTTTATGATATGAGAAAGGATAATTACACTTTTCACTAGGAGGAAAAAACCCAATTTTATATAGTGCCTTTGGTTATAAAAGGCAAATCAGATATGAAGGATTTAGACAAACACAGAAAGTATTGCACTGATATAATGATTTTGTTAAATAAATTTTGATTATCTCCTTAGAAGCGAGGTTAACAAGGCCTGGAAACCCTGGAACTGGAGAAAAATCCAATAATCAAGAAGGGTAGAGTTGAGTTGGCTTAGACAAGGGTCAGAATAAAAAGTAGAATTTTCAGAAGGAAAAGAATAGGAAAAAATATCCATTGATGCGAATGGTCACTTAACTTTGCCTGTGATTTTTTTTAACAACTTCTCTACTGTATATTTTTAGCACTGTTAATTTATAAAACCTTTATTGAACATCAGGAATTTTTCTAGGTTCCTATAAGAGTCAACCAAATTGGCAAAACAAAAACAGAAACAAAACAAAACAAAAACAAACAAATGGCAAGATTTCATTTCTTTTGATGGCTGCATAGTATTCCATTGTGTATATATACCACATCTTCTTGATCCATTCATCTGTTGATGGACATCTAGGTTCTTTCCATAGTTTGGCTATTGTGGACATTGCTGCTATGAGGAAGTTGTGATGCAACATGGGGGCTTAAGTGGATACGAGAAGAATAAATGAAACAAGATGGGATTGGGAGGGAGACAAACCATAAGTGACTCTTAATCTCACAAAACAAACTGAGGCTTGCTGGGGGGAGGGGGTTTGGGCGAAGGGGGTGGGATTATGGACATTGGGGAGGGTATGTGCTTTGGTGAGTGCTGTGAAGTGTGTAAACCTGGTGATTCACAGACCTGTACCCCTGGGGATAAAAATATATGTTTATAAAAAAAAAATTAAAAAAAAATATTAAAAAAAAAAACAAAAACAAACAGTACTCTCAGGGAGCTTACATTCAAATAGACTATTTAAAAAAAGGTATACAACTTCTAAGATACATCTTCAAACATCTCACTTTCTATACTTAGTTATAAATAATTAATACCAATAGGAAAGTTAAATTTTTATATTTATTGACAGCTCAAAGAAATGCATATATTCTTTTGATTTTCCAGAACAAGCTGCTAGTCTAGCTGAACATAGCCGTTAGTGTTTATCAACACTCATGTATGATTTCTCACCCACACCCTACATACACACACAACATACACACAAAGACACCTGAAAAGAATATTGTTACCCACATATATACAGATATTTTTCTATTTGTTGAATTTCTGAATCCAAAAATATCTGGGTGATAATAGGTGTTATGGGAGAATAGCTTGGTGAAGGAAGAATATGGATTTTGTAGTAACAAACTTCAGTTCCTGTGTGTCATTGAACAAATTACTTAGCTGTCCTAATTCAACAGTTCTCAAGCTGTTTAGGTTCTTAAGACTCTTTTATACTTTCAAAAATTATCAAGAACTCCAAAGACTTTTTCTTCATGTACAGTATATATGTTGATACTTACATGTCACATTTTTCACACTACCATATTTATTCTTACTCATATAACTGTAATAGTAAGGATAGTTGGGTCTTTTCCCATTGTCTTTTCTAGGACAATCTTGAAAATCTAGAGGATAATTTGGGACTTTGGAAACCAACAATTCAAAGGTTAAGAGATTAGAAAAGGGTAAAGAAACTAGTGTTGATTCACGGGGGTTAAATCTAA
Organism: Mustela nivalis; assembly: GCF_964662115.1. Classification (NCBI taxonomy): domain Eukaryota; kingdom Metazoa; phylum Chordata; class Mammalia; order Carnivora; family Mustelidae; genus Mustela; species Mustela nivalis. Next base: position 318,872 of record NW_028136259.1, on the reverse strand, counting down.
CAAGCTTGCACTTAAATAATTATTTGTTGAATTCCTGCTGCTGAAAAATGCTTATAACTGGAAAGACAAAATGTGGAATGCATGGTAAATCAGGACTGCTTTCCATCCATGTTTCAGGTAGAGCCGAGGAGAATAGGGTGAGGGCAGGGTAGATGAGATGTTGAGAATATTGACAGGGAGCAGATGTTCAAATCTGTTGAGAAAGTCATTGCTTTCAACTGTCAGTTCTTTATGATCTGGAGTCTGAGCAAGTGCCTCCAGATTTTCCTGAATGTACTAAAGGAAAATTCGAATACAGATGTTTGTTTTTGTAAAACACTTCACCTTATATATTCCATATTTATCGGCTTGTCCATAGTTCAGAGGGAAAGTTTTATTCAAATGAAAATGGCCCAGATAAAATCTGGATTTGGGGATTTTTACTTATGGTTACATTTCCATATATGTACCTGCTCAATTTAACCCAATAACGGGGAAAAGGAGGACAACTATTTTTTGTCTGCATTGACTTCTGAGATCTGATCTCTTCTGAGATATGGTACTGATTAAGAAAGGTTTTGAACCATTTGGAATGCATTACTAAGCAATGTTATGAAGTATCTTTTCTTAAGAGCTCTAGGAACATGGCAGAAAACTATTTTTCTTTGTATATCAGACGGGAATGAACAGAATCAAAGATCCTAAACCCTTTGTATAAGGAAGTTTGTGGGTAAGGGCTTTAGTGCATTATTCTGAGGAGAGGGTACACAGCTGTCGTCAGATTTTTCAAAAGGGTAAGAAAACCTCACAAAAAACAACAGACACTCGGTGAACACAAAGTCTCTTCAGTGCTATAAGTGCATAACTATGCTTAAATAGATTTACAAAAAATAAGTAAGCTAGTAAATAGGAAGGAATGGTTTGTGTGCATGGGACTTTTCAAAAAAGTAAATATTTATAAATAACACGTTTCCTTAGAGCACCTGACATTGTGGCAGATTTTTATAATTTAAAGAGGAATTTTATTTACTTTATTTACTGCAAAAAAATATAGAAGTATATACTTGCCACTAACAATTTCTTTATTATGTTTTTCAATTCTTACAAAAAGCTGTTCATTTTCATTGATTACTGATGGTGGTCTAACACTGCAATACTCTGACAGAGGGGACAACAACAAAACTGAAGATAGGTCTTGTTTTCCTGTTGTATTCTTTTGAGAAACTATGTGCCATTGTACAGAAATCATTTTTTTTTCTGAACACAAGGAGTGAAAGCATCAGTTAAATAACTTAATAATCTTTTTTTTATTTTTTAAAGATTTTTATTTATTTATTTGACATAGAGAGAGATCACAAGCAGGCAGAGAGACAGGCAGAGAGAGAGGGGGAATTAGGCTCCCTGCCAAGCTGAGGGTCAGACCTGGGGCCTGATCCCAGGATACTGAGATCATGACCTGAGCTGAAGGAGGAGGCTTAACCCACTGAGCCAACCAGGTGCCCCTTAATAATCTATTCTTAAAGGTGATGTATTTCACACTGTTCACATTGACCCAAAGAGCGGAGTTTTATAAATCTTCAGGAAAAAAGATATTACACAGTGAAGTCTGAATAGTTAAAATCCACACTTAGAGACTTTTGTATATGTCAATCATATTTATAAGACTAGAAGAAAACGCTATTACTCTCCTCTTAAATTTGTCCATGTTTATTAAATGTATTTAACATATTTTCTCATATATAACTCTGATAGCTTGACCTAACCTTGCAATAGAACCTTTCAAATACTGATTTAATATTCTTTCAAGAATATAGTAGTATTTTACATCATTATATCTTAGGGTCTGGGAGGAGGACATAACAGTGGAGGCAACACGTTTTTTTAAAGTTTCCCACATCTTGATTTACCTCATACCTGAAACACAAGCATATCTTTGGAATTCAATAACCCAGTCTCTTTGTACTTCTTCAGATTTGATGTATTGCTTTGGTGGTATTGACTACCCAGAGTTTCCATTAATTAACTTTACAGAATTTGCGATTTGCCGTAGGTTTCCATTTAGATTTGTTAACTCCATTAGAATTGTTTTAGTGTCTAAAGTAAGTAGGATAATGAAGTTTGATAAGATAAAGCCCCATACTCTAGTAAATCTAATGTATCATTGCATACTATTTTATAAGTGTGATTTCTAAAACTTCAACTATACTGTAAACAAAAATTCACAAATTCTCTTCACTGAACAATTACTTGCTAAAAAGTTACAAATCATGCCAATTAATCCAACCACATTCATTTCAGGTTAATTTTATCAGGACATTCAACATGTTTAAAAATAATGCCTAATGCCTGATAAAGATGCCAAATTATGCATTTCAAGGGCACAAAAATGAGTGATATGGTCCTCAGCCTCAAGAACATTATCTGCTACAAAATTTAGAACACTTCATAAATAACATGTTGTAGAGACTAGTAAAATCCATGACTGAATTGCAAAGTGGTAGAAGAGCTCAAGATATTAGGCAATACTGTATCAACAAATAATTATAAAATTTCATTTTTATGGTGCTGGAGAATGATTTAAGTCATGTGACATCTGTCCATACTTTTTGACTATACTGAACACATTTTATAAGATGTGGTATTTGCCTGTCTCTTTGAATACATTTTCTATTACTTTTTCCCCATATTATGTTCCAGCAGCATATATCTTCTTTCTGGAACTCAAATAGGCTTCATTCTCATGTCAGAGTCTTTGCTAACTGCTGTAACCTCTCCCTGGAATACATTCCAACTTTACCTCCACCACCAGAGCTACCATGGCTGTTAACCATTCATCATTAATGTCTTTTTTTTTTTTTTTTACAGATTTTATTTATTTATTTGACAGACAGAGATCACAAGTAGGCAGAGAGGCAGGCAGAGAGAGAGAGAGAGGGAAGCAGGCTTCCTGCGGAGCAGGGAGCCCAATGCGGGGCTCGATTCCAGGACCCTGAGATCATGACCCGAGACAAAGGCAGCAGCCCAAACCACTGAGCCCCCCAGGGGCCCCATTCATCATTAATGTCTTAATTCAAATATGATCCCTTTGACAGGAATGTGTTGACCACCCTATTTAAATTACTCTCTTGAACTGTCTTATATTTTAGCTTCTTTTAGTCATATTCCCCTCTTATTATTACCTATTACCCCCTTTCAATTTTTCATATCACTTTTTACTAGTCATTTTATATTTTATTATATTTATTTATTCATTTATTGACTGTATCCTCCTCCATTAGAGTATAAGCCCCATGGTGACACACTCATGTCATTCTTCATTGTTCTAGCTGCAATGCTTAAACCAGTGCTCAGTATGTAGTAGACATTTAACACTATTGACGAATTTTACATAAAATATGGTTGAGGAATTCACTGCATAGAAGAGAGTTTTGTTTGACATTTTTTATATTAAAACTAAACACAGATCTAGTGTTTTTCTTATTTAAATCTCCATAATTTTTTAAACGAAGAACCTTAAATCCATTTCCCTATATGTACCCCAATGAGATTTTTACAAACAGCACTTAACAATACATACAGGTCTTGAAGATGTATTTTTTTTTAAAGATTTACTTATTCATTTTTAGAGAGACAGAGACAGAGAGGGCATCTGTGTGAGCAGGATGTAGGTAGGTATCGAGGGAGAAAGAATCTCCAGCAGCTTGGAGCCCTACTAGGGGATCAGTCTCAGAACTCTGAGATCATGACCTGAGTCAAAACCAAGAGTTGGATGCTCAAACAACTGAGCCACCCAGGCGCCCGACATCTTGAAAATATTTAAAGGATTTGAAAGGCTGGAGGATTTAAGAAAAGCAGAGGAAGAAAACTCTATCTAGTGGGCATAACTTATGGAAAAGGGAGAGAACAAAGTAAGAAACAGCAAGTAGCTGAAGTAGGCAGGATCATAGGGTGTGTACAGTAAAATAATGACAGGACTAAAGAGAAGACAGAAGATAGGTGGATTAAATTATTTTAGGCTAGTGGGGCACCTTGGTGGCTCAGTGTGTTAAACCTCTACCTTAGGCTCAAGTCATGATCTCAAAGTCCTGGGAAAGAGCCCGGCATTGGGCTCTCTGCCAGCAGGTAGCCTGCTTCCCCTCTCTCTCTCTGCCTAGCTCTCTGCCTACTTGTGATCTCTCTCTCTGTCAAATATGTAAATAAAATCTTTTAAAAAATTATTTTAGGCTAGGATTTTGAAGGGGTGGGGGGTGGGAGTTTGGGGTACTAGGTGGTGGGTATTATAAAGGGCACGAATTGCATGGAGCACTGGGTGTGGTGAAAAATAATGAATACTGTTATGCTGAAAATAAAAAATAAATTAAAAAAATTATTTTAGGCTAGCATGCTAAATTTTACAGAGGTGCTATTTGAATTTAGGAATAAAAAATGGATAGAACTTAAGAAAAGGTTATTTTATGTATAAGAAGTTTGTGAGCCTAGAACAGAAGTAGAAAAACATCCTGCCATTAACTCATTCTGAGCTCAAATATTGAAGGAATGTACCTTTCATGCCCAGCATGACAGCTGTATTCATTCTTATCAAACTCTACCGAGAAACCCTGTTCTAATTCCCTTTACTATATGAATTTCTCTCTACATCTCCCTTGATACTTATTTTTGTTTTTATAGGATTCTTATTTTATAGCACAATTTATAGTATTTGTTTAATTTTTGAAAAGCTTTTCCTGTTTAGAATCAAAATATCTATGTAGATACAAAATGTCCTTCCTGTTTAGGATCAAAATATCTATGTAGATACAGAATTCTCCTTTTTAGTATCATATCTCTGACAGTGACTAAAATCAATCATCGTATCTTATAGTTAGACAAAGGGCTCATCCTCACCATCTCTTTCCTTCCTCCCTGCCCCCCTTCATACACATACTTTCTACTATGCTCTGTTCTGATCTTGACATGGTTCTTTGTCTATGATTATATGAATATTATCCTTTACATTATTTCTCTGGGAAAAGCATTTTTGCTTGATGAGTTTTTAAAGTTTATGCCACAATCCCTATTATAAATTTTCTCTCCTTCCACATGCTAATTACATTAAACCTAATGTTTTCATGAACATATTTCTCTTCAAGAAATTTCATCTCTTTGGGAATTTTTTTTTTTAACGAAAACACTGGGAAACCATCCCAAGATTCCCACTAGAGCAATGTGACCCTCATGGTTGCCTCATCTTCACGGGGATATTTTCCTAGAATTACTTTACTGACCTTGATTCAAATACCTATTTGTGGTGTTCCATATTAGTATTTCCTAGTTTATAGCCAGTTGTGTTAGAATGACATTGGTATATTAATATTCTTAATTTTTTATCTTGACCACATCAGAAATTATATATTCTTTAAATAAAACCAGTAGAATAGGTTCATTTTAATGGCATAAAACATTAAGGAAGACTGTAACTAACACACACACAGGCACACACACAAACACACACACACTAAACTAGTAGACAACTTAAAAGCTGATTAAAATTAATGGATTTGGCTTAACACCGGTATGGAATATACAATGCAACCAATTTTTAAATGGTGATGTAACAGCTTATACAATATGTATCATTTTCATAATTTTAAATTTAAAGTATTTATTTGAACAACATAAATATGTAACTTGCCCTAATTTATGGACCATGATATACATGTGCTTTAAAAACTAGACAAAATTTAAGCTCCCTTTACTGTCTTGAGCATCAAAAAATATTAGAAAAAAAGAAAGAATGAAAAATTAGGAGAAAATTAAGAAATAGATTTTGGAGATTCACTTCTGGCATGATAGAGTAAGGAAATCAAAAAAATTTTCCCCCCAAAGCAACTATGAAGTTGGACAAACAGATCAACCCTGCTGATGCTCTGGAAATAGACCAATGACATTGAGCAAGCTGAGAAGTGTTTATTCAGGAAAACTACTGAACTTCATTCAGGTAAGAATAGCCTGAACTGTGTGGAGTTCCTGTTTGGAGCTGCTGCCGTCCCCCCATCTCTGCTGGTATACGAGTTCAAAGTAGGCAAGGAAGGCTGTGAAAATCAGCAGCCTGCCAGCCACTGCTGAAATGGTCTCACTTTACTTACCAGCAATTCCACTTTTAGGAATATATCCACTGTAAATGAAAAGGTGCACAAAGAGACTTGTATGTGAATGCTCCTAATGGCATTATTAATAATTGTTGAAAAAAAACTCAGTAAATTCAAATAGTAAGTATTTGTTTATGAAAACATAAACAAATGTGACATATCCATATAATGGAGTACTAGTCACCAATGAAAATGAACAAAGTATGGACATATGCTGCAACATGGACATGGCTCAAAACATCATGCTGAGAGAAATAAACCAGATACAAAAGTCTGTCCATAGTATTATTCAATGTATATGAAATCCCAGGAAAAAAACACATTTATTGAGACAGAGAGCAGTGTACAGTGTTTAACTGGTAGTTAGGCATGGATAGGAGTTACCTGCCAGTAGGATTGAGGGAAATTATTTTGGTGATGAAAAGCTCTAAAACTGGATTATGGTGATGGTGACACAATTTTATAAATGAATAAAAATCACCTAATTATATACTTGCAATTAATGAAATTTTATGGTATGTAAATTGTATCTTAATAAGGCTCTGCAAAAATAACCATTGTATTAAAAACAACCACTATGCCAATTTAGAAAGTAGGACCACATTTTAAAGCAATAGAGGTGATTTTAAAAAATCTTCAAATTTTTCTTTAGTAATAAAACACATGGTAATATTGAAAATATGTTCAGTAAAGAAAAATAAATGGATTACATTCCATACTCTGTTAGATGCTCATAAAGAATATATTCTGTTTTAACAGGAAGCTTAGACTGAAAGAAGCCTTTAGTACTATAACAGATATACTGGAAAAACAGAAATTAATTATAATGGAGCTTAACACTACATGTGCATTCATACCAAACATTAGTGTATTATTAAGTGGTTTGTTAATTTTGGTTTTGTTTTTGATTCATAAAAAAACTACTTAGAATTAGTCACTCCTAAAATGAACTCAAAATACATGAATATCATAACATATTGATGCATATTTTTCAAATCTGATAATAATCCTAAAAATATGCATGATATTTCCAATATGTTTTGAAGAAATTTTTAAAACCACTAATGGCAAAAATTAAATTTTGGTAATAATCCTGAAGAAAGACTAACTTTTCTTTCATAGAAAAACAAATTGTAATATAGTTTTCATATGAGGCAAACACTATAGAACATATAGACAAAAATGATGACCAAAAATATATTAGAAATATGGCAGGATAGTTTAAAAAATGTTATTTTATTATTCTGAATAATTATCATCATATTTGTCAGTTATTTAGAAATTTATAACACTAGGATTTGTTTTTTATTAAATAAACATGTATAGTACTGTATTCATAGTTTTCTATTTTTCTTTAAACATTTCCCTCTTGTAATTTGTATAAGCTTCATAACCTACAAAATCTCCATCTGTCTCTTTACCCTTAATGACATTCCAAAGTCTGTGATGCTATTTGTACCAGTATCAGAAAATAATTGATGATTAATAATAATTAATGATTTTCTGAGTCTTGGTCTCTACCACTAGAGTCAAACCCTGAGATTACTATTATTTCTCTTCCTAAGATCTGAGCTCCTCTCTATTTCTCATGGTATAGAACCCTCAGCTAGTATGAGGCAGTCCTATTTGGCACAACCCAACTGTTTGCCTCCCAGATCATAGTTTTAGAAGAACAAAACTCTCTTAACTCTCTACTTGGTGCAAAGTAACCCTACGTTTTTCTCATGTAAAGCTAAACCTTTCCTTCTTGCAAGAAATAAAGGGAAATTGACCTCTTCTTCCTTCTATTGTGTTACACACTGCTAAGGAAAATTAGGCTATGTTAAAACTTACTGAGAAATTCTACAACACACAGTATTGAATTAACCAAATATAATAATGGCCTAGTTTGAACATTAGAAAGTTTCCCCTAACCACATTCCCATCTCTATATCCCATTCCCTATCATCTTAGTAACCCTTGATTGGAATCCTTGGGTACAGGAAATATTCATTTTGGTGTTAATAATAATAATACTCTTTTATTTTAAACCTATATCGTTTTGAATTAGTTATCTCAAATCTCAAATTTATTTTTTTCCTGCCTCTGTAAGAAGCTTAAAAAAAAAAAAAAAGAATCTTGCCCTGCCAGCAGTTAAATTAACTGACGTCCTTGGTGTTCATCTACATCTATCTATTCGATTCGCCTCTAGGCTTTTGCCAGCTGTTACAAGTTCTGCCTCATGGCTCACGCTTGACATTGCTGTTGGCATGTAGCTCTTCTTTCATTGTCACAGAGGTATTGCTCCCCCTGTCACTGCCAATCTTCCACTGCAGTCCTCATGTCATTGCTAGGACAGCTCTCACAGAAGTGACTGAGGCACTCTTCTACTTAAGAGACTCTACTGCTCTCTTACTGTCTTCCGTCTTCCTAAGTCAAGAAACTCATCTTATCCCCTGGTCAGGAGATATTTGAGTGTCATCAGACATCATGTGCTAGAAGATATTCTTCTTTTGTGTCCTTAGTGAGCAAGCATCTCTATTCTCATTTCAGGTAAGTTTCCTCATTCATCTACAAGCACTATCTAATAGGGTGGAGTGGTCCTGTCCATTCCTGACACTTATTAAAGAGATTTTACCTCAAATCTTAACCCTACATCTTTCCATGTATTTTTTTTTCCCCTTATGGGAAGTCTATCTGGTATACATGGACTACCTAGAAATCATGATGGCCCATGCATGCCTCCCCGTGGAAATGCAGAACAGTTTCTTTCCTGGGGCCAGAAAAAGAAAATGTGCACTTTATTTCAAGGGTGGCATCTGTGCTTTAAAAATTTTTATATCTCCACAGAAAGCATTATTTTGTCTCACTTACAGTATTTATGTATATACCAAACATATATATATATAATATGAATCAATCTTATTTATAAATCAATTATATTTGTATAAGTACATATGAGATACCTAAGTAGAAAATCTCACAAAACTCTCTCAATAATGTTTCTCACCTTATTTAAGCCTTTCACTAATCCACAATTAAAATTTTATCACCTCCTATATAAGAAAATATTATTGATGTTTGGACACATTCCACAGTTGGTTCTCTAAGTCTCTAAGTCTCATGATACTTACTAAAATTACATGATACATATTAAAATATCAGAAATAAATCATTGTTATAAAAATAAAAATAAAATCCTAGAGATCGGTTTTAAAAACTGAGATCAATTTTATAAGCCTATTTATCGATTTTAGAGAGTACAAGAGCACGTGTGAGTGGAGTGAAGGGAGAGACAGGGGCAGAGAATCTCAAGCAGAGTCCTTGCAAAGCAAAGAGCCCAACACGGGGCTCTGTCCCATGATCCATGAGATCACAACCTGAGCTGAAATCAAGAGTTGGTGCTCAACCGACTGAGCCACCCACACACTGCTAATTAGTTTTAAAATTTTAATAATAGTGGTTTTTTTTTAGATTTTTACAGACGAAAGACATTAATTAAAGACACTTACGGACATATGAAAAAGTACAAAGAACACATTATCAATATCTAAAATTCCATTTCATAGATATAACCATTGCTAATTTCCTCTTCCAGGTAGATTCATACCTGTACCCACAAATATTCCCAACAACTAGAATCTTACTGAAACTACTTATTTACATACTTAGTGCAACCATTTTTTTTATATTTAAGTATTGTGAGCTTTTTCTTCATTTATTTAAATTCTTCCAAGTCACAGCTTTAAAGAACAAATGCTATGGATTTTTTAATTCATAAAGTAATAAGGTATCATTTAGAAATATGTGAGGAATAAGAAAGGACCAAAGCTAGAGCTAATTTAAATTAACAGAGATAAAATTAAAAAGCAAACACTTTAACTCTATAGATGAATCTCCTATTCCCAAATTGTAACTACCTTTCTAAGTGCAGGCAATCTTCATAATCCAAATAACGTTGGGTGGTGTATTGAAAGACTGCATCAGAATTTTGAAAATGGAACAATTTTCACAGCCATTTGCCTTCAGATTATTTTTTCTAAAAAACAACATAATGGAAACTTAGCTAAAATGTCTAAGTCTTCCACCTTGAGGGAGAATTATATTAGGGTTCTCCAGAGAAACAGAACCGATAATGCAAATTTATGGAGAGATACAAAAATTGGCTCACATGGTTATGGAGGCTGAGGAGTCCCATAATGTGTGATGTGTGTTCTGGAAATCCAGGAAAGTTGGTAGCATACTTCAGTTGCAACTGAAGTTCTGAGAAACAGGGGAACTAGTGTTGGAGTCCAAAGACTAGGCCAGGGGCTCCGTTGTCAGAAGAAGATGGATGCCCCAGCTCAGGCAAAGAGAGAGAGAAAACTTGCCCTTCCTTTGTCTTTTTATTTCATTCAAGCTCTCAGTGGGTTGGATAATGCCATCCACATTGGTGAGACTGGTTCTCTTAACTCAGTCCACCAAATCAACTGCTAATCTCTTCCAGAAACACCTTCAGAGACACACTCAGAAAAGCATTTCATGGGCTATTTGGGTATCCTTTAGCCCAGTCAAGTTGACATATAGAATTAACCATCCCCAGGATTAAGCTTAATACTTGAAAAAGCTTAGATGATACCTGTACCTACCCACTCACTTCATTCAGGGCAGATACCTTCTGTTCCCCTCTAAGGTCAACTACAGTGCTTTGGGGAGCTCTGCTGTGGAAATTTAAAAAGTAACCTTAATCAATATTGATGAAGCCCTTTTCTGTATATAATATTCCTTAATCTAAGCCAACTTTTTGACTATGAGAAAATAACAATTAAGGAAAATTAATTTTCAGAAAAAGGAGTGTAATCTATCAAGGAAATTGGTTCTCACTGAAGCAGAAATAAGTCTGGAAATAAGCTAGTACTTTGAAAATACTGTAAGTATATAGTTATATTATGTATTCATATATTTATATTATATAGTATAAATATATGCTTAAATATATAATACATATTATATACCTAGTTATATAAATATATATAATGTATATAATATATAAGAAATATTTAATTAGTATCTTAAGTGAGAACACAAAGTATTTGTAAGACAGGAGTATTCAGCTACAAAGACAGAAAAATTGCATTTTTAAATTAACCAATGTCTTTGACATTTATGGAGAAAACTGTTAGTAGGGTTTGTCTACGAGGCATATGTTAATTTAGATTTCAAGGAATGAGGTAGGGAAGGGCATCTGAAATGAAAACAGAAATAGAACTGGGAAATAGCACAAAAAACGACCAGTGAAAGAACAGTCAAGGAAAAGAGGCTGAAAATGAAAAGTTATTGGCCTGCCTGAAAACCCATTAAAAAAAAAAAAGGCCACTTTGGTGGGTGAGAGCAATATTGGTAGAGGAAATCAAAGAGGAAGCCTGGGGTTAGACTCTAGGAACTTGCAGGTCCCGTAAGAATTTGAATCTTCTTACGACTAATGGTACATCACTGAAGGAAAAAGGAAAGGATCTGATTTGTGGAAAACAGACATGAGGAAGGGCAACAGTGGAGTCTATTTAGGAAGCTAGTTTTTTTTTTTTTTTTTTAAAAAGGAAGCTAGTTTTTAGCCAGTTTAAAAGGAGACAGTAATTTAGACTAGAAGGGGCAGTGGAGATCAAGGTGAATGCCAGCTATATGTAGAAACAGAATTGGTAGGAATTTTCGGTGACTTGGTTATAGAGAAGGTATCAACAAATCAGAATAGGAAATTCAGGAAGATAATCTGTTATTTAGAGAAATTTGGTAAATTATAAAGATGATAATTCAGATCCAAGATGCAGAAATTAACCTCAGTGGATTGGAACAATTGACTCATGATTTGGAAAAATAAATTATACACCCATCTGACATTACTTATATATCTCAGATGTATGAAATATTAAAGGTTTAAATTTTATAGCTACTGGAGAATATAAAAGATAATTTTTATAAAATTAGGTAAATCAAACCTTTCTAATTGTGACATAAACCCAGAAGCCACATGGGAAAACCTGGGCAGAACTGTATATGTACAGACTAAAAACATCTGTACAGCAATAAACACCCCAAAGTTGAAAGAATGGAAATACCTCAACATATATGGCACCCAAAGGATCTCTTTTTATAACATATGAGCTGAATGTAATCAAGTACATGAAAATAAAAATGATAGGAAAAAGCATAATCAATTGTATGCCTGTGATATGTGTGCTAAACATGTCATGTACATTATTTATTCTGTTCTTTACAAACATCTATCTATGACATAGGAACTATTTGAATCTTCACTCTACAGGTGAGGAAACTGAAGCTCAGTATGGTTAAGTGATCTCCTCAGGATTACACAACCATGGTATTCTGGATTTCATGCTTATACAGCAGTTGTGAAATTAAATTTAATGCTCTGCTTTATATTCTGCTCTGGCATATTATACTATACTGTTAAATCCCATCTTATCCTTTCCTATCTCATCTTATTCTATACCATATTCAACTCTACTGTGCTGTACTAAAGACCCTATAGTATACTATTCCAGCTTCAACATGGTTGAAAGCAAAAATACTTCTTTTTATAACATATACATATGATATCTCTCCTACCCATTGGGAAAAAGTGTATTTCCTATTTCTAATATATCCTCTGTGTCTATGTCACACACACACACACACACACACACACACACACAGAAACATTGCCTAATATTTGCTAGCAGCACGATAGAGATTATTTAATGAGTAATAGCTTTTTATTAAATTGTGCTGAGCACTGTTTATTATGATTGTATATTTTGAACATGAATTCACTTTTATATATCATAACAATAAATGATATGCACAGATAGTCTGAAGGCAGGCAGTCCAAGAAAATAATTATTCTATCTTAAGATGTTTTATTGACTTGATGAACTAAAAAAAAATTAATATACTCCTCAATAATAAATGCATTGCTCTCCTGAAGTGACAACATTCCTCACTATAAAATTATTAATTTACTGGCTTCATAATGATTTTGAAATCATCATTTATACACTACAGTGCTGCATAAGCATTTAAACATTACTAATTATTTTATGATCAGATTAAAGAGCACAGTTTTTATTACTTGAATGAATGTACTTCTACAATTTATCACCGAACTCTTAAAATATTTATCCTACACTCAACAGAAATACTTTATTACATGTAAATATTCTCTAGAGGAAATAGACAGACTAATTATAGTTCAGCTTCAACAAAAATAGAAATGAAAATGGAACTTAATAGTTTTGTCCTTATATTTCCTTTACATAAAAGGGAGAAGCTAGCTGGGTGACTTGGCTGTCATGTGCTGTGAGACTGATCACCTTACCAGGTAATTTATTAGGTCCTCATCAGCAGAATCTATTGTTGCTCCAACCAAAACATTTGATTTGGCAGAAGCAATAGATGCAAAGCCTCGCATTTATGAGTTTACTAGAGATGTACTTTTTTAATTTAAAAGAAATATGCTTTGATTGATAGCTCAAGGTTGGTCTATAAAAAGATTTGGGAGATAACTGTTCATAAGCATTTCTTAGGCTTATATATTTGGATTTAAATAACCTTCCCTAATGATCCTGTTTATAACTGTTGCCAAGTATTTAAAATTTATAATAAAAACACAGTATTCTTTTGAAGTAGAATCCCTCCTGTTTTATGGCATCAATTTCTGGCATGAGGCCAACAAATTGCTGTTTGAATATAAATAGATTTCTTCCAATAGCTAAAATTGTCAAAAGTATTTTCATTTTTGGTGGTCTAGCAAATATTATTATATGACAATACTCATAATGTGCCTGATGCTGTAAGATAGTGTAATATTATTCTAACCTATGGAATGAGAGATGAGTTAAACAAGTCTGTAAAATACCATTTGATGTCCTCCAGTGGCCACATGAATTACAACAACATAAGAGATATAATTCTTTTGGCAGAGCATCCTATTTAGTTTCTTTATGGCATGTTATTTTTCCTGGGCCTGATGCAGTTGAGGACAGAACTGAGAACAAGGAAAAGCTAAAGTCTTCACGATACGTATCTGATTGGTTGCTTGAAGAACTCAAACACTGTACATGTGTTGTTACAATACAGGGCATGGCACAGAGCTGAGTGTACCGCTAATGATCAGAGGATATTAAGGTTGTCTTCTTAATCACAAATGAGAATAATCCATGTAGCTATATTGAAAGCTAAAATATCAATGTGCGATTTAATTTGGGAAATCTTTCTCTTTGTAGATGAGGGACTATATAATTTAATGTGTGCTAACATAAGCCAGAACAAAGTTTCTGGAGGGCTAAGAATATATATATTTTTCCTTTTTCTAACTCACATGTTATTATAAGCAAAGGACCTAATTTTCTCTACTCTGATTCTACATCAAAAAAGTTTTTTTTTTAAGTTATATATTTGGATTGCCTTCTATAATCAGTTTGTCTGGCTTTCTTCTTTCCCTCTCATTTCTAGTCCCTCTAGAGAAAAAATAAAGAACACTAAATACAGCCCTCAAGCCTTTATTTAGCTTATAGGTAGGTACTTATTGACTATACACTGTTTGTAAAGCATTGTTTTAGTAGTCGTACTTTTTTTAAAGATTTTATTTATTTATTTGACAGATAGAGATCACAAGTAGGCAGAGAGGCAGGCAGAGAGAGAGAGAGAGAGGAGGAAGCAGGCTCCCTGCTGAGCAGAACGCCCAATGCAAGACTCAATCCCAGGACCCTGGAATCATGAACGGAGTCGAAGGCAGAGGCTTTAACCCACTGAGCCACCTAGGTACCCCAGTAGTTGTACTTTTAATCAGAGCTCTGCACGTTTAGATCTTAGTATAAACTGGAACAATTCTTCCCAATTATTGAAGAAGTCATTTTTTTCTTCTTATAAAAGGAAGTTTGTTAGGAACAACTTGAGCCAAAGAAGAAATATATATATATATATGTAAGGACCTATTTAGAAACTCTCCCTGCTCCCCTTTCCCTAGGGGATTTACTTGGAGACTAGTCCCAGAAACCAGCTTCAGGTAACAAAGCCCAGATACAAAGGTGGGTCAGGTGGAGACATAGATCAGTGGGGGGTGGGGGAATGCATATTGTCTCCCTGGTTACCAAGGAGTATGGGCCCTGCCCTTTGGGAGCCTTTTTGGTGCTAGTCTCAATCAAGGTGTAATAGGCTGGTTCAAATGTCTACTAGGGTAAATTGTAACTCAGTTGGTCACCTAGCATCATTGTGGAGTTTCCTGTGTGTGTTACAATCTCATTGGCCACCTGTGCGTGGCCAAGCCTGACCGCATGGCCTTTGCCCTTAGAAACTAGTCTGTGAAACAGAGAAGTGTTGCCCTCTTGTAAGAGGTGCGTCCCGAACGTTCGGTTAGATTTTTGATGCTTGGCACGGAATAAAGCTTTGCTTGATCTTCGCTTTGTATCAGTTTCGCTCCTTTAATCATGGACCCATTATTAGGGCATAACTATATATATATATGTATATATATATATAATCAAAAGAATGATCACTGTCTTAAATTTTGAATTCAGGAAAAAATACTTATAAGAATACAATACAGGGACACCTGGGTGGCTCAGTTGGTTAAGCAGGTGCCTTCAGCTCAGGTCATGATCCTGGCATCCTGGGATCGAGTCCCACATCGGGCTCCTTGCTCCGTAGGGAACCTGCTTCTCCCTCTGCCTCTGCCTGCCACTGTCTGCCTGTCCTTGCTCTCGCTCTCTCTCTCTGACAAATAAATAAATAAAATCGTTAAAAAAAAAAAGAATACAATACAAAGTATGTAACATCTTAACAGTAAGAAAAGGAGTTATGGAATGATTTGATTGAATTTTGTTAAAGAATTTCAGACTAGTATTTCTCATATATATGTCATATTTATCTCCTTTGAATACAAAGTAGAATCCAACCTTAGCAAAAAATTCAGTGTCTGTATGTCTGTCACTACTGCCTTAGAGAAGGTTTATTTTTCTAAAACATGGCTTCCTACTACTTACAACATAAAATCCAAATCTTTGCAAAATATCTAAGGCCAATTAATATCTATTTTACATCTATACACTTTCCCGGGCCATATACATAATTTTGTAAGCCCTATCTGTTATTTCCTGGTGATGGTCCAGATTTTGCTGCACTATTTCTTAACCAATATTCTCTCATTTAAGAGGAATGTTCCTTCTCTAACCTCACTCACCAAAATCTAGTAAATTCTTCAGCATTTGGATCAAATATGACCTGTACAATTCCTTTTCATTTCTTCCTATTAGAAATAATCTTTTCTTTTCAAAATTCAATTGTACTTGTTAAAATATATATATTTTCTTAATTATACTAGAAACACCAGGTTTTGACTTACATAAAGAAGGCAAGACTAGATAGGATGGCAACGCTGACCATACCACCTAGTTAGGAACAGTCAATTTGGAGAATTCTCAAGTTAGTAGGGACCCTGGTTGCAGCTTCTCAGTATACAGTGCAATTATTAAAAAAAAAAAAAAAAAAAAGCTTTAGACTATTGCTGTTTGTTTTTTTTTTCTGTTTGTTTGTTTGTTTTAGCTCAATGGCAATACATACATATTATTTGCCTCTGAATTCTTTAGTCACCTACCAGAATCCTTGAACATATGGATATTTTATACATGTGCATATATGGTTTTTTAGTTCAGGCATCACAAATGATTCCCATGACTCTTTCACGTTACGGAATCCTCAGAAAGTAGAAAGGTGAGCACTGTAGATACTCGGGTAACTCATGGAAAATGAAAAAAAAGACAACAACAAACCACAAACAGAATTTCCTTTGGTCCAATCACTGATAGAGCTGCAGGCTTTTAATTAAAAAAAAAGAAAGAAAGAAAGAAAAAAAAATCAGCCAGCAAACTCCTTAAATAATTGTGAAGTTCAGTTCTGAGCACTGTAGAAAAAGCACACTTTTATGTGGCTGAAAATCACTGAAACAAAAGAAAGGGAAAACCAACTAAACAAACCTAAACTTCATAATCATATAGATATCAATATTTTATTTTGATCTGTTAATTAAAAATCTAATCAACATTTGGTCTATTATATTTCTTATGTTAAATTAAAGCATTTCACCCTCTTAAATTGCAAATGTTGATTCTTACTCCCTTTGCTTTGCTTGAAAAGATTCTGAATAAAGAGTACAGTGGAATAAATATATATTATTTGCATGTTATTAAAGCTTATGTTTGAAGTACATGACTTCAGTCCAAAAAATTCCCTCTTGTGCCATTTGCAGAATTAGTGTAAGGCAGTAAGTAAAACAACAAGGACAATTAGTTCTATGTTTACAAAACGAGCACCTCATTTGGCAAAGAATAAAGATGAAACTCTGGGCAGGAAATGAAGACATAATGAGGTAACTGGAGAATTTCATGGTCTCAACCATTTAAATAAATTAATTACCTTAATGATCATGTAAATGGGTGATCATAAATGAATTCCTGATAATATTAAGACCCCCATAATGTACCTCAGAAAGACTATGCACGCAAGCCTGGGTAGCTCAGTTAGTTAAGCAGCTGCCTTCTGCTCAGGTCATGATTACTGGGTTCCAGAGATCAGCCTAGCCTTGGGCTCCTTGTTGGGTGGGGAGCCTGCTTCTGCTTCTCCCTCTTTGCCTCTGCCTCTCTCCTCCCACCTCCATTCATGTGCTGTCTATCTGTCTTAAAAAAAATTGCATCATTATACTTGATAACTTTTATTGTATAGCCTTTAGAATCGGCCTCCAAACAAATTAGATTTTAATTGTTCTAAGGATTGGATTTTACTTCAAAATCATGCAAATTTCATGGAATAGAGGTTGATTGCCTCTATTCCTCAATCTGCAGAAAGAACTAAAAATCTGTTATTTAATTAATGAACCTTATCCTTATGATAGTCAGTTATCCTGCTCATCTAATTCTTGTTTTTAGTTCTGCTAAATATATTTTGTAACTGGCAATTTCAGTTTAATGACTAACATTACACTGTTACATCTGTGTATATGTGTGGTATATATATATACATACACACACACACTATATAAATATATATATATCATGTATATATATAGCTTATTTAATATAAGTCAGTAGGAATTAGAAATTTACTCTTCATTTTCTTCATTTTCTCTTTTCTTTCTCCTTTGTTAGTAAAAGCAATTTGAATAATAATGCTAGTCAATCAACTTGAATAATAATTGAGATATGATCTATATCCCATACCAACAGACTCTTTTTAGAGGAAATAAGTCCAGATGACCCTACAAGTGATGATTCAAACTTTCAGACACTGATTGCACCATGAATAAATGAGTAATATATTCATCATCCAAAGATAGTTTATTAATGAATGTAGTTTTGAATATTTTAACAAAACCCCTTATTTATGCTTCTATAACTAGCTGATATGAATGTGTTTTTTTTTAGCCTTAATGTAATGAGATCTGTTTCACATTTCCAATGGTACTAATCAGACCTAAAGAGAGAAAGTAGTCATTTAGACACTTTGGGAGAAATCTTCTATGTATATATAACCATAAAATTGTTATTATGTCAAGATATTAAGAATGTCTGATTCTCTTGGGGCGCCGGGGGGCTCAGCTGGTTAAGCATCTGACTCTTGATCTCAGCTCAGGTCTAATCTCAGGTTCATGAGTTCGAATCCCGCATTGGGCTGCACACTGCATGTGAAGACTACTTTAAAAAAAAAAAAATCCAATGATCTCAAAGAAGGTAGATAAAAGAATTGAGTTCCAAAGGAAAAGAGGATGGACAAGAGATTTTTAAGAATACCTGAAACTTCACAGTAACTACAATTCATATGAAAGGGCATTTTTCAACTCATTTATTTTTTTTCCTATTTTGTGTTGGGCTTATCGTGAAAAAGAGTCTGAGCCAAGTTTCATTCAAATATAAAAAAGTAGAGTTTTAAAGGCTAGCAACAATAAAGGAAAACACAAAAAAAAGATAGATAAGCTATTTATACTGTGCCTTAAAAGATCCTTATAAAATTCAAACTTTTAGGGGCACCTCGGTGGCTCAGTCATTAGATATCTGCCTTTGGCTTGGGTCATGATCTCAGGGTCCTGGGATCCAGCCCTGCATCTGGCTCCCTGCTCGGCAGGAAGCCTGCTTCTCTCTCTCCCTCCCTCTCCCCCTGTTTGTGTTCCCTCTCTCTGTGTCTCTCCCTGTCAAATAAAATCTTAAAAAAAAAATCAAACTTTTAGATGGAATGTAATCTTAAACTTAATATCTGCACTGCTTCATTGCAAATTTATTCCTCTGCCTACTGCAGTCTACACTGCCTCTATTACTACATTGAACCTGCCCCTTCTGGGGTTACCAACTGCTCCTTGTTGATAAATTTAAGAGCATTCTTCAGTATGTACATACCTGACTTTCATTTAGCTTCCCATATCCCTCAGCAGTAAACATCCCTTTGATTTTCAAAATATCCTGTTTTCTTGCTGGTATTTCCTTGTCCTTTCATATCAGTATACTGCATTTGTGAAGGACAGCATTTTTTTTTTCTGCTCTAGAAACTAAGCACATGATTTTTCACAAAGGGCATGGAAGGGGAATACTAATACAGCACTATAAGTATGCTGCCTGGCTTGTTAGATAATTTAGGAGCTATATATGAAGCAAGCAGAAGTTCATACTTACTGCCAAATTACATTGTGTGTGTACCCATATCTGCAGAGAAACTGGCTGAAAAGTTCAAGTATGGTAGTCAGGTTTAACTCAGAGACAGCAGAAGAAAGAACTAACCACTGAAAAGTATGTTAGGTCATTCACAGTTGCAGGGTATGTCTGTGCTTGGGGCCAGGCAGGGGAAATTTTAAGTTTCCTATTTCAACGAAATAGCTTGAGAAACAAGCATACAATGTGAGGTGGGTAGCCACATCAATGAAGTTATGCTCAGTAGATCCCAGTGTAGTTGGCAGTGTTCAATGTTTCAATGTTTACAATGTAATATGATAATGGCACAAATCCTCAATCAGAGGAAAAACACTTTGAAGACTTATTCTCACTGTTTTATTTAAAAGGCTCCCGTCTGACTTGGAATGCGATGCTCATACATTAGGTCTGGCTGGGTCTCCAAGTCCCAGCCAAACCCAATGTATAAGAGAGTTAACAGGCCTTTACATTTTCAAGGTATAGGTGACCTTTACACTTGGGAAAGAGAGGAGATTTTCTACAGGGAAAGAATGATTTAAACGTTTGAGCCCTTTCTTAGGGTTTGAGGGGCTAAAAAGCAAAATGACTGGATGCATGGTGGGGGTGAGCCCTAGGATTGTAAAGAGCTAACTTTGACCTCTGAATCTGCTCATCCAGATGATCATGCATATTAATACTGGGGTGGGGTAAAACTGAGGAATCTCAGAGGCTAATGACTGTGTGAATAACTGCTTTAAATGTAATCAAATGAAAGAATTTATCAGAGTGCATAAAACAAGACCCAAATATATATGTTGTTTATGAGAAATTCACCCAAATATAAATACAGGTTGAGAGAAGGAGAAACATACACCATGCTAATCTAATCAGAAGAAAACAAAAATAACTATATTAATTTCAGATAAAGCCAAACTTCAGAACAAGGGAAACTATTAGGGCTAAAGACAGTTATGTTCTTGTGGTTCATCTGGGTTACACATCAACAGTCATAAATCATGTCATAAATGTATTCATTTGGTTACTGTGTTAGTCAGGGATTGCTCACATACTACTTATGATTCAGTTATTAAGAGTAACTGATACTAAGCTCAAGATTTTTATATGACGATTGTGGCCAGATCTCTTAAAATCAATAGGGAACAAGAGAAACCTGGCGCCCTTTTGAACATGCAGTATTTAAGAAAATCTAAGGAATAAATTTTTTTTTAAGATTTAATTTATTTATTTGAGAGGAGAGTGAGTGAGTGAGAGAGGAACAGGAGAACAAGAGATGGGGAGATGCAGAGGGAGAGGGAAAAGCAGACCCCCTGCTGAGCAGGGCTGATCTCAGGATCTCTGGGTCATGACCTGAGCAAAAGGTAGCCCCTTGACAAACTGACCCACTCAGGCACCCCTAAGGAAGACATTTTCTGACAGCAAAGAAGGTTAAATTGTTGTTAGAAGTTGTGAAATCTTCTCTTCTGCAGGTGTTTATAAATACAATTATTTTAGATGTAATCTCATCAGAAGACAGAATGATGCATGAGTTTACTTCTTAGATTTGCCTCTTCTGATAAATTTAATATTACAGTAGCAAGTTGCCATCCTGAAGAAAATAACTGAACATTGGAAAGTGAAGAATAATAGGAAGGGATGACATAGATGGAATGGAGGCTTACTCTGTACTTGAGACTATTAACATGATGAAAGGCCTGCATTTTAGTACCAGACAGATATTTGTGCCCATTTCATTAAGGTCAGAAACCCACCCATTCATTCAATGATGCGTTACATACCAAATATTAAGTGGCTATAATTAATACACTTTGATAATTGTTAGGTGCTAACAATTTTTTTAAAATGCCTTTTCATAGGAGAAAATTGGGAATTTAAAAAAAAAAAAAACCAGTAACTAGAGTTTCTGTTTTTTTTTTTTTTTCCAAAAACCAATATTCCCAGTTCTAATTTATTCAAAGAACTTTGTCTTGGTCAGTTAAAGCATAAGACAAAGGAAAGACAAATCTATATTGTGGATGCTTTATTTACAAATTGATACTTTCTCAGTTTCAACTGATTCTGTATCATAGCTAAATAACACTTTTTTTTTTAATCACGGAGTCATGTATCTTTCCTTTTTAAAATTTTTTAAAGATTTTATTCATTTATTTGCTAGAGAGAGAGCACAAGCAAAGGGATCAGCAGGGAGAGGCAGAGGGAGAAGCAGGCTCTCTGCAGAGCAAGGAGCCAAATGCAGGACTCAATCGCAAGACCCTGGGATCATGACCCTAGCCGAAGGCACCCACTTACCCAACTGAGCCACACAGTCATCCTTCTGTTTTTTAGATTATTTTCTCCCCTGCTTAATATTTTTTTTTCTCGTAGTCTCTCTCACTTTTTATAAAATGTAAGCCCTTTCCTCAAGACTGTCGTCAAGACCAAGCCTCCTACTCCTACCAGTTAAATAGGATTTTCACTGAAATCTTAGAAATTGAAGCAACTAGGTATGAACCACTTATCTCCCTGGTCATAACTCTCACGCATACATACTTATGATCTAAAACAGTTTCTATCCTATAGTTTCATGGGCTGAAACCTCTTTCCATTTAGTCAATAAGGAATTAAAATGTGTTTGCTCTGTGACAAGCCTTATGAGGAGCAGTGTTTGAGGAGCAGTGTTTGAAGCCATGCTATCATGATATACTCATTTTATTTTTTGTATTTTATTTATTAACATATAATGTATTGTTTGTTTCAAGGGTACAGGTCTGTGAATCATCAGTCTTACACAATTCACAGTATTCACCATAGCACATACCCTTCCCAATGTCCATCACTGCCTTCTTCCCATAGTCGTCTTCAGCATTATTTTTCTCAGTTTTAGTTAATTTATTCATATCAGCCTGTGAGTAAGAATATTTTCTTTGATCTAAAATTTAAAATAAGTGGATTTTAATCGTTATCCCTAAACTATAAGAATCTACGTTTCCCTTATCAATTTTCATAAAGTCAAAATCATTGTCTACTCTACGTTTCAAAGTAGTTCCCACTACAACGCACACACAACACAGAAAGGCACTGCTTTTGAAGAATACCAATAATTATCTTATTGCCAAAATAGACAAGCATGCTATTTAAGATTTCCTACTGAACATCTAAACCACTTTTGTAACTGTAACAGGCATTGCCTTGTGAAATGTCCCTACCCCCATAAGACAGATATATTATTATACTCTCATAATTCTCTGTTCTAGCTAGCTCTCCCTTTCACTCTAAGATTACTGGGTTCTATTCCCCCTGTGTGTGCTTCACTGTATTTTTTTGAGATTACTGAGGACTTCAAAATCATAACCTCTCTTCTGAGCTTCACATTTTTGACACTTCCTTATGGCAGTGGAGGGGAAATGATTAATAATATGAAAAAGTTTACCTACAGAATATTTTTATTCTCCCTTTAAAACCCCTAATTCATTTCTATATTTAAGACCCTTATTATCTGTATCTTGAGATATGTAATTTTATACTTGTTCACCTTGCTTTTAATATTGTCCCCTTTCAATTTATTCTTTACCTGGCTTTATCTAACTAGATAATTCCATTTGAAAGCAATTTGGCCCATTCTAAATTTTTATGAAATATTTCAATGATTCAGCTTTGCTTTTCAAAAAACGTATATATATATATATATATGATCTTTATGACAGAATTCAAGGACTTCCAAAGTCTAGTCTCTATGTATTTCTTTATACTCATATCCTGAAATAGATTTAAATATATTATGGCAGATCATGGTTTTTCATGTAAGTACTCTTTTGGCTGTATTGTTTTTTCTACTTTATCTGGTGACTTTTGCTTATATTTTAAGACTCAATTCAGGCATTGTATCCTATAAGACATTTCTCTAAATTTCTTGTTTTAGTGGTGGAGGCTTCCTTTGAGTTCTCCTTGGCAAGGATTTATATCTATATCTTCTAATTTATGCCATTTAGAAATAATCTGTCTAGGATTGTTCCTTCACTAGTGGAAGATAATTTCTTTAAAGTCTAAACTTTCCTTGCCTTGCATAGTACAGGGCACAGTGCAGGGTAATATTAAATTACTAACTGTGACAGTGGCTTCCAGGAAGATGGAATAGATGTATCTTCCTTATTCATCTTACTATGTACAAGTAAAAGATAAGAACACCATATATGAAACTACTATAAAAAGACTCTGAAAGTTGGAGAGAAGGCTGATGGGATAATGATACAAGGATTGCTACAGTGGTGAGCATCTTTTTTGGGGGGGGGGGCTTACTTTACCTTATATATCTCAGACTTGGGGTGGAGTAAACTGGCAACCCCAAAACACCAATCAAAAGTACCCTAAACAGATAAAAAATAAAAGCACCCTAAAAAACCTTTTGTGTTCTCTAAATCCGTTCTGTCTAGTCAAAGGACCAGGAAAGGAGATTAACAAAACAGAAACCTTTTAGACAATAACTGCTCTATTCCAGCCAGACACCACAGAAAAACTGCCCTCCCCCTAATTTTGTCAGCAAAAACCAAGTAGAGATCCTAGTTATCCACCCTTGCCATGAGGTGACCCAATTCCCCACTCTACACACAGAGATATCAGAGAGGAAGCCCGGGGAGGGGGCTTTTATATCTACTGAGCAGTAATATCCCCTTCCCAACCTCAAGTAGTACAAGTAGACACCATAAGAGACTGGGCTTTCATTTCCACCAATTCCTATCAATAATCCCAGGAACATCTTTTGTAGTTATAAAGAAATAAAATACAAATATAATATGAAATCACTATATACCTATTAGAACAGCTAAAACATTTTGTTACTGCGACAGTATCAATTGCTGGAAATAATTTGGCAATGTATTAAGAAAACAAACACAGCCAAATAAATATTTACTCTATGACCCAGAGGTTTTACTTCTGGACATTATTCCAGAGAAATAAACACTTTTATCTACACATAAACATGTATATGAATGTTCATAGCAGCAAATAACCAATACCTGGAAAACTAAAATATCCCTTCATAGGTGAATGGTTGAACAAACAATAATATCTCCATATCATGAAATACTACTCAGTAATAAAAGGGAATAAACGACTGATAAACACCATTTGGATAGGTCTCCAGCGCATTATGCCGAGAAAAACAAAAACAACAAAACCGAAACTATTGTGTACTTTGTTTCAAGACGCATAGCATTTTTTGAAATGAGAAAATTCTAGAAATGGAAAACAGCTTAGCGATTGCCATGGGTTAAGGACTGGGGCGGGAGGGCAGTGCAGGAACTAGAAAGTGTAGCCTGAAGGAGATCTGTACCGTGTCCACACGGCTCTGGATCCTGACTTGAACTGGTGGTTACACACATTTACTCCAGTCAAATGGCACAGAACCACACACTTTGTTCCAACGCCAACTTCCTGGTTCAGATGTCGTACTATAATTCTGTAAGACGCGATCTTAGAGGAAAGCGCGAAGGGTACGTGGGTCCCCTTGGTATGACCTTCCTAACATCCTGGGACTCTGTGACGTGCCAGCACCTGGACAGCGGGCCTGTCGGGCTGTACGGCGGCGACTCACATTCAGCTTTTCAGAGACAACTATCTGGAATAAACACCTTGCCAGGCACTGGACGGCCCCACCTCTGAAGTTCCTTTTGTTCAGGGATCTCTGGTTCGACGGCTTGTTTTTCCCTCCCCTTCCGCTTCCGGAGCATGAATTCCCGCGCTTCGACTTTCCCGCCCCTGTTTGAAGGTCACCAATAAACTGCAAGCCCGGGAAACGGACACCGCAGGCGCCCATCCCCCACCCCCACAGAAGCGGAACCGAGTCGCGCGCTCTTCGGCCCTACCTGCGACCTCGCGGAGTGCCGAGAATCCTTCCGAACCTGTGAGTAATAAACCTTGTTTTTTCTGAAAGTGTCCTGACCCTTGTCGCTGAGCTGGGTCTTGCAGTCATAATAAGAAACACAATAGCGTGGGGCGTCTGGGTGGATCAGTCGGTGAAGGGTTTGCCTTCGGCTGAGGTCGTGATCTCAGCATCCTGGGATTGAGCCCCTCCTCAAGGTCCCTGCTCAGCTGAGAGCCGGCTTCTCCCATCTCTCTGGCTGCCCACTCTTTGTTAAATAAACAAAATATAAAAAAAAAAAAAATAGAAAAAAGAAAGAAAGAAAGAAAGAAAAAAGAAACACAAGAGCGGTCTGGCCACAGGCCTGACTCCCAGATGGGAAATGCTTGTGTGGGCTTTACCTCAGCCCCTGTGAGTGCCCTCAGGCATTCCTTGAGGATTATTGATTATTCAGAGGCAGGGAGTGGCACAAAATTCTATGACTATTTCAGTATAAAAATCTAAAACATACAAATTAAAAACAATATTTTCAGACAGAAAAACAAATCTTGTTTAATAAATACTGTTTGATCTCACATGTATGTGGAATCTGAAGAAAACTCAGAAACAGAAGATTGGTGGGTGGTGTTTGGGGTGAAGTGGGGGGAGGGGAAGGGATGGAAAAAAAGAAGTGAAGGTGGCCCAAGGGTTCAAACTTAACCATTATGAGTAAGTTTCCAGGCTCTAATATACAGGGTGCTGGCCATAGTTAACACTGAATTGTATACTTGACAGTTGTTGAGTTAATCTAAAAAGTTCTCATCATATGGTGATATTGGTAACATAAGTATTAAATATATATGTATGATATATAAGATATATGTATGATATATAAGATATATATATAAGATATATGTTGATAATGTTTATGCTGATGATACTTCAGTGGCATTGCTGAAAAAAATCTTGGTGAATCCTGTGAAGGTAGGTTGTGGGTGAATGAAGTCATTAATGAAGTGAGTAATGTAAACAGAAATGCCTCAAAGCCGTTTTCATGTAGATCTTCCTTGTTTGAAGATATGCAGATCCTTAAGCTGAATTTGGTTGAAATGTGATTATTTATACATATATGGGGAGACTCACCAATAAGATGGGAAGATCAAAGGCAAAGCTATACATTGAGGCGTCCTGCAGAAGCTGCATTACAGAGAGGGAACATCTTGGAGGTGTGTGTATAAGGTCACAACACTGAGCTGTCTACTTATTGCCTGCCGCTGTTGAAAGTAGTCCTTCATGAAGGAGTAGGCCATCTGGGCAGATGCCTGCACCAGTCTAACAGAATGCTAAGTCATCACTGGAATATGTTTAAAATGCTAGGCCAGTTAATAGACTTTCTTATAGGCACATATTAACATAACTGGCAGAAAGTAAGCTCTTTCTGCTCTAATTGAAGTAGCAATTTAAAACTTGGTAATATATCTCAAAGAATTTTAGGGATCAGTATCTTCATGTTGCATGTTATAATTAAAGGGCCACATTACAGACTCAGAAATAAGCTTGATTGTAGTATGATCGTGGCATAATAAGATTTCAGCCAACTGAAATTCTAGAATTTAAAATGCATGGCATAATATTACTTGTGGTGAATGGGTGACTTATTTTATAAAATCTAAATTTTATACAAATTAATACTCCTCTAAAAATATTGCCAAGTTGAGAAAGCTAAATTCGAAAACAAGAAGGAACAACCCGAGTACAAAATATTTTGTGAAATTGGAAATCTGAAAAATATGTTTAAACATCTTTAATCCCAATATAAACCAGAGTCCAAATATTTATGCCTCTGAATCTTTTCATTTTTGCAAACAAAAAGAAGTTGAATACTAATTGAATATACTACATTTTTACTTGTTTTTCTCACAGGGCATCAAATAGCAAAGAATGTAATTCATAAATAACAACACTCTAAAATTTTTCAAGGGGTACTCTTTTTTTTTTTAAAGATTTTATTTATTTATTTGACAGATAGAGATCAAAAGTAGGCAGAGAGGCAGGCAGAGAGAGAGAGAGGGAAGCAGGCTCCCCGCTGAGCAGAGAGCCCATTGCAGGACTCTATCTCAGGACCCTGAGATCATGACCTGAGCCGAAGGCAGCAGCTTAATCCCCTGAGCAATCCCCTGAGCTACCCAGGTGCCTCTCAAGGGGTACTCTTAATGATTAATAAATGTTAAAGAAATTCATTTTTATTCTTTCATACTTTTACCAAATTCTCATTGTTTACACATATGTATACTAATATGTACACACATCGATTTCATTTTTTTTTTCATACAAATATAATCATACTTTATAAACAAATCTACAACTTTATTAACAATGCATCAACAAAAACTTAATATATAATGGATCTGCCTACAGTTAATTGATAGAAATTTAATTCTATCTTCTCTTATACTTACTTTTGTCATGAGTATATTCACAAATTTTGTATTGAGTATGAGACTATGGGTATAAACACACACATGCCCATACATGTGTAATAATCCTATTACTAGATCTTGGGAAGCTATAGTACTTTCTAGACAGAAAATCCTTTTTTCTCTTTTTTTGCTAATGACATCCTCACCAATTATTTTGACACAGGTATTTCCTATCAGAATATCAGGCAGAACATGTTTTACATCATGTGTGTTAGTTAAACAAGTGATGGGGTAAAGAGGTACAACATCTTAAATACTTTAAACTATTTGACTCTTTGAAGCACCCTTGTATTTTGTCGTTATGTTGTCATAAAGCTGCTTTTCTGAGCTATCTCTATTTTTAAGTGTAATTAAAGTGAAAGATAACAGTGGACTCCCCAAAGTTTCAAAATTAGTGAAAAATAATGTAATATTGGTGCTTAATATTCTTGAAATTGAATAAACACACAGAAGAGAAAATACTGACTGCAGTTAGTTGAATAAATCCAACAAACCCCAGCATTAAGTGTGGGATTAGATTTCAGGGATGGGGGCAGATAACATGGTGCACATATCCTATCCATTGGTAAAAGGAAAGAGGAGAATTAGGACATTAAAATCCCAGGTTTCCTGGAGGTTTTTTAAATTTGTTTTTTGTTTTTGTTTTTTTTTTAGAAATGAAGGAAGGTATAAATCAACTTGCAGAGAAAATAACTGGCATTTTGTTTCTCTACAAATTAGAGACATAAATACATAGATGTGAGAAACAGAGAGAAGATAACACTAGTAACAGAACGGAAATGTGGAGTTGGATACGGCCCAGGGTATAGGATATAGGGTAGAAGATATAGGATAGGAAGGACATATTACTTAAAACTTGAATCTCAAGCTTCTTAGGAAGAAAGTATGATTCCTCAATTATAACAAATCAGTCTACCCACTCCAATATACCAAAACAAAACAAAAGACTGTCTTTATCTGCTAACATGTAAGTCTGTGAAGTCAGTCTGTGTGTGTGTGTGTACTTAGGAACCACAGTGCTTAGAACATGTTATTGTCTAATGGTATCCAAATAAATTTCTTTAAATCAACAAAGTGTTTTTTTTCTTTTAGTTTATTTAATTTACTGTGTTTTAGTTGTTCACTTCTCTCAAAGCTGACCCCCGGTAGATTTGATTGTATCTTTCTGTTCTGTAAAGTATCTTAAGTACATCTTTCATAAGTCTTTGTTTTGCTGCACAGAATCAATACTGTATTTCCTAGGTTCCCTCAGCACTGTATCTGACCATGTACTAAATTATCACTAGTAAGATGGAAGGGCAACCCAAGAAATTCTCTCTCAATAATTTGAAATCACTGGCCCAGAGCCAGTAGCCTCTATAATTCATTTATGTGACATAGAAACTCTGTCTTGAGACATTTTTAAATTTCATTTTCTGAGATTTTCAAATGAATCTTACAAACCTAATCCTAAGAAATGTACCATCCCTTCTCTAGATTCTGTATCTTAGTCTGCAAGATAAATGCTGCCCAAGTATGAACAACAGACATATGAAGCTGAAGTTCCAAAAAGTTAAAATATTATGTCATGTTTATTTTTTGTAATATACCAGGTCTTTTAAATATCAGCATGTTTACCATTTATATTAATGGGTAAATATTTTGTTCCCATTCCTACTCAATGCATGTGAATAAGAGTGCAAGCATATTGTTTAGAAACTGCCAAGAGATAGTTTCACCATGTGCTTATATGTTTTTGTTTGACATGTACATTTTTATTCTAAAGTAAGGAGGTATTTGGCAGCAAATTATCCCCATGATATCACTTTAAAGTAAGTGCATTTTGAGCAAGAGGGATGTGAAACATTCCAGGATGTATTTCTTCTGCTCAGAGTAGATGTACAGTACATAAATATTCACACAAAGGCACTGTGGGCAATGAAAACCCTGAATCAGTCCCTAAGAATCCATCCCTCTCCCCTTCCCCTACTTAGTACTTCTATATCAAGAAAACAGAAATGAAATCTACATTAGAGACAAATCAGCAACAATCGCAGGAGTTTAGATTTCATGGACTATTAAGACTGACAAAGATAAAAACAGATCCTTGATGCAGATCAAAGGCCAGACCTTCTATTACCAATTAACTGAAAGCTATCTATAATCTTTGTTGGTCCTTGTTACATCCTGTATTTGGTATACTGTGAATCTCGTATACCAGAAGATGAGAGTTGGGGTCATGAGAAAAATGAAGTACATTTTGTGTATTGCCCATATTTAAGCCTCCTGTGTTCCACTTATACAACTGTTGATTTATAGGAAAATACTGCAGTGACATGGACCTGAAAGGTCTAGATTAAACAGCATGGAATTTTCCTTACCTAGATTTATAAACGTCTAGTCAGCAATTGGGATTTTGTTTTCACTTGCAAGGCAATATCTTTTTTTTTTTAGTTTTTTATTTAATTTTTTACTTTTTATAAACATATATTTTATCCCCAGGGGTACAGGTCTGTGAATCACCAGGTTTACACACTTCACAGCACTCACCAAAGCACATACCCTCCCCAATGTCCATAATCTCACCCCCTTCTCCCAACCCCCCTCCCCCGAGCAACCCTCAGTTTGTTTTGTGAAATTAAGAGTCACTTATGATTTGTCTCCCTCCCAATTCCATCTTGTTTCATTGATTCTTCTTCTACCCACTTAAGCCCCCATGTTGCATCACCACTTCCTCATATCAGGGAGATCATATGATAGTTGTCTTTCTCTGCTTGACTTATCTCGCTAAGCATGATACGCTCTAGTTCCATCTATATTGTTGCAAATGGCAAGATTTCATTTCTTCATCCCATAGGGTATTGTATTGAGGGTCTAAAGTTCACTTGTTCCCCCCAGTTCTTGTAATGATGACTCTTAGAAAGACAGGTAAATAATAAAGTGGGATAATTGTGGGCTAAAATGTTTTTGGAAGTTGAGGAGTCAATATTATGTTTTCTTTGAAGATATATACCTCCAGAGAGGTCAATACTCTGTCTCTGGTCTTGTGTCTGGTCACTGGCCATGCAGGCTGGTGTTACACAAATTCTCTGTGAAATGCACAATATGGAAAGCAGACCATTCTAACTGAGTCTTCTTTACTCATTCATTAAAGCATATAAAGATGAATAAAACGTGGAGCCTGCCCTTTCCTGGGTCTTGGTTGAGTGAGAAAGACACGTAAACACAGAGATGGGGGCTCCATCAGCAGTATGACTAGCCCCTGTCTACTTGACCAGGACTGTGGAGGAAGTGACATTTGCAGGATTGGGTGGGGGGCCACTGAGAGGCATTCCGGAAAGGAGAAGAATCCATGAAGGGCAAAGGTCAAGAGAGGGCTAGAGGCTGTTTAGGAAACCATATTAAAATCAAATGTGATGTGTTACACTTTGTGATTAGTTGATTAATTCCGCAAGTCGTCATCAGAAGAAATTAGAAAACTGTATTCTCTGTTTCTGTTTCCCCAGATCTTCTCCTTGGGTAAAACTCCGTTGGTAAAATGGGTAAAATGGGTAAAAAAGTGGATGTAACTAGACTCCCAAGATATCCCGAGAAATATGGAGCCAACTTTGAAGGGAATCCATTTCCTCCCTAGGCTTTTTGATTAAGGAAAAAACAAAAAAAGCCAAGGTTGTAAGGAACTGTAGCAACTATGCAAAGTTGTCAGGGGTCCAAGAGAACCACAAGGCCATATAAGTAGATAAAAAGGTGAGCCTGGGGCGGGGGTGGTGGGGGGGAGAAAATAGCTGACCCAGATTAGAACAATGGCCTCATAGACACTCAAAAAGGAGCATGGGGCAAAGGAGGGACCGAAGGGGGAGCGCAGAGGACCTGGGGAGGGCTTGAATCTCCGAACAGCTAGACAGAGGCACTTGGGGCTTCAGGGTACACATTCAAGGGAGAGGAAAAGCGAACAAATGGACAACAATACCCCCTTTCCTCTTCAGCCTCTGCCCTGGCAGGCTTAGCCATCAGTGGGCCATCTCAAGTGGAAGAGCAGGAGAAAGCTCCTAATTCTAATGAGTCTGATGCTAAAATTTGGGGACCCTCAGCTCACCCTCAGTCACTCAGGGAGCCATTTCCTAGCAAGAGCTGGCACAGAGGCCCTCTCTGACCTGGGCGAGGCAGCTCTTCTTTGTCCCCCTCCCTGAAGCCCTTGCTGCTGAGCTCCACGCTAGATTCCGTCCGCGAACACCTGGGGCCTGGCCAGAGACTTGTCTCTAACGGAGTGAGGTCCTGGGCAAGACTGTGAGGTGTCTCGGTGGAAAAATCCCAAGTGCGCTAGATGTCCTTTGCAGTCTTGAGGTTTGAGCTTTGAGCTCTGAGGTTCTAAAAGCTTGGTAGCCTCAAAGTAGAAAACCAGCTCCCCTCGAGGTGAAGTGAGAAACATCACTTCAAAAGACAAATGTTTGTGGGGACAGTTAATTATTTATTTTTAAATTTAAAAAGTAATTTTGTTATATTAATTTTCCACCCCTTTTTTGGGGGACAGTTAATTTTTTATCCTTATTTATGAGGTCAATATAAATCATGGCCTATGTTTGGGAACAGTTTTGGAAGACTTTCACTGGGTCTTAATTTTATTACACCTACCTAGCTTTTAAAGACTGTCCCTATTCAGTCCTGCAGATGCTCACAAGTCACAAAGAAACCTAGGCTATTATCATTTGCAAATACTGGGAATTTTGGAAACTCTCCTAAGTCCTGTAGCTAGATAGCGGCCAAGTTGGGACTATAGCCCAGCCTTCCTCATCCCTGGCACAGCCAGCGCAGGCTCCTACCGCCGGGCCTCGCGTGTCCTAATTTCCTTCATCAAATGTTCATTAGGTGCTAACCATACATTTAGTACAGCACTAGAACTTGTGGGAGATGCTCTTCTGCAAGGAATTTCTGATCCCACTGGTAAAGCTGGCCTTCAACTGCACATCATAAGCCCCAGCCCCATGGCATACAGTAGAACTGGAGAGTCCTACAAGATGAAAGGAAAACTGTTCCTTGACGCTGGACCTCTGCAGAAGCCAGTTGGGACAGATTTGGGAAAAGAGCAGATAGAAGGCCAAAAAAGAGAGTTGAGACACTGAGGGAAGCAGTAGGAAGGGGAAGACAAAGATGCGGTCCCAGCTCTCTTGGAGGATTGGGATCATAGTTGCTATTGTCGCCTTTCAAAGAACTGGGCTTTGTTCCAATTCAACTTTCCGTTCACAAGTAGGTATTTCCTTCAGGGGGGTGGGGACATGGCAGGCTCTGATTCCAGAAGACTGAGGACTGTCCTCCTTAGTTAGAAAGGGGGGGTGTGTGTGCACATGATTCCTGTGCTGCCACATTCCTGCGTCAGCCTCGGTGCGGGGTACATTGGCAACCTCATGATGAATTTATGTCGAAGAACTAAAAATAATCCTTTAACCTGCTTCAGAGTTCTCCCTTACTAGGGATTTGGTTGTAAAATCTTGCTGGACGGGCTGCTGTTGCTTCCTACTGGTTGAGTGTGTTTCACTTAGTGGTTAGGGGTGGAAATGATTAACTGCTAAAGACAAGGGTTTTCTTTTCTTTCTTTTACAATGGCAACCTGTTTCTCCCTAATCTTCTAATGTCTTTGTTGAACAAACAGCATTTCAATAAGAGTAAACAAAATATTTTAAGAAGAGCTGTCACCATAAACACCAATTCTTTTTGTTTTTCATGTTTTCTTTCCCTAGTTCTATGTCCACATTTTTGTGCATCTGTATTTTTATCTGATTATAATCATATTGTTGATAGGGTTATGTAATCTGGTTTTTTGCTCTAGATTACACCGTAGACATTTTTCATGTTCTACAGACCTTGTGATTCTTATCTAATGGCTGCATAATATTCCAGAGGACGGATGTGCCATTATTTGAGTTAGCCATTTTTCTGTTCTTGGCCATCCCGGTTTTGGTCAGTTTCTCACTCTCATTCAGCTCATGGATTTAGATGCTGTTTCTAGAGAGACAGAATATGTCTTTGAAGCGATTGGCCTTTGAAACTTGAAATAAACAAGTGGCTCTAGCAACACTGTGTGTCCAGCAGAGAAAAAGACAGTGCAGGGTGTAAAAGCGGCGTGTGGATGGTTGGCAGGCAATAATTCTTATGGCTGGACAAAATATCACCAATGGTTTGTAACTAACATACCCAGTGATATTCATTTCCATGATTAATAACCAAAGCCTTAGAAACACTGCTACACGGTGCCGTTCTAGCCTCTCCTTTTCTGCCCCCTTTGGCCAGAACCGCATAAAAGGGGACAACATTGCTGACACTTTCTGCAGTAGACTAGTAATTTGCGTCCCTTGATTTGGCTTCTAAGCATGAAGGCAGGATGCCAGGAGGCATGTGCTGCTCTCTGGGCAGAAGTAAGCAGGTCTCCTGTTGGCTTTATGCTAGCAGGTGAGGGCAGGTGGAATATAGAGTGGGTCGGGGTTGTATGTAGAACGGATGGGGGTTATTGTTATATATGGCAGCGAAGGGGTAGTATTTATAGCAGGTGAGGGGAATATGGAGGTATACACAGCAGGTGTGTTGGGGGGGCGGTATATAGAGCAGGTGGGGGGGTGGGCTGTGTACTGAGGGTCAGGCCAGCTTCTCCCGTATCCTCCTGCCGCAGGAATTTAAGCCAGCCCTGTAGAAATCATTTCACACCTTGCAGGAGAGAAGGATTTGGGGTCCGGTGGCAGGTGTCCCAAGCCCTGAAGGTGGCTGCACAAGGCAGAGCTGAAGGGCGGGCCGCGGAGGAGAGCCCGTGGCGAGCGGGGGGCAGCCTCTCTCTGGGGCTGTAGGGCCTCAGCTGGGACCGGACTGGGACCTGGGTGGACGCGGGGCGGGCCGGGGGCGGGGCGCGCGGGGGGCGGGGCCCGGAGGGCGGCGGGGCGGGGCACGTCTGCAGCCGCCGAGCCGCGGAGCTGTCCTCCGCGCGCGTCCCGCCCGGTCCCAGTGCACCGCCGCGCTCTCGCCCCCGCCATGCTCCTGCTGCTGGGGCTGTGCCTGGGGCTGCCGCTCTGCGCGGGGTCTCTGGAAGACGCGCGGACCCGGGATGACACTTCGGACCGAGTAAGTAGAAGTGGGAGGACCTAGAGGCGGCCCCGGGCGCGGGCTGCCACCCCTTCCCGCCGCGTTCTTCGGGCGCGTGGCTGTTGGACAGACTCCCTTGAATGGCTGCAGGACGCAGGGAAGGGAGAGATCACCCCCACCTCCCGTCATATCGTCACCCCTTCTCTGCATTCCCCAACCTTCTGCTCGCAAGCGTCCCCATCTGTTGGTCACTCTTGGAGAGAGTTTGGATGAACTTTCCGCAGAATTGTTCCTGGGGTTTGAAAGCCCCGCAGAACCAAATCTTGGTTCCTGTTGTGGATGGTGTCAGTTTTGAGAGCGAGCCCAAGCTAGCTACAGTTTCTCCTTTAAGATGCACGCATGGGGTGGGGTGGTGTTGCTGTTGTTCCTAGCAGTTCAGAGAAAAACACCATCTAGAAGTTGCAGACTCTCCTCCACTTTCCCCATCTGAAAACCAGGGGGACTTGACTTTCCCATCAGGCTCTTAACAGTGGGTTAGCAGTTCAAAGGTGGCTTGATGGTCCGGGAGGACCAAAAACCCAGTGTGCACTTACCGGAGTTAGCAACTTGTGCATCTGCCGGAGTTTGTGTTCTGAAGGGCTCAGCTCACAGGTGGATAAACGCGCAAGTATGAGATCTCACTGCCATGCCCGAGAAACGGAAAAGCTTTTTGAAAAATATAAAAGGAACTGACCAAAATATCAATGGGCAGGGGGCGGCTGTATCCCAGTTAAAGTAGGCATCTCCTCGTACTGTTTCCACACGCATCACAGAATCGTTTAGCTTAAAGCATATTTCAGATGATGGGAACAAGAGAGAAGTAGGCATACTTTTCCTCCCCGTTCTCCAGCAGCTCGCTTTGAAGAGCACATCTGGAAGACGGTTCCTCTCTTGTTGACTCTGCACAGGGATGTGTTTTCTGCACAATGAACGAAAGGGTCCTTCTCACATAGCGTCGTCAGGAGGAGTAACCAGGACAGATTCGAGGAGGGTGAAAAGTAGAGGGGGGAAAGGGCCAGCTTTGGGTCCAGAAACTGTGGGAAATAATAGGGTTTTAAGGATTGAAGAGTTAACACTCCTAAAGCGCTTGGTACAGTGGCAGCACTTAAGTTCACTCTTGCCATCAGGCTTGGGCTGCTGAAGCACAGCGGGAAGGATTTGGGGTAAAGAGCTTGAAAGTTTTGGGGGGGGCAGAGGGAGGAAAGTGTGGGAGGAACCGAAACAAGGATTCTGTTTATGAGCTAGGAGGAGGGATGAAAGCTCCAGCATCTGGCAGTGCGAGTAAGCTTCACACTAAACTTTTCCTGCATAGAATAACATGGCCTTGGCCCATTTTAGCGATTTCATGCTGCCTTCAAACCATAGCGCGATTTATGCGTCTTGAAAATGACTCAGACAAAAATTCCCAAGATAGGAAGTTCTATGAAAGTTTGCAAATTTTACCTTTTTATCTCTATTAAAAAAAGAAACAAAAAGCAACAACGTGCGTGTGTGTGTGTGTGTGTGTGTGAGAGAGAGAGAGAGAGAGAGGGAGAGAGAATGAATAATGTAGGATTTAAGAACACAGGTTCCAGAGTGTTCTTGTCGAGAACAAGCCCTCCTGGGTCCAAACCCTGGTCCTACACTCTCCAGAGAGTTACTTACTCTCTGTGAGTCTCTGTTCACTCATCTGTAGAATGGGATGGTGAAATAACTCAGTTAAAAGAATCTTGAAGATTGAAGCTTTGAACAGTATGTGGTGATGGCCTTAGTGCTGACTCTCCATAATTATGGTCTTCAGAATTACACGTAAACTTAATTTGTAAATGTAAACGAGTATGTCAATTTCATGTAAATTTTAATGCCCAAGAACATGCCTGTTAGCTTGCATTGTCACTTGTTGCTTACCTTCAATTGGCAGTATTACTGATAACACCTTAAATTCAAGTTCCTTTCTCCTCTCTGACCCTTCACCCCATTTGTAGACAATATTACCCATAGCAAGAGACTGCTCTCAGCAGTGGTCTTCGAACTTTGGTATGCAAAATGGTACTCAGGGAGCTCATCAAATACCCTGGGTGGCTCAGTAAGTTAAGCATCTGCCTTAGGCTCAGGTCATGATCCCAGGGTTCTGGGATTGAGCCCCATATCGAGTGCTGCTCAGTGGGGAGCTTGCTTCTCCCTCTCCCTCTCCCTGCTGCTCTCCCCCTGCACCCCATCTTCCTTGTGTTCTCTTTCCCTCTCTCTGTCAAGTGAATAAAATCTTAAAAAAATACACAGACCCCCATCAGATTAGATCCATTAGGTTTGGGGGGGGGTGGCTGGGTGATTCTGAATTAGATGACCCAGTGACCACACATAGAATAATACTGCTTTAAAAGAATCTTTCAGGAAACTAATATTAAAAAGGAAGTCTCTTGTATAAAATCAGCCTGACGCAGATTTATCTCTTTCCTAATTTCAGATTGATATTGTGTCCTTAAATTGGGATAGGGCTGTATACCTATTACTACAAAAACAGTTTTTAATTTACAGAATAGCGATAACCACTAATAGACTGAGTGTTCCTAATGTTCTGGAGAGTTCGCTAGCGGCTCTGTGTAAAAATAGTGAGAAGCAATGGAGACTATGGTGTGAGCCAGGGGGAGCCAGACTGCCCGGGGTTCAAATCTGCGTTCCAGCACTGACTGTGTGTACCTGGGCAAGTAACTTAACCTCTCTGGGTCTCCGTTTCATTGTCTACAAGACAGAATTATTACTGAGATTGGCAGGGGTGGATCTAGGTTTTTAGAGGCAAGTAAAGTTTACATCATTGGTAAGGCCCTCTTTGAAGAAAAAGAATATCCAATTAGGACTACAAAATTTAGGTGCTAAAATGAACATGTATTTAGGATGATAAAGAGATCACAACACAGGCCACCTGTTTACAGTCTGACAGACACCACAGACATCAGCCGTTGTTGAGGGACTGTGCGAGGGAGGGATCCTGACGCTTACATTTTATTAGCTTCTAAATAATAATAAAATAATAAATCCACTCTTGCTCTCACAGTTGCTGTGAAGATTTAGTGGATTAATTCACGTGAAATACATGTATTCAGTAAGCACTAAAGTGATATTCGCTATTTTCATTGTTTATGGAGCGCTTGCTTAAATCTCTGATGACCACTGCAAGGAGAGTCTCTGTTTGCTTCCTTCCCAGGAGAAGCAAGGAAGCTCTCCCAGGGAGAGTGACACCAGAGTGACAGGTGCAGAACCTGGATTAGAACCCAGGTGTGCTGGATGCCAAGGCTGGGCTTTACAGACTCCTCCAAAGACCAAGCCACTTTTGTATTTATAACCTAATAGAATTTGTTTCAATGTGCTTTTTATTTGCGGCTCCTGGCATACGGGTAGTGTTCAATATATGCCTGGGATACCGCATTGATGGTGGGGATACGTTTCTGATAACCTGAATTGAGAATTTCTGGAATTTTAGTTATTTTAGAATCCGCCCCTCAGAACCAGACCTCTGCATCTGGAAACACAAATCAAGAATCAAGAAAACAATTTTTGTTTTTGTTTTTGTTTTTGTTCTTAACTCTTTAAAAAGTGAAGTTACTAAAAGATTTTGTGAGCTCCAGACCACTCAGGACTGTCTCCTTTTATGGGCCTGGCTGTGATTGTTACAAAGGAGCCATCCGATGAATGGGAAGGAGGATATTGTGGGAGACAGTCCAGAGATTTACTCACTCTCTAACCAGCCATCTCCTATTTCACTGAGTAGAAGGAGGAGGAAGGAGAGGGCGTATTGAGAACCGGGTCTGTGATCTGTATGTGACTTCATTTTCCTACCCAGCAGTCTTCCCCACACCTTGGATGCTCTGTTGAAAGCATTCTTGCCTTCTTGCTGTGCGGGTTCCTGTCAGAGACCCCAACTGGCTCTCTGTAGCTAACGACTGGCTGGCTGGTTCCATTTAGGAAGATGGGATCATGGGAGGGAGACCTAAGCTTTTTTTGGGGGGGGCAGGGTTCCTAAATCTCCTCCTTATTTTCCTAGAGGCAAAGTCCAATTCCCTTGTTTTTCGCAGGTGAAGAAAGTGACTTGTCTAAGTCCAGTTGCCTTCTTCTTCTTCTTTTTTTTTTTTTCCTTATAAACCTGCCTGGAAATTGTTGGGAATTGTAGCCCAAAAGTGAAGTTTCTTCTTCCATGGCTGAGGTTATGGGCGCCCCGAATTGCAAATGGTCATTAGCTAAACATCCTGCATCAGCATTACTCCGAAGGAATAAAACTTTTGTACGAGGCATGTCGAGTTACCCAAACAGGAATCTTCCCAGAGGACTTGTTCTCAGCCCAGGTGACAGGCAGTGACTGCAGTGATGTTCCAACCCGTGGCCCTAGATTCCGTGTTAGGCCCTCTAGCAGATTTCGGAGGCCCTGGCTCCTGAGTTCCTGGCTCTTGGTTTTGAGATCAGAACACCCCCAGGGGGATGGGGGCCAACTGGTGGGTAGGTTCCCAGTACAGAGCCCTTTAGGAGCTCATCACTTCTGTCCCCAGATGAGGGTGTGGCTAAGGCTGGCCCAAACGCAGCATCCCTTGGATCTGTTATGGGACCCAGACATCTCTGTACAGTCAGCCTGGGTCATTACGGCACCCATGCCAGGAGGGAATGTCTGTGTTCTGCATCTTCTGAGTTTCTTTCACCCGGGTTAGAATTAGGTTTCACTCTTTTCCTCTTTCCCATGCTCTTTCCCATTTATGGACTTTTGGGAATGTTCTAAGAGTATTTCCCTTCTCCTTTAATCGTGATCCAACACTGTGATAAATCTGGGGGGGGGGGAATACAGTCCCTGTTATTCAAATTATGAATATATAAGCAATGCCTACACCATCTTTCGCCCAGAGCTTGGCTAACTGATAATGTAGATGGGAGATTCTAGACTCCACATCCCCAACAGTGGTATTGCTACATTTTCTGTGCGAAGGAAATCTTGCCCAACCCTCTCCCTCCTGGTAGTGAATGCTGCTTAGTCCATACAAGTTGGAGAGGCGGTGGTAGACCTCTGAGGCTATTTCTCAGCGTAGTTCCTGTATTGAACCTGATGCTTTGTCAGTTTCTCCCGGCCCCTCCCCTTTTTTAAAGATTTATTTTATTTATTTGACAGAGAGATCTCAAGTAGGCAGAGAGGCAGGTAGAGAGAAAGGGGAAGCAGGCTCCCTGCCTCGCAGAGAGCCCGACTCAGGGCTCAGTCCCAGGGCCCCGGGACCACAACCTGAACCAAAGGCAGAGGCTTTAACCCACTGAGCCACCCAGGCGCCCCTCTCCTGCCCTTTCATCCCACTCCAGTAATGCCTGTGCCACTGGTTTAACCGTACCTCCAATGTAGAGCCTCCCACGGTTACTCCGGGGCATAGAGAACTCTCCTTTTTTCCATTTCCTTTGTAACTTATGAAAACTATCTTTTCTATTAAGTTTTCATGAGTACGTTTCTTTCTTTCAAGTCATATACTATGGTCCTTGACAGCAAGGATCATGGCTTACATTTCTCAGTTAAAATTGTGGCCTGGACATCTTCTGTTCCAATGCTGAAGAAACAAGCTCGGTTCAGTAGTAGAAAAGAACTTTATTTAGGCCCTCTCTGAAGTCTGTGATTTGGAGCCTCAAGCTCTCGACATTACTACTCACGGCACCCTTGACAATGGACGGGAGTCAGTTCCATATCTGTCCTGAAACTCTACTCCCAAATTCTTGTGAGGCTTTGGGAAACATTCGAACAATAAAAAGGATCAGGAATTCCTAACTAAAACCAAAGATGACGACATTGGTGTCATTTCCAGTTCCAGTCCTAGCTGGCACCGGGAGACTCTCTGTACTGGGAAGCTTTGATTCTGGTTCCGTCTCTTTTAAACTTGGACTGAAGCGTTGCCATAGCGATCCCCTGAGACATCAGATAGTCATCTCAAAAATGAAAAACCAACTTCTCTTGTTCTCCTTAAAGCTTGTTTATTTTCTTGGAAAAGCTATTTTACAGAGGAGGAAACTTCAAAGAAAATACTTGAGATCAATCGCAGATCTTAATACCTGAGAGAGGTTGGGCTTTCTTTCTGACTTTAGCTGTTAAGTGGTCCCCAGCCTATTCCACAATTTGAGGAAGGGAAAGGCCCGGCGTGAACCGGCAGAGCTGGCAAAGACCTTGCCCAGAATGCTTATTCTGGCTTTCTGTGGACAGTATCTCAGGCAGAACACCTCGTCTGAGAGAGAGAAACTAGTATCATCCCACTAATTGGTTCTCATTTGGACTCAGGGTGGCGGATTTTAAATCTTGTACTCTCTCTCCTGTTCCATGTTCTATAGAATAGGAGGCTCTGTAATGGCTTATAATGATAGTTTACAATAGTATATATACCATAGTGTGTGTGTGTGTGTGTGTGTGTGTATGTGTGTGTGCATTCCACCCTCCTGCCCAGGGTAGATCAAGGGAGGATAGAGATTAAAACAGTTACTGTTATGACTTTAGTTTACCAACTGGAGATATCTTTATTGTTTCCTTTTCTGTTGTGGAAGTAAAATGTGTTAATTACTGAATAACTCAGATAACACGGGAAAGTTTCAAGAAAAATAATTCAGCCACCCAAAGGTGGCAGCCATTTACACTGTGGTGTACATTCTACACATACAAACACTTACGCTTACAAAAATTAGATCATATTAACTGTAAGGTTTTGTTACCAGATATAGTCACTTGAAATGTGTCATGGATATATTAATCAGGATAGGCTAGGTTATTCTGTGGTGACAAGGTCTTAAAAATCTCAGTTTCTTAAATACCACACACTGACTTCTTGCTTATACAACCGTCCATCTTGGGATGATGGCTGTCACTTAGGAAGTTTGGCTTCAGAAGCAGCTGCCATTTCACACGTTGCTAATTACTGTACCAGAAAGCTAAAACAATTCTGTAGGATCATACATCCGTAGTGAAATCACTTGATCCAGGAGTGACGAATGCCACTTACATTCCTAACTTACTGGCGGAGCTAGGTGCATGGCCATCTGCCTTCTCACAACGGGCCCAGATAATGCAATACTTCTGGCAGACAGCTAGAGAAATATTTGGTGGACAGCACTGAAGTCCAGTAAAGTGAATGTTTGTTGATGCCAGTAAATAGAGATAACACCATTCTTTTCTTTTCTTTTTAAAGATTTATTTATTTATTTGAGGGAGAGAGAGAGAGAGAGCACGAGCCAGAGGGGCAGAGGGAGAGGGAGAGAGAATCCCAAGCAGACTCCCGACTGAGTGGGGAGCCTGGTGGGGGCTCGATCCTACAACCATGGGATAATGACCTGAGCCAAAATCAAGAGCCTTATGCTTAACTAACTGTGCCACCCAGGTGGTGCCCCACACATCATTATTTTCTATAGCCATGTAATTAGTCCATGTATCATAATATACTGATTATACTGAATAATATACTGAACCAAACCTCTTTTTAAAGATATTTTAGGCTATTTCTAATCATTAACAATTGTTTTAAAAGTTCAAAAAATTTTCTTACTTTTTCCCTCTTACAGTACTCTTCTGTAAGTAGAATTTCTCAATTAAAAGGCATGCGTACCGATGGGAATGGAAAAATGTTGCAGCCACTTTGGAAATCAGTTTGGCAATTTCTTAGAAAGTGAAACTTAAATTTACCATATGACCCAGATAATCTACTCCTGGATATCTATGTCCAACACAGAGACTTGCATGTGAATGTTTATATAAGTTTCACATTATTCATAATAGCCAAAAACTGGAAAAATCCTGAACATCACCTGGCGAATGGATAAACACAATATGTTATATCTGTACAATGAAGTATTATTTAGACACGAAAAGGAACGAAATACCGATAAATGCTACAACAGGGACAAACTTGAAAAGGTTATGTTAAGTGAAAAAAGCCAGTTATAGAAGACTATTTATCATGTGATTCCATTCTTGAAATGTCCAGAATGGGCATATCCACAGGGACAAAGTAGGTTAGTGTTTGACAGGTGACAGGTAAAGGGTATGGGGTTTCATTCTGATCTAGTAAAAATGTTCTAAATTGAAGGTGGTGATGGGTACACAACTCTGACTATACTAGACAACATTGTTGTGCACTTTAAGTGAATGATTATATTGTCTGTAAGTTACACAGCCTTGAGCTGTTAAAAAAGAAAAGATCTGCATAAAGACCATATTTTTCAAGTTTTTGATCAGCATTATCAAATTGGCCTCCAGAAAGGATGGTTTATTACTCAGCAATATTTGAACAGTGATTTTCTATGACTAATGTTCAACCACCAGCTAGGACTTTTACATTAGTCCAGAGTGGCTGATCCCTTAATACAAGTTTTTTAAAATAAGGATTTTATCACCTTCCCATAGCCCTCCTCCCCATGTGGGAAAGTACAGTTTAAATAACCAGAAAAAACACAGTGAGAAAATTCAAGGTAAGTTCAATTTTGCTTGCAGAGTTTCCAAAAGTTTTGAGTTGAATAACCGAGCCCCTCAGAGTAGAACTGAATACATTTACTCACTGTAAGAGACACAATAGCAAAGAGCTTCAAGGCAGAAATAGAATAAAATGAAGTACAGATATTAGATGAATTCTTTGCTCTCGTCATTTCGTGCTCCTCCGACAGGTGGAAGAACATGCAAGTGACGAGGTAGCGCCGTCATGGTCGAAGCAGTTAACCAGGGTGGAGGGGGGTGGGTTCCACTGCCAGGCCCACTGCTCCTTCATCAAAGGTCCAATCTGCTTTTCAGGGTGGACTGTCTCTTCTGTGAATTTGAATTGATTTTAGCCCCCTCGTGTAATGCATTTCACAATGACCTCCCAATCCTATTTCATGACTCTTTTCTCCTTGTAGGTTGGACCCAGGGTGCCAAGGCAAGTCCGACTGTTGCAAAGGCTGGTATGTATATTCCGGGGACAGCTTCCGTGTCTGCGCCCTCACTACTCTGTATATTTTGAACCAGGCCCTACCGTCGCTTGCGGCTCCTCCAAAGCTTGCAAAGCTGCTCACAGAAGAATGCTGACATTAAACAGCATAGCTTTTATAAGGCTTGCTTGAACTGGATTTTCTTTCTGGAAAGAGACCTGATTGTTTCAGTAGGGCTCTAAGGACAAAGGATGGAGTTTCAGAGCCTTTCCAAAAAATGAAAAAGCTTAAATAACCTGTACTTTTTATGGCATTCTTACACAAGAAATAAAGGCTTTGTAGTGAAGTAAACAACTGAAGTAAGCAAAGAATTCACGTTGGTCATCTACAGCTCCATGGAATGGAGTTGGGCAAGGCTCTCGGTGTGTGTTGGAGGCTATCAGATTGGAATTTGGGCGTGCGTTCAGGAAGTTGAAGAGCTTATTTGATCCCGTCTCTGTTCTTCCTTATCCCTGTGTATGCAGAGATGGATCAGAATGTGGGAACATGCCTTCGGGCCTGGGATGTGAATTTGGCAGCAGTTCTCAGGGGCTAGGCATCCCTCCGGGGCCTCTCTACACCTGGGCAGTGTCTGAGTCGGTTCTAGCTTTACCACGACCCATGTCACGATCAGTACCATCTTTGTCGGGCTGCGAAGTTGTATTCTTGTTAGTCCCTGCTTGGTTCTCCCTCCTCCTCTCTTCTCCCAGGTTTGTTAATCTCATAATCATTCTTCGGTGTTTGTCTCCACGTTCACATCATCACAGACAGCCATAGACAAACATAAAC
This sequence comes from Mustela nivalis, assembly GCF_964662115.1. NCBI lineage: Eukaryota > Metazoa > Chordata > Mammalia > Carnivora > Mustelidae > Mustela > Mustela nivalis. The sequence goes on along the minus strand of NW_028136259.1, from coordinate 274,006 downwards.
ATGTCAAGAATTGCAAAGAATCTGGACTTCCCCCAACTTGCAAGCCAAGGAGAGGGTTTGTTGCCATTGCCTGGATGCCAGCCGAGCACAGGAGACTCCTGGGTCAGAGACAGAGGGCGATCACTGCGCGCAGAATAGCCATACGGGAGAGCCAGTGTTTGTATCATTCCTGGGATCTGATGGGCACGTTCTCTTCATCATTCTAGATATTAAACCAGCTTCCCCTTTGCTCTGGAGGGAGATCCCACCTCTTCCAGAGCTGTTCAGTATTCAAACATCCTTGAAAAGACAATTCAGAACAAAGGTAGTTAGAGCCTCTGCTCAAAAAAGCGTGCAGAAATACCAGGGACTCCTGGAGAATAGTGGCCCAGAAAGACCTGTACAAGTTTTCTTTTGTTCATGCCTGCCTTCAACCCAGCTGGTACTTTTTTGAATGCTTACTATGTCCCTTGCACCACTGTAGGCACTGGGAAGGCGGTAATGAACAAGACAGACCAAAGACCCTGTCTTTCATAGACCTTGAATTCTGAAGTGGGGCAGAAATAGACGAAAAAGACAAAGTGAATAAATAAATCATAAGCGTCTCAGTAACAGAGAAGGTGACGGTGCCATTGAAAGAAAGAACATGCCAGAAGATGGTCGAAATAGAGACATTCGCATATATGAGATTTCTGATCATCGCTGCCAATCAGTGGGATCATACAATGACAGCTGAGGCTGGCCGAGGGTTTGCTGTGTGCCTGGCATTGTTCTAAGTGCGCCCATGTCATACTCAGTCACTTCTGTACCATTCTTTGAGGTGTTAGACATGAGAAGGCAGAGGCTCAGAGGGATTGACTAACTCACCCAAGACTACACGTTTGGGAAGAGGTGGCAGAACCAGGATTTGAGTCACTCCTCCGGCTTCTGTGTGTGCTCGTAACACACATACTGCCTCGTCAAGGACAGATCTTTTGGTCCATTTCTTATTATTTTCAATCAATCTTATGTCACTTGGCCTAACTGTATCCATTCTTTTAGGTGGTGAAAAACATTCTCCGTAGTTGGCGCACCATCATTTGTTAAGCATTTGGCTGTGGACGAGCTTTCGATTTGTCTTCAGTTTTCTGACCCCTGTAAAAAATGCTGCAGGAGGGTTTTTTTTGTTTATTCTGTTATGTGGGTGCTTTTTAGTCTATGACCTAGATTTTCAATAGAAAGATTGCTGGATCAGAGGTGCATGGGCATTTTACATTTTGATAGCTGTCAGACTGCCTTTGAGTACTACTGCTCTTAATTCTGTCTTTATTAATTTCATTTCTATGAGCCATGATAAATATGCACATTTCTGCCACCAAACATATAATCACTCATTTTGGCTTGTCAGTCTCTTAGATAGAAAGTGTTGTCTCATTGTTCCTTTAACTGACATTTGCCTGACTACTTAGGAATTTAGACTTTTTCTTCCTATACATTTATTGGCCATTTACAGTGGTTCTTCTGGGAATTATTTGTGTGTGTGTGTGTGTGTGTGTCCTGTACCCATCTTTCTATTATGTCTTTAATCCCCCAGTGGTCAGTATGTTAGAGATCTTTGTATGGAGAGCTACTGTCTTCTGAATTGGAAGAATCCCCCCCACCCCAATGTCTCATTTGTTGATGAACTTTGTTTACAGTATGTTTTCATGTAGAAGTTTTAAGTTCCTTAGTAATAAATGAGTTCATCTTTTCTTTCTAGCCTTTGAGTTTTTGTTTTTGGTTTCAAAGATTTTCTTGACCCTTAAGGAAGTGGTGATGCAACATGGGGGCTTAAGTGGGTAGGAGAAGAATATTTATATAATTTTTATAATTTATAGATTTTATTATGATTTATGCATAATTTAATTTAAATTATAATTTTATTATAATTTATATGGTATGTATTATATAGAACGTATAGTATAATTTATATGTAATTTATGTATAATTGTATATTTATATAAATATAAAATTATATTATTTATATAATCACTTAGATTTTCTCAGACATCTCTAAGAATTTTAAAAGTCTTACTTTCACATACATTATGCTTCTTTTTTTTTTTTTTTACCATGAACCTTGTGTATACATCCAGCTGGTACAAGCATGAGCTTCCCAGCAGTAGACCTGATGCTTCCTTCCCTTTTGCACATGTCTTTGGTGCCTCCACGTTACATATAGGATAGATTCCAAGGACATGTAAGGCCTTGTGTGATCTGACTGTGGTCAGCCTCTGTAGCTTTAGTTTATCCTGGGAATCTCCTTATGTTTTATGTTCTAGCTGTCCACACTAATTTGAAGGTCTCCAGATGTTCTCTAACTAATGAATAGAATGTGGACGGCAACAGCTGTTCCTCTCCTATCACTGCCAACTCATGAACCACAGGGATTGCTTGATTTTCTTTTGAATTAACTGGATACCCTTTTTATGACACTCTTTGGCAACACAGACACCAAGAAAATTTGTATTTGAAGAAGCAGGCGGTATCTTTGTATCTGAGTAGCGTGGTCCTTGACAGAGAGTGACCCGGTTTTCACTGTCATCGCTTAACCTCTCAGGGGCAGGAGCAGGTCTTGGCATCTTCTTCATAGGAGGTGTTCTAAAATCTGTACTTGGAGTATGTTTTAAGCAGTTATGGTAAGACATGGAGACCTGGAACTGCTCATCACAAAGGAGGAACTTTACACTCCTAGGTCCCTAGGAACAGGAAGCACCGTGCTGGTTTCTGGTTGTCCGGGATCTAGCTCTGGGGTGACTTGGGGAAAGGGGAACCTTGCCTTGGTGTCTGGGAGGTTCACCAAGGAGGCGGCTGGGAGTGTGGGCTCTGGACAGGTGGGCTCACACAGGAGGAGTTTGCTGTCTTTAGGGATTAGCTTGCCCTGGGAAGGACAGTCTCTTGAAGAGCAAGGCTCCAAACGCCAGAGCGACAAGTAGATAGAAAATAGAGTCAGCCTGCACGGTGCTGGGTGTTGTCATCTCACTGGGGGCTACGTATGTGTCTGTCGCTTTGGTTGCGACTCCAGCCATTGTGGTTTCTCTCTTGTTTCTCTCTTGTAATTTATGTATAATTATATATTTATATAAGTATAAAATATATATAAAAATATATACATTTATTTATTTATTTATATAAATATATATAAATATATAAATTATAAAAATTATATACGAGGTATATAGAGTAGGGTTTCTTTCTCTATGTAAAGGTGATAATTGCATTTTTTTTCCTTTCCTCTGATCATAGTGAAAGGTTGCTCAGTAGAATGTATTAGCACAAATGGCAATTCAGAGCTAATGCCACCCTCTGTCTACGAGGAAGTGAAATTGTGTCACCCGGGTGGCAAACACAGTCCCTAGGGAGGTGCCTTGTCTGAAAGTGTTCTGCTTCATGTAGCAACAACATGGGCTGGGTTGCTTTTCTCAAAAATGAGAGACAAACAGGTACAGTGAAGGTCTCTGGACCCAGGGTCCACCAACAGCCCAGTGCCAGCCTTCTCTGCTATAAAGTGCGGGGATGCTGAGTTATGAGGTTTTTAAGGGTCTCTGCCATCTCCAAAGTGATTTCTTCTAATGGTCACTAGAGAACCGTTAGACCAGAATAAGACAACAAAGGGTTAATCTTCTGGGAAGAGTCCTGGTTCTGACCAAACATTGCTCAGTTAATTTCCAGATGGCATCTTGGGTAATTCAGGACATCCTCTGGGTGGCTTGATGTTAAGTGACTCGCATGAGTCACACAGAAGGCTTTGGTCCCTTGAGCAGCTAATTAAAACACTCCCTGCCTCAAACTGCTTTTCCATCTGTTGAGCCTTTGTAGGAAAAATAATGGAGAAACTGTTTTGTCACAGGAAGACTTGATTTTGCCTCCGATTTTCCAGTTGACATCCCCAAATGAAATAATGAGTTAACTATAAATATGGAAAGCATGTTGGATTTTTAAGAACTGTGCATTGGGAAAAACTGAAGCAACTGTTTTATATCCTTGTTTTTATGACATTTTCACGAATCTCTGCCTTTCCAGGTTCTGTCCCTGGCTTGGGCATGTCGGTTTCCTGACAGTCTTGTGTACCTGTCCAGTGTTCTCACAAGGCACCCGTCTTTCTAATTAAACTGTTCAATTCTTTGTTCCAGGAATGTGCTAAGTAAGACTCCTTCCTGCTTCTATGCCTTTTGTGTTTTTAGAATGTTCTTTTGCACTCCTTCTCCACAAACAAATTCTATGTCTATTTTAAAACCTTTTCTTACTTTTACAGACCTCACTGATTTCTCTTTCTTCTGAATTCTGGAAGGTCTTCCAGGCAGTGAGTGAATATGTACATCTTTCTGTATCTTCCCATGTTGCTTTCTATTTTTTGCCCTTTCTTCCCATGGTGATCCTAAGTGCCTTGAGAGAAGGATCCACAGGTAGTATTCCCAGTCCTTCATGGGATTTAATCTAGAGTAGTGGTTAATACATTCGAGTTAATTACTATTTCTGTTGGGAGAATGTGTATTTTTCTTTCATTGTTCAAGATTTTAAAATTCAATTCCATAAATGGTTTCGAGTTTTACTCTATGCTGACAGCCATGGGCAAAAAATAAATAAATAAAAGGTATAATTCATGGCTCCTGCTCTTGTGTATGGTCTCAGAGGGGCAGGGGAAGGGATGAGCAGCTTGGGTGTGGGGTAGCTGTGCACATAAGTGGCTTTAGTAGCTTCTAGGCTGAGAGCGCTATCCAGTAGGGCAAGGGCTACAAGGCTTAAGGAACAGTGGGGACTCCTATGGGAAAACAGTAACTGGGCAGAAGCAATAAAACCCAAATAGTTTCTTGAAACTTTTCTCAGTCTGTCTCTTGGGCCCATAAACTATGTGTCCTATTTTTGATGTAATACTGTGGAAAATTTCAACCATATCCATAATCTTAATTTGAGGCCAAAAAAATTACCGTAATGGTTCATCTTAGTGTTTTTGTCAGGTGTCTTCTAATTTCGCATTTTAATTTTAAGTTTAATGAAATGATAATTGACAGTTATGTCATGAGGAAGGACAAGTCAGCATGATGTCACAAAGTGATGACTCTTCACCACTCTTGATTCTTCACTAAGTGAAGAAAATTCCAAATTATTGTCAGAACAGGGTTGGGCAAGGATCATCTACTGATGGAGCTAGATTTCATTTGGAGTGGCAGGCAGGTGGAGTTGTGCCCTGTGCTCCTCTGAGCTGGGGACTTGCTAAGTTCTTTTCCCAACTGTCCCTCTACCTTTATGTAAAGGAAGAAAGCAGTAGGTCACTGTGGCCCAGAGTCAAAGATTCAGTGAATTCAACTCCACCTCTCAGCGGCAAGAAAAGCAAAGAATCTGTGGTCATCAAAAAATTTTTTGTTCAATTTTTTCATGATTATATTAAAATACACACAACATAAAAGTTACCTTTTAAAACCACTGTAAAGTGTCCTGTGTAGCGGTATTAAGTACATTCACACCAAATACAAACATCACCACCATCCATCTCCAGAACTGTCTTTATTTTGCAAAACTGAAACTCTGTACCCATTAAACACTAAACGCCCATTCCTCCTACTCCCAGCCCCTGTCAACGACCATTCTCCTTTCTGTGTCAATGAATTTCATTACCTGATAGCTATTTCATAAAAATGGAGCCAAATAGTATTTGTCCTTTGGTGACTGATTTATTTCCCTTAGCTTAATGTCTTCAAAATTCATCCATGTTGGGGCACCTGAGTGGCTCAGTCAGTTAAGCATCTGACTCTTGGTCTCAGCTCAGGTCATGATCTACTGGTTGTGGGATCAAGCCCTGCGCTGGGCTCTGTAGTCAGTGCAGAGTGTGCTTGAGATTCTCTCTCTCTCCCTCTCTCTCTGCCCTCCCCCTACTTGTGACAGCTCTCTCTAAAATAAATAAATCTTTTAAAAAATTCATCTATGTTGTAGCGTGTGTCAGAAGTTCTTTCCTGTTTTTGAGCAATATTCCATTATACATATAAGCCACATTTTGTTTATCCCTCCATCTATCAATGGACACAGGTTGCTTCTATATTTTGGCTACTGTGAATAATACTGCTCTGACCATAGGTGTATAGATTGAGACCACTTTTAATCTAGTAGAACAGAGGACATCGATGAGCAGAATAGGATTGGAATAAGGAAAAAAGTCTAGTAAAAACAGTGAAAATGGCTGCTCACTCTCAGCCCTCATGTCATGAGGTAGTTGGGATTGGCAGGTGTGAGGGGCTGGGGGCATAGGACATGGGTCTGGTCTAGAGTGGCAGCCATCATTAATTAGTGCCTGGTCTAGAGTGGCAGCCATCATTAATTAGTGCCAGCAGCTCATGGTCACGAGGGAATGGGCAGCCAGAGTTGCCCCCACTATCCGTTCCAAGACAAATGGGCATTATGGACTTTCATGTGAATTTTCCAACTTTTAAATGTTGTCCCCTAGATGAAAAATTTTAAAAGATTGTGCAAGTCAAATAAAAATGTCTGCGGTCTCTATAATTTGAGATTTCCTCCTAAAATATACCAATCAGTAAAGCAACGTAAATGATACCAGGGTTTTATCTGTTTAAATTGTGAAGGGATCAGCAAACTTTTACTTAAAGGGGTAGATAGTAAGTACTTCAAGCTTTGCAAGGCTGTATAGCTTGTCACAATTACAAAACTATACAACTGCTCTATTTTGCAGCATGGAAGTCGTCACAGACAATATGCAGATGAATGGGTGTAAATGAATTATGTTCTAGTAAAACTTTATTTACAAAATCCTGTGGCTAGTTTGTCAATCCCTGGTGTAGCTGAATCAGAGGGCAGGGGCAAACAATCAGGAAAAATAATTATAAACTTTGATGGATGATAGGGGACTGGTTAATTAAAATATAGAGCATCTATAAAAAGAAAGTACTGTGCATCTATTAAAAGAAGAATGAGAGGGATTTGTTTGTACAGTGGCAGATTGCATTTTTCGAAGATAGTGGCACTTTGATATAACACTCCTTCCATTGAGGTAGGGTTTGGACCCTCTGCCTTTGAAATCGAATGTACTTTTGTGACTCTCCTGCCCAGGAGAGTATGGTGGAAATGATGCCATGTGACTTTCAAGGTTAGGGCATGAAAGGGGATAGAGCTTCCGCCTCGATGTTTTGGGAAATGTGCACACATGGAGCCTCTAGCCTCCAGTCATCAGTCGGACTAATGTGTGAGGTAGTCCATGCTGTGAGTTCACCTGACCTTGACCATGTGGAAGGACCATGTAGAGGGGTCCTGGGACAACAAGAGATAGAGAAATGTCAGCCAGCGTTGAGATGCCTCAGCAGCTCAGTCTTCCAGCTCAGCCACCTTCTGACTGCACACCCCCTCCCAAGTCAAGTCTTTCTAGAATTCCTGACCACAGAAGCCACAAGAGAAAAACACCATGATTGCTGTTGTTAAAGCACTCAGTTTTAGAGTGGTTATGCAGCATGAGGTGATTGGGATGTGCACAGATACAAAAGGATGACGCACTGTATCATTAGATGAAATTAGAGCAAATCAACACAGCACGTATTTATGGGAGGATAATACCAAAACCTGTTAGTTTAAGTATTGCCTCTGGGAAACAGAGCTGTTGATCTAGGGCAGGAGGGAGACCATTGTGTTTCCTTTGGTTTTCGTGTAATTTGAAGTTTTTACCATGTGCATATGTTACTTGATATTTTTTAAAAATTGGCTTACATTTTAAATAAAGTGGTGGGTGGTAATTCACAATTTTCTCAGTTCAAGAGATCTTTCTTTCTTTCTTTTTTAGCATTGGCTCCTTTTTACCCAGTGCATCTATAGAAATTAGAGTTGTGTGCTGTGGTATTGAAACCCTTCACAAATTCACATATTTAAGAATATAAGGATATTGGAGATAAGAGAATATGTTGAAACATGGATAATTTAGGAAGAAAACCTGCTTCCAGGGAAACATGAGTAAAAGTAAAACACTGCATCTCAATTTATGCTTTAATTTATCTCAAGGTTCCATTTGGGAAAGATGAGGAGACACAAATTTTAATTTAAAAATCCCCAGTGGGTTATTGTGCTCTTAAGGTCATTATCATTACCACCTTCCCCAACCTTATCTTCATGGTCTTTACTGGAATGTGTGTGTGTTTAAAAAATCTATATATATTAAAGGTTTATTTATTTATGTTAGAGAAAGCTTGAGCATGTGCCCAAGTAGGGGGTGTGGCAGAGGGAGAGAGAGAGAATCTTAAATAGGCTCCAAGCTCAACACAGAGCCTGATGAGGGGCTCGATCCCACAAATTGGACTTAGGTCATGACCCGAGCTGAAATCAAGAGTCAGACGCTTAACCAACTGAGCTACCCAGGCACCCTGAAATGTTATATATATATTTTTAATGAGATCATTTAACAGAAGGCTTTGGTTAATCCACGTCTAGAATCTCTTTTTAATCTGAGTCACTTCTGGAGAGACAGATATTGTCCCAAGGAGACTAGATTTGTGTGGAGACTATTTACAATCAATTTCTAAATTCCAGAATAGTTTCCTAAAAGCCCATTTCATTCCTTACTTTAGGCTTTACCTTAGATTCTTGGATCTAAAGGCAGACATAATTTTATTGATTGATTCAAGCCCTCTTAACTTAGAGATGGAGAAATATGAAGAGGTCCACCTCCTTGTGTTACTTTAAAACAGTGGTTCTCAGACTTGAGCATCAGGATCTCTTATTAAAATACAGATTTCTGGCCCCACTCCCTGCGTTTCTCATTCTGCAAGTCTGGGAGGGAGTTTGAAATTCTGCATTTTTAACAGATTTCCAGGTGATGCTCATGTTGCCAGTCTTGGGACCACTCCTGAGAACCGCTGCTTTGATGTAATTCCTTCTCAGACCAAATTGGAGAACCTCTTTTCCTCTCGCGGGTGAAGAAATCTTTCAAATATGTTTAGATTTTTTTTGTCCTACTTGATCACCACTTTACGGAAACTTTGTGCTTGTCTTTCTCCAACTTTCCAAGAAAGATACACATTCTCTTAACATTTTTCCTGAGCCTGTTGCCTTTTGTTTTTATCCTTTCGAGTCACCAAGACCAAAAGTTCAGCCACAAAGATGAATAATCCCTTGACCTCTGTGTCCAGTGCTGGCCCATTCTGGTCTTGCTCTGTGCAGTTTCCCATCTTGAGTCTGTTCACGTGTGTTCTCAGATGTGCTTTGTACTGTAGGGGACTCAACCCTACCTCTCTAACATGTTGTATAAAGTATCTGTCCAGTTTCAGTGGTTTGCTGTGAAAGGTGGTATGGTTTGACTCCAACATTTAAATACGTTTAAATAGAATGACACACTATGAAACTTTTAGAATGGGGTGTTAGAGTCCCTCTGGGTGTCACAGAAGCAATATGCCTTGATACCAGCAGGGCATCATCTTATATTTATTTTGAAAACTAGCTTAGGGCTGGAAAGAAATTCAGAGAGCAGACGCAAGTCAAGAGAAATGTTGACTAGGTAGGGCACGTCCCATAGGGACAGTAGAATCCTATTGGAGTAACGTGGCTCTTTTCAGAATTTATTGAGAGCCTGTAGAGTGCTGAAGACTGTGCGGGGGTTTGAGGACCCAGAGATAGAAAGACGGATCCGCCGAGACAACTAGCCCCATGGTGGTGAGTGTGGGCTCTGGGACAGGTGGGATCGAGTTCAATCTCTTCTCCATCACTGTTAATGGGCCAAGATGTAAACTTACAAGCTTGACTTCTTCTCATGTTTGAAATGGGAATAAAGAACATGTACCCTGAATGTGTGTCGGTGTCCATAAAGAGATAATGCCTCGTCTTAATCTGCTCGGGCTGCCATAATAAAATAACATAGACATAAACAGCAGAAATTTATTTTCTCACTGTTCTGGAAACTGCAAAGTCCAAGATCAGTATCTGGCAGGGTTCATTTTCTGGTGCAGACTCTTCCTAGCTTTTATAGAAGGCCACATTCTCACTTGTGTGACCTTTTCTCCATGTCCTCGTGGAGAACGAGAGCAAGCTCTTTCGTGTCTCCTCTGGTGGGACACTCACCCCATCAGGAAGACCCTCGTGACCTCATCAAACCCTACTCAACCGCCAAAGGCCCATCCCCAAGTACCGTCACATGGTGGGGGGCGGTTAGGACTTTACCACATGAATTTGTTGGTGGTGTTGGGGGGGGAGAGGATGAGGGTCACAAATGTTCAGTCTGTGCCTGTAACTTGTTCAGCCAGTTCTTGGAGTTAGAGAACTGCTGTGGTTGCTTTACTCATTAATGCTTCCTTCCTTCTTCAGCATCTGCTTTCAGTGCCCTCGGATGGAGTGCTGTTGTGAAGGCTAGAAATACACTGAAAACTTTTAACCTGCTTTTAATCTGCTCCATGTAGCGACTGCTCTTGTCAGAGGCTTTGGGATAAATTTAATTAGCATACACTTTCCTTTTTCTGGCTTCTAATACCCCCAATACTGTCTTGAGCTCAGTATCGATTCCCACTTTCCAATAATGTGATTGTGGTCTCCGTGGGAAAGCTCTGGAATCTAGCTTCTCTAAGTGGGTATTGAATTTGATTTGGAAATAGGTGTGCCCTGATGTGTTCATCAATTTTATGATCCTGTAAATGTGATCTAAAATTTTATAACAGAAAAGCATTACATACTTCACATACTTGACTTCTAAAATTCCAATACTTCATTAAACTACTTCAACAGTGTGTATTCTCTGTTAAATAGGAAATCTTCACCGTGTCCCTTTGTTTAAGTTAAGTTAGAAGATATGCTTCTCTCTCATGAGCTGGTTGTCCAACCATAGTTGTTTTATGAGTGGGGAGAGTGGTGAGGCAGAAAGCGAGGGCAAGACAAAGAAGAAAAGAATCATATGCCAAAGGCTGCCAAGTTGAAGATGATTTCTCTGATGAAAACAGAGCTTCACCCCTACCCCAGAATGATTGATTTGCACGTTCCCATGTCACTGAAAATACCGCGTGCTTTAATTCCAACAGAAAACCAAACCCCTGATGACGGAATTCTCAGTGAAGTCTACCATTATTTCTCGTTATGCCTTCACTACCGTGTCCTGTAGAATGCTGAATAGAGCTTCCGAGGACCAGGAAATTGAATTTCAGTTGCAGATTCCAGCCGCAGCTTTCATCACCAACTTCACTATGTAAGCGACACTCTGGTCAGAGACCCTGGAATGGCGAAGTCCGTGTGGGGTAGCCAGGGTGAGCCCGAGAGGACGTGAGCTCCAGGGCCTGGGGGCGTGAGAATTTCTCCCAGCAGATGGCGTGGGGCTCAGAGGGTCGACTCCCTCGTTCCCTTTCTCCTTCCTTCTCTACCTACCTTCTTCCCTTTCTCTCTCCCCGTCATCCCTTCTTCCTTCTTCCTTCCTTTCCACAGTCTCTTCCTTGGTTCTGTTTCTGTCCTCTTCCCATCTCCCATTCCTCTTCTTTTCCGCTTTCTCTTCTTCCCTCCGACAAATGAGTGCCCGCTCTGAGCCAGGAGCTCTTCCAAGTGATCAGTGTATTTCTGTGAAAAAGACAGTGTTGCTCAGCTACAGAAATTGCAGTGGGGAAAAATGATAAGTAAGTAAACAAATCAATAGATGAGATAATTTCAGACGGTAGCGAATGCTTAAAGATGGCAAGTAGCACCGAGAGGAGCTTGTCTAGACGGGGAGAAATCAGGGAGGTAGTTCAGAAGGGGCAGTGTTTAAGTTGAGGTCTGAATGATGAGATAGCATGATCCATATGATATACAAAATAAACTATTTCTCCTTTTCTTCTGAACTAGGAGGCAAAGACGTGCAAAGAAGGGTGGATTTGGGGGTTTCATTTGGGGTCTGGGCAAGATTCAAGCTGGTGAATCTTCATGGAGATTCGAACAGATCTGATGTCCTCCACAGGAGGTCAAGCCCGACTATTTGGACCTGTTTTAAAATTGCCCTAGAATGAAATGAATGATTCAAGGGTAGTGCCTTGGTCTGGAATGCCTTCTTTCTGGACCTCCAAGAGTCACATAAAAATATTTTCTAGGGTTGTCATGGTTATGAGATCCACATTTGAATTTGTCTTGGAACTGCAAGTTGGTAACATAGCTGTCTCTTGTGTTTCAGGCTCATAGGAGACAAGGTGTATCAGGGAGAAATCACAGGGAGAGAAAAGAAAAATGGTGATAAGGTGAAAGAGAAAAGGAATAAAACATCAGAAGATAATGGGTAAGTGCCACTGAGTTAAGGAATTAAAATCCACTTGAGCAAAGGGCCTCATTTCTTACTCCTTTGCCAACTTTTTTTTTTCTTTTCTTCCCTTCCTTCAAGGATTTATCTGCTTCTTATTATTACCATAGAGTCGATAATTAAATATATACAGTTAACAATATAGCAGGAAAAGGTTTATCGTGAAAAGGAACATTTTATCACTCTGAATCCCCAGATCTCACTTCCTAGAAATATCCACTTCTAATATTTTTTGTAATTTCTTTTTGTAGCAACTTCCCTAACTCTAAAGCTTAAGGTAGTCTAGTTTTTTAAAAAAATTCTTAATAAACATCAGACATTATCTGTTGATTTTCTGCCAGGAAGGAAGAGGATTTAGCATACGTAGGACACTCCCACCTTCCCTCCGCGTTCCACATTTTCACATTCTTTTCTCTTCTTTCATCCGTGTAAGCCGTGTTACACCATCTTAGACTAGACCTATCTTAAATTTCCACTCCTTCACTGAAACCCTACGTTTCCTTTTCCATTTCCAGTACCCATCTTTTTCTACATGATCATTTACTTTTGCACTGTCAGAATTACCAACATTTAAATTTTAGTCTCTAATGGTGTATATTTTCTTTGTTTTGTCTATAACTTGAATCTAAACATTGAAAACCAATGACTAGTATTTGAGTTTTAATGATTACATGAAAGTCATTAACTGCAGAGCCACTTGGTATACTAAGATTCTATTTCCCTCTCTGTCAGCCCATTTGAAGTAAAGTGATGTTTCCTTTGAAGAAAAATGATTCTGTTATCCAGATAAGTTGGTGTGAACATGTGAACCTGTTTTTGTTCGTTAATAAAAGGATGTAGTTTTGAGAAAGTTTGTTATTTAAAATCATAGACTGTCAAAAACTTTGCTGTTGGAAATCTTATTCACAAGAACGGAATATCTCATTCTTGCCTGGAAGATGTGAGTCATAGGTTTACTTTGATACAAAAAGCAGCCAAGGTCTACAGCTTCAGATAAGGCATTGTTGGCCAAAAAAGTTGACATTTATCTTAACTTTGTAGTTCCTAAGGACAGAACCTTGACTTTGTTTCTCAGTCCAGGGTGATACTAACCATTTTATACACAGCCCTGCTTTGTTTCGAGCCTCCAATCATTGCTTCATTTAACTTTATCTGCACTCCATTTTTCTCCCAATCCTATACACCTTTGTTTGGCCAGATTCTCTCTCCATGATGCCTTTGGTGTGTAAATTCCCTTACTGCAGCAGTTTATTGAAACCCAGCTTTGCTGGACGGCAGGTGGGTCCTAAGTGGTCTTTATTAGATGAATCTTATGAGGATTATGTTTCATTACAATTCATAAGTCATTCATAATTATGCCACAGTTTAGTTTAGTTGGATCACAACATATGCATTTGTTTTTTCTGGACTTTTTAGTTATCTTTCTTTTTTCTAATGAGGTGAACCTTAATTTGTCAGGGCTCCTGGGTGGCTCAGTGGGTTAAGTCTTTGCCTTCAGCTCAGGTCATGATCTCAGGGTCCTGCGATCGAGCCCCACATCGGGCTCTCTGCTCAGCGGGGAGCCTGCTTCCTCCTCTCTCTCTGCCTGCCTCTCTGCCTACTTGTGATCTCTGTCTGTCAAATAAATAAATAAAATCTTTAAAAAAAAACCTTAATTTGTCACTATTAACATCTAGCAAGACACATAACTCTTTTGAAATGGTGACTAAATGAATTACTATGACAGATCTATAAGCAGCGACATCCATGTTATTGCCAACAGCAGTTAGAAGGCATCATTGATTGGGAGGCACATCCTGATTTCGGAGCTGTCAGTTATGGAAGAATGGTGTCTCCAGGTCCGTAGATTACTGTCATTACTTTGCAGCCTTGTCATCAATGTTTACCCTGGGACTTCTTTTCATTTTCTTCTGGGTTGCTTTTACTATTCCTTATATTCCATATCTTCCTCTTTCTTTTTTCACTTTAACTTTGCTGGAGTATATTCTGAAGTAACTTCCCCAGAATGGATGTATGAGAGGCAAATTTTCTGAGACCTTGATTAATATTTTGACAGCACATCGAGTTTAAGATTGAGAATAATTTTTCATCTCAACTTTGAAGACATTGCCCCTAGTGTCATAATATCCAGTGTTGCTAGTGGTACATCTAATGTCTTCTAATACCACTCTTTTTCTGTGTGTCCTCTATCTGATGTTTTGAGAATTTACAATAATGGGTTCAAGTGTCAGTCTTTCTTCAGTCATTCTTCCCAGCGAATGAAGCTTTTCCATCAGTGAAGCTTTTCCATCTTAATAGTTGTGTCTCTTTTTAGCACTGGGAAAGAGGAGTGTAGGAAGTCTGTCATCTTAGTCACTCATTCATATATGGAGTTGGAGGTCTCCTTCCTGTGTTTGGTGCCCTTCCCACTCACATCTTATGCTGAGCCCGAGATTTCCATCTCTCTGATGTTCTGTATCTTGATCCATAGTCTGAGCTGTAGAGTTCTTGCTCTATTCCCCATCTTCCAAAAATGTTTTGAAGTGCTGTATGCACTGATGGTTGCCCCTACCACTCATTGCCTGGGTTTAATCCTTTACTATCCCTTTCCTTTTATGGTCAGTCTGCCATCTTGAATCAGAGAACCTTCATTCCAAGCCCTGAAAATGTTTGGAATGGCTTATATTTGTATATGCTTTGCAATCCTTTATTCTTCGTCCTTATCCCTAGCCATATCTACCAAACTTTACCACCTATAAAAACCTAAGGTTTTAGCTATTTTAAAATGACATCAGATGTCAGGCTCACTTGACCATTCTTGTAAAAAGAAGAATGCAATTCATATCTTGACCCCAAAACTCTCTCTCTCTCTTTTTTTAAAGATTTTATTTATTTATTTGACAGAGAGATCACAAGTAGGCAGAGAGGCAGGCAAAGAGAGAGAGGAGAAAGAAGGCTCTCCAAGGAGTGGAGAGCCCGATGTGGGGCTCGATCCCAGGACCCTGGGATCATGACCTGAGCCGAAGGCAGAGGCTTTAACCCACTGAGCCACCCAGACCCCCAGTCCCCAAAATCTCTTTTCCAGATGTTCACCTATTTCAGTATTCCCTTTCCCCCTTGGCTCCCTCAAGCCTGACTACAGGAGAGGTAGGAAAGAACAGGTGAATTCTGTACTCTTCAGTATTCTTTGAAACTTTGTAACCTTCCTTTAGTGCAGGCCTTTGGTTCTCTTCCCGACACTAGTTTTTCTTCTAGGGATTCTCTTGAGAGAATGGCCAAGACCCTGAGGGCATTTGAGGGAACCTGGCTTTCTCTGACCGACCCTGTGTTCCCTTTTATTTTCCTTATAGGGAGAAGGGGACTGATATGTTCAGAGCCTCTGTCGTGATTCCCAGCAAAGACAAAGCGGCCTTCCTCCTCAGTTACGAAGAGCTCTTGCAGCGGCGGCTGGGGAAGTACGAGCACGTCATCAGCGTGCGTCCCCAGCAACTGGTGGGGAGGCTGACGGTGGAAGTGAACATTCTGGAGAGGTCCGGCATCGAGTCACTAGAGGTGCTGCCCTTACAGCACAGCAGGCAAAAGGGCAGCGGGAGAGGGGAAGGTGAGTGCGATGGCCGGATCTCCTGTGCTGACTCAGAGCAGGGCGCTGGCTTTAGAGGAATCTATAAAACAGATGGCCGCCCTGCAACAAAGCCTCTGAGAATTTGCGAGAATCTGAAAGATAGCAACACAACAAAGGCAATGCCTTTATAAGCTGGTCCCATCTGGAGATTTAAAGGTGTTTAAATCATCTGACAGAGTAATCTCTTTTCTGAGCATCTAATCCAGGTGAGGCATCTAAAATATTGGGAATGTTATACGTGCAACCCAGTTTGGTAACATTTGCACTAGCAAAAACTTGCTGTCATCCTAAATATGCAGGGAAACAAACATGGTTAGTAAAATATGGTTCTGGAAACAACGCAACATGGGATGGGGGGAAAGAGAACACTTGTACACACTCTGTAATGTTAAGTATGTTAAGTTCGTTAAATGTGAAGTTGACAGATGTCTAGAAAGTTCTATAAAATAATACTTTTATACTAGGGAGTGAGGGATTACAGGGTTATTTTTCTAAGAATCTAATTTCTAATTTCTAAGAATTTATTTCAGTTGTTAACTAGAAGAATTTTTAAAACACTAACATACACATTTCAATGATGTATGAGACTCATTCTTAAATTAAACAGTGACAACTGTGTATTCTACATTTGTTTGAGTGCAGGAACGTTTTGGTTCGTTACCAGGACCACCATTTAGGTTCTTCCCAAATTCTGGTTTTTAAAATTGTACTCCATTTGTTGAAATGATAATGATAAATTCCATACAATGTAATCTTAATTACTATATTAATTTCAACTGATGGTTTATATGAAATGTTCATGGGTGTTGGGCCTTATCCTAAGTATAAGTAAACCAGTCAGGCTTCATGTCAAATCCAATAACGAGACCGATGCGTCAGAAAGTTGCACCAGGATAAGAATCTCTTGATTACGGGTATCTGTGACATTGAGGTCTGGGAACGGCTGAGCAGTAAGTGAATAGGCAGAATCTGAACTCAGCCCCCGTGGGCACAAGGAGAAAGAAAGCTGCTTGGCCAAGAATATTTCGGAATGAGATTGAGAGGAGAGTAGAACACGGCTTGAAGGGGGAGGGGGAGAATGTTGTTATTTCATATAATGTGAAAATAGTCAAGACCCAGGGCTGGTGTGCGGAAGAATGGACTGTGCAGATGATGCGCTTTACTCTTGCCTCTGCTAAGTTCCCTTCGTGACTGTCTGTGGGACAGCGAGTTTTGTCTCAGACACTGGAGAGTGTCCTGGTTCTGTGGGGGACTCAGGTCTTTCGTTATGTGTCCATTCCCAAGGCTGAGTAGGATACTCTTAATCTAGATTACATTGAAAAATTACAAATATTGTCGAGGTATCTGACTTTGAGAAACGGTGTGAAATATAATACACCATTCTTATGTCCTAGAGGCCACCATGTGTGTGGTTAATGGACTTTTAGTTCAGCTGTTAACTAGAACCCTGACAAAAATTTTCTAGGTCTTGGAAGACTCTGTTTGCCCTGTAAAGCAGGGACAGCAACTCTTTCACAAGGTTATTGGGAAGTGTGTGTGCATGTAAAGTGCCCGGCCCAGAGTAAGGACTTAATAACGAAGTATGATTATTATTATTATTATTATTACCATTATCACCTTGAATTGACTTTTTCTGTGCAATCTTATCTCCCCTATTAGAGCATAAGGGTTGGGAAGGCAGTTCTTTGTCCGGTTACTTTGTTTCCTTACAGTATTTTGCACAATGCCTTTCAAACAGTAGATAGCTAATTTCATGCTTGCACATCAGGGAAGAAAAAGAAATGCACCCAAACTAATAATGAAAGATGTTTTAAAATTCCATTTCTTCCTAATCATAATCTATAGGGAAATTCTCCTATGTTCAGCCATGTGCAAGAGGGCTGTTTTTAGGAGGAAGAAGATTCTCTGTGAGTTCTTGGGATCTCTGAGAGGGCAGGGTTGCTGTGGCCCACGTGTCTGGGACAGGGCCCGGGGCTCAGCCACGTGTGGAGGACTCAGCGGTGGGAGACTACTCAGGTGGTCCTGCTGTAGTAATGAAATGTGTGTGCTTTGCCTCATTTTCAGAACCACTGCAACTCTTCAGGGATGTGTATGAGTTGTGGTGTATGGGCATGTGTTATATTTGGAGGCCCTGTGAATTAGCGATTGTTAGCCGAAAAGTTGCTTACTGTTTATATCCTGGGCCTGTGAGAATCTCAGAGGAATTTTTCCAGACCATTGATCCCTTGGGAATCTGTTTATTTTTAAGAAAGTTGTTTTCCTAGCTTTTTGTACCAAAGCGGATATACTGCCTTCCAAAGCATGGAGATTTCACAAGTATGTATCCAAGCCAGGTGCAGTGGACTGGTTCCCTGTTGGCTGCTCCTTCTTGTCCTTCAGCACTCAGCTTTTAACTGTCCCTGCAAAATGGCAGCCCCAGGACGGAGAGGCACAGGTTGTTGTGATTTCTGTCTGGACAGTATTGCGTGCTACCAAAAGAAATCCAGGGTAGAGATCAAACTAGAATTGGGCTTGCACCAGAACATGAGCTGTAATTGTGTGAATGTGGACCCATGCCAGTACATTCCTCTCCTAGATCTGGCTACCACTGAGCGATCAGACTTCTGGAATTTCTCAAAGCAAATCTTTGACCACTGGACCCGTTGCATCCTTAGGGATGCACTTCTGGATTAGGATTACTGTGTGCTTGGTACTGGACTCAGTACTTGCTGTATTATATCTTATTCAGTCTTTATAATAGCCCTCTTGGGTTATACTTTTTATCCCCATTTTATTTGTGAACAAGCTAAGGTTTACAGAGTTTAAGTACAAGAACAAGGACTCATATTTAATTATTGTTAGAAACAGAATCTGAGCATAAAGCTGTTTGACTCTAAATTCATTCCCTCACCCACTGAACTGAGTACATAGAAGATTATAAAATCCTAAGGGTGTGAGATCACATTCTACATCTCTCCCTAGTTGTGTAAGAATGAAAAGAAATGCTCAAAGCAATAGAACGTGCCTTTAACAGTTTAGTTATCTGGCATATCAGGATCAGGGCCAGAGCCATCACGCTGTAAATTCATGAGCTCCTACTCAGTGTACAAGCTACTTCTGTGAGATGTAATTTGGAAGCCAAAGTTTTATACTTACTGGATTATTAAAACATTTAACCCAGGTACATGGTTCAAAATCTAAAAAACTATAAATTGGTGTCTAGTGAAACACAAGACTTCTTCTCTCTTATGCCTGCCCACTCTCAGTTCCTCTCCTTCCTAAAATATTTTGGTGATTTGTGAGCTCAGTGGGACAGAGTCTCTGAAACCAAGACTTTCCTGGAACATCATGGGATGTGTGGGCTTCTGAAGGTGTGTGCCAAGATAGCTACTCCATGCATGCGGCTGGTTCAAGGCTGGTTGTTTCACATTCTGTGTCAAAATCTTGAACTTCTTGTTGTTCCAGGGCACCTAAATCACTGCGCTCTCCATGATTCCAATTTGTTTTTGGCAGAAAATGTTTATTTATGATAAGAAACCTGACAGCTGAGAGTAGAATCGAGTGAGATAAAGAAATAAGGTGCCTTGCCTGTTTTTTCCCCTTTTGCTTTACATCAGTGACACTCAAACCTGGTTATACCCTTTAGTCACCTGGAGTGGTTTAAGAAAAGATACAGATACCTGAGTCCAACCTCAAACACATGAATGGGAATTTCTCAAGGTAAGGCCTAGGAAGCTATATTTTTGGGTGTGATACTCTTACAAATTTATACGAGAAACCAAAAAATATATGAGTGCTTTTGACATGTTCATGTAGTTGTAAAGCTAAAGAATAATGCTGCATATTTCTCTCCCACTAAATAGGTATGGTTCTATGGCTTTCATAGTTTCCCCTTTATATTCTTCAGTTTTTAAAATAGTTTTATTGAGGTTTAGTTTATACAGGATAAAATTTGTTCGTTTTAAGTGTATAATTCGTTGATTTTTAGTCAATTTGCAGAGTTGTGCAACCATCACCACAATCCAGTTTTAGAACGTTTCTATCACTCCAAAAGATCCTTGTATCTCTGCAGTTGCTCCCTGTACCCACCCCAGCCCCAGGCAGCGACTAATCCATGTGCTGTGTCTCTTTAGAGAGCTGTATTTTTTAAAGCACTCCAGGTGATTCTGATGCCCTACAAAGGTTAGGAACCCTTACTTTGAACTCTCTAGCAGACTTTAGGGGCATTCAAAACTATGTCAATATCTGAACCTACAGAATGCTTTCGATCCTTGTTAAATGTGTATCGTTCTTCTTTTCTACCTACATGTTTTTACTATTGGATACAGGCCAACATAGAATTACTCACACAGTTGGTGGAAAATAACCTCTTCCCGTATGCAGCTTCTTCTGTTCATCAACATAGATGGAATGTGAAATGGAAAAGTGCCAACAGGCCATCCCCGTGGGGTTGGCGCAGTCTTTCTAGTATAGTCTTGAGCTCCTTAAATAAGGTATCCCATCTTCTCTTGGAAAAGATAAATACAATCATTCAGGGCATTTTTGGGGTCAGAAAAGCTTCTCTGTTTCCCTTGATTCCCACCATGACTTTCTGGACCTCTTCTGCTCTTCCCCACTTTTCCCCAGACCACAGTGAGAGCAGAGGCTCCTACCTTTCGGAGCCTGGCTTACTGTCCACCTTTACGTGCCAGTTGCATATAGCTCCTTTGGCTCAGAGGGTCCTGATCATCAGTGCATGTTACGATCAGCCGGGGAGCTTTTGGAGATCTATTAGCTATGCCAGTTAAATTAGAGTCCCCAGGGATGGAAACCAGAGGATTGTCTTCTTGTTTTCAAGTGTTACTTGACTCCATTCCTACCTCTTCATTCCCTAAAACTCTAGTCCTGGGCTGCTCACTCTGTTTCCAAGTTTCCCAGCTGGAGTTCCTAAATGATCTCAACTCCTCATCTTTGTCAAAACCAATGGACTCATGTGAAATCACCCTAATCTGACATTAAAAGGAAATTTTACTTTCAGGGGCTAGGAG
The DNA here is from genome assembly GCF_964662115.1 of Mustela nivalis. Lineage (NCBI taxonomy): Eukaryota > Metazoa > Chordata > Mammalia > Carnivora > Mustelidae > Mustela > Mustela nivalis. Next base: position 253,176 of record NW_028136259.1, on the reverse strand, counting down.
ACCATCATAACTGTCTTCATTTTCTCCCAGTATCTGGTTCATCTTTGAGGGGGTCCCATACTAAAGAACACTGAAGACAGCTAAAGAGAATCAGTTTGTGCTCTTAAAATACATTCTAAAAAGACAACCTACAGAATGGGGAAAATATTTGCAAATCCTATGTCATAGCATCTGGTGTCCAGAATATATAAAGAATTCTTACAACTCAACCAAGAAAAGATAAACAGTCCAATTAAGACATGGGCAAAGGACTTGAAAAAATAAAAGCATGCAACTAGGTTTTCAACACTTCTCTGGTATAAGTTGGTTAATTTTGCCAGATCTTGGGTATAGCTTTTATTTTGTTGTGAAGGGGGGATTAAGAGGCAGAATTTGTTTCCAGAAGACTGGGTACAAATACATAGATCTCCTTTTCCTGAGTTACCAGATAAAATATAGGATGCTCAGTTAAGCTTGAATTTCAGATAGACATTTATATCCTGTGCAATCTCTGGGACGTATTAACACTAAAAATAATCTTTTGTTGTTTATCTGAAATTCAGATTTAACTGGGCATCCTGTGTTTTTATTTGCTGAATCTGGCAGCTTCTATTGAAGGACTGCATTGTTTCTGATGGTTCACCCCTGGTCCCAGCTCCCTGCTGCTCTGTATTCTTCCCCTAGATCCAGTCTCCACTCTGTAGCTGGAAGGGAATGGCCCTGTTTGGCCTCTGTGCATTTGCCAGGAAATAATAATCTGGTTGTTATGTGAGGGTTTCCAGCATTGTTCAGTGCAGAAATTATTCAGGTATGAATCATTTGGCTCCATAGTTGGTTTTGTTTTGTTTTGTTTTTAATGCTGATATGAGAACCATGTTGTTCGTTCTGACATGGGTTGTAGTTCAGTCAGGACCAGCTGTGAGCAGGATGGCTCCGAGAGACCCAGGAGGGTGGCCTTCTCTCTTTAACTGGACGTTGGTGAGCAACCCACTCTTCTTGGGGAGACTGCACTTTGTCTCTTCCCTTTTCCTGTTGCCTGTTTGGTGTATGAGGTGGATTTTTGTCGGGCATGTGGCACTGTCCACCATAGCTGTGGCTGAAGCCAGAGATGTGCCCATGGCACGTGACATTGGTTACTGAGAGCACCTGCCATGGCCACCAAAACACTCTCAAGATGGATTCTCTTGAAAGGCTCCCCCCTTCATATGCCCAACTTTGGGCCAATGTGTTGAGTCATCTCCATGCTAACCGTTCAACAAACTTGTCTTGAGTTCTCTCCACATTCCTCGCAGCTGTGCTAAATGCCTGGAACCTAATAGTGTCTAAGACATTGTCACTCCCTTGGAGAACTTCTAGTCAGCAATTCTTAAGAATTAAAGAAGTCTAATTGTGGTAAAAAGCACATAACGTTAACTTAACCATCTTAATTAACCAGCTCTAAGTACAGCTGAATAGTGCTGAATTTATTTTCATTGTTGGGCAACCAATCTCCAGAACTTTTTCAACTTTCTAAACTGAAATTCTGTATTCATTCAACAACAGCTCCCTGTTACCATTCACCCCCACCCCACCCCTCAGCCCCTCATAACTACCAATTCCCTTCCTGTCTCGGTGAGTTTGACTACTCTAGGTACCTCATGTAAGTGGAATCACACAGTATTTGTCTTTTTGTGACTGGCTTATTTCACTTAGGGTAATGCCTCCCAGGGTCAGCCATATTGTGGCTGAACTTCCTTCCTTTCCATGGCTAAAAAATAGTCTGTTGTATGCATAGACCACGTTCCTTGAAGGACACTTGAGTTTCTTCCACTCTTTGCTACTGTGAATAGTGCTGCTTATAATAAACTTGGTGTACATGATCTTTGAGATCCTGATTTCAATTTTATTGGGCATATACCCCAAAGTGGAATTACTGTATCATCTGTTAGTTCTGTTTTTAATTTGTGGAGGAACCTCCATACTGTCTTCCATACTGCTGTGCCATTTTACAATCCCACTCACAGGGCCCAAGAGCTCCAGTTTTCCCACATCCTCTCCAACACTAGTTATTTTCTCTCTTATTGATAGTAGTCATCCTGGTGGGTATGTAGAGTTGGCAGTTTTGAATGATAAAGGAAAATCCTCTGTCTGGTTGAATCTGTGAAATGCTGTGAAGATTTTCCCAGTGACTGAGCCATGTTCCAACTTTGTGTAGGTGGCCAGTGTGGAGGCATGTAACAGAAATCTCTTGATTTTAGACTCCTCTGCTTCTCTGGCACCATTTTTGGTAGGTTTCCCTTTGGTTCAGTCTCAGATACTTAAAGAGGTAGTATTTAAGGTTTTCTGTAGACTCAAAATGATACCAGGAAGGGATATAGCACATGCTTTTAGGGCGTAACTGTGTGTAGAATGTGTGAGAGTTGACTTGGTTTGTGTGTAGTTTCTCTGGAACGTCAGTCACACAGGGAAAGCTGAGGCTTAGGAAGGTAGTATTTTGGTAAGAAAGAGCAGTGAGTAACTAGTGAAGAAGGCAAACTTTCTAAGAAATTTGGACAAGTACTACTTTATAAAGTGACAGAGTTGAATCGGAACCCTTTCAGCGGTCAATCTGCATTAGTATTCTCTGCTAAGTTGTTGCCATCCTATCTATATGATGCTCTTTTCCAAAAAGATTTCAAACACCTATTATCTAGGGGATAAAACACCTTTCCCATAAGAAAAGGATACCCGGGAGCTTATGAAGGTATTTAACCGAATTCCTTCTCATCTTTATTGCCCAAATTTACCACGTTTTCCCCTGAGACCTCGCCAGTATACATTTTTTATTGACATGTGATTCATGCACAGCATTATCTTAGTTTCAGTTGTACAGAGTGATGATTCTATATTTAAATATGCTATAGAATGATCACTGTACTAAATCTAGTTAACATTCATCACCACACAGTTATGGAGATTTTTTTGTTGTTGTGATGAGAAATTTTAAGATTTATTCTCTCTCTCTCTCTTTAAAGATTTTATTTATTTATTTGAGAGAGAGAGAGCACATAAGCAGGGGGAGCAGCAGGATTTTGTCCGTATTGCTACCCTCAAAGGGTAGTTGCCCCGTTATTCACAATACTTTTGACTGTCCCATATTGAAGAAATCTCCCCACTGGGGTCCAGGCGAGCAGGTTACATAAACAAACGTGGACAGTTTAGACCATTTTCCAAGGGAAATGAGAAGGCAGAGTTTGTTTGGAAACCCTTTTGTAAAAGCACCAGGTGTTGGCCTCCTTCCTCTGACGGTCGGCAAACCCAGGGTCCACAGGAAGGAGACAGGAAGGAGTCGGTTGACCCCAAAGGGCATAGCTTCCAGATGATGCCCTTGACTGTGGTTCTTTGCTTCTAAATCTTTTCACCTTTAGACACATTGCATAGCAATTGACTTCCTTTTATCCCCATGTGGTTGTCTAGGAGAAGAATGTTTATTTGCGAATAACACCCATGTTCCGGGACAAAACTAAGGACCTACATGTTCTCTAAAATACATGAAGAACTTTGTCATTACGAGACAGAATCAGTGGGAAGAATATTTAATAGCATTTGTGTGCATGCTTCGTAACCTTATGTAGACTCCTTGGAGAGTCTAAGGAAAGGCATGGGCCCTCTGTCCAGGAAAAATACACACATGTATACTTTTATGTGAAATTCTGTGTATAATTTCAGGGGCCTCTTGGGAAGCTACCAACTCCATGATACTTAAAAAAAAAAAAAAGATTGTTCTTGCTATAAATATTCTTGAACTCCCTGTTATGAATGTTTATTATGATTTATCCTTTTTTCCTCCAAATAATGATTATTTTGTTTTCACTAAGCTCTCAGTTGTATGGAGAAAACTGTTAGGGCAAAAATGTAAACTGTATGTTATCAGAGAGTGTTTTTTTCCCTCATGAGTTGCGCTTCACCCAAGGCAAAGAGAGTAAGAAGCTCCTTCAGAAGGAACAGAGGTGGGGGGTTATAAGTCTTGAGCACTTTCCACGTGCCCGTACCATGTTCAATGCCTTATGTATGTGATCTCACTTCGCTCGGACAGTGATTCTCTGACGTGGATTTACTCCACTTGAATGGATGTGGAACTGAGGCTCAGAGATACTAAGTTAGTCATTTTGAGTCTGCCAAATCTTAGAGCCCACTTTCTTTGGTATTATGCACCTTCTAAAATAGCTTGTATCTTCTTGTTCAAGAATACCGGATTCTAGACAGGGAGAGTGTATCCGGAGGATGCTGGTGACCTGAGGAGCAGGGAAGAGCGGGTGGAGAAGGAGCGGTTAGCGAACCTTCCCAAGGACGCACTTGAGGCCCTGGTGGACCGCAGAAGGTCATTTTGAACAAGAGCGTGGATGTTTGCATCAAAACGGGGAGATAACATGAGATTCGCGCCTCCAATTCAGAGCAATCACGGCACTGCACTTTTTTCCCTAACCAAGCGGGCAGGGACGAGAGAAAGCCAAGAGCAGGAAGAGACATGTGTGCTCTCATTAGAAAAGTAGGTCAGAGTCTCACTCTTTGGTCTGCTCCCAGCCTCTTTGCTTGCCCTCTTCATTGTGTTCAGAACCCATGCCGGGACAGTGGAGGGCCTGCGAATCAAGTCCATTGTGCCCATGAGCTGTTTTGTGGCTGTCAGCTGTATGAGCCACGACTCACATAAGGAAAAACTAAACAGTATTATTCTGGTTTGGGATGTTGGTCAGCAACTCTGGGGCAGCCTAGATTAACCTCGTAGACGAAAAGGTTTTTTTCCCTTCTCTAGCAAAAAGAGGATTTTATTTTCTAGAGTTATTGCTCTGGAATTTTTCCCAGCAAACTTTTTTTTTTTTTTTAATAGTCAGTGGAAAATTCATTGGGTCACATTGACAGTCTGATACTTAATGGGTGGAAGTGAGCCCAGGAGTTAGGCTTCTTGCTGTTTAACCAAAGTGGGAATCAACCCACTCTTTGGGCTTAGAAAATAAGTCCATTTAGAGGAGTCTCATGAATTTTCATCATGAACTAGCAAACATCAGAGGTCAACAGGAAACCAAAATAATAATACACTATCTTTCTCATGGCTTATATCAAAGAGCCCAGTCAAATGAATTATGAAGAGAGAAATTATACTTTTTAATCCTCGGTGCTTTCACTCAACCATGAATGGTATTAATTCAGGGGCGTCGTAAAGAGCATTTCAATGAGAGAGATCTGGAACAAGGAAGAGTAGGTACATGCTGACAGTATGAAGAGGGTCAATCTAAGGTAGACTTTGAAAGTTGGAGATAACCTAGTGCTATGCAAGACTTATTAAAATATAGCTTTCTGGGTCCCCCCTTCCAGAGTTTGTGAGTGGGCCCAAGAATTTGTGTTTCTATCAAGTTTGCAGATGCTGCTGTTGCATGTGACCACAGGACATCTGGGATGCAGGTCCCAGACCATGGCACAAGGGTGCTCTGCTCCACTCCCACAGGTGATCGAAGCATCCAGGGTTTGCGTGAACACTACCAGTGAAATTGGTTGTGACTGCCACCTGTGCCCATAGGACATCTTTCCTAGAGCTTACTGAGGCTGAACAAAGAGTGCTTCCCAGTAACCTTACCCCGGTCCTAATTCTGCCAGCTGGAATTACTCTGAATACACCTAATCCCCATATAAATGCCCACACTAAGAGACTAATCCTAAGGAAAAGAATAGATAGGCTCTCTCTGGCAAATAATGTCCATTACATGCTAGGGGATGCCTGCTCACTCTGTTCTCCATCCAGATCCCAGCAAGTTTAGATTTTTTTAAAAATTGGGGTACATGTGAATAAAGTGTATAAATCTCATTTTTACAGCTTGATGAATTTTCACCTGTGTGTACACCCAGACAACTAATTCCAGGCCAAGATAAAGAGTATTTTCACAAACCCAAAGGACTCCCATACTGTTTCCCCGTAGGTACTCACCCTGCTAGCGGTGGCTACCATTCTTCACCATTATTCTGCGTCCCGTGGACCAGTCGTGCTTGCTCGTGAGCTGTATGTAAATGGAAGCATAGAGAGTATTCTCTTCTGTATCTTTGTGCCCGCTCAAAAGGACTGCGAGACGCCGTATAAATAGGAGGAATTCTTTCCTTTTCACTGTACGTAGTATCCCAATTTCAATCCGTTGTATTGTCTTATATTTGATTTCCTGGCCCTTTTACTATTTTGTATATTTTCAAGGTTTATAGGAACATCCACTGGCATGAATCAGAATGGCCTAAGTACAGTCATTCCCCCTTACCTATATGGTCTCATGTCCCTCAGTCACCATTATCCCCGGTCACCCACAGTCCTGGAAGCAGATGTTGCCTGCTCTGAAGGCAGTTGTAGCTTCACATTAGTGCCTAACTCCTTTAACTTGCTTCATCTGGCACGGAGCCATTTATCCCAAGAAGGGTGAGGACGCACAGGAAGATGGTTCGAGAGAGAGAGAGACCACATTCATGTGACTCCTACTGCAGTATGTTCTGATCATTGTATTTTATTATTAGGATTGTTAATCACTTCCTGTGTCTAACTTATATTTAAGCTTTGAATACACGTGTATGTATTAAAAAAGGCACAGTGTATCTAGGGATAAAGGTGGGGATAAAGGTGTGGGACTAAGGAAGGACTTTGGTCCATGACATCACTTAGTCTTTTCAATAGCACGAGTTTGGTAGACCATTAGCCCATTTTGCAGATGAGATAACCAAAGCTTGATAACTTGCCCAAAGTCTCACAGGTAACGAGTGGTTGACACAGTATTGAACTTAAGTCCTTCTGTTCATTCATGATTCCAAGTTCTCAGCCATGTTTACCAGTAATCACCAAGGAGAGGTTGACCCTGAAGAGCACACATGGTCCTTCTATTTCAAAGACTTTTCCATTTTCAGCCTTTCACCGTTCCTCTCTGTAGTGGTTCTTCGGCGCAGTCGACCATGCTGGTGAGCTGGAGGGCGGCATTTGTCATTGTGCCATTGAGATTTTCCAGGTCCTTCTTCAGATGGGCAGATCTGTTGGAAGCATGTTATCTTCATACAACTGTCTTCAGTAAAAATAAGATTTCCTAATTGCTGGCTTTCTCTTCACTCCTGAAACCTCTGCCCTCCATGGGTGAAAATAATAGAATCAGCTCTGCCCTGTGGTTCCTGTTAAGGTTACACCTAAATTGTCTTTGAAAAATAATTGTCTGTTCTGTTGAAGGAAATGTTTAAACTTCCTTTGATTTTAATGTCTAATAAACCCTTAGCGAGATAAAGTTTATTCTTACGTACAAATTACCACAGGCAAATTATGCCTTGTTTCCTATTTTATTTTGCTAATTAGGTATGGAAGATTGTTGGTCAGCTCACTCTTTGTATGGTGTCAACTTGAAGAGATTTAAAAAAATGATCAGATGCTTTGCAGCAGTTTTAAGCCTGGCTTTGATTAAGTATCTGGATAAAGTTTCCACATATACTGATATTTATGTATCCTCCATTCTATTTTTATATTCTTCTTGGTGCATGCAGAGCTAAATTTGAATTTGAATTTCTGTTGTTGAGTATGTAGACATGGTGGTATTTAGATTTGTAAAGGTGGGTAGTCTGTGAGGTATGTAGTAGTAGTCTCTATTCTAACAGGAAATGAAGGTCAGGAGTAAAACATGGGCTATGCTGCACTGAATCTTTCATCCCACTAGTTTTTCTTAAGTCATGTAAAATCCATTTATGGATTTATCTTTCTGTAATTCTAATTTGCATTTGAGGATTTATGCTGGGAGAAACTTTGGGAGCAGTTTAATTGTTTGTTTGTTTGTTTAAAGAGCCATAATCTTTCTGGACAAACAGGATGCTGGGGCAACCAAATGCTTGGTGATGGGAGGTGTTTCTTCTGGAAGATTCCCACAGGAAATGGGTGGCAAGAATTAGACACCGTACTTTCCCAACTCTAATGAATTAGTAGATCCACACAAACATCATCAATGTCTGGTGAAACAATGAAGTGAAAGATCAATGAGGAGCTTTATAACGGGTGATCGGATTGGCAACATGGGAGCCCGCCATCTTTTTTTTTAGTATAGCTGAAAAAAGACAAGTAGACACTGTGTGCTTCTGACGTGGAAAAGTGGTAAGCAGTCAGCATCATTCATCACCTGTGAAGTGTTCTTGTCAGTGGTATGGACCTGTGTCTAAGCAAGTGTCTAACTTTCCTACCAGAACACAGGGAAGTAGAGAAGATGGAGATGTGTTTCCCAACATCGACTGCACATTAGACTCACATGGGGGATTTTTAAAGCTTTGATGCCCAGGTTCTCCCCCAGACCAATTAAATGAGCTCTTGCCTGGATATCGCTATTTTTTTTCTAGTTCCCCCAGATGTTACAGTTTGAGCCAAGGATGGAAACCAGGGGAATTGAGGAGCAAGTTAAAAGATAAGACAAAACAGTAAAAAAAAATACAGCATGTAAGAAATTCCATAGGACAAATAACCAGTTTTACAACATGTTTATGTAACATTAGAAGAAACACCTGTAGATTAAAAGAGATTTAAGAAACATAAACCTGCTGTGCTGTGTGGTCTTTTTTGATCTGGATTTGAAGGAATCAGTCATATTGAGACACATTCTAAAGAACTGGGGGAATTTCAATGCAGACTCAGTATATTCGGGGATAAGATGGCACCAAGCCTTGGTTTTGTAACTTGTGATGATGGTTTTGTGCTTATGTGGAAAAAAGTTCTTACAGTTGGAGATACCTACCGAAGTATCTACGGATGAAATACGAGGTCAGGGATTTGTTCTCAAACACTCTAGCAAGATACCATGAGGGGATTAAAAAAAAAAAGATACAGAAGATTGTAAGAGGTTGATAATCGTTCAGTTGAGTGAAATGCACATGGGGGTTCATTTTACTATTCTCTCTACTTCTGTGTGTTTAAAAAGGTTACATGAACGGTGAAAAAGAAGGTATAAAGGTGAAATCTGTAACATCTCATGTGCTGGGATGTACTATCAGTGTGAAGTCTGTGAAGTTCATACGGCGTATAAACCTGCAGTAAAGTCAAGTCTAGCCCCATGTCCATGCAAAACATCCCTGCTTCTTTTCCAGAAAATATCGATATGAATTCTGTTTATATCTTGCTTGCAGATGATTCTGGGCCACCTCCTTCTACTGTTATCAACCGAAATGACACCTTTGCCAAAGTGACTTTTAAGCCTAGTGTGGTCCAGCAAGCCCGGATTGCTCAGAATGGCGTTTTGGGAGATTTCATCATTAGATACGACGTCAACAGGGAGCAGAGCATTGGGGACATCCAGGTAATGGGCTTGTTTTGCCACTTTGTGTCAGTTGCTTGATACTTTTAGTTAGACTCAGAATGAGGGATTCCAGTTCTTATCTGAGGGAGGGAGAACATTCTGGTTCCTAGAAATTTATTTTAACTTAAAATATGTCTCCAAGGGGACTAGGGTGTTCCCTTCCTATTTCCTGCTTCAGTAATCTGGAGAGCAAATGAAATCTGTAATGTAATTTTCCCTGCAGTGTTTTAGATGGAAGTTAGAGTTTTAGTTCATCTTCAATTTTAATTAAGAAAGCCTGGTCCATGGCTCATTTCCCTTTAGGTTTTATTGCTCCAGAGACAGGGTGGGAATATTAAAATGCATTAGCATGCACCCAGAATGTAGACGGCTTTGACATCTCAACTTGTTAAAACCACATATTGAAGGAAGCAGGAATTCCAAGTGACAAGGGCCATAGCGGGTGGATAATTAAAATCGAATTAGTCAGCATAGGCGATAGATTTTAAAGGGATGACTTTATCTTTATGAAATCTGTTTCATGTGCTTCGTGCTCTGAATTGTGGAAGTTGTACAGACTGTCCATCTTGGGTAGTTTTTCTGCCTATTCCAGGCACTACCATTTTTACTTTCTCTTCCCTCCACCAGGTTCTAAATGGCTACTTTGTGCACTACTTTGCCCCCAGAGACCTACCCCCTTTGCCCAAGAATGTGGTATTTGTGCTCGACAGCAGTGCCTCTATGGTAGGAACCAAACTCCGGCAGGTGAGTGAAGGCCAACTATCAATTTTGTGCTTTCTCACTTTTGTCTGGAACCATGATGCACCGTGGGAATAAAATTCAGTTGATGCCAAATGTCCGCTTTACCACCCAGCTGTTCTGCTTACACAGAACCTTCCAGAGCGGATAATCCAGTTCAGCCATTGACATAAGCTATCATTTCAGGATGGTGGTTTTACGAGAGCAGAGGGGAATGCTATAGGAGCGCTTGGAAATAAAGGGAGCTGGCAGAGTAGATAATGTGAGGCAGGAATACACTGAGAGGGACAGTCAGCAGCACTACTGTTGATGGAATAATTCTGTTCTGTAATGATGACCTTTCAGATCAATGGAACAGAGTCATTGACAGCCCTGTTGGTCTACCCTTAGGACAGAGAACTTCTATCTCAATAATTCAGGATATTCTTGCTGCATTTAGGATAAATGTTAAAATTCTAGGGATAGGAGGAGCATTAGGGGATATATAGTCTATGCTGAAATATTGAAATATAGTCTATACTGAAAATACAAGTATTAAAAATTTTAAAAAGATTTTATTTATATATTCAAGAGAGTGAGAGAGCAAGTGAGAAAGAGAGAGGTTAAGAGGTAAGAGGGAGAGGGAGAAACAGAATCACCGCTGAACAGAGTCCAATGTGGGACACAATCCCGGGACCCCAAGATCATGACCTGAGCTGAAGGCAGACACTTAACTGACTGAGCCATCCAGGTACCCCTATTAAAACTTTTTTAGCAAGCCACTGGAAAGAGCTATTCCTTATCTTACTCTGGTATCATAAATATCACAACTTTGCTTTTTTAATATAGTTTCATCTCACATAACACAAAACAGAAAAAGCTATTGACTGTCAGACCAAATTATAACTCTGTATTCATCAAACACTTAGTTCTCTTGCTTTTCTTTCTTAATTATCTATTTTTATCAATTACTAATAAGTATGTGGTTTAATAATACCCCATACCTCAAAAGAACCCTCTACCCTATGTCTTTCCGCCCCTACATCACATTCCACATGTAGTTAAACCTGATCTTAGCTATAAACTATTGTAAATATTTTCTCAGCTACTACTTTGTAAGTAGCTTTGGCCATTTGCATTGAAAAGATCATGTAGAATCTGTTGATTTTTTTCTTCATGGCATCTTATTTTCCTCTTCCCCAAAATAGTAAAAAATATATTCTGTGCAAAAATAGAATTAACTATTTTCTTTCAGAAGATTGCCAGATATGTTTTCTGACTTGTATTGGGGCAAGATATCTTCGCCCTGTCAGCCAAATCCATGTAGCTCTTCCACAGCACGTCCTTGTACAGAATCCTTCCTGCTGACTTCTCCACTTTGGTTCCTTTCCTTTCTTCTTGCATCTCGGACCTTCCATCTGGGATTACTTTTCTTTTGCCTAAAGAATACCCTTCGGTATCTTCTTAGATGTGGATCTGCTAGTAAAGAATTCTTTTAGTTTCTGTTTGTCTAAAGATGCTTTATTTCTTTCTCATTCTTTTTTTTTTAAGAATTTATTTATTTATTTGACAGAGAGAGATCACAAGTAGGCAGAGAGGCAGGCAGAGAGAGAGAGGAGGAAGCAGGCTCCCTGCTGAGCAGAGAGCCTGATGCGGGACTCGATCCCAGGACCCTGAGATCATGACCTGAGCCAAAGGCAGTGGCTTAACCCACTGAGCCACCCAGGCGCCCCTATTTCTTTCTCATTCTTGCAGGATATTTTTACTGGGAATAGAATTTTGCAGTGATAGTATTTTTTCTTTCCTTTGAAGATAGATCCCTTTGTCTCCGGGCTTCCATTGTTGCCGTTGATAAGTCAGTAATTATATTAACTGTTGTTCCTCTAAAGGTAATCTTTTATTGTTGGCTGCTTTTAAGATTTTCTTCTTAAGTTTTCTGTAGTTTTAATATGATGGTCTCAGATGTGGATGTCTTATTTTTTTTTTTTTTCTGCCTGAGGTTCCTAGGACTTCATGAATTTATGGATTCATGGGAAAATCCTCAGCCATTATTTCTGAAATCACTTTGGCTCACTTTTCCTTATGAGATTCCAGTGTTGGAAAACTTCCTCTGTATCTTGTTTCCCTTGCTCTCTTCTATTAATTCCAAATTTTGCCTTTCCGTACTTCATTCCAAACCTATCTTACAGTTCACAAATTATCTTTTCACAGCTAATTTAAATCAGCCAAAATAAATCAGAGGTAAAGAGCAGTAGCTGGTCCAGTCTTCCCACGTGGACGTCTCTGAGCCACACAAAACTGTCACTAAGGTCAGGTCGTACGGCCGTTCTCTACAGAAAACCATGGGCTTCAAATAGGGCGGTGCCCGTGCGTATTTAAAATGAGCGAATTGACAGGAACTTGGTTTACACACCATTTATCAAGGTCTCCAAGTGTAAAATCAACTTCTCTTATAATAGGCGATCTTAAACGTGACAGCAGATCCCCAAAATGCTGATAGTAGTAATAGCGAATGTCGTCATGGGAGCTGATGACTGGATGTCAGGATACTTCCTAAAGACGAATTCCTAATTAAGTCCCTAACTGATAATCAGCCACACCCGCGTCGTTGCCTTGTTGGACACCTTGATGGCCACAGCCAATCTTTGCGTAAGAAACATTTGTGCTCTTTAAAATTCAGCACGCAACAGCTAGCATCCTCGAAAGAAAGCCTCACTTGACCAATATTGCTCAAAGTACTTAAAAGTACTTAATAATATTACATCAAGACCTGTCTTGGCTCTCTTCAGCTCAGGGAGGTGTAAACATCCTGACAAGCAGAGTAAAGCAAGAATAAGCCATGGGGGTAACAGAGCCTTCGGGGCACTTAGGACCTGCAGGAACCGTTTGCAGGGGCGAGGGACAGTCGGCCAGCTGCAGTGCTGCCATCCCCATGCCTGCTGGTGGACCGCATGCCTCTGTCCCCAAAACATTGAGTTTGGGCATCTCCTCCTGACGAGAGTTTCAGGGGACAGGCACAGACCAGCCTGCAGGGGAGCCGAGAGCAGTGTGCTGGGGAGAGAGGGCGCCCGTCCCCTGCCCCAAAAGAGCTCACCAGGCCGATCTGCAGATAGTAAGTCAGCACGAGAAAGGAAGAAGAATGTAAACAGATTTGAAGAACTGCACAAGACGGGCCAGACTGACGTTATACTCTGCCCCCGAAACGCCAGCTAAACTTCGCAGATGAAAAGTTCAGTGTGCATAGAGACGTATCTCCCGGGACGTCAGAGGAGGCTGAAAGGGGCGTGCGAGCCACCCTCTTTCATGAAGCGAAGGTGGTGACTTTGGAGCATTGGTCCCTGCAGATCGGAGGTTGCCTGGCGTGACAGGGTGGGGGGTCTCGGTCCCGCGGGAGCTGTGGTCATGCCATCTGTAGGGACAACCATGAGGAGGCTTGACGATGACCGTCACTAATATTTTGGAACATGATAGTCAAAGAAAGGGGTCGGGTGGTTTATTTTCTTTTCAGGCTCACTTCTCACCCTGAAAGACACATGATCTCTGAATGTGCTTTTCTATCTGCTGAGACTCCAAGCCATGCTCAGGGCTCAGCACTGACACACTGGGCTCGGGCCGCGCTCCAGGCACCCTGACATGCCGTGGCCGGGACATGGGGGGGACTGGGGATGGCATGACTGTGACTTGCTCTCTACTCCAGTGTCTTAATTTCCTTTAACAGTCTATCATGGATCTGCCATCCATGAGCTTGTTTTTATTAGAGTCTATTTTATTGTTATTTTCATCAGAACAGCCCATTTGTGTTGCTAAAACTCCATGATGTCAAAAGACTAGAGACTAGCAACACCACCCGCCCGGGTCTTGCCTGCCTTCTTGAGCACGCAAAATTCACACGGCTCACTGCCCTGCGGCTAATTGGAGCCATGCCGCAGCTTCTGGTCTAAGGAGGTAAAGCCCCGTGCCTCTCCGGCTCTTTCTTCCTTCCCCATCAAGGTGGCAGGGCGCCATATTGAATCGGTAGAGATGCACCACCCTGAGGGGAGCTTCCCCAGAGAAGTGTCGTACGGGCGGAGGAATCCGAACGAGACGTAAATTCAACTGTGCTGAATTGCTGAGATTTCAGGGTTCAGCTGTTAGTCCTCCTTGACTTCTACAAGGCGTATCACTGCCAGCACCAACCCTCTACTCTCTCCCCCGCCACCCACGCTGCAGATACTGTCACGGGGAAAGACTACTTTTATCTCGATTCCCTCTGTATTTACCTTACTTGGTTTGACCAAGATGCTCTATTTTCTCCGCAGTCGTGCCCTGCCACTCTGCTCTCCTCCTGGGAATGGCTCATGCGACCGTCTCGGAAAGGTGAGAGCCACCTTTCCGAGTTTTTCTTGGATTAATAACTATTATTTCTGAAAGAAAGACTGCAGTCTTTTCTTCTGCACTAAAAGTGAATAGAAAGAAAATTGTTAAGTCTTTGCAACCTTGAAATACCATCTCCCTCTCTCATGATTCAGTGGGAGTTAAGTGGGCAAAAACTTTTAGTGCTGCGTGGCTCAGTTATACCATCGAGAATTAATTTTCAGCTACCAGTTCTGTGGTGCTTCCTATTTCTCCAATACTATGCTCTCCCTAGAAGAATAGTCAACTCAACGTTGGCGTTCTCAGATTGTACAATTATTGACAATTACTGGATTTCTTTTTCTTTCCCCACATGGAGCCCCCACGAGCCCTTTCAGGCTGGAAACTCAAGTTCCGGATTCTCAGATCTCACCCCACACTCCGTAGTCTCCCCTCTGTCCCTATCCTTGGGTCCTCTTGCTGGAATCCCCACCCGTCAAGTCTCAGACCACGAGCTCTCCCTCTGGTTCTCACAAAGTTTCTGCTCTTTCTCTTTTTCCTGTGTCATGTGAGAAATGCACAGTCTAGATCTTCCAACTTTTATATGGGATTTATTTTCCCTATCACAGTTTAAATTTCCAAGAGATGTTTCTTATGCTCTGACCTTGTCTTCATCTTACAACATCTTGTTCAACTCATTTCTCTAAACATAAAAATCAGAGTTCTCTTCTCCATTTTCTGTTTCCTGTGGTGTTTCTTTCCCGGTTTCACTTAATCTTAGTCTCTCATGTTCGCAAACTCTCTTTTCGTGTCTGGTTCTCCTTGGCTGTCCGCTCGCTATCAAGGGTTGATTAAAGTTCTGAGTACGTGGGATGCCGATTGCTGATCTCTGGGCTTCCCGGTGGGGCCGAGGCATGTGAGCGGACTCAGTAGCTCCTGGAGTTTCCCCGAAGCTGCCCAGTCCCTCCCGATTCCAGTCCAGAGACAAATTTCTGTACTCTCCTGCTCTAGGAATATCCACTTGGCCACTAAGGTCCAGAGGTGGCATGGGGAGGGGGCTGGAGGTCCCAGCACGCATCACGCAGGCACCATCTGCAGTGACCCAGTGCACACACCTCCCCGGACGACAGGGGTGCACTGGTCAAGTGCTTCTGTTCGCTCTGATACTCCTACCCTACAGTCTGTGGGTGCGGGGACCTCCCCTCCGGCAGCAAACCGCCGAATCATACAGCTCGCATTGTCAGTCCTCGTACGAAATTTGAGCTTTGCTTGGCCTTTACCATCACCTTCACAGGCCCCCAGGAAAGAGGGGGAGATGCGGTCACATGTGGAAATGATGAGTTCCAAAAGGCTTCTACTCACGTTGAAAAATAGGACTATCATTTGGCTCGGCGGGGGAGGGGCAGGGGGTTTAAATTCACATCTTTCACACTTATTAAGGTGACTCAAACATTAGCAACCCCAGACTGAATGAGCTGGTCATAAAAATTCAGACCACGTTATTGTTTATTTTCTAGAAATACGACAAGAATCTAGGAAAGTCTTAAATACCAGCCGATTTGGCTTATTTATTTCATAAGAGAAAAAATGAGAGTCCGAGACGTTAAATGCCAACTTCAATCAAACGGCTGTTTACTTGGCGGCCTTCAGCCTTGAAGACATCGGTCTTGCACCGAGAAACCAGGTGCTCTCGCTCACATCTTTAATTACTGGGAGCTTCAATCATACTTTTCTAAGACTTCTTTTAAAAAATGTCTAACCCACTATCCAGGTGGCAATGATTAGGGTAAGGGAGATAGTTTTCAATTTTTAAATAAAAATGACAATTTCTATTGTAAATTATAAATTTACAATAAAATTTAAAATTTTGTAAAATTTATTGTAAATTAATATTGTAAGACTCCATTCAACTCACTTTTTTTTTTTTATCTGAAAGACCAGTCCTTTGAAGGACAGTCCTAAGTTCCACAAAACCCAGCTGCTCCCTGAAAGTCATGAGAGGTGTGACGAGATAAAGCATGTGGAGGCCCCATAGCTCTTCTTGAATTGGTCATTAAGCGTGGATTGGGGCCTTTTAAAGAATTCACAGCCTCACCGCAAGCTTGCTCACATGCACGTCTGTCTCTGTCCCTGGC
Source organism: Mustela nivalis (assembly GCF_964662115.1). NCBI lineage: Eukaryota > Metazoa > Chordata > Mammalia > Carnivora > Mustelidae > Mustela > Mustela nivalis. Next base: position 236,717 of record NW_028136259.1, on the reverse strand, counting down.
TAAGCAGCTCGTCAGCCAGCATTAGCACACGGTGGAGGAAAACACTGACCCGTGAAGAGAAAGTTCACGTGCACAACCCAAATAGCAGGACAATGGTCAGCCTGGATTCAGCGCCGTTACAGACTTCAAGGGAGCAGTTTCAGGATGGAGGCCTGGCTCCGCTGCTCCTACATAAAGACGTGAAGTGAAGACGAACATGTGGACGGCGGGAGTGCTCGTCAGTAGAGCGTGGTGACCCTGGGTTCCCGCGGAGACCAGGTCCTCGGGATCACCCCCGATCCCCATCCAGCCTGTGCCCAATGGCAAACCGCGATCTGTCTCCTCCATGGGCTCCCCTCAGCTCACCCTCCCTGATGCAGCATTTGGTCATCGACCCTCCCCTCGTTACAGCGACCACCCCCAACGCAGGCTGGGACACTGGACACTGTCAGCATCTGTCGGCAGAGCTCAGCTTGGGCTAACCAGACGGGGACAAACGGGGGGTCTCTGTAGAGATACTGTGAAAGACAAACCAAGATAAATAATACCGGGGAGTGATCAATAAGGCAGACGATGAGTCCCAGAGGAAAAGCAAACCAACCTCATAATGCAGGTCCGTTGTCTCAAACAGGGCAGAGAGGCCGGGAGCATGGGCGGGGGCTGGCTCTAGAGGCCAAATCAGGACGTGAGTGACCACATTGACGCGGGACCCAGGGCACGCCGGTCACCTGCCCACCCGTGGCTGTGCTGGGTGCACGGGGGGTCCGAGGGCTGTCCGGAAGACGGGACGGCGGAGGGAAGGGTCCACAGCCCGCAGAGAGCGCTGCATGACGGACGAGGGCTGGCACCGTCATTCCGGAATCATCTTCATCTTGATTCACTCTAAGAAATCCAAGTGGATTCTCGTACAGAGGAGACCCTGGAAGCAGCTGCTCACGTGGGGTGGTGTGGAACCAGGTCTCCTCACCGTAAAATGAGAGGGTTGCAAACACGTTGCAGAAAAGCCGCTTTACTAATTACAGACATACATTTCTGGGTATGGTCTTCACTTCGAGAAGGAAAACAGGATGAGAAAGTAAAACCGGGGGAGGGCTGGCGTTGAAAAGCTCTGTGCCCCTGTCATCTGACTATGAATTTAATTTGGAGATCATGTCATAAAAGGAGGTCACCTTGCCTCTCTCGGAAGAAGGGGAGGGACCGCGTCACGCATTATCTTTTCTCAGCCTGCCGGCGAGAGGGGACTTAGCGCAGGTGGGAACCCAATTACCAGCCGCCGTTGCGCGCACGTCGGCCGCGCTCACCCGTCTGTCAAGAGCAGGAGAGGATTTATTAGCCAAAGTGCTGAGCGGAAGTTAACTCAACTGTCAAAAATGACCAATTTTCAGGCCTGAACTTAGTTCAGAGCAATTTCCACTCTCTATTTCTACGTATCAAATATATATGAAGTAGAATGTTGCAGGAAACGCTCGCCCTCTCATTACTCATCCCAGAAACCACGCTGGCTTGCGTCTGAAGTGAAGAAGGCGACACCAGATTATGGGGATGGCAGAGAGCGCAGAATCGGCGTGTCCGGCATGCTGGGGCCCCGTGCAACAGCCCCAGGGGTGGTTGCGGGGCTCCGCGTGTGACAGCGGAGGGGGAGGCGCGTGTTCTGGCGGCCCGTGTGGCTTCCGCGGAGACATGGCAGCTGGCTCTTGCCGTGACTCACGGAGCCCCAGGGGAGACCTGCCATCGCCAAGCCCTGGCTATTTGCCACAAAACATTTAAAGTGCTTCGCAAAAGAAATTAATAAAATGGAGAGGGAGGAGAGAGGTGGGGACAGGGAGGGGAAGGAGACTTGTCTGTACATGTCTTACTTTATAATTTTAAGGATGGAAATGTGGATGGAAATATTGCATAATTTTTAAAAAATCAAATGAAATCAAATTGGGGGAAAACACACCTAAGCGATATCTTTTAAAAGGAAACAAATTAAAGCCAATTGAGCCAATGTGTCCCAAGCAAGGGGCTTGGCCACAAGAAAAGTTTCCCTTCCATGGCTATCGAGACCCAGCATTCTGACCGCTTGTCCCGTGTGAGAAACGCACGAAGAGCCCCGAAGATGTCCTGGAGCGCATGCAGGACCCGGTTAGTGGTGGTGTTCCGAGAGTGTTCAGAATGCCGTTTGCAAAGTCTTAGGGACAACAAATGAGTGATTCTGTCCGTGCCTTTAGGAGGAAAGATTTCCGTGTTCAGAGGGAATAAAGGTTACAACGGGAGGAAGTCACAGAAAATCGGTAAAAGCCTCTCCGTGCTCGGTTTGCACTGGCTGCACCTCCAGGAGCTCATGATGGATCTTCTCTTTCTCAAGACTCCTCGTTCCCAGCGTCTCTGCTGCCTCCATGGCGGAGGACGAGCACAGGCTCTCCTCCCGCCCGCGGTGAAGGGACCCGAGCACCCTGGAGAAGTGGGTGATGGCAGGTCGGAGACCAGATGGGGCACTTTGTCACGTGGAAAGCAAGAGCTTGGAGGGAAGGACAAACAGGCTGTCCTCTCACGTGTGCATCTGATGGGTTCTCACTCGCAGATACGGACAGCGGCTGGGGGGGGTGTCAGAGTTGGGGGCGCGGTGGGACACTTGGTGAAGGTGCTCAGGGGCACGAACCTCCAGGTTTAAGGCAAGTGAGTCCTGGGATGTCACTAGCCACACGGTGACCACACAGTCACCCACACGGTGACTGTGGTTAGTAAGACTGCACAGGAATTTGGAACTTGCTAAGAGAATAGGTCTTAAGAATTCTCATGGCAAGAAAAAAACCAACCACATAACCATGAGAGGTGGTAGATGTTAACTAGATTCCGACGACCGTCCGCAGGGTGTGCACGTGTTCAGACCTGGAGTTACAGGCTTTAAATGGATATGATTGTATCCATCACTCATGTCTCAATAAAACAGGGGGCGGGGAGAAAGAACCTGATCGGAGATCACAGAGGCCCCGTCAAAAGGGCAGGAATCAGCTGGGAGGGTCCCTGCTGGGCAGGAGAAGTTCATGCATCAGGAACACAGGGGCTGCAGGGACGACACACTCCGGACAGAGTCAGCTCCTTGAGTTCATGATCCACAAACACAGACCCTAACCACGAACGGGACAGTACAGGAGACAGTGGAACCCTCGTCTCCCATTCCTCCGGGAACGGACTACAGGTCACCTCCTCGCACCAGAAAGTGCTGGCCTTGAACGCGGCTCTCGCCCGCGGGGTGGCAGGGGGAGTGGCGATCCTAGGCTGCAGCCGCTGCTCTCGAAATCCTTCACTGCATCCCGGGACCCAGAGCAGCAGCTCACCCCTGGGTGACGCGGTCCGCAGCCGGCTCCGGCTCTGCACACTCAGCTTCCCTGGGGCTGGACACTTCCCAGCATTTGCCCCGTGCTGCTCTGTTCGCCCAGGCTCCCCCCGCCTTTCATTCATAGGCATGTCCCCTAGTTAAGGCCCTGCAGGTCCAACTGAACCTGCTGCTCGTGAAAGATCACAGCTAATAAAGGCGGAAGCAAGGAGCCATCTAGGAAATCCATTTTTTAAACCCTTGCTGAGATCATGGCTATGACAGTGTTTATCAACACAGACTACTGTAACGAGGCCAGAGCTCAGTGTGCAGCGTGACCCACCGATGTCAGCGTCATCGGATGTCTATGACAAGCAAGCAATGTGAAAGCACATACAGGGCACGCCTTGAGAGATGTGGAGGGAAATGCAATTCGCACTCCAGGCCTCGGGACAGTTTATAGAGAGCACAGATCCAAACGGTCCATGCCAAAGATTTGCAAGCAGCGATCTCCCCCTTGTAGTCCCGCAGCAGACGAGGGTCTGTAAGAACAGGGGATTTTGCTATGATAGAGACACGAATCGACTTGCTACACATTTGGACCCGGAGGGGAGCTCGACGTGGGACCGTGTCTGGAGGAAGAATTGCCAACGTCCATCACGCCCTCGCAGCAGGGCTCTGGGTGAGCTCTCCTTCCCCCCTTTTAATAAAGGCAGGAAGCAGGCAGCCTGACCCACCGGCCAAGAGCAGTAAATACGGTGCTGACGGCCAAGGGACAGCACAGGCATGAAAAGAACCTGCCACAGGCACCAGAGAGAAAAGAACTTGGCTTGATGAATACATATTGGAAATCGTGTGTGTGTGTGTGTGTGTGTGTGTGTGAAAAATCCCAGAAGGTTACCTAGAGAAAAACAAGTTTTGCTTTGTTGTTTTGTTTTTTTATGAAAGAAGTAAAATCAAGCCAACGTCAACTTCTGTGGCAACAGTAAATACACAAAAGCCACAAAGGGGCGGAAACGTTCATCAGAGGGGCGAGTCTGAGACCTGGGCATTTTATAACCGAACCTGTGTGTGTTCATAAGTGCAGGGAACAGAATCCTACTCCCCAACATGCAAAATCTCAGGAAGTACTCCATCTGCCTCTCTCGCACGGCAACATATTCTAGCCACGCGAAGGATGAATAAGAATTTAGAGTTGGAGATGACATGGGTGGGGTTGGGGGTGATGGAGGCATGTCAGCCAGGCTTCGCTGGCCCTAAGGACACACTGCTGGGCACGGAGGCTGTGTGCACGGGAAGCAGGGAGTGCTGGGGAATCTCTCTACCTTGCCTTCAATGCGGTTAGGAACCTAAAACTAGTCTGAAGAATATAGTCATGGGGCGCCTGGGTGGCTCAGTGGATTAAGCCGCTGCCTTCGGCTCAGGTCATGATCTCAGGGTCCTGGGATTGAGCCCCGCATCAGGCTCTCTGCTCAGCAGGAAGCCTGCTTCCCCCTCTCTCTCTGCGTGCCTCTCTGCCTACTTGTGATCTCGCTCTCTGTCAAATAAAATAAATAAAATCTTTTTAAAAAAAAAAAGAATATAGTCATAAAAAAGCTTGGGATTAGGGCGCCTGGGTGGCTCAGTCTGTTAAACATCTGCCTTGGGCTCGAGTTGTGATTCCGGGGTCCTGGGATCGAGTCCCGCGTCGGGCTCCCTGCTTAGCGGGGAGCCTGCTTCTCCCTCTGCCTGCCGCTCTTCCTGCTTGTGCTCTCACTGTCTCTCAGTCAAATAAATAAATAAAATATTAAAAGAAAAAAGAAAAGGAAAACAAAGCAAAGCAAAGCTTGGGGCCATAGCAAGAGAATCCTGGTGAGAGTGGAGGAATGTGGTGTTTGCAGGGGGCTGGGGAGCTTGTGGGGTCGCCAGCAAACTCTGGGCTGTGTCCCACCAGAGCCCCTGACTGCTCCCCAGGGGAAAGAAACAGCAATGACCACGCGTCCCTCCAAAGGGCACCTTAGGGACACAGAACCAACCTCTCTGCCAAGCGTCCACTCAGAGCCAATGCCTTGCTTTTCTTAGGATTAAAACCAACCGGATTCTCTATGGTGAGAGAACTGTTTCACATTAGAATAAAATGAAACTCTCCTCTTTCCGTCAAGAAAGCCTCCCATCTCCCACCTAAAAGTCCGCAGGAGAACGTTTTTCAATGTGAGAATCTTAAACCTGCTCTTCCCCTTTCACAGATAAAAATCCATTATTTCCTGATAACGCACCGGCTGGAGCGAAGTAAAACAAGATGTGATTGGAACTGAAAGCCATCCAGTTTTATTTCTCCCCGCTTCTCTGATTTAAAGTGAAGGCTGCTGTGTACAGATGAGCTCGGAGCAGAGGCTGGCCTCCGCGGGAACTCGGGGAACAGCCCTGTGTGGGGGGTGGGGGTCGGGGAGGGGAAATTCGACCTTTCAGCCGACGTGAGCAGCGCCCCACAGAACAGACCAGACAGAGCGGGTCGATGGCACAGAACTAGTTCTCCCATAATGATTAGTGAGCGATCGTTCCTAACAATCTCCTTCGGTGGACCCCCCAGAGGAGAGCCTGATTATCTGAACAAATCATGGTGCTAATGACGGCTGGGCAGCATTTGCAAACTAATCTGTATTTTTACAGTATGTGACATCTGAAAGCTTGAGGTAATTTCCGGTCTCTTATTAGGTGTTTGAAATTCAGTTTGTAGCATTTGCTGCAAACATCGGCCTTTTCATTTAACACCTATTCAGCCAAATGGGCTGGGGAAGCAATAGAATCACCAGAAAGCCTCGAGAGAAGGTATCCATCAATTTCCATTAAAAGAGCAAGCTACGAATAATCCTGTGTGCTCCGTGAATGACCCCACCTGGCAAGTCTTCGGGGGGAGCTCCCAGATGGCTCCGTTTTGTAACCTCTGAACTGGTTTTGTGACGGATGCCCCCGGAATCAGTTCACCGGGCCGCTCCCCGGGAGTCTCGCGGAGCTACACCTGTCGTTCAAGGTGTGCAAGGTCTTTGCCAATGTGTGTAGCTCCCTTCAAGATGTCGAGATGGTTGTATCACAGGCACTCGTTTCCCTTGGGCCACCCAGAAGAGGTCCAGTTAAATTCCCATCTCTGGAAAGGAAGAACATCAGGACCATTGGACGACACACATCAGGCTACTAAAATCAAAACCCATCCTTACACCCCACGGACACGTGAGGGGAGGGAGGACGGGGGAGGCTGGTGCTTCAGAAAAATGGGAAACTGTGGGATGTGGATTCTGTGACAATGCACCTGTTTTCACACGCACGCACACACACATGCACACACGCACACGCATGCACGCACACACGCACACGTATGCACACATGCACACGTGCGCGCACACATATGCACACATGCACACGCACACACGCGCACACCCATGCACACACATACGCACACGTGCATACATGCACACACGCACACGCACGTGCACACATGCACACACGCACACATGCGCACGCACACGCACACGCACACCCATGCGCACACGCACACATATGCACGCACGCGCACACACATGCACACACGTGCACAGGCATACACACACGCACACATGCACACACGCACACACACACATCCACGCACGCGCACACATGCACACACACATGTGCATGCACACACATGCACGCGCACACGCGCACGCACACACACACGCACACGCACACAGCCCGTATCCCATCCTTCTCTTGTACTGAAGGCTCTCAGCACCTCCCCACCGCCCTCCCCCCTTCCCTCTGGGGAAGGAGCAAAGGAAGGGTTTTCCCATCCCTTTGGGGTCTGCTCGCTAATATCAAAGCTGATGAATGAATCAAGGATCACATTACTAGTAAATGGATTGTCTCCTCTTGAACAATATCTGCATCTTGATCTCTAGCCTCCATATATGCTGCAGTGACACTGATGAAATTTTAGGCAGTCTGGTTGGAAAGGCATCTGAGCATAGATGAAAACATGGGGGCCTTGCTTATAAAGTCACACAAGTAGGTCCCACTTGGTACAAAATCTAAATCTAGCTTGAAAAGTGGGGGCTTCCAGGAAAAGATATTCAATTTCTAATGCAACCAAAGAGGTTTAGGTGTAAATTCTTAGAAATGTCCCACCCAGTGTAAAAATTAAGAGTTGATAACAGCAATTAAGAAAAAAGAAAGAAAAATGGAATTTTGAGTTTCTGCGGTGGTGGTGGTGGTGGTGGTGGTTAGTTTGTATGTGGATGGAGCTCTAATGAGACATAAATACCGCCCCAAGGCCGCCGTACACTCTGCCCTTTGAGCTCTGACATTCAACCACACAGAAGCAAAGAAGAAATCCATAGTCTCTAACACCACTTGATTCTTGGAAATTCTGATCAAATTAGAACACAGCTGGTTGAGAGGAGCACGCTGGGCAGAGCTGGAGGTTCTGCGGTGTTCGCCGGGGCGGGCAGCTGCGTAGAACGTATAGCTAAGTAGAACGTATCTCCAAACCAGACAGAACACAATCATGTCTCTGCCTTCTTCCTTGGGGAATATGACTCATTTGCGTATTTAAATTGTTTGGTGAGATGCCGTCAGATCAAACTATTGGATACAAACAAATTCCGTTCATTCCTTCTAGTAGAAGAGCCATGTAAAAGAATATGCTACCTAATAAGACCCATGAGATTTTTCTCCATGACCTTCTCTCGGCTCGTGTTTTGTCACCTGTGTTTTGATCCCTCCCTCGACACGAGTGCTAAACTCCTTGTCACTGTCTCCTCATCCCTTTGTCACTGACTCAAATTGGCTGCAAGTGTCTGAAAGCTTGAGGCGTACTTGGCAAGAGAGATTGGGCCGCGTTTAGAAGTATCTTAGAGCAAACACAGAGAGAGCGTTATCCGCCCCAAGAGACAGGAGTGCAGAGGCGTGGGGAGTACAGCAGGTGGTCAGGTTAGCAGGAGAACCGGCGTCTGTCTGCGGCGTTCTGCACGGCGACGTGGGGATCTCATCTCTGCTGCTCTCTTCGTGATCAATGCCTTTTGCTACAGCACAATCAATCCAGACGCAGCCCTCATCCATCGTGACGGTGGCTGAAATGACCTAATCAATTGAACGACTGGATGGGGCCATTGCCTCTTTCCCTTTTATTATTTGTCTGCCACTTGAACCAATTTCAGACTTGTTGGAAATATCCCATAATTTCCAGAGACGCACCATCGCACCAGGTGCTGGAGTGAGACAGACGGATGGAAGGGAGGACAGAGGGAGGACAGAGGGAAGAAGGAAGGGAAGGTATTTATATCGGGCCAGAGTCAGGTAAAGTATTTTCAAAATGAGGATGGCCCTTGGCCCTTACACACGGGCTCACAGGAGAAAGCAGAAAGCATGGGTGCTGTGACCCGCCGTAAGGGCCCGTCAGATTGCCATCCCCAGGGGGACACTTGCCGGTCAGCTCCACACCTCAGCCCTTCTCCCCCACCCCCGCCTGGGAGCCGAAGCCGGAAGAGTAAGGCTGGCCGACGCCGTGGAGGGTCAGCCTGCAGCTGATCAAAACGGATGCCGGATGCCGAGCTGGTGTTTCTATGGTGATGGCACAAGGTGGGGGTTCAGGGTTACAGGAACTGAGTCCAGACGGTCGGGCAGAGAGAGGAGCACCGACCATTCGAGTTTCCGCAGCGGAAAGAGACTGACTTCTGTGTCCTAGTAATCTTCACATTTTCTGAGAAGGGACTTAAATTAAGCCAAACTGAGCTATTCCCGGGAACCTTTTAATTTACCCTTCTAATGAAGAGGGCGAAAGATGGCTCTTCTCGTTAAACAGGCGGCAGTTTGCAGATCGGAAACCTCCGGAGTGGTCGATCCTCATGACCGCTCTCTGCTGAAACGTGCTTGCTGATGAACGTTATTGCCAAGTTTGGGCGGACCGTCATGCCTAGGTCCTTATTTATTTACTTCTAACTCTTAAAAAATCGCCTTTGCTAGTAAGATTTTACTTGTTTCTTTTCGACTCTGCCTCTGGGATTGACGTGATAGACAGGACAGAAAATGCAAGCCACATGTCGATCACACTTTTCATTCAAACAGGGATTCAGAACAAGTAGTCTGAATTTATAAGTGACCTTGTAACAATTATGTTGGAGCTCAAAACACAGTTGAACAAGATATTTGGAGAGCCACTTAAACCAGTTACTCCTGGAAAAATAATTCAAAAATATCTCTATGACACGCCATCCCTGGGGAGAGGAAAGCATACCAATACATTCTAAATTATTTTTACGACATCCAGGCATCCATGAAAATTCTGAAAAGACCAACACATATTTGTAAATCACTTGCAGTGTATGCGTGATCTGGATTCCTTCCTTTGTATGGATTTTTCAAAGCACATTTTTATTCTTTTCAATCTCCACCACAGCGTAGAATTTTCTAAGAAGGTGGGATACCGTCTTCATTGTAGAAAAAGTTACCCTCCAGTTTTTCTTCTATAGAGGTAATAAGCACAAGTAGCAGAAGTCAGGTCACAGATTACCAAAGCGAGCAAGAGGAGTTTTCTCAAGGGTACTTTGTCCGGTCCCTGTCCTTACCCCCAGGCAGCATTCCCTTCTGACCCCGTCTGCCCCAGAGCCGCTGGGTCCGTGACCCAGCAGGATGGTGGAGCACGCGTGGTGTCCCCTGGGAGCCGCGGTCCAGGCTGCAGGCTGCCCGCAGACCAGGGGCGCAGAGCCCAGCTCTCCAGAAGGGTCGGTATCCACCTTCACAATGCGTCTCACTACTTGGCAGCAATTACACACTTAGCCCATGAAGAATTTAGGTGAACCCTCACCTCTCCCCACTCCAAGTGTGTATTTTCACTGTCTTCTCCCCATTACCTATGACAGTGACTAACCCCCAAATGGGAAAGCAGCAACACTTAGCTGAAGGAGCGAGGCTGTGAACCGAATGTCTGTGTCCCACCCCAAAATTCAACACTTGAATCCCGATCCCCTATATAAGGAGGTGGGGGTGATAAGCCATGAGGACGGACCCCCATGATAGGATCAGTGCCCTTTTGGAAGAGACCCCTTGGTGCCCTGTCACCCCTTCCCCACAGGAGGATACAGGAGAAGATTCCATGTATGGACCGGGAAGTGGGCTCTCACCAGAAGACGGTTCTGCAGGTGCCTGGATCCCAGACGCCCAGCCTCCGGAGTGGGAGGGGGAAACGGTGGTGGTTTATAAGCCCTAAACTAGAAATCCCACTTCTAGATCTCTTTCTTCAAGAAAAAGCAAGAGATCTAAAACAAATGAATCATGAGACTCTTGGTATAAAAACGGAAAGCAACCTTACAAAATTCGTTGGGTTTCTTTTGTTTTGTTTTGGTTTGGTTTGGTTTGTTTTTTAAAGATTTTATTTATTTATTTATTTGACAGGCAGAGATCACAAGGAGGCAGAGAGGCAGGCAGAGGGAGAGGGAAGCAGGCTCCCTGCTGAGCAGAGAGCCCGATGCAGGGCTCGATCCCAGGACCCTGAGATCATGACCTGAGCCGAAGGCAAAGACTTAACCCACTGAGCCACCCAGGCGCCCCTACAAAATTAGTTGTAAAAATTGTTCAGCAATAGGAAAATGGGTGGCATGGATGAGAGTTTCTCTGTGTGCTGAAATATATATAGCTTTCAAGAGAAAATTTCATAATCCTAATTAATGATGGGAGAAGCTCTCCTTAAATATCTTCAATCGAAAGAGCAGTTTACAAATCAGAGATAATGAAGTTTTTCTTGGCTTCTTCTCCAGGTACACAGAGGAAACGTCCTTCTGCTTCTCTGACACCCAGACTCTAAGGTTCCCGGTCTGCCTTCTGGGCAGCTTCCTTCTCTCTCCACACTGTCCTAGCAGATTATTTATGGTTGTGACATTAGTTCTGTGTGCAGACGGATGAGTGCCAGCGGACCTCAAGCTAAAAATCCAGCTCCTTAGAGTGGCCCACAAGATCTTCTATGATCCACTACCCACAGGTTTTTCACGTTATCACTGCACACAAACATGTGCACACGCACACACGCGTGCCCGCGCACACACACACACGTGCCCTGAGTGTTCCAGCAGCACTGATATGCTTTCAGTTCTCTTGATGAGACAATCTCATTCCACATGCTGGGACATAAATCCTAGGAGACATACGCAAAAATGCTCATAAACAGCTTTGTTCAAAACAGACAAAAAACTGGAAGAAATGATACATACCCATTAATAGCAGAAGGAGAAAATAAATTATAGTATAACCGTGCAGTTGAATAGACTAATGACAACACATGAGCCTCAACCACATGCGTGAATGCGGTGTACCTCCAAAACAAAACGTTGCGTCAAAAAGGCAAGTCACAAAATATATGTAGCATATTCTATTTCCATAAAGCTCAAAACCAGGCAGTCAATGGCTTGAGGTATGTGAGCGTGTGTGCACACACGCGTGTTGAAAATATGAGGACATCATATTTAACATTAACACTAACGTCAGGAGACTCGTCCCCTAACTGGCAGCGAGGGGCTTCCTCAGGCCAGTGCGGTGGGACCCCTCAGCAGCGGGCACCGTGTCAGCCCTCGAACTGATGGATGAAGCTATGAGTGTCCACTTGACGTCATTCTCACACACACTCTTCCAAAGCTACAATTTCTTAAACTGCTTTTTTAATGTTCCCCCCACCAAAATAAAAGTAAAAGCTGGAGGAATCAGGCAAGTATATCAGAGAAGGAAGGACCAAGGTGAGATGTCGACGGCAGAGGACTTTTGTCACAGACCAGGAGAGGCAAGAGGACCAGTGGGAAGCTCTGCCCCAAGTGACAGCAGTGAACTCAAGAAACATTTTAAAGTTAGAGACATCAATTTTTTTTTTAATGAGCATTCTAAGGAAGATGGATATCTTCATGAAAAACTGGTGCCCAGATTTGTGACATGAGAGACTGTGTGGCAGGAGAAATCCCATAAAATGAAGGTGGTTGGAAGAACAGGTAGAGAGCAGAGTGAGGGCCCACGGTGAGGCTTTGGACAAGTTCATTGTAATATGCCCAGAGCCCAGCCCAGGAAGGCACCAAGTAGGTGGGTTTGGATTGTAAAAAGCATTTGGGCTGACATACAAATCAGTTTGGAAGGCCTGGTGGGTTGATATTTTGAATGTTATGGGAATTTACTAAGTCATCAAAAGTCAATGTGTAAAGGAGATGTACGAAAGGGCTTAGAAACAAGCCAGGAGGGTTTCCAACATGTATAGGTTAGATGGAGAGAATTCTGGATGAAAAAGAGGACAGTGGGCTAGGTATTATTCTACATTAATAATTTTTAAAAGTTTTTAAATAAAGTTTAAAAAGATTATTTCAGAGAACAGGAAGACCCACTAGTCTTTCATAATGAAAATAGTCAACAAACTAGGAACACAAAGAAACTACCTCAACTTGAAAAAGACCATGTACAAAAATCCCACAGCTAACATCATGCCTAATACTGAGAGGTTGAATGATTTCCCCTTCAGATCAGCAACAAGACAAGAATGCCCATGGACATCATTTCTATTTAACATGGTACTTGGGGTTTAGACAGGGTGGAAGCAAAAGAAAACTGATAATATTGGAAAAGGAGTGAAACTATCTATGTTGGCAGATGACATGATTTCCTCTGTAGAAATCCTACAGAATCCACACACCAAAAAAAACACTAAAGCTAATAAATGTGTTTCTTAAGGTTGCAAGATTCAAGTTTGATATAAAAAAATCAGTTGTATTTGTATGCACTAGCAAAGAAAAATATGAAAATAAAGTTGAGGAAACATTACATTATTTACAATATACAGAAAAAATAAAATATTTCAAAACAGATTTAACCAAAGAAGTACAACACTTGCCCACTGAAAGCTGCAAAAGGCTTTCCACAAAGCATTATTGAAAGAAATTAAAGAAGACACAAGTAAATAGAAAAAGAGTCTATGTTCATGAATTAGAAGGTTTATTAAGATAATAATACTTCTTAAATTGGTCTTCAGCCTCAGTGCAACACCTATCTAAATTCTAGCTGCCTGTTTCTGTAGAAATTGATAACTTGATCCTAAAATTATTATGATTTTGCAAGAGGCATAAAATAGCCAAAACAATCTAGAAGAACAACAAAGGTGGAGGACTCCTTCTTCCCAGCTGGAAACCAGTGATCGAGAGTGTGATGTCAGTGTAAGATGGGCAGAGAGATCAACGGAGGACAATTATGAGTCCAGAAGTAAATCCTTGTATCTATAGTGAATTCATTTTCAAAAAGGGTACCCAAATATTCGTTGAGAAAAGAGTAGTCTTTCCATGGAATCAAGCACTGGATATCCACATGCAAGGGAATTAATTTAGCTCCCTGCCTTTCACCATAGACAAAAATAAACTAAAAATGGGTAATATACCTAAATGTAGGTCTCAAAGTATGAAACTCCTAGAAGAAATCATCTCTGTGACCTCAAATGAAATAGTACTTTAAAGATAGAACATCAAAGACACCACAGAAGAAAATACGTATAAATCAGAATTTGCCAATATTAAATAGTTGTGCTTCAAAGGAAACCATCAACGAAGTAAAAATATAAGCCACAAGATAGAAGATGTTGAAATCATATATCTTATATCATATATCCAGAATATGTAAAGAGCTTTTATAATTCAACAATAAAAAGACAAATAAGCCAGTTAAAAAATAGACAAAATATTTCAATGGACATTTCCCCAAAGAAGATATACAAATGTCCAGGACACATGAGAAAATACTCACCATCATTAGTCATTAGGAGAATGCAAAGACTGCAGTGTATTCCCAAGTTCACACTTGCTAGCACAGCAGACAATCACAGTTCTGGGAAAGATAGGGAAAATTTAGAATCCTCATACATTGTGGGAGGGAATGTAAAATGGTGAGACCACTTTGATCTAAGAGTTAAACATAGTTACTATATGGCACAGCAATTTCATTCCTAATTATATATCCATAAGAACTGAAATGAGACATCCACACAAAAACTCTTAAGTGACTGTTCATAGCATCCTTGTTGATAATAGCCAGAAGTGCGAACTACTCCAGTGTCCATCAACTGATAAATGGACCCTCAAAACCCAGTGAACGTATGTCATGGCTACAGAAAGGAATACAGTGTTGATACGGGTTGTGGCATGGATGAACCTGAGTGAAGGAAACCAATGGTACAAAGACCATATGCTGTATCATTGTACTCATTATATCATTGTATCATTATACTAATTGTATCATTGTATCATTGCACTCATTGCATCATTGTATCATTGTACTCAGAACCCTGAGGAGCAGCTACCAGAGGCTGAGGGGAGACAGCTGGAGAGTGAGGGCTGATGCCCACAGGTTTCTCTTTCTTGTGAGCATCTTTAAAACCACAGACCTGTGCATTTCTAAATGTCATGGTAGGTGCATTATATCATAATGTGAAAATAGCAAATATGCAAAGAGGTGACCCCCACTTTAAGGTGTTGTCCAGAAAGTTTGTTTGGAGCCGTCGGCATCATTTCCTGCGCTCTTCTGGGTCAACTGTCCAACCACATAGTCACCTTTGCTTCTAACATGATTTCTCAACCCTAATCACAGTTTCTCTATTCTAAATTCATCAAGACCCCAGTATTCTCAGTGAGGCTGTGTAGAGAAATCAGGCAAAGTTATCACTGTGAGCTCATGAGTGCTCTCCTGACCCATCAGACTTCCCTCTGGAGAGAGCACGGCCCCTTTCCAGGGAGTCCTTCCCCAGCAGTCACGTTGGACCAAGACGGACTTCTGCTTGTTGGAAGAAGAGGAAGCATGGACTCAGAGGCTTCCCTGTCTGTGCCCTCACCCAATAAACCTGATCTTATTTTACAAGTAGCTCTAAGTGTGCTGGTTCCCTCATTCATATATTATGAAAGATGCATGTTCAAATGTTCAGGTCGGATGTTCAGTAGACGTTCCAACGTTCCGAGTGTGCAGACATCACAAACTCCTGTGTGTTCAGCCAAGGCCGGGGAGGGCTCTATCAGCTCTGATATAAAGGCCACTCCAGGCACATCTTAACAAGTGAAAGCAAAGCAAAAGAGAAAACAGCATCTAAAGAATTAAGGACTCTGAGAGGCCTGGGCAGCTCGGCCAGTGAAGCCTCTGCCTCCAGCTCAGGTCATGATCCCAGGGTCCTGGGATAGAGTCTCATGTTGGGCTCCCTGCTCATTGAGAAGTCTTCTTTTCTCTCTGCTTCTCTGTCTGCTTGTGCGCTCTCTCTCTCTCTCTCTGGCAAATAAATTAATAAAATCTTCAAAAAAAATACTTTAAAAGAAAAAAGAATCAAGGACCCATTCAGGGAGGAACTATTTCAAAACAAAACTCTCTCTGTGAAATGACAGAAATCCAGTGTCTCAACAATGCAGTTCCCCAGGGATGATTAAAAATATAAGCAGAATAAAGATACACATCTCCTGGCGATTCACAGACCTGTACCCATGGGGATAAAAATATATTATATGTTTATAAAAAATAAAAAATTTTTAAAAAAAGGTACACACCTCACAAAGAATGGTATTTCAACAGTGAATATGTATACGCAAGTGCTCGATATTCTTGGTCATCAGGGAGATGAAAATTAGAGCTGCCCTGAGGTACCCCTGTCCAGCACAGAAGAGTCAAATTAACCAGTTGGACCACCTCATCCACAATGGGTTGAAACTACCCCCAAAGTGTCACACGTTGCTGTCGGGGCATGAAATGCCACTCGGCCAACGGTCTGGCTGTTTCTTACAAGCTTAACCACGGATGTCGCCAACCAATGGAAAGTTCCACTACAGGGCATTTACCCAAGAGAAGCAAAGAATGCCCATCCATAAGGAGACGCGGGGAAGAATGTCCGGGGCAGCTTTATTCTGAACAGCTAAGAACCGAGATGGCACTCGTATCCATCAAGAGAGACTGAATAAGGAGGTAACAGCATGCTCATATGATTGAATACTACTCCACAGGGTCTTCAGAGGAACCAAGTACTCCACTCAGCAACCCTGCAGAAGCTCCAAAATGTGCTGAGCCAGAGTAGGGAGATGCGGAAGAGTTCGCATTTTCATGAGCTCCAAGACAGCTCATATTAATGAGAGTATAAGGTCTGCTGCTGGTGGAAGGCAGACGGGCTCTAGAGGAGCACACAGAAACGTTTGGCACCATGGAACTATTCACATCTTTCAGGGAAGGATTTAGGAGTCTGGATTTGTTCCAGCTACTTGAATTGTGATGCTTAAGATTTGAGCATTTTTCTGTATGCAGATTGCACAATGAACAGAGAGTAAGAGAGTTAAGTATTTTTTGAAAAGCATTTATCCAATCCAAAAGAGAACACAAAAAAGAAGGGAAAAAACACACACACACACACACAGAAGAAGCACAGACGTCAGAACTAGACAGACGTAAGACCTTTTAAGCATATGCAAAATTTCAGGCACAGTGAGAGTTCCAAGAACACCACTTGCATTCTCTAACTACAGAGCAATTAATTCAGGAATGAACCAAACACTCTCTCAAACAAAAACATTTCATAATTTTAAAATATTTGGTAAATATTTTATTTCTCAAAGAGGAAATCATAATGTCAATGAGAAATACCTGGGACTGGACTATAATTTTGGGAAAATGTCAAAAATTGTAGCATGCTGCAGAGACACTACTTAGGGGCAATTTAGCCTTAAATGCTCACATAGGAAAGAAGAAAGGCAGGAAATTGATGAGTTAAGCATTCAGCTTCAGAAGACACCCAAAGAACAGGAGAATAAGCCCAGAGAAAACAGAGAATAGGAAATAACAAAGAAAGGGCAGAAATTGGTAAGTAGATGATGATGCGAGGACACACGAGGAAGTTCCTAAGTGGAGAGAAAATTGTTCCAAAGTGTATATTCCAAACTATTAACAGAAGTTGCCTCTCTTTGCACAGTAAAACTGAGGTCAGCAAGTGGGGGTGGGATAGAAAAGGGAGAATTCATATTTTACAGTATGCATCTATTTGATGTAGTTTACATCATGTGGTCGCATAAACAGAACTCGCTCTTGCAGAGCAAGAACAGAGTATTTCTTTTAATGTAAAAAAATAGGTATGCGGGGGGTCTGGGTAACTCAGTCTCTCAAGCGTCCGACTCCTGATCTCGGCCTGTGTCTTGATTTCAGGGTTGTTCAAAAAAAAAAAGTAGGAAATGAATAATATATCATCTATGCCTGCCCCCCCCCCGCCAAAAAATTAAGGAAGGTGGAAAGAGAAGAGAGAGGGAAAGATGTCAAGGTGTGTAGCTACAACTGCAGACAGCTTTGGTGAAAGCAGGCTTAGTCTCTGGGAGAAAGCAAATCTGAGCCAGTCAAGTCACCACCGAGCTCTGAGTGTACGTGACCATCCGCATGCTATCTGCCTTTTTAAACCATGTTTTCATGATGACGGTTTCATGCATTCCACAAATACTGAGTAGCTACTATGTCCCAGGCCGAATGCTATCTTAGCTGCACAAAGAGAAGAAAATGCCACTTAACGTAGACAAAAAGCAGACACGGGAATAAAATCTTAACAGATTAGATGTGATCTCTGAATGGTGTGGCAGCTGGCTGGAGGGCAGGGAATCCCTTCCTCAGGACAGAAGGTGGGGATGACATTTTCCAGAGAAACGGACAGAAGCCCTTGTAAGAAGGAAGGTGCTTGAGAAACGAAACGGAGGAACAAGGAGACAAGAGAACAACAGAGGGAAACAGAGAACAAAGTGCTTGTTCTGGGAGGGGAGAGAGAGGGGACGGGGAGCGGGTGCGGGTGGGGTGTGGGGGACGGGGCGAGTAGGTGAGGGACGAAGAGCGCTCAGACACGGCACAGAGCCAGGCCCAGGGCTGTCGGAGCTCCGTGGTGCACGTCGGAAACCCACGCAGCACCGTGTACTAACCGTACTTCCATTTTAGAAAGCAGAAAAGAGGCTGAACATAAAATCGAGAGAGGACACGAAGATACTGACACGGGAGAAATCCTAGCACCGCGAAGCCCCCGACGTGTGGGGGGCAGGTGGGGAATGAGTCGCAGATGCGGCCCCGTGGGCCATCACAGCGGCCCTCCGGCTCCGAGATGCGGTTTGGATCTATTTCATTCAGGGGACTTCCTCGAGCCGCCCAGCTCCCCTGTATCATAAATCCTACTTGCTTCACGGATTGGGTTTTTTCTCTTTCCTAACTCTGTGGCCATTTCGTAGCTGTAAATCTTATTTTCCTCTGAAGTCATTAGCTGCCCCCGTCCCAGACAAGGGGTGTCTGGAGCGTCTCCGACACGCATCCCACCATGCTGGAGGCGCATCTGGTCTCGGATCTGTTGGGGAGCGGGGGCAGGTCTCTGCTCCCTCCGAGAGCCTCTCAGGAAAGCCTTGTCTCCTCCGTCAGTGTGTCCGTGATTGCTGTTCGATAAGCCTCTGGATGTGTTCATAAAAGCAGCCCTCGAGTCTGTGCGTCCCCGCTGGTTTATTGCCTTTGACATGGCACGTCCATTACAGTTAACGGCCCCGGACTCGCCGTCACATTTCATCCTCAGCTCACCTGGCTGGACCCCATGGAGGGAGCCCGCGGGCTATGCAAGATTACTCCCAATTTAGAGACCTCCGCAGAGTCACAAGAGGGATCGAGGGGTTTCACACTCTGCAGTGCTGGGCTGAGCCCCCTTCCTGTTTCCCTGAGCACGGGCTTCAAAGTGACTATAACTCAGCATGCTGGGGCTCTCGTGGGCGATCAGCACAGCCAGGTGCATCCCCGCTGAGCTCTCCTCACTCGACGCCGGGGCTCAAAGTCAGCCTCTCCCTTCCAGAGCAGTGAACCCACTTCCATGGACAGGCAGAGTATAGATATCCCCTTGCATTTCTATCATAAATAGCACATCTAGTAAGAAAAGCTTAGATTTTTGTTCAAGATATTGGGTTTTGTTTTGTTTTGTTTTTAGCTTAGCATGTATCCCATCACCTTATGGAGGAGATGGTGTTTTTTGACTAAGAAAAGCTGAGCTGAGAAGGACCTGACCAGCCAAACCAGATTAACTCAAGGAAGAATCGCCCACACTCTTCATCTGCCTAAGCTCTTGAGACCGATGAACTTCGCCTCACGAAAGTCCTAGTTGAGGAACGTTAAGTGGCTTTGGATTCGGGCTCCTAGCAGCTCTGGCCATCCTGAACATGGCCATCGGCTTGCAAGGAGAGAGGAGCTTCTGGGACGGCCCGCCCCAGCACTGCGCCGTCTGGGGAGGAGAACAGGTACTCATGTACATCCTCGTCCGTTAGAATTGCCCATTCGGGAAGCAGAAAGTTGGCCACCAAGGCCACTAGGGCAGGGACAACCATGAGCATCTGAAATGGAGTAGGTTTTGGAAGGACACAGACCCGAGAAGAGACAGGAGAAGCAAAACGCTCTTCCTGGGAGGAACACTCTTAGCGCCACAGATAACCGTGGGCAGGACTAGGCCATGTCTATGACTACGCTCTCCCATCGTGGAGAAGCCAAACCTGTGTAACTCTGTCCTAAGAAGGAAGTCGCGTGTGCCTTCAGAGGTCGCACAGCATGGTTTAAGAACTAAATGCCACAACAAGTATAAAAACCAGCCAAAATAACAAAAAGCTAAGCGGATGGTCCCGCAACTAAGTCACACATCGGGCAAACGTTCACAGTGTAGGGTGACCGCCGCCCCAGGTGGCAGGGACTGAGCTGGCTCCCGGGGTTCGGGGCTTTTTCCGTTTCAAACCCGGGGCGGGTAAAGGCAAAGCATGAGAGTGATCTCCGCAGTCACCTCCTTCTCCGCGCCGGATCCGGGCGCCTGCATGTGGTCCCTGAGGGGAAACAGCGCTCTGCTTCCAGAAAGCACCTGCAGGGGGAGAACGGGCTACAAAGAGGAGCGCTTCTCCGTCCCCACCGATTCCTCTCTGCAGGGGAAGGCAGGCAGGCCGGTGGGACTCTCAGGTGGGAAAGCGAGCCAGTGGGACCCTTCCTCCCCAGGACAAAGTCAGCGTCCTGTGTCCTCCACGCTTGCCTTTCCCCCGGGGATGGCCTGACATCCCTGCTCCTTCCCTCATTCCAATCACTCATAAGTCAGGGTGGGTTTTAGGAGGAGCCTTTTATCAGAGATTTTGAAAAACAGGGAAGTAAAGACCTTGGCCAGCCTCCTGCAGGCTGATGCTCCATCAGGAGGTCTGCTCAGGGACTGTCTTGTCTCCCGGGCGGTTTGTGCTGACAAAGCTGTGGTCACAGCCATCCGGAGGGACACCCCAAGTGAGAATCATATTGGATCCTTTCTGTCCTAAAAATCCCCCAATGGCTTCACCCAAAAGAGACAATCTCCCACAGCAGCCCACTGCATCGTATTGCCCAATGATAGATACATCCACATTTACTTGTAGATTGCTTTAAATGTTTTCTAGATATTTAGCACACGTACATCTCCATCCTACATGGTCAGAAAGTGACTCAGGAGCTGGAGACCCATCTTGCATTCCAGTCCAGGCTGTCATAAAAGCCATAAAAAAGAGAAACTAAGTGAACAAAGGGTCAGGACTGCCACGTGTTGACTTGGCCTTTGGATCAATCCATTTGCACAAAAATGTAACACTTCCCACTTTTGTTTTAATATCATGCAGTTACAAGAAGCTACAAAAATGTGAGGGGTTTCCTTAGTTTATCTGCTTTAATCCCCTCCAGAGAGAACGTGGGTAAAAGTCTCTTCGAAGGCAGATAACAGAGAGCAGAAACAAGGCCAGGAGCAGAAAGGGCTCAGAGGGCTGTGACAATCACCACGTCTGTAGCGAACTCATTAGGGAAACATTGAAAGACCGACCTTTCCCAACATCAAACAAAACTGGAACCAGGCCTCCAATTTTAGGAGCTCACAGTCATCACTGCCGTGCGGTTTGCTGAACCCGCACACTTTCAAAGCTGTGGTCCTCCTGCTTCCCGGCTGGCGCCGCTCACAGAAGTGGTCAAAGAGGAGGAATGAGCTCCGGTTCCTGCGTGCGGACCCGACCCGAGCATCGCCATGCGTAGGGCGGATGGGGGTATTGGCGTTGGCCCCGACTCTGGCCTGGCAGGGCAGATGGGACACGGCTCTGGGGGACACCGAGAGCTGTCGGCAGTGCACTTGCCAGGAGCGGCCGCCACACCCACCCAGGACTGGAAAATGCCACCGGCTCCTCGAACAGGCCTCCTTCGGCCCCCAGGCCCTTGTCCTCGCTGTTCTGCATTACGGACAAGCCGCCGTGACCCCCTTCCCCCTCCTGTGCCCCCGCACCCCCGGGGTCCCCTTCCCTGACCCGCAGCCGCCGCGGGTCTCAGAAGCACATTTCTCCATGGGACTTCCTCCGTCGGGTTGCCACTCCTGCCTCCAGGGCAACCGCGTTTCCGTAACAGGCTTTCCTGGGCGCCCCTCCGGCCCAGGCAGCCGCCTATCCGGCGACATTAATTCTGCCCCTCACCGGCGGCCGCATCCATTCGGTGCTTTATAAACTATAAACTATCCCAGGGATCCGATTTATCAGGCCTGACAGTGCCTGGCCTCAGCCTAGCGCACTCCGTGGCTCCCATTTGTCATGATGTAATTCGAGGGCCGAAAATTCTCTGACATTATTAATAGTAAGATGAATCGCTGGAAAACTGCAGGGTCTGTGACCAACGAGGCTGAAATAATCCATTTTGGTGGAAACGTCTACGTGGAATTGCATCCCCGCCGCTGGGCCCCTCTCATTAGCAGGCGCACGTCCGTGCGTGGTGGGGCGCCGGAGCATGAAGGCCCTCGAGGGGGAGGTGACGTGATGGCATTTCTCTTCCGGCCGCTCACACCACAGCTCGCAGGGAGGAAGGAGGGGCCGCTGCGAGACGGGGCGCCGCCGGCCCCAGGACTCTCCGACTTTGCCTGTCACTCGACTGGCAATGCACTAATCTGAGCCATTTTGCACTTGATTAACTTTAACTTGTCTGGCTTTGAACCTGGGAGGAGCTGGACCTGGGAAGCTGCTGGTTCATTACGAGAACTGCATTACTTAGTCGCTCCGCGGGCGAGGAAGCCCGGCCACCGGCTTCAGTCTTCCTTACCACCGTCCTGCTTCCTTCCTGACGCAAGGGAAAAGGCATCACCTCCCAGTGTAAATGTTCCTTTTTGAAGGAAGCCACTAAGAAACACATAAGAACACACTTGTCTGTCTTTTATTCTAATATCCAGGGGGAAATGCTGAATATTACCAGTGGATTATCTATGGGACAAGGTTAATGGTCTCCAGCCAAGCCATGGAGCAAACAGAACAATGGGAGGAAATAGAAGAAGCGCTCCAATAATGATGTGATCCTGCTGTAAGCGTAGAAGGATAATCTTCCTCCAAGAAAAGTCTTTTGAAGGGATTTTTAAATATTATAATTTTATAGTTGGCCCAAGCCCTATCAAGTAGGATTAAAATTAAATCTCCCCACCTTAAATATTTGATGGGAAAGAAAGTGCTTGACTTTTCCCAGCAAATGCTCCCAGAAATACCAGAAGGGTTATTTCCTATAATTAACTCCACTAACCGTGTAAATGTAAACCCATGTCCTCCACGTCTGTTCTCTGGAACAGAGAAAGAAAATCTAGGTAATGTGCTGTACTTGGTAGAGTCCATTCATTTTCCCGCAGCAAATCCCTGTGTGCCTGGCACTGTGCTAGGCAGCAAGACGAGGTCTAACTAGTCACTGTCACTACCAACATTTATCGGTCACCCCATGAGCCTGGCATAGCCCTGTGCATTTTGCAGTGTGCTCCGTCCTCCGTCTTTGAGGAGTACACAATCCGATAACCGGGTCAAGAGGACCAGTCTCATCTCTCTCGGACGGAATTAGCTCATGCTTACGCTGCTGTCCCCAAGATCCTACTCGTCAAGTCTCAGAGTGTCCCCGGTGCTCATTTCTGTTTCTTCAGTGTTCTTCTCAAGGTTTTCAGGGCCAAGCTGAGCAGAAAATAGCGTAGAATTGTTCAAAAATAAACTTCTGTTCACCTCCAAACACATAACTTCTGATTTTCTAATATGAACCAAATTCCATATTGCCAGTAAATTTATGTGGGAAATGCGTCAGGGCCATGGAGAGAAGAATAAAATGAATCGGTTTGTGTGTCTGTGTGTACCGCCATCTCCTAACCGGAATGTGTCCCTATTAGCTATTTTATTTGATGACATGTGCCCTTCGTCCTGCTGATTAAGGAGGAACCGTGGATTGTTTCATAAAGGATTGACCACACTTACTTCCAGTCTCTGGTCCAGCATATAAGAAGCTTAGCTTAGAAGTCATCACTCTGTCCAAGATTTAAAAAAAAAAAAAATGCTGAACAAACTGAAAATCACAACTCTTCTGAGACTCATCAAAGAATTGAGGTCACAGGGCCTATCCCTAGCCCCAGCACCGGAGGGACAGACAGGTGGATACAGTAAGTTGTGGATACACAACTTACCAAAGTGGAAATTCACAGACAAAACTACAAGAACCCATACCCAGTTCATTTTATCTAGTACCTCATGTCCAGTTTTCAACAGAAAATTTGTCCTTCTGTCCCGAAAGACAAAACACACAAGCAGGCATGAACCAGACTTTGTTAGGGTAGAAATTAGCAGAGCAGGGACTTCAAAGCTAGTATGATTAATACACTAAGGGCTTTCATAAAAAAAAGTTGGTCAGTAAGCGAGAACAGATGTGTAGTGTATGCTGAGACGGAAATGCTGAGAAAGAATTGAAAGGAAATGCTAGAATTCAAAGACAAGAGAACAGAAGTGAGGAATGTGTCTTATGGTCTTATCAAGGGATAAGGGATTGGACAGAGCCAAGAAAACGACTGATTGTACCAAATTCCACAGACACTTTCTCCTCTGCTTTGTTCAGGGGTTCTGAGATTATCCTGGTGACTTTCCTATCCGGACAGCAACGCCATGCACTGAAGGCTGAGCTAATCGCGAGCGTTCTCCCCAGTACCATGTAGACCGTGCTCTCCAGCCGAGGGGCGGTTCCTGGAAGTGGACGGTTGCCATGGACCTCTCCTGTGTGTGGCCAGGAGACAGCAGGGATACAGCGTCCTTCTGTGCTTGGTAATTAAGCTCAGAAATGTCTTAACTATTTCTGGGGATCCTAAGTATTTTGTTTATGGTTTCTCTCTGCCTTGTCACTCACTTCAGTGCACACATCAGTATTAGGGATATTTTAATCAACGTGGTAAAGTTTTTAAATCTTATTTCAATTGTAAGTGACTCAAAGAAACACTTTCACAAATAGCAAAGATCAATCAACTAAGCCCTGAGTACTTTCCCCTATACAAATTACCACTTTTTATCTAATGGAAGAAAAATAACTTATTGGGGAAAATATGCTCTGTAGGATTTCATCCCTGAATTTTACAGAATATACCCGAATATATTCTATTCATTTTTTTAAATCACTGACGTGAAAGCTGTTACTCAGAAAATATGTAATCTGCTCCCGCAATAGTATGAAGCATTAGATTTTGGCGATTAGCTCTCAATGCTAGGAAATTGTCACCCAATGCAAGAAGAGAGATATTTTCTTGGTAGTTTTGCCCCTACACTCTCATTCCATGCAAAAATCACAATTTATCGACCCAAAAGCAAATTCAGATACCTAAATAAGAAATTTGCAACCTGTGTTAGTAGACTATGGCTAACAGCATCAGGAATCAATTCATACTCTGTCTTTCTTTTCCTGTGGTCTCTTAGCTAATGTTCTTCACCACATAGTTGGGTATAAAACGCCAGTCCTGGGCCCTGAGAATAACCAGCTGGAGCATGAATTAAAATGTGCATTTTCGTTAGATCCTACATTAGTCAGTGTTCTCTGGAGAAATAGAACCCATGAGGTATGCATAGATAGATAGAAAGAAATGTACTGTGAGGGGTAGACTTACGTAATTATGGAAGCTGAGAAGTCCCGTGATCTTACATCTGCATGCTGGACACCTGAGGAAGCTAGCAGCGAAATTCCAGTCCCAATCCAAAGGCCCAAGAACCAGGAGCTCTGCTGTCTGAGGGCAGGAGAACATGGATGCCCTAGCTCAAGCAGAAAGAGATTTCACCCTTCCTCAACCTCACTGTTCTACTCAGCCCCTGAGTAAATGGGATAAAGTCTGATGCCCTATTGAGGACAGATCTTCTGTACTCAGTCTACTGATTCAAATGTTAACCTCCTTTAGAGATGTCCCACAGACACACTCAGATATCACCTTTCACCAGCTTTCTGGGCATCCATTAGCTCCACCATGTTGACACATAAAGTAGACCTCACAGATCCTATCAGGCAGGATGATCACCAGAGTCTGCAAAGAAGTCTGCGTGGAGCCAGAAGAGCCATCAGGTGCGTCCCAGTGGTTTGAGCCCCACACATCCTCTTCCCCCCACTTAGCGGGCTGCCTACACCAACACGCTTCCTATCCCTTACCTGCATTTACACCTCGCCCCATTTTATGTGTCTAGTCTTTTGGTGGTAGGTTGCCAAATCTTCCCACATCTTCACCCTTCCAGTATCCTTGCCCTTTGCCATATAACTCCGTGGCACCCCCCCCCCATTTGGGTTAAGGCATCATACACTTCTGTTTGTGTGCCCTGGGACTGGCTGTGGTAAGATGTTACCAGATGTGATACAAACACATCTGATATCACCATTTTGTACACCAGATGTGATACATAAAAGCCCTTGTGCATTTCCACTTCTGCTCTAACATTGCCATCTGAACATGCCTGGGCAGCTTGCTGGTCAATGAGGTCTGAGCGGGCTCTACGGCCCTTTTCATAGTCTAACTTCTGCCACATGGATGGGCAAGTCCCACCGAGACCAAGAGAATCCCACAGCTACAAAGAGCCCATGGTTTCCTAGACACACACACTCCTGAGCTAAATCAAGTCCTCTCTTTCTAAGACACTAAGTTTCCTTGTTGCATACCATTATCGTGGCAATGAAGAACTGAAGTTCCTGGTTTGGCTCTCTGCCTCCACTCTTTGTTCAGGCTTTGCCCAATATGATCTTCTCTCATGGCCCCTGGGGTGTATGTGTCAGTCACACACACTCACTATGTAACAAACAGCCCCCAGATCTCCATGGCTCCAAATAACAAACACTTGTTTCCTACCCACATAACTGAGGGCTGCCAGTTGCTCAGGCCTCTGTCTTAAGCTATAGGTCTCTTGCAGCTTGGCTGACTCCATGCCTTCCCATTCTGGGGACCCCAATGAGGGAACAGCCCCTCTCCAGAGACAATGTCTTCGTGAGAGAGGCCCATAAGAGGCCAAGCTGGACCTTACAACAGATGTTTAAAGCTCCCTGCTCACATTGATCAGAGCAAGTCGCACAGCTAAGTCCACGATGGCATAGGATAAGGATATGCCTTCTAGAGGTAGTCATGGCAAGGATGGGGGATAATCCTATTACAGAGGCGGGAATAAAAAACTGTAACACTAACGTTTATCAGAATGTGATTTAACCAAGTCTAACATTACACTTCTCAGGCATTAAGGAGGGTCTGATAGGCTTCCTCCGATAAGCTGAAGGCAGTCATATTATTGCCCAACTTGAGCTGAAAGATAGCCAATGGATCATGAATCATTACAGAGATAATAGGGGAAATTTGATCAATGTACCTGTCATCCTTTCCATCACCCAAGACCGGTAGAAAGCACCTGCTCAGAAAGCAGGCATCTCACAGACGGTTATGGAAGTGGAAACACACCCTCTTCTCATAGAACGCAATAGCCATGACTATCACATATCTGACAGTCATGTGTCATGCTCTTAAAAAAGGAACATGACTTAGAAATTTATACTCACGATAGCAAAGAAATTCTTTTTCCCAGAAGAAGTTTTCTTTTAAACAAAAGGAGGGGGTGTGAGGTAGAATTGTCCAGCAGCTGCACACCACAAACCAGGTGTTCACAGACCTTTCCACTCAGTTTATTACTCCCAAGCCCCCTCTATGCCAGTAGGATCTCCATTCACATGCAGAAGACACCCCATCTTCTCCAGTTGGGAAACTATTTCATGGTCTCTTTGGGTCTTCTAGATTCTTTGCTTCCATAATGTTGGTGGGAACCATGGGTGTGGGCTCACAGAGATGGCCTGGAATGATCACCTCTATCCACTTCTGGCTCGGTCACTGGCTAGTCAACATGCTTCTGCTGTGCAAAGTCCTAGAAATATAGCTCTTCTTGCCTATGGGTCAAGGACACTGGGAGCATAAGGACCACATGGACACAAGTACCAGTGTCCCCCTCCCCCACCCCTGCATATCAGCAGCCCCAAGAGTAGGGAGAGCAGCACATCACAACTCTGCCCCTGCCTGTGGTCAAGAGGAGGCCAGATGCTTAACCATGAGACCATTTCCAAGAAGATCCCTCATACTGAGAACTTTGTCCCTCTTCTGAGGGAACAGGGAGTTTCAGCCGCACAACGACAAGCTGCCCTTCCCCCACCATTCTCCAGTCCTCTGATCTGATTCATCACCATGCCCGGGACAATCTGACTTGTACACATCAAAGATTGAAAAAATACTGAATTGTGCTCAGAATCGAAGCAGTTCTTTCATGCACTATTGTTAGTCACACCTCTGTCCTCAAGCCACCAATTTTTTAAAAAATCTATATACAAAATACAAAAATATGTGTGTGCTTCTGTGTGCCAGAATTCCTTTATTTATATACTCGTGTGACAACCAGGTTCCAGTTGGTATTCCTTCTTTTTTGTTGTGTGAGTCACCGTACAGTCCTCCCTCTGTTCTAGAGGCAGTGTTCCATGAGTTCTTGTCTGCGTGGAACACCCAGTGCCCCGTGCAGTCTGTGTCCTCCTTAACACGCACCACCAGGCTCACCCACCCCCACAGCCCTCTCCCCTCTGAACCCTCAGTTTGTTTCCTGGAGTTCATAGTCTCTAGTTATTGTTTCTTCAACGATTCAGGATAAAGCCTTTTTTTTTTCTTTTGTCAGAGAGAGAGAGAGAGAAAGGGAGATCACAGGCAGACAGAGTGGCAGGCAGAGACAGAGAGAGAAGCAGGCTCCCCACTGAGCAGAGAGCCCGATGTGGGCCTCGATCCCAGGACCCCGGGATCACAACTTGAGCCAAAGGCAGCAGCTTAACGACTGAGCCACCCAGTCATCCCATCAGGATGAAGTCTTAACGGATGATCTGAGTTACTAAAGATCCATCAGAAAATTCAAGGTATACTTAAAACAATATATATTTAAGATTCCCAAGAGCACAACTATCATGGTTCTTTTAAACAATTGCCATAGTAGCTATGCATTTAAAGGTAGAAATAATAAAATCCATCCAAAATAGGAAAGACTTTCCATTCTCTGTAAACTCTTCTGTGATCTCACATGGCTGAAGAAGTTGCCATTTCTCAAATTATTATTATATCATACACACACACGTGCAACTCAAGATACCTAGAAAACATCCAGACGTGTGGTGGGCTATTAACATTAGCACCCTCTCAGTTGAAAGGCATGAGACAGAGAGCACTTCCAAATTGCTTTTTTAGTTGCTTCTAAATTGCTCAGGAATAGATTTTCACTCAAACACAGACCTAGAAAAATAACTGAAAAATGCAAAGCATCTGTTATGCCTTTCAAATGTACAACGTAAGATCTTAACTTCCAAGTCAACATTTACTACATATACTTCTTTTGATTTGAAGCTTTTTATTTGAAAAAGCCACATATTTATTAATGAAGTGAACTTAATACTTAAAAAGAAAAAAGTAAATCCTGTCCTTTTGTGTGTGTGTGTGTGTGTGTGTGTGTGTATGCACAATTTCCTCTTCTATTTCATAATCAAGCCTTGGTCGTCCAGAGCCCAGTTAATGTCACGGTGCTCTGTGGACTCTCTTCTGTTCTGCTGCCATCTTGGTTATTTTGCTTCTCGTTAGCTGCATCCCCAGGGTAGAGCAAGGGGATACAACTCAAATCAACCAATTTGCTGCCCATTAGCTGCTCTGACAAAGAATCTGCTGGAAAGGGGAGGTTGTGACCACGGCTTAGGTGAGATGCAATTCCTGTCTGTAAATCCACGCCTTGCCTTCACCCCTGAGCATGGGAGGCAAGGGTCGGCCCTAACAGATCCACAGTTTGTACCTTATTATTTTGGAATTTGTGATAAGTCAACAGTGTTCAACTGCAGCTTGGTTTCCCACGATTAACGAGAGGCTTGCTAAACAAGACGACCATAAACAATTGTAAGAGGATTTTTTTTAAAGATTTTATTTATTTATTTGACAGAGAGAGATCACAGATAGGCAGAGAGGCAGGCAGAGAGAGGAAGAGAAGCAGGCTCCCTGTTGAGCAGAGAGCCCGATGCGGGGCTCGATCCCAGGACCCTGGGATCATGACCTGAGCCGAAGGCAGAGGCTTTAACCCACTGAGCCACCCAGGTGCCCCTGTAAGAGGAATTTTTTTTTTTTTTAAATGACTACCTGAGAGTATGTTTCTCAGGAAGTGCTTTTTTTTTTTTTTTAAAGATTTTATTTATTTATTTATTTGACAGAGAGAAATCACAAGTAGATGGAGAGGCAGGCAGAGAGAGACAGAGGGAAGCGGGCTCCCCGCGGAGCAGAGAGCCCGATGCGGGACTCGATCCCAGCACCCTGAGATCATGACCTGAGCCGAAGGCAGCGGCGCAACCCACTGAGCCACCCAGGCGCCCCATTAAAGGTAATTAATGTTAAAGTGTCAAGGGACAATGTATCGATAAATTTACCCACAACATCCTAAGCCAGTTAACACACCATCCCATTCCATAAAACACACAAGGATTTATACCCGTTAACAGAGAATCGAAGACCCTTCCTTAAAATTCCGATATCCAGAGTTTGAAAGCCAGCAGGTTTTTTTTTTTTTTTTCTTAACTCATTTGGTGGCTGCACCCAGCTTAACCTAAAACAAATAATGAGAAAACCTGCCCTGACCTGAGCCGATTTGAAATCTTTCTCTCTCCACTTGTGGGGATACTCATCTTCTTCATGAAGAAATCTGGGGGTACGCCTGATTCTGGTTCTGTGTGGCAGTTACACTCGACGAAGCTGCTGTGGACCCTGAATTAGCAAACACTGAACCATGACTCCTGGGCAAACACAGGCTCGGGTTCCTGCGAGCCTCGCAGGGTGTTTCTGTCAACCAGTCCATGCCCAGCCTTGCTTCCTGCATGTTTCCATTGAACGACACCATGCAGAGGACACACTGCCCAGTCGCTAACATCGCACAGCAGCGCCGGGCCCCAAGGCTGAGAGAAGCTGCTCGGGCCCACGATTTCTCTGTGAGCCACGTCTGCAGGCTTCCTGCTTCTGGGAGCACCAACAGCTCTTCCCCACTGAGCTTGGGGCCATTTTATACAACGAAATCTCCAAGGGAAGACACAGGAATGTGAAAAACATGGCACTAAATTCCCACGGCAAGGACCGTTGCCTGCAGGGTGAGAGCTGGAACGGGAGGGCATCACCTTCTCGGCCTCGTCCGGGAACCTGGTGTTCATTGACTCAGCTGTCCAGCCACTCTGCCCACGTCCAACCACGAAAGCTCGGCAAGTATTAATCTGGGGTTGTTATAAATGGAAGCAAGCAGGTAAAGTCGCAAACATGGAAACTGCCAATAACAAGGATGTTGTGAGCTGAACATCTACGTCCTCCCTCAGATTCCTACGCTGAACGCTGACCTCCACTAGGATGGCATTTGGAGGTACTGTGATGGGATCAGTGCCCTGTGAGAGTCGTGAGAGCATCAGCTACCCCCCTCCTCTGCCTGCTTTGTGAGGACACGAGACGACAGTGGTCTGCTTCCCAGAAGAAGAGCCTCACTGGAGCTCAAGCCTGCGGTCACCCTGCTCTCCGGCGTGTACCCTCCAGAGCTGTCCCGGTCTGTGATGGCTTGTTGCAGCAGCCAGACTAAGTCAGAGGGTCAACCACATTGACCCCTGGGTGCTGCCCGAGAAACTTGTAGTACTGTGACTCAACACAGGGACCATTGGCCGTGCTAACACGTGAACATCTACTGGTTCTAACATGCCCTCAGATCTCAGACTCGTAAACCCTTTCTTCCCATCGTGGAGGGAATTCTTGGACCTGAAGCACAGCCCAGATGCTGTGGCCTTGCTAATGTCACAGTGAGCCCCCACCACTGGGCTCATTAACAGGGTGGCACAGCACTGTGTCTCAGATGGTGTTTGTAGAACAGGTGGGACTCCAGTAAAACGTGCCACTCACAACACCGGAGACCATTCTGGCGGTGGAGGACGTCTAGGTGAGGGTCAGGAGACGCTGGTAGAGTCTGGCTTGTCCCCTGAAGAGTCTGGGTAGTTTTAGGCAACTAACTTTTTCTCTCTGAACTCGTTCTCACTGCGTAGAAAAGAAGGGAGTAAGAACATTTACTCTGTAACGGTCTTAGGAGCTCCTGAAATCCATGGTCAGTGAAGACACCACCTGAAAAGCAGCCGTCAGTACCTTGAGTTCTGGGATTCTGAAATTCTGAGGGGCACAGAGAAGAAGAGACACCCAATGGCGTGGAGATAGAACCCACAGAAAGTATCCTCAATTCTGTGAATAAACCACTGAGGTCACTTCTGGAAATGAGAGAATTAGAATTCTCTGAATTAGTAGCATTAGCTACAGTGCTTCCAAGCACTCATGAGTAGCTATTCATGTATTTTTAATACACTTTAAATGTATTTTAATGCTTTAATGTATTAATTAAATTAAATTGTATTAATATAATTGTATTAATTAAATTAAATGTATTTAATGTATTAGTACTAAATGTATTTATACGCATCTATATGCACATATATACGCACACATATAAATACATATATCTGGGCTAAGCCGATATATATATGAGCTCCTTAGCAGTGTGGCCAAGAGGTGTGAAGTTTCTTGGAATTCCTCGTGTCATTAGAAATACAAGAGAGGCTCACGAACAGGCTTTCCTTGAGTCAGTATTAATTCATGTACGCATATCCTCTGCGGCTATCTGGGATTCCAGATCAGCTTGTAGGAGAAATGCAGCTCATGGGTGACTCATGTTAAATGATGCTGTTTTTCCCTCACCCAGTTGCTCGACAGCTGCCTTCCGCTTTTCTCAATAAGCGACACCAGGGCCCAAGCAGGAGGCGTCTCGTACGTAAGATGTCCCTGTTGATGGGGCTACATGTGAGCAAACACTGTGCAAAACTTGCAAAAACGCTTCAGGAACCAGTGTCCCCGGCTGCCTTAGGAGGGTATGCCCCTGGCTTAACGCCGGCCCCAAGCACAGCCCCAGGAAAATTCTGGGAGGCATTGAGGGACAGTGGCAGTCAGAGCTGTCGGTATTTCCCACAAGACGTCAGGGGCCGACTCAAGGGTGGGCAGTGGGAACGTCCGCCGGGTGTGGGCAGAAAGCAGGTGTGTCACCTGGGGAGACTTCAGCGTCGATAGTAAAACGGAGCACAGATCCGCAGTTCTGCTGTAACCGCGCTGCCTTGACAATACTGTGGAACGTCAGGCATCAAACACGCCTCGCGGGAACGGAGTCATCCGGTGGCTTAGGTTCTAAAGCCGTTGAGTGTTGGGAACACACAGGCAGCTTTGACTTGGCGCATTTTATCACTGGTTCTGGGACTGACGCTGTGTCTCCACGGCAGGGAATTCAGCCCCATGCGCGTTCCGCTTTCCAGCGCTGGATCGCAGACTCAACCCCTGGGGTACCACAGATTCCTCAGTTGAGAGAGTAGATTTGTGGGAAGGCTCTCAGCGCAAGAATTGCAAAGAGCAAGGAAACGAAATGAACTTAGTTCAGTCATTCTCTGAGAACACTTGGCTTTTTTGCATTTAAACGGAAAACAGTGCAAATTTTTATTTCAGACCTGGAATATTTTGTTAAGGAAGGAAA
Organism: Mustela nivalis; assembly: GCF_964662115.1. Classification (NCBI taxonomy): domain Eukaryota; kingdom Metazoa; phylum Chordata; class Mammalia; order Carnivora; family Mustelidae; genus Mustela; species Mustela nivalis. The sequence continues at coordinate 203,513 of NW_028136259.1, read as the reverse complement.
ATACGTTTAAGCTAGAAATTAACTGGTTGTTTCCATTTCTACAATAATTAATTCAATAATTAAATCAATTTAAATTATTAACTGCTTCGTTTAGAACTAAAAAACAAATCAAGAGTATGAAATCTTAAATTAATGGTATGATTTAATTACCTAGATTTTGCCTTTAGCAATCTTTTTTTTTTATTTAAAAGAACTTACAGGCTCCTGGACAATAGTATTTAGATAAAATATTGTTATAGCATGATGTCATCAAAACACTAAAGTCCAAGCTTTTTATTTAAATTACTGTCAGATTTCTAGAACATTTTTTGTACTGTGGTATTTCTTTTCTTCTCTATTTTTTATTAGTGTGATTCTACACACGTATGTATACATACATGGCTTCATAAAAGAAAACTTTCACTCTGATCTTTTCAGTTCATTATTATTATTTCAGTATCTCATTTCACGATTACTGCAGGAAATAAGTGTATCACATAGAGGCTAAGATGTGAAAATGACCCGCTGCCCTTGTCAGTAGGGGATCCGTCCCTAGAGAAAATGATGCATCGGCTTCCAGAAACGCCTTTTAATTTGAGCTGAACTCTCACTTCTGCTGGCTGATGCTCACCGCCAAGGTCAGGATTCCCAGGATGTCTGGGCCTGCACAGGTGGGGCGCCCCAGGACTGCTCTGACCGCCAGTGGCCCCGAGCGCTCCCTGGCAGCAAAGTGGAGGGTCCATGGGGCTGTTTGTCTGAAAGGCGCTGCTTTGTGTCACCTGCACTCAGGTCGCCAGGCTCCTCTCTTCCCCCTTGATTTTGCACAGGTTGCAATCATGACGTCATTCTGAACTCCTACAAAACTTAAGGGGAAGGCACTTGCTTTTACTCTCAGAGGTAAAATCTCTACGTGTGAGGCTGACCCGTGTAAATTGCCATTTGGGTCAAAACCAGAATATCAGCAACTTCATATGGTTCAACCCGGTAACTGTGGCAGACTCAGGCAGACCGGTCTTCGGAAGGGGCCGTGCGGAGGGGAGACTCCGGGGAGCTGATCAAAAGCCACTTCAGAGGTCAGCCCCTCCCCCACATGGGAACAAACCACCCTTTTTAAAAAATACCCCCCAGGTGCGATCAGTGTGACAGAGATCTCCTACCCACGTGCTGTCCCGGAAAGGACTTGGGGAGCAGACTTCTGTGACGCTGCGGACATCAATGCACTCTCTCTGCGTCTGCTTCGAACGTCACTCTGGAAAGCCCAGCACTGGCCGCCTGTGTGGCTCAGTCGGTTCAGCATGCTACTCTCGATGCGGCTCAGGTCGTGATCTGGGGTCCTGGGACGGAGCCCCCCTCGGTGTGGGATCTGCTGAAGATTCTCTCCCCTCCCTTGCCCTTCCCTCCCCACCAAAAAAGCCAGACATTTCGCGTCCGACCCCCTGCCCATTTGCCACTACACTGAGGACACGGGAACAACCGGAAGAGAACGTCCATATCCCACTGCCTCCCTGCCAGGTTCCCTGTCCTGGAACCCAGTGCGCTGGCCCCGTGGGGCGGGGATGGTGGGAACACGGGAATGGCCAGTCCTGTGGCCAGGGGCGGCCGGACCGCCCCACGCGCCGCATCTCTCTGCAGTTTCCCCGTGTCTCTCTCCAGAGCTGGATCTTCTCTTCCTCCCAGATCCCCCACCACAAGCAAACAGACCGCCATGTGGACCATTTCACAGAAAACCCCTTCCTGGACCCCACACCCCTTCCATCTAGTGGTTGATCCCTGATTCCCTGTTTTGGAAAGACTTCTGGAGACTTCCTCACGCCCCTGACTTCACTGACCACTGTCTCCTTTGTGGTCAGACTTTACCCTAAAGGCCCAACCAAGCAAACTCTCCCTACGTCCTCAGTGACTCTCGTGGTCATCTGTTCTGGTCAATCTCCCCCAATCTCAGAGTTCCTGGGCCACTGGCAGCATAAAGAGGCCCAGGTCAGCGTAGGAAACTGCAGTTCACATCTCCTATCACTGGTCACCCACGGAGCTGGCCTTGGGGAAGGTGCACAGACTCCTCCTTGTCCCGTGTGCCTCTCACTGGTCCAGTCCTCCTGGTAGGACAGCAAGAGGGACCGGGACTGGCAAGGACCAGGGCCCTGCAAGCATCCCTGTGCGGCTTCCTGGGGGTCCTGCAACTGAGGTGGGGGCCCTCCAGCTCTGCCTTTCCGCTGCCCCTTCACCTCTCCCTGGTCCACAAATGGCCCAGCTCCCGGGGGGGTTCCATGCATCACCACCTTCCCACCGTGCTCCTTGGCCCTCTATGCTCTTTGAAAGCGGCGGAAAGGTGTCACGGCTGAGCTCTCCTGTCTGGCTTCTCTCCCTCCTTCTCCTTGCCCTGTCCCTGCGTGGTGCTGAGGACACGGCCAATTCCACCAGCTCCTCTTCTGGGCCCTCTGTTCTCCATGACCGATGCATAACGGCTCGCCCACGGGAGAAAAGGGAGGCATTACGGGTCTCCGTAACGCGGCGTTTGCTGCTGCATCAGTGAGGCAAGGCTCAGTGGTCAGCTCCTGGTGTCTACACCCCTCTTAGAGACCTTTAGGGCACCCTTGAGAGAAAGAGCCGCCTGTGGCCCCTCTCGTCCCCAGCCTTTCTCTTCTTCGGGCCCCGCAGGCCCTGGGGGCTTCACCTTGTGGAATTCAGGAGGGATTCTCTGCTTTCTGCCTGCCCCCCACCACGTATGGGTACCACTCGCAGCCGACAACCGCCACATCCGGAGCTCCCGGGATGCGGCCACAAGCCTCATGTTCTCATCACCTGTCCTGTCTCAGAGGCTGTCCCAGAGCCACCAACGGGCAGCTGCATGGGTGGGGCACACGTGCAGAGCCACCCTCGGTCCAATGACCAGCTGTTGTCCTCTCAAGTTTATGATAACTGAAGAATGAGGGGCCTGCATTGTGCATTCGGCACTGAGCCCCCGGAGTTAGGCAAGTGCGGACTTACGGATCTCACCTACTTGCAGAGACCGGGAAGCTCCTCCCCTGCCCTGAGCTCCCACGGAAGTTCGGAGCCCCCCACGCAGCTGCCCCCGTGATGTTTCCATTTGCACGAGATGCATCGCGTGAGAACACGGCCTTCTGAGTCACCTCCCCGCCGCCAGCAGACTCTGCCCGCTTTCTCCTCCACTCGGCACAGGGCAACTCCATCCTTCAGGATGCTGGAACCCAAACCCTGCGGTCCCCACAGGTGGCTTTTCCTGTTTGACACAAGCCCCCACTTCGTCAGAGCCCTGCTGCCCCTGCCCGGACAGACAGACGGCCTCTGACAACGGATCTGCACCCCTCAGGGGTGAGGCTCCTCCCCGGGTCCCCTGCCTGCCTCGTCCTCCAGGCAATGCGTGTAACACGGAGAAGCGACAATGTTGAATTAAATAAAAAATTACATGTGGCTACTCTCCTGCTTAAAACCTCCCGGTGGCACACCACATCTTTGCCGGGGCCCCTACCGCGTGGCCTGTCCTCACCACACCCCCTGCCGGCACAGCCCCCGGGACTCTCCCTGGTGCCCCAGACACAACTCTCAGGTGCATCATGTCCACAACTCAGCTCTGCTCAGACGTCTTCAGGGGGTGCGTGTTTCCATAGTGGATTCGGAATGTAGGTTGTCCGAGGTCATTGTCTTTAGGAATGAGAGGCCTAGGGAAAGTAAGATGAAAAGTTCTTCCTGGCTGCGTGGGCTGTAGTTCGTGTCCAATCCTGGAGACACTGGCCAAGCCCAGAACCCCGGAGCCCAGCCAACCCAAAAGAATCCAAGCGATCCCAGCTGTGACAGGCTCTGCTGAGGTCAGCCTCTATTTAGGACAAATCAGTTGGATGCGCACGTGCGCGCGCACACACACACACACACACATACACACCCCTTGGCATCTAGGGACCAGAGTAAAGCAAAGTGGAGCCTAGATCTGAAACCTTCACCTGCTCCACCCATGAGAGAAGATACACACCCCACAGATCAGCTGGTTTTGAACCATCGACAATTTTGCTGGATGCTGGTATAAAACTGCCTCAAGAGCACAAGCCTATTTAATCTGTTTTCTTCTTTAAAAAAGACTTGAAAACTATAAAAATTACCTAGGAAAAGTCAATAAAAGGCATACCTTCCCATCACTGAAACTTACTCTTAATATTCCTTTCAAGCCTTCACTCGAGGCATCAGGAATTTGGAGAGGGGGATTTTCTGCATGGTTATGCCTATGAGCATACTTCATATGTAATTTTGTTCCATTTTTTTACACAATATTATAGCATAAGCATTTTTCATGTTCCATGAAACTTTTCATGCTTGGCAATAAGAGCCACTTGGTATATAGTTGGGGCGTAAATTAATTTAATGGCTTCATTACATATATCATGTTACTATGCATAATTTACTCTAATATGACCTGGTATCTGGTTGGGTGAAATACTTGCTTCCTTTTTCTTGGACTGCTTCCTCTGAATTTATGCTGATGTCTTTTAAAGCGTCATTCTGGAATGGAATCGCTTAATTAGGTAGATACAGGTGAGCTCTTCTACATCTTTCTATATCTATGTCTCATTCTCTATATACATGACAAGCAGTGAACACAGGTTGTATATTCTAAGTACTAAGAAACAAATAAAAACTTTCCAAAGGTGTGGAGTTCCCATGAGAAAATCCTACAATACTTGAACGTGGCTAAGAAACATGGAGGACATTAGAAGGAAAGGAAAAGTGAGTTGGGGGAAATCGGAGGGGGAGACTAGCCACGAGGGGCTGTGGACTCTGAGAAACTAGCTGAGGGTTTGGAGGGGAGGGGAGAGGCGGGATGGGTGAGCCTGGGGGTGGGTACTAAGGAGGGCACGGATTGCATGGAGCACTGGGTGTGGTGCATAAACAATGACTCTTGGAACACTGAGAAAATAAAATAAAATTTTAAAAAATGTTCTGAAAGAAGGAAAGAAAGAAAGAAAGAAAGAGGAAGGAGATAAAAGAAATGGTAACCATAAGACAAAATAAAGATGGTAGCCAAACCATGGTGGCACTCATTTTGCAATATATTAATGTATCCGATCAACATGGTGTACACCTTCAACTTACACAATGTTATGTGTCAATTATATATCAATAAATCGGAGGGGGTGGGGAGTCCCACAGAATCTCAGCCTCCATCAGATACCCCCTGACACTATTGGGCTTTTCTCCATAGTACTTCCATCCCAACGCTACCACCCTATCTTCAGCTGTTCATGCACACAATTCTCTCCCTGGCTCACACACGGGGCTTCAACAGCAAGTGGGCAGACATCACCCGGTGGCTTCTCCACTCCTCAGAGTCATGATGCATTATCGACATTATAATACAGACAGGTTGATCTTTCAACAAAGCCACGACCAAGCTAGGAGTATGTAGTGAGCTCATACCATCATCAAAGATATGGGATATGCTCCCACCTGGAAGAAAAGCTAAAGAAATGACTTAGTCAACGGCCAGTCACCCCTGTGGTTCATGAGCACTGACCACTTAGCAAACGGAAGGCAGTTTGCTCAGGCAGTTTCCATGAGGCAGCCCAAATCCACATCCGTCTAGTCCAGCCCTCACCAAAGGTCTGGAACACTGTTCTCACTCCCGCTCATGCACACCCCCCTGCAAGGGTGTGTGCACAATTACGGAATCCTTTCGTCCTGCATCCCCTTCCCAAGAACTTCTCATCCTTTTAGGTCTACTTGGAAGAACCCATTTCATGAGACTCAACTTTCCTTCATGGTGCACTGGGCTCTCCCTTGCTCCAAGTTCACAAGCCATCTGTGTCTTCTGTTTGCATGGTTGATAGTACATTGTGATTTGTTACCCACATGGAGCCATATGTTGGGGCACTCCAGCAAGATCATAATCTCCAGGAAGCGAAGACCCTGCCTTGCATTTCTTTTGTATCTTCCTAGCTCCAAGCCTTTAGCCAAGGTCATAAACATTGACTAATCTCCCCCAAAAGACAAATGATTGTGGTCATGCATTTTTTTTCTGATGTCAAAGACACAGTCTTGGTCAGAGAGCTCTTTTTCTCCCTTTCCCAGAAGAAGAATGTGCAAAAGGATAACCCTCTGGGCTCCTTGCACTCCTTCCCACCCAGATTACCTGACGGGCAGATTTGGAGGAAGCTCAGCTCCTCTTCTTGGCCTGTGGACACCAGTAGCTGCCGGCAGTAAACACGTTTCCAGCTCTGCCCTTCTGTGCCATGATTCTAATGGACAGATCCCACTGGACAGCGGGTCCATGCCAGTGGCTCATTATGACTTTGTAGGCAAGCCTTCTTAACCGGAAGGTAAAGAGACAGACGTGCCCACACGGTGAACGAGTCACCGTCTCCCGTAGCTTTAGCAGTAGGAAAACTGTGCTCGATCCTCTACCTTCCTGCCTTCTCTGTCTGGCTCTCGGTTGGTTTCAAATTGGGGTGGAGAAAAGAATGTCTTGTTTCTGCCCCCACAACACAACAGCTCTTTACCCACTTCTTGCCAGCACTGTGTTTCTATAGCTGCACCCAGTCTTAGACCCCAGGGGACCCACACTCCAAAGACAGTACAGCCGGCCCTCAGCCACAAGGAGCACCGCTACCATGGTACCCATGTCCCCGCGTCTGTGCCCTGGAGAGTGTCTATGGCTGCTGAAAGCAGTAAGTACAGAGACTCTCAGAAAACCCTCGGGTGGTTGTTGGAATGCACAGATCAGGAAGATTCCTCCCTGGCCGGGGGTTCTCCAGCCACCATGGTGCTCCTCCTTCCTGAGATGAGCACCATCGAGCTAGCTTCTCCTGCCTGCACCCCTGCTATCATGTCGGAAAAGTTCAATCAATATTCAAGGCAGCCAACCCATCCCCCAAGAGAATGCCCGTGTACCGCCCAGCATAATGTGAAGATCAGAGTCCTGCAGCCGGCCGCGTCCTTCTCAGCCTCCCAGCAGGTGTTTGGGCTGGAGGGGAAAATGCACAAAGTGGAAAAGTCAAGTGCACTGTCCGCAAGAGGGAAACTCCGGGACAGAGCTCAGGGGGAGTCTATCCAGATCCATGCTCCCCTAAATGAGCAACTGTTTCCCCTTATTCTAGAGAAGAAATCCTAGAAACTTCTCCAAGAGTAGGGCTGATTATTTTAAAGAAAGTCGTGCAGGAAATTTAAAACAATGATTACATTTAACACTGGAAATTGGCCGCCGTGGTGCACAGTTAGATCTCATTGCATAAGAATGCTCCTGCACATTTTGTCTAAATAAAGAACACACTGGTGTGATCAACCGCCCCAATGAAGATGAGCACTTATGGTCTCTCATTTGAAGAAAAAGCTTTTCATCATGTTTCTAAATGCATAATTTTCTGGCTGGTAAATAGTCTACATTTTTTTGTATGTCCCTAAAATGATTTACATAATCCACCTTTTAAAAACATTGTAAATATGCATTTACATGATAAAGTATGATTAGACTATAATGTCAACTCATACATTTCCATGAAGAATGTTTTCTTCTTTAAGGAAAAAAAAGCACAAATAAAACAAAGGAAATTTACATAATTTTTACTTCCCATTTGTGCATTTTAACTTAATCAACATATTTATTCTGAGATATAATCAGCTGATGACGCACTCAAAAAACACAATCACTTATGGAACTATATTCATATATGTGTGTGTGTGTGTGTGTATTATTTTATATACTTGGGCCTCTTCTATGATAACAGAAGCTTAAACCATTCAAGCTTCTGTTAAACATGGTCATTTCAGAAGCTTTGGTATAACACTGGATTTTTTAAAAAGTAACCTTTTTAAGTCAAAACCACTTAAGATTTACAGAAAAATTGTAAAGATTGAACGTCGAGTTCCCATATGCCTCATATACAGTTTTCCTTATAATTAACATCTCGCGTCAGTATGGTAGCTTTGTTACAACCGATAAAACTACAATCGACTGGTCATTTTAAAGGAAAGTCCACAGTTTGTTCAGATCCCCTTAGAGTGTACCTAGGATCCTTGTCCCGCTCCAGGGCTTCCTACCGCATGCCGTGTTCTATGCAATTATTCATGTCTCCTCAGACCCCTTTTGGCTGTGACAGTTTCCAGATCTTCTTCCTCCCGACAACCTTGACAGTTGTGAGGAGGACTGGTCAGGCACTTTGTACAATGTCTCTCATTTGGAATTGGTCTGATGTTTTCATCAAGAGGAGACAGGGTGCCGGATTTGGGGGAAGAGGATGGAGTTACCAGGTTTTTTATATCAGGATGATTGACATTCATATCACTATTATTGGTCTCATTACGAATCAAGGAATTAATAATGCCCAGTATTACCAAGACACCAAGGAAGAGAAGAACAGACGGACGACAGGGCCGCTTAGCCATGAGGAGACTGTCCGTCACCCCAACAGGGACTGGTGTCAGAGCTGTGACGACAGAAGTCAGGAGGAGGGGTGAGAGCACCCTGACCAGACGCTGCAAGTATTTCAGCCAGTTGGAGAAGAGTTTGAAAGTAGTGGATAAGTAGTGTTTCTTTGCTGTTGCTTAAATGACAACACTAAGCATGTTTGTAGAAGGACAAAAAGGAACCAAAGGCAGAGCAAAATGGGAGAGAGAGGGACAGAGAGACAGAGAAGCAAGGAGCCCTGAGGAAAAACCAACGGGCCAGGGTCAAAGACGAGAAGTATTTATCCTTATCAGTAGAAACCTTCATGCTCTGCCAGTGACGTGAAGAAGGCAGTGTTGACTCTCCCTGTGGATACATCTTCAAAGGTCTTCCCAGCTACTCCCCTTTTGCTCAAACGATTCAGAGTCGGGGACTGGCGCTTTCCACCGGAGAACCTTCCATAAGTTCATCTCTGCTTTCCCGGAGGCCCTTGCCTGTCAGAATTACCTTGACCCAGATCAGTTCACTTGAGTCCTTTGTCTCCGTGGTCCCACCATGCCCTAAGATCAGGGCATGACCACACAGTCCGTGTACCTGTAGTTTTCCAGAGGGACACCTGCTGTCCGAGCTTGTGGTTTCATTCTCGACCATCCTCGGTGTGGAGCCAACTGCCTCCTTTCAGCAACCAGCTCTACCTGGCTCGGCTCCCTGCCCCAGGTGAGGGCAGTTCTCTGTTGACTAGAGGACACCGTGCTGCACCATGTCCCAGGAGGCCTGCCAGCCCCTGGACACACAGAGATGAGTAAGACACACATGCCCTGTACCCTCCAGGAGCTCACCTGCCAGTGGTGCTATCAAGAGAAGACTTGGGCAAGGTGTGATAAAATCTCAGAGCAAGGTATGGGTGCCAGGTGCACACAGAAGATGCTAAAGCAAGTGGTTCAACCCTTAGAGGGGGAGACTCCTCCAGGGGGTATAGTCCCTCGAATAGCCCTGTGTCCGCCGCAGGGAGCCACCCCTGGCCTGTGAGGCTGAGGATGTCCTTCCTCCTTCAGTTCCTCACTATGCTATGAGTTAGGTCCCCACCATCTCTTTCAGAAAGAGCCACAGGTGACATCCACAGCCCTTCACTTGAAGGGAATTCTGGCTGGTGCTGGATGAGTTGAAAGAAAATGCAAATCCACGTCACACAGAGATTGGGAAGAAAGAGGTCCTTTCAAGACACTGCTGGTATCAAAGGAGCCCTAGCAAGGGTCTGTATCTCCAGCTTACTACCGGCCAGCCTGATCACTCCCTGCAGGGTAAAGCCCACTGTCCTAAAAGAGAAAAGAAAAAAAAAAAAGACATCATTGTTGATCAACTAGGTGAATTATAAGATGTAATTCTCCGTTTCATTTGGTCCTATGAACCCCCACACATTTTATCCAGAGAGAAATGCATTAAAAACATTGTTAAGTAAATGGCTATCAGACACATGAAAAAATGTTCATCATCACTAGGCATCAGGGAGATTCAAATTAAAACCACATTGAGATACCACCTTACACCAGTTAGAATGGCCAAAATTAGCAAGACAGGAAACAACATGTGTTGGAGAGGATGTAGAGAAAGGGGAACCCTCTTACACGGTTGGTGGGAATGCAAGTTGGTGCAGCCTCTTTGGAGAACAGTGTGGAGATTCCTCAAGAAATTAAAAATAGAGCTTCCCTATGCCCCTGCCATTGCACTACTGGGTATTTAGCCCAAAGATACAAATGGAGTGAAAAGAAGGGCCACCTCTACCCCAACATTCAGACCAGCAATGGCCACAGTCACCAAACTGTGGAAAGAGCCAAGATGCCCTTCAATGGACGAATGGATAAGGAAGATGTGGTCCATATGCACTATGGAGTATGATGCCTCCATCAGAAAGGACGAATACCCAACTTTTGTAGCAACATGGACGGGACTGGAAGAGATTATGCTGAGTGAAATAAGTCAAGCAGAGAGAGTCAATTATCATATGGTTTCACTTATTTGTGGAGCATAACAAATAGCATGGAGGACATGGGGAGATGGAGAGGAGAAGGGAGTTGGGGGAAATTGGAAGGGGAGGTGAACCATGAGAGACTATGGACTCTGAAAAACAATCTGAGCGTTTTGAAGGGGCGGGGGGTGGGAGGTTGGGGTACCAGGTGGTGGGTATTATAGAGGGCACGGATTGCATGGAGCACTGGGTGTGGTGCAAAAACAATGAATTCTTTTACACTGAAAAGAAATTTTTTAAAAAGTTAAAAAACAACAACAACATTGTTAAGTGATCAGCTACCTCCAGGAAGAGAGGATTTCTCTCACACGGTTACCCATCCCTCCCACCACCTCATGCTCCCCACACGCTCTGCTTACATTTCCAGCAGCCAAGGACCATCTTCCACTTCAAAAAAGATGGCTGTTTGGGCCCTAAATGACATTTTATTCATTGTCTAAAAATGAGCTATTTACTCAATGCTTGTTCCTTGATTTTTAATCTAATATCCCATCATTGGTTTGATTTTTTTTTGCAGGAATAATAGCTACTATTTATTGATCCCACATACTGTTGCAGACAAAATATATACATTATCATCAATCTTAAATGGTCTTATTATCAACATTTTATGGGAAGGTTCACAGAGATTAAATGGGTTGCCCAAGGTTGCAGGGATGGTAAGTAATGAAGCTGGGTTTACACCAGATCTGCCTCTCCAAAGTAATTGCTTCCCTACAGAATGCAAGTGGGCACAGATCTACAGAAACGGAAAGTGCAGAACTCAGCGACTGCGGTTCTTGACAATAATTATGGGCCAAACAGCTCAGAGGAGGAGCGGCTCCTGTGAACGTTAGTTATTTCCAAAAGTAATTGGGATTTTCCAAGGATGTCGTCTAAATTTACAGCACACCTGTACTCGTGACACAAGTGGAAATATATCAAAATCAGTGGGTTATCGACAAAAAAACTTGGCATTTTATTTATGGGCTAATTTTAAAAAATAAATTATCAAAAATGCGGGGCTTAGGGCACATAGACAAAATATTGCTGTAAGACAATCAATCTCTTGATTTATCAAGAAAATTGGAATCCATTCCAGTCATCTAGATATTTAAGGTCAATAAGATAGATTTCATATTGTGCCCTGATCATTAATAAATCCTGGCTTGTCCTGATACTATGATACTGCTTTGGACTTAATTAGATCCATGCACCTCCCCCCGTGATAAAGAACAAAAAGACAAGAACTCCCATGTACCCAAATTATGTGGCTCATTATTTCAAACTATCAATATTCTGAACAGCCTACTGATTATTTTTCCAAATTTACTATCAGGGAAAAAAAAAAAAGTTCTAAATAAAAATTCTTAAAGCAAAAAATTTAGCCCTCCTAAGTTGTCCCATTTTTAAAAGGACATTATTAGTTGCATAAAAGTGACATGTATTCATTATAAAAATCGAAATAATATCCAAAACACCAAGAAGAAAACAGAAATCATCAGAAATATCACCATGCATCTCTCGCCACTGCCCTCAAAGAAAACGACTATTCGGGTTGTGGCTGGGTGTTCTGCTAATTAACACTATGGGGATATATCTGTATCTGAGGGACATGGCGATACTGTGCATGATGTCCCGTCTCTCTCCTTATTTCACGCACAGTACGCCGCAGACCCTTGTCCACGCATTGAGGAAAAGCCAGCAACACGTTCGGGACAATCCCGCTGTGGGTTGAGATGTCTCCCGTGTTTGCCTCAGAACAGACTCAGAACCTCCTTCTGTTCTTGTTTCCCTGAGACGCCAACCTGCCCTCCAGCGCGGGAGCCGGTCGGGCTGCTCAGCCTCCAGAAGCAGACGCTGGTATGTCTGCGGCTTGACCCAACGCCAAGGTTTACAGTCTGTGGCCTTGAAGCAGCACGGGAGGGCCCCGCTCTGCGTGTCTGATGGAGAAAGCGATCTTCAGCATGTCGTGCCGTCGTATTTCTCAGAACTTGATTGAGAAAAACAATGTCCTGGAGGATTCTTGAGGGGTATGAAGTGCACCAGCTCCTACAGCGACTGTGGAGTCTGACCCAGGAGAACACGGTGCTGAACATCCCCCCCAACCGCCCCTGCGGCTGCCGGTGCGTCGCCTGTGGGGTGGTGCCATCAGGACAAGGGAGGTCGGCGTGGGACGCGGCCCTGCACGCCTCACGGTCACAGTGTCTGCAGAGGGGAGCTCACGGCCATCCCCACCTTCTGTGGTGTCCCTGGGAGAAATGTCTGCCTCGTCGTGTTTCCTCAGTGATCGGCTACCTGGATGGTGGATTTTGTCTCACGGACCACCCGATGTGGGACGCGGGACGACTCCCACTGACCAAGTGGCTGCTCCTTTCACTGCCGATGAAGCAGAGCCCGGATCCGCCCGCACAGGGAGGGGGTTTCTCCCAGAGGCTGGGACAGAGCCCCTGGAGCTGCGGGCAGGGACCTCCTGCTTCACGTCCTCCAACCAGCATCCAAATGGCTGCTCTAGTTCTTGAAACTGCACCCGGGCAACAGAAATCCAGGGAAAATGGCTCCTGTCTCTCCCAGAATTTCCACCTTAAGGTCAAGGGAGGTTTTCCCAGAAGCCCACAGCAGGCCTTTGACCCCTCAGCTCTCCTGGTCTATATAGGAATATAGGATAGGTTCCTATCCTTGCTGATAGGAACCCGGTGTCACCACTGTTGGCTTAGAACAGCCAGGGACACGGTTTGTGCTCCCTGAGGGTACAGGCAGAAGACACCAGGCTCTGCGTGAGGAGGAAGAAGGACATGGCAGGTGATTCCCACACCTGTGTCCCTGATGTAACCAGGCAGGTGTGACATTGTGAAGGGGGGCCCCACCCCTCACTCCAGCTGGCCTCTCCCCACGACTGTTCCTGCCATCCACGTCTTGAGCAACCATGCTATGCCTTCTCGGAGTCTTCTGTACTAAATATTTCCACGTGCGTCTGGGTTACGCAGGGGTGACAGCGTCAGCGATACGGCAGCTTCCCCTACACAACTTCATTTGATCCAAACAACAGCCCTGTGAGGTGAGTGGGATGTACTACTTTCTAAAGTCAGGTCTGCAGAATCAGCTCCAAGAGGGAGTAGACGGTGTGAGGTGCGCATCAGCTGGGATGTTATCGGCTTTGGATTTGAACCAAGATGTCTGGCCAGGATTCCAGCGTTTTCCTATCCTCTTCCACATACACAGGACCACACATCTTCAGGAAATCCTTCCCTTTCCAGGGAGATAGAAATTCCAAAGATATAGAAATAGGAAACACCAGGAATGTTCCTTAACATTAGGAAACAAAATTTTAGGGATACCTGTTTGGCTCAGTGAGACGTCTGCTTTGGGTTCAGGTCATGATCCTGGATTCTGGGGCTCCTTGCTCAGAAAGGGATGCTTCTCTCTCTGCCTCCTGCTCCCCGTGTTCTCTCTCTCTCTCTCTCTCTCTCTCTTACACACACACACACACACACGCACACACACACAGATACACATATAAACAAATAAAATCTTTAAAAAAAAAAAGGAAATAAACTTTTGAGCATAGGAACTTGAACCAAACATCTGATTTTGTATATTGGTCAGGATATGGAAAGGCATTGAAACAACAAAATATTTTTTAAAAAAAATGCAAAGGTTTTCATACATGCTTTGCTATGGAGTGACTGTTTGGGTCCCCCCCCCAAATTCAAATTCATATGTGGAAGCACCAGCACCCCCATGAAACGGAGTTAGGAAGTGGAGCCTTTGGGAGGTGACTCAGTCATGAGAGTGGAGCCTGCGTACCGGGATTAGCACCTTACAGGGACAGGAGAGAGAAAGCTTGCTTTCTTTTTCCCTAGCTCCTTGTGCCACGTGAGGCTGTGCCAAGATGGCGGCCACCCGCAGACGAGGAAGAGGGCTCTCGCCAGAATCCCACACCCTCACCTCAGACTTCAGAAGCATGAGGTACAGTTATGCCCCTTACAAGCCACTTGGTCTCTGGTGCTCTCTGTGGCAGCTCAAGCTGACCAAGACCTACTTGGAACTTCTTAAAAATACTAACACTGGCGCTAACAGGGATAGCCCTGATGAAGGACATTCTGTCTCCCTGTGCCCCTCCGTTTCCGCTCATCCTTCATATAACTGAGGGAGAAACTGGCTTCCAGCTGGGTGCCAATCCTCAACCCAGAAAATTAAAGGAAGACAACTCCACAGTTGCAAACATTTCATGATCTCAGAAGTTACACTACACTATCTAAAATATTCTCTTCACACATACCAGAAAGCCAGTGATATCTGACCAAAGTTTCTCTGAACCCAAAGCCATGGGGAAGAATTATAACTTTCAGTAGCTATAACTTGGTTGAATCTTTTATCAGGAAAAAAAGTGAAATGATATATGTGACTATTTCAATATATTTTCCTATTGAGCCAGCACAAAGGAAGAGAAAAGGTAGGATTTTTTAAAGAAAAAGAACCCTGGGTTTAGATGAAATCTATCAAATAATGAATTCTGGTCCGTGCGTGTCTAGTACTACCAGGAAGTACTGGTAGTACTAGTTAAGGCTCTTCCCTATTGTTGGAGACCAGCACCGAAGAGAGAGCATTAATGCAATCAACACAATTTCATCAGCTCCATTTTTCTTCCTTTCAGTACCTGTAGAAAAGCATTGAAAGCACTTTGAAAGATTGAGAAGCTCTTTGAAAACCCTTTCAAGGTACAAACAAGGAAAAAAGGTTTTCATTTCTAATGCCCCCCACTTGCCTTGTAAATATGCCTGCCAAGCAGGCAGTGTCTTGTCCGGTAACACACCGTATAGATTTTGTTTCACTTTTGGTACAGGAAGGAATGTAGCTAGAGCGATGGCAAAGCCACTGGCCCAGGTAAGAGGAGCACTTTCCACAGGAAAGGTATGTCAGGGAACATAGTAGAGCAGGTAACTCACAGACTCCAGAGCGCTCGGGGCTCGAGTCCTCCTCCAGCATGGGCAGCCGGCTGAGCGACCGTGGGCAGCCGCTTAACCACCCTGGCATAAGCCAAGGTCAACTTGTGCCAAGCAATGATAATAAAACATGAGTATGAATGCATTAATAATCTAAAGAGCTGAGTCCTATGCCTGGGATGTGGTGTATGACGAGCTCACGTAATAAGCCATGTGAGTAGAACATACTGTTACCGACATAATCACTTCTTCTGACTTCAGAAATGCAGGTGTTCACTATTGATTCTATCAACCCCCATCCTCCCGGGTGAGGTGACCCTGGCACCTTCACAGGTCAATGGACCTTTGATGATCCCAACTCAATGTCCTCAAGAAAAGTAAGGCTCTCACTGGATCGTGATACAATGAACCACATGGAGGAAAAAGTCCAGTCAGAGAATTTTGAAGACTTTTGAAGAGGAACAATATGGATGTTTACATTTTAATGAGATCACAAACCTGAAATAAATTCTGTTCTCTGCTCCATCCCTTTAGTTCTAGTAGTCTGGGGAGGGGGGGCAGGGGATAAAGTAAAGTAAACAAAATGGAAGGAAGGAATGCAGGACATGAACAGATCATAAATAATTCCATTACAGTGTAAGAGTCACGGTTCAAAGCAAATGGTTTCAGAAGAAAGAATGGAACATTTTCTTGGCTTGATAATTTATCAGTTAACACGTGGGACACCTGATCATCGAGCAGGAGTGTTTCAGGTGGGGACTTCCATAGGATCCAGAGAATGTTGAAATTACTCAAAAGTGACAGTGGGGCAGTAAGAAATAAATGATATTCACTTCATACCCTCGGGCACAACTAGGATGTTTAACAAAACATACCTGAATCATGTGGAAAAAATCTAATTCTGAGTCCAAAGAGCTATCGCGATGATGTAGCATAATACATTTTCATACAATGTCACAAAAACCATTAAAGACATAACGAAGTTAACTTATTTTTAAGATTTTCCAGAAAGAAGATTCCATAACATGACACAATATCCTGTTCTAGCACACAATTGCTTCCTTTTTTTTTTTTTTTTTGAAGCCTGAGAAGCAAACAGTCACGTACACGCAAGCATGGGATTGTCGTGTTGATGGAAAAATACCATCTATCTGCTGAGAAGTAAGACTAATACCTCAGGGAATCTCCAGCCAACAGTCAGAGAAGATTTACGAATGTCCACAGAATTATGAGATACTCTATTAATTTGCCATAGTTTGTGATTAATATGCATAGATAATCAATATG
Source organism: Mustela nivalis (assembly GCF_964662115.1). NCBI lineage: Eukaryota > Metazoa > Chordata > Mammalia > Carnivora > Mustelidae > Mustela > Mustela nivalis. The sequence continues at coordinate 186,910 of NW_028136259.1, read as the reverse complement.
TCGTGACTAGAGATTTATGTTCAGGAATACCGACATTAAAAACAGAGCGGAATTAAACAATAAGAACGGCTTCATTATTCACATGTCTGAAATACCCCAAGGCTTTCTGAGCCATTTGGGCCAACCTAAACCATTTCTCTTTCTTAGACTCAAGCTCTAAAACAGATATTCCCTGCATCAAGATTAATCCTTTCAAGGTATAAAAGGATTTTGCTAAGTCATGTCCAGCTGGCTGATGACCTCAGCAAAGGTCCCAGATAGGTGAATCTCACCAAAAAGGAAAAATAGAACACTGAGTTGGCAAATGTCTAGAGAAGTCTGTGTGGATGGCCACAGGTAGATATGATCAACATGAGGATTTTAGGAAACACGGCTTCATTATAAATACAGTCATGGCAGATTGAGAGAAGCACAAGGATTAAATAATCTTGCTTGTGGAGTTGAACATGTGCACACACACACACACACACACACACACACACGCACGCACGAGATAAGCAATTGCCAAGGGGTTAAAGTTGACCTTGAAGAGACAGATATTCAGGAAATTATTACTGAATTGAATCAAATTCTATTCCACCACGTTGCAGTTATGCCGTAAGGCCCCATAAGCCTGTTGGTAACTCTACCGTTACTCCTGTAATGATGCTGTTTGTTTATGCATAAAAACCTTTCATATGGGTTAGGAAAGAGATCCTTTTCCCAGGCCAACCCAGGAAATCAAGAGCTCCTTTCCTCCCTTTATTGACTCATCTTTCTCCAAAATCCACTGAATTTGCCTGTTTTTGCAAAGGACTTGACAAACAAGCGGTGGTCGTGAAATTATTGCCTAACGAGGGACAGGCTCCTCGCCGGTGCTTCTATGTCCTGCGCTGGGATTGCGGGAGACTCATAAATATGGACACCTCCTTCAACAGCCTCTCTTTTCCTTCAAGCTTCAGAGTGCACTTCTTAATGTAGTTTTTCGTTTGCAAGCTGTGAGCAGTACGTTTGTCTGATTAGCATTAAATTTGGCATGCTTTAAAACTGGTGCATGTACATATCGATACACACATATGTACACATTTGCATCTTCGAGCAGGACAAATGGGGAGGAAACCACACTCCATTGAGCAGGCCGCTCAAGTCCTAAAGGGAAGCACAGAAGGGCTCTCTCTCTCTCTCCCCCTCTCAAGCAGTTGGTGTAATTTGCTTCTGATGCGTTTACAAAACTGCAGGTTTGGCAAAGTTCACTCATTAAGTTCCTTGTGGAATTCCCAAAAAAAAAAAAAAAAAAAAGTTGTCCAAGCCTTGAAAGTGATTATAAATGAAATAAAATCTTTATATCCCATGGTAACATGATTTTTAAATACCTAGTTTTGAGGTATTCATGTTTAGCTTAATAGCTAATGTCTATTAAATGTTTCTCCACTGCTTTTTTCCTATGTGAATGTGAATTCTTCATTTCTATGAAGAAATGAAGAAATGTGAAATTCTTCATTCATGTGAATTCCTTCATTTGCTAAATAAAGAAATAAAGGAGTGAGTAAATTAATAAGACGATGAATACAATATGTTGGATACAGAATAATATTCTCAAAGGACAGATCTGTCGTATCTTCAGATGGTTTTTGGTAGTTACTTCTGCACTGGGCGACTAAATCAAATCCACCCAGCCCCTAATGTCACTCCAAGATACTCTAAGTACTCATGGCCTTAAAATACCATGCTTCTCAGTGAGCTTTCACTGGAGACAGGTACTCAGATAAATCATTTTTTAAATGTCTCATTAAAGAATTAATTCCATCTGCCTCAAAGTATACTCTTTGTAAGTATGGATATTTTTACTGTAAGATTCTGGTTTATTAAAAAAGGAGAAAACACCACAGTTACTAGTAGATTACTGAAAATTTCCTTTCAAATTAAACTATGCATTTTATTCATAGATTAAGTCCATCAGAGATAGTTTGGGGATGTAGAAAAAAGCAAAGAGGATACTAGAATGTTTAAGCCAAGTTTTCATATCGCTTTTCAATTCAAGTTAGTTCTATATTGGAAAAAAAATAAACTGTCGGTGATAAAATCCACACATTTTCTAATGACACTCTAGTTTGAATATGAAATATTAATTTTAATTAACCTGTTGAAGGATAACCATAAGGCCATAAAACTCAATTTTACACATTAGAATTGTATGTTCAAATGACTAATTAAAAATTTATTATTAGCTACTACAGATGCTGGCCATTCTGTAACTTTGGATTCAAGTGACCAGACTGTATAATGAATCGGGAACTCTGCTGAATCACTAGCTGTAGTTCAACAAACATTTTAATACTAAATGGTTAAATTTCTCAGGTGAAACATAACCACCACTTAGTCCCATGGGAATAGGTAAAGCAAATGGTTTCTGTAGCCTCGTTCAAATTTAGGAGTTTGAAAAACAAAGAATAAAAAATAAGTGAGAAATAAGCAGAAACAGCTAAAGCAAGCACAAAGAAGGAGATAAAAGGAAGAAAGAAACAAAGAAACAAAGAAAGAACAGAAATCCCTGAAACTGAAACAGAAAAACAACAAAGTCAGTAGTACCAGAAGCTGGTTCTTTGAAAAAAAATAAATAAAAGAAATTGGTAAAACTCTAGCAAGATGGGCAAAAAACCCCAAGAGATAAGACACAAATTATTAATATCAGGAATAAAACATGGGGCATCACAACAGATCCTGGAACCATCGAAAGGATAAGAGAACATTACAAAAACTTTACACTCAAATTTGACAAAGAAAGAGATGAATTCCTCAAAAACTACAGACTGCTGAAACTCAACCACAGTCAAATAAACAAACAGTATAGTTCCATAGCATTTTAAAAAATTAATTTACAATTACAGTACTCTCATCAAACCCTAGGCCCAAACGGTTTCACTGTAGACCTCTACCAAACATTTAAACAAGAATTTACAGCAAACTTACACTTTTTTTTTTCAGCAAATACAGAGGAAGAAAGTCCTAACAGCCCAGTGTGTAAGAATGCCATTACCTTTATACCAAAACCAGACAAAGAAAGTACAAAAGAAGAAAGCTATAGGCCAGTATCTTTCACAAAACAAGGTACAGAAACTCCCCCCAAACTATTAGAAAATCAAATCCAACTATGTTCAAAAATAACATACACCATGACCAAATAGGATTTTTCCAGGTATGCGCAGCTCATTCAACCTTTAGAAATCTGTCAATATAATTCATCATATCAGTAGATTAGGAAAGAAAAGCCATATAATCATATCAGTTGACATACACAAAAATATTTGATAAAGCTTAACATCCATTCATGATAGAAACTCCAGTAAGTGGCCACTTGGGTGGCTCAGTGGGTTAAAGCCTCTGCCTTCGGCTCAGGTCAAGATATCGGGGTCCTGGGATCGAGCCCCGCTTTTGGCTCTCTGCTCAGCGGGGAGCCTGCTTCCCTTCCTCTCTGTCTCTGCCTGCCTCTCTGTCTACTTGTGATCTCTGTCTGTCAAATAAATAAATAAAATCCTTTTTAAAAAATTTTAGTAAGTCAGGAATTGAGGGGGATGACTGCAGTCTGGTAAAAAATCTACCTACAGCTGGTATTATACTTAATGAAATACTGCATATCTGTTCCTAATTTCAGGTACAAGACATGGAAGTACACTTCCACCATTTTTGATTCAGCATAGCACTGAACATTTTGACCACTATCATAGAGCAAAAAATAGAATAAAATAAAATGGGTACATAGATGAAAGAGAAGAAGTAAAAGAGCTTCAATGTGCATGCAATATACTGATGATAGATGAATCCAGAAATAGCCCTATGGAGACATAGCATATTTATGGGTATATTCTGCATGAAAGTGCAAAAGCAATGCAATGAAGGAAAGATAACCTTTCAACAAGTGATGCTAGCACAGTTGGACACGCACAAGCAAAAACAAAAAAGGAGGTCAGCTTGTATCTCACAATTTAGCACTTAATTCAGAGTGGATCACAGACTTTAATGTAAGGTTAAAATAATAAAAACTTTAGGGGAAAAGTAGGAAAAAACTTGGGGACTTAGGAGTACACATTGAGTTCTTAGACTTACTACCAAAAGCATGTCCATAAAAGGAAAAAAATTGATAAATTAATTTCATCAATATTAGAGACTTTTTCTCTGCAGAAGACCCTACTAAGGGAATGAAAAGCCAAGCTTCAGACTAGGAAAAAATATTTCCAAACCACGTATTTAAGAAGGATACATATTAAGAAGAACTCTTAAGTCAGCAGTAAGAAACAAACAATCCAATTAGGAAATATGAAAAGGTATGAACAGCCATTTTACTAAAGAGGATATACAGATGGTAAATGAGTGTAGAAAAGGATTCATTAGGCATTAAGAAAATGCAGACTAAACCCACAAGGGGGTATCACTACACTAGACACCAATCAGAACCGCTTACAGAAACAGTGGCAACAGTGCGTATTGGCAAGAATAAAGTGATGCGGACCACTCATACACTCCAGTAGGAATGGAAATGGTACAGTCACTCTGGAAAACGGTTTGGCAGTTTCTCAAACTATGCATGCAACGAACGTGTGACCCAGCAATTACCTTTGGGGGGCATTTATCCCAGAAAAATAAAAGTATGTTTAAAAAAACATACACAAATGTTTGTATCAGCTTCAATCGTACTAGCCCCAAACTGGAAGCAGCCCAAATGTCTCTCAATGAGTAAACGGTTAAACAAAATGTGTTCACACGTATCATGGAATTCTCCTCAGCAATAAAAAGAAATGAACTTCTAATACACACAGCAACTTGAATAAATCTCCAGAAAATTACGCTGAATGAAAAAGAGACAGTTCTAAAGGTTACACACTGTCTGATCCCATTTATATGTAATGTTCTCAAGACAGAACACAGATTAGCAATTTCTAGGGTCTAAAGAGGGGAGGGGCTCCGAGGGGAGGGGCCCGAGGGGAGCAGCAGGTGTATAACGCTGCAGTGCGGGGTGCCCTTGTGATGGAAATGGTCTGTGTCTTGACTGTGGTGGTGGAGACACAGACCTACAAGATCAAACATGATCCTGATCAAACTTCATGGAACTAAGCGCACACGAACATGAAGAAAACAGGTACACATGGGGAACAGCTGAACGAGATTAGTGGTTTTCATTAACGTTGATATACTTCTTGGGTTATATTATGGTTTTGTGCGATGATTTTACTGAAGGCATCTGTGCAAAAGGTATACAAGACCTCTATATTATTGATCACACATGCATGTGAGTGTATGATGATCCCAAAATAAAAAGCTTACTTAAGACACAGGTTTTTTTTTTAATTTTATTATTTATCTGAGAAATAACAAAAGCAAGAGAGATCACAGAGGCAGAGAGATAAGCAGACTCTTCACTGAGCAGGGAGCCCAATGTGGGGACTCGATCCCAGGCCCCCGGGATCATGACCTGAGCCAAAGGCAGTTGCTCAACCAACTGAACCACTCAGGTGCCCCCTAAAGCACAGTTTTTAAATACTTCTAGGTAGACTCAAAAACCCTAAGTAGAAGCCAACGATAATTATGAATGAATACACTAGGTTCCTGGCAGCTGTCTAAATCCCACCCCTGCAGGACGCAGTGCTGCTAGGACGCTGTCTCTACCCATGTAATTTCCACTTGGCTGCATGACAGCTTGGGTTGAGGATATGCTCGTGGTTTGCACAAATGACTGTATTATGTCTCATTAAATATCATAAATACCAATCAACCTAATCACAAAAGTGCTGTTTCAGTGTTCATATGGCTGTTTCATCTGGATGATGGTGACCAAGATGAATAATTTTATTATGTTAATCATTGCATTTCTACTGTGGAGAAGAGATACACATCCCTTGTGTTGTTGGAATGAGTCATATCTGAGACTTCACTTCTGAGATTCCTTTTAAAAGTGGCGGGCTGGCGAGGAAGGAAGGCAGGCAGTCCTTCAGAAGTGAAAGTGATATAAAGAATTTCCTCAATTAAACGTGCTTTACAAGAAATGGTAAAAGCCTAAAGTGAAAAAAGCTCTAATTAATGACCTGAAAATACACAAAAACATATAACACACAAGTGAAGGTAAGCAGCTAGTGGAATTCAGAATATTCTAATACTGTTATATGGTGATGAATTAGCCACTTATCTCTAATATAAGGTTAAAGGAAAAGAGCACTAAAAATAACTACAGCTAAGATTGGGGCCCCTGGGTGGCTCAGTCGGTGAAGCATATGCTTTTGGCTCAAGCAATGACCTCAGGGTCCTGGGATCGAGCCCTGTGTTGGGGTCCCCGCTCAGCGGAAAGTCTGCTTGACCATCTCCCTCTACCCCTCTCCTCTGCTTGAGCACTTTCTCTCTCTCTCTTTCAAATAAATGAAATATTCTTTAAAAGATTGAAGAAACAAAAACTACAGCTACAATCATTTGTCACTAAACACACAATATAAAAGAAGTGCATTGTGACAGCCAGAGAAATGCTAGTTAGACATGACAGAGGTGTTAGCGGCAGCTGTGATGGAAGCCATGCTGCACTCCACACGCACGGCAAGTCAGCACGTTGGACACCTTAAATGCATACCATGATAGGTGTCGATGACATCTCAATTTAAAAACAAACATAAAAGGAAGAGAATGAAAGAATGTTTGTATGAGCTCAAAGTTAAGTTCTTATCAATGTAAAATATACTGTTATAGCCATAGAATGCTTTATGTAAGCCTCGGAGTAACCACAAAGCAAAAAGTAGGTTCAGAAAAGATAAAAAGAAGGAAATTAAAGGGGCACTGGAGTGACAACAGTTGAGGACCCAACTCTTGATGTCAGCTCAGGTCATGATCTCAGGGTGGTGAGGTCGAGTCCCGTGTCCTGTCCCACGCTGGGCATGGAGTCTGCTGGAGATTCTCTCTCCTCTTCTCCCTCGGCCCCTCCCACCCACTCCCTTTATAAAAAAAAAAAAATGAGAGAGAGAGAAGGAAATTAAAGTGCCTCACTTGGGAAAATCATCAGTTCACAAAGGAAGACAGCAAGAGAGGGGGAAAAAGTGAAAGGAATTATAAAACAGAGATAAAATAATTAACAGATTTCAATAGTCAGTCTTATTTAAAAATAATCACTTTAAACATAAATGGATAAAATAATACAATCAAAAAGCATAGGAAGGCATATAAGGACCCAACTCGATACTGTCTACCTGAGACTCACTTCAGCCTCAAGGATACACAGAGGCTCAAAGTGAAGGGACAGAAAAAGATATTCTACCTAAATGGCAACCCAGAGAGAGAAGCTATGTGTGTATCAGACGATAGACTTTAAATCAAAACTGTAACAGGGAACAAGAAAGTCATGACGGGCACATCTTGGAGATACCGTGGGTTTGGTTCCAGACCTTGGCAATAAGGTGAATGTTGCAACAGATGAGGGTTTGGGGCTCCCAGAGCATAGAAAAGCTGCATTTCAACCACACTGTGGACTATGAAGTGTGCTGTAGAACTATGTCTTTAAAGACTGGGTACATACCCCAATTTAAAAATACTTTATTGCTAAAAATTGCTAACCATCCTCCGAGTTTTCAGCAAGTCATAATCACTGATCATAGACCACCAAAACAAATATAATAATGATGAAAAAGTTGGAAATATTTTGAGATTCACCAAAATGGGCCCCAGTAGCATGAAGTGAGTCAATACTGTGGGAAAAAACAAAGTTTGGTGGAGTTGCTCAGGTCAGAGTTGCCACAAACCTTCAATTTATAGAAAAATCAAAAACAAAATAACAACAACAACAAAAAAAAACCCGCAGTATCAGTGAAGCACAATAAAGTGAAACGTAATAAAATGACGTATGCCTGTATACAGTGACAAAGAGACAATTCATCAGGAGCTCAGAACACTTACAGGGGTGAACGCACCCAACATCAGAACACTTTAATATATCAAGCAAGTACGATCATATCTTACTTAGATATAGGTAATGGACAATAACTGTAAGAAACTTCAAAACCCAATTCTCAATAACAGATCATCCAGACAGAAAAACAGCAAGGGAACATTGGACTTGAACCGTACTTTAGACCAAACAGACATGTACGGAACCTTCCGACCAACGGCGGTGGGACCCACGTTCTTCTCAAGCCCACGTGCAATGCTCTCCAGGATAGAGCCCGTGTTGGGTCCCAAGCCTCAGAAAATGTTACAAGATTGAAATGATACCAAGAATTTTTTCCTGGCCACAGTGGTATAACACTAGAAATCAGTAACAGGAAAATCTGGGACGTTTACACATATATGGGTATTAAACAACACAGAATGGGTCAAAGGGGAAATCAAGAAATATCTTGGGGGCTCCTGGGCGGCTCAGGTGGCTGGGCTTCTGCCTTTAGCTCAGGTCGTGAGCTCAGAGTCCGGGGCCCCTGGCTGGGCTCCCTGCTCGTCCGGCAGTCTGCTTCCCCTTCTGCCCCTCACCCCGGCTGTGCACTCTTGCTCTTGCTCCCTCTCTCAAATAAATCAATAAAATCTTGTTTTATGAAAAATCTTGAAAAAAAAAATGAAAATGACAGCACAGAATACCAAAATTTAGGGGACGCAGCAGCAGAAGTGCTAAAAGAGGGGTGATAGTGATGGCAGCCTATGTTAAAAAGGAAAAGGATCTTAAATTAACAGTCTGCTATCACATGTCAAGGAACTAAAAAGAAAAAGAACAAACTAATCCCAAAACTAGCAGAAGGAAGGAGATAACAAAGATCAGAGACAATGAAACAGAGAGAAACAGAGCAACAATGAAACTAAGAATCAGTTCCTTGAAAAGTTAAGTAAAATGGGCTTAGCTTTAGCCGGACCTACCAAGACAAGGAAGAGAGGGAAGACTTAACCAAACCAAATTATAAATGAAAAGGGAGACATTAAAATTGATGTCACAATACAAAGGACCCTGAAGGGCCCTCTGAAGACACTTACACACCAACACACTGGACAACCTAGAAGAAATGCACAAATTCCGAGAAACACACAACCTCCCCAGACTGAATCAGGAAGAAACAGAAAATCTGAACAGGCTGGTAATAAGGAGGGAGATTGAGTCGGTCATCAAAAACTTCCCAATGAACACAAGACCAGGACCAGACAGCTTCACCGGGTAAATTCTGCCAAATATGTAAAGAAAATTAACAGCAATTCCTCTGAAACTCTTCCCCAAAAATGAGAGAAGGAACACTTCCAAGCTATTTTACAAGCCTAGTCCCACCCTCATGCCAAAGCTAGAGAAGGGTACTATTGCGGGGTCGGGGGCAACTACAATTGAATATCCTGAGGTGCAAAAATCTTTAGCAAAAGCCTACCATGCGTCCTTTCTGTGCCTCTAGCTTTCCACTTGGAAAACAGAGACTCTGACCTGTCGCAGTATCATCATGAGGACTAAATGTGGCACTGGGAAAAACAAAACAAAACAAAAAAAACAAGTGAAAAAAACCTCATTAATCATAAAATACTTTAAAAATACAACACATTAAACTCATAGAAAAGAATCTGAACTGTATTTGTGCACAACTGCACCTCTCCTGTGAAAATCTCAGGCTGCCGCAATGACCCCATAGAATTGTAGACTAATTTGGCTGCAATGAGTTTTCTACCTCCTAGCTAGAATAATCTTAGTAAATACTTAATGTGGCATCTTTACAATTCTTTTTTTTTTTTAATTCACCTTTATTCCCTTGGGATCTTGACATATTTTCCCCCTTGCGGCTCGTGGCGATCTCACCGTGTCTCTCCTGGCTGAGCCCTGGAAGGAGGGGACGATGCCCTCCCACCCCCTTGCTCCAACCATCCTTCCCAAGCAGATCTACTCATATTTCGATCTACGTCCCCATTTCCAACAGATTTCAGCTCGTCTCTCAGGCGGGTCCCACCTCTGTGCCTTCCCATCTCTTTCTATTTACCATTAAAACGCTATAAAGCAACATCAGATCCTGTCTCGGATACCGTCGCTGTCACACATCACTGTCAGCGTCCTTCTGATGACAATGCGTTTCTCTGCACCGGTGCCAGCGGCTTGAGGAGCTCTTGAAGAATTGCCTGACGCTTCCTGACAGCATCTCTCCTCCCAACAAAGAGCCCGCACTATTTTGTGGAGCCTGATCTTTCAGTAAACACTCAGGAGCCATCCATTTGGCTTGATAAACCTTTATGGAGCCCCCACCATCGACGTGTCACTGCATCAGAGGAGGAAGGCAGAATTCTTGCCTTCAAAGGACGTAGACTCCGAAGGAAACGTAGAGCCTTGATATGGGAAACCCAGCAGAGGTGGAGCGGTCAGCTCCCAGTGGGGCGCACGCGGGGCACTCCCGCGGGACGGAGTCCTGGGGCCAGCGGCCCAGCCCGGCTTGCTGGGATTTTGTCACAAATGCATTTTCCAGACCTTTCACCAACACTAGTCAAGATCCACTTTGAGCCTGAACCATAAACAAGGATTAACCCCTATGAATCCTGCGGATTTTGAAGAGATCCTCCTTAAGATTGTGTTTTGTTTTCCTCCCCAACTGCTCCAATTTACCAAGACACTTGAATTATTTCTTCAGAATTCTGCCAAAATAGAAATCTGTAGGACCCCATGAATGCATTGAGTTCTTTGCTTTGTTTTTAGTGGTAGAAACCCAGACTAGATGCTGAGTATTTTGGACGTGCTGTTTTATCACTTTATTCGGCTGGATTTCTGAATTTGCATCGTATTCCTTCCACGTGGCTAACTTCTACGTTCATGCCAATGATCTCCGTTAGCTGACTCTGCCTGACTTGCTGTTAGCTGGTCCGTCATCTGATGCCATAACCACGTCTGTCTACGTAAATGCCTTTTCTTGGTGTCTGTGGGTGCTCAAAGGACTTTTAGTATCTTATCTGAACTCACTGCTCTCCCGACTCCTCTTCTTCTTCATGAGAAAACCCTTCGTGCCGCTTGCCAAAAGACCATAAGTTAGCATACCCATTGCTACTCCACAGAACTGCTGTGAGGAGCTAAGTTTTCAGTTACACGCGTGGTTGCGAGTTATTTTTCACTCGGGCGATGCTGTGTGCATGAGAGCCCCCAGACGCAGCTGCGGGAAGCCCCCCTCGTTCTCCTCTGAGCATCCGCTCCACTTCGGAGAGGCCTTCCTCAAAGAATATTCCAGGGGGGAGGAGTCAAGATGGCGGAGAAGAATATGCCATATTAGCACAAGCTCTGTGCTCCGGGGGCTGACCTCCAGCTGGACTCGGAGAAGCAGGGGCCCCCGGGGGCAGTGGGGTGGGCAGCGGGAGGGAGGAGGCGAGCTGGGTTGGAGCAGTGGCTTTCCGGCTGCTCTAGTTCCCTCTAACTAAGCCCCCCAGACGGGGCTGATGGCCAGCAGACACCTGTTCCAAATGACGGAGCTCCAAGAGCGAGGCACCAGGAGACCCCGTGTCTTCTCGCTGTATCCTCACATGGTAGGGGGGCAAGGGCACTCTCTGGGGTCTCTTTGATAAGAACACTATCCCCGTCTTGGGGCTCTGCCCTCATGATGTCATCCCTTCCCCAAGGCACCACCTCCTAACTCCATCAGCCCCGGGGGTTTGGTTTCAACATAGGCTTGGGGAGGGGCAGGGAATGCAAACATTCAGTCCACAGCTAGACTTCATTTTCTGTGTCCCTCCCCTGTCTCCCCACGGACCCCACACTCCCCGTGGGACCTCCACACCCCAGCTGCGTTCCTGACAGTCACACCCTCGCCCTAGAGCTGGACTGCCTCCAGGCGACCATAAAGAACCGTTGACCTCCAGAGCTGGGGCATCGCCGGCCCCTTTCTTACAAGTCCGTACAGCCTGCCCACACTCTCGACACGTTCCCTTCTTGAACCCTTCCAGGTGCCGACTGTTTCTTCGGGGGACTATTTTTTCTGACTGTGACAGCTAGTGACTAGCCCAGGGCCCGGAAGGTAAAATGGGCTTATTTGTTGAAGGGAATAAATAAGTAAATGGACTTGCCATCCGACCGTATCTCCTTGGGGAAAAAAAAACATAAAGGAAAGGAGAATTGACTTGATGGTTACCTGCCTACAGTGCCTGAGTGAGGGCGTGCTGAGGAGGGAGCAGAACGTTTCAGCACTAAGTACTTCTGAAATTTAGGTCACCGTGTTCTTAGAGGCAGAACCCTAAAGTAAGAAATGCGCAATGGCTCCTGTGTCTGACCTCGATTTTTGCCTTTTTAAAATAAGTCTGATCTATAAGACATGGATTTAAAAACTGACCTAGTTTATGACCTGGTTGGGGCCCCTCGATGAACACATCAAACACTCAGGTCAAGGTGTGCCGTCTGTTCTGGAGAGAAAGGGACAGTGATACAGTTCAAAGTATATGAAAAGGTAGAGCGCACTAAAGGGACAAATGATATAGGGACGGTTATGTCACTAATTTGAATTAGTATATAGGTCACTAGCCTATAAAATGGATAATTTTGCTTTCCTGAGGTGGCCTCTCCTCCAGACATCGTGATTTCAAGAGAAGCCTGGTGCACAGGTGGAGAGCAAGACGAGCTCCACAGAAGACTCTGACCCACGACAGCTGTGGAGGTGGGTGGCGGAGGGAGCATCAGGGCCGGAAACACCCCACTGAGCCTTCGACCCAGCTCTACTGTGTCACTGGGGGGAAGTTCCTCATACACGCGGGACGTTGATTTCTTCACTTATAAAATAGGGATAACAGAATAACCTTGCATTATGATGAGAAGACATTTTCTTTAAATTTTCTAGAATTGTATCTATAAGTGCATAGGGGTGACCCAACAGATGTTAGTAGATTGTGCATTGGGTTGACAATCACAAAGTGTTTTATTGTTGCTCAGTGTTGTAAAAAACGCTTTTTGTGATTCTCTATAAAAACCCAGGAATCACCTATGGACCCAAGACTTTTGAGAAACTGCAACTTGGAGAACTGAAAGCCCTTGGAGGGCAGGCATGTTGCTTGAATCCCAGAACCTAGGTTTCTCCTCTGACCTCCGTTCCCCCAGATGCAGGGCTTGGACTGAGCAGGGAACTTCCAAAAACCAGGGGACGCCTGTGTGTCCCTTGGGACAGTCAGGGCCATCCGCAGAAGAGAGAGTGCGGCCACAGGAAGGGAGAACAGCATGTAATGAGATGAGCCAGGCACCACAATTAGCCACTAGAGCTTGGTCCCGCGGAGACGTGCGGAGAACCAGCATAAATGACGCCTCCCAACGATGGCAGCCAAGGAAACTGGGCCCCTTAGACCGCATGGCCACCCGTTTTTAGATCAGCGCTGCTCCTTGGAAGGGTGCTGGTGTGCAAGTCAAGTGAGCTCCAGGCCGTGGAGGCCACCCCCAGACGAGACCGACAGTGCCGGCCGTGGGGAGCCCACTGGTCCCCCTGGAAATGGCGAGCGGACCGGTGTGGGGCAGAGCAGCAGCACACGCCGCCCTTGCTCCCTCTCACGCCTCACATCTGTTTATGCTCCTTGTCCAGCTCACCCCAGCTGACCTTTTCCTCAAGACGTGGCGGGTTGCACTTCTGAGAAGAGAAGAAGGAAGGGGAGAGGCCAGGAAGGAGAGAGAAGAAAGGAACGAAAGCTTTAGGGGAGAATTTTATGACCCATTCCCCAGCACCTCGCCGTTCCGGCTGGACCCCACACAGGAGCAGGTGTTCACCATCTCTCTCCCACCAGCCTGCACGCCTCTTCACACTCGGTCAGCGTGTCTGCTAGTTTAGATTTCATGCTGGTCAGGGCGTGAGGGAGACACACAGACCTTCATGCCCGAAGTGTCAGCTCCCTGGGCGTGCTGCCCTAGACTGGCCATGGTTGATGCTACTTCCCACGTACAGTTTTTTTGAACTTGAACTTGGACACGTCAAAGGACATGCCAGTGGTTCTTCTGAGCTCTAGACATCATGGGTGGTGAGTCTGTCGTGTGATGATGGTCAGCGTCAGTCACGTCGGCTAGCACCGTGATTCCTGCAACCATGAGGATCTCAAAATGTGGGGTCCTAGGGTCAGACATCTAGATCCAGTGCACACTTTCAGAGACCCCTGGTCTAAGCATCCCTCTCCTGGGAATCAAGGCCTCCAGGTTATCAGAACCATCGTTTCAAGAATGGGAGTACCAACCTCCAAGCACGTTGTTGAGGGTTAGGGTTATATGGTGACACGGTCAGCCCCACCTCTGCCTCTTGTTATCCAGTATGGCCCTTCCCTCCATTAAGGATAAAGCCTCGGGTGTGCATAGAACCTTAAGGCGAGCGCCCCAACCCTGCAGTGCCATGCCTAAGTGGGAGCCTTGGTGCCTTTTTAAGTGTCCAAAGTGATGCGTATGAGTCTAGTCTTTCTGAGTGTGGCTTTCTATGGTAACTCCACACGTCTTGGGTGCCTGTGGCTGCCCACTGCTGCCTCATCTCCACGATAGGCAGGAATAAAAGGCAGAGTCATGTACCCCGAGTTGTCTTGGGAAAGTCAGCCATCCACTCTGGACACCAGTCCTGCATTTATAGAGCTTCCCAGAATCTACGGAGATATCGCTGTAGGGGCAAGAGGGGGTTATGGTTGCAGATAAAATTGTTTAATAAACTGACTCTAAAACCCAAAGATCATCCTGGATTATCTAGGCGGGCAACAATGCACTCACAAGAGTCCTTGCTAGGGGAAGAGCGAGGAAGGACGGGCAGCACCAGGTGGGGCAGGAGAAACACTCCCACGGTGCCCCGGCTTGGCAGCTGGAAGGGGCCGGGAGCCCAGGGGGGCCGGACGGAGGCTGGGGCAGCCCTCAGCTCTCCACTGTGTGAAAGGCACCAACAATGGCCGCACAGCACCGCCTCCGCCCTCTCGGGCTGCCATCACAAACGAGCATTGACTGGGGGCTCCTCAACACAGCTCTGGGGGCTGGACCGAGATCAAGGTGCCGGCAGACTCGGTGTCTGCGAGACCCGCTTCCTGGTTCAGGGATGGCGTCTCCTCTCTGTGTCCTCACGGGTGGGAGGGGCGAGGGGCTCCCCGGGGTCTCTCTTGCAAGGACACTAATCCCACCATGGAGGCTCGACTTTCATCACCTTGTCACCTCCCAGAGTCCCCCGTCCTCACCGACCCCCCCCCCCCCGTGGGGTTGGGTTTCAACATACACACTTTGGGGAAACATAAGCACTCAGACCAGAGAAAACAGCAAATGTATTTCTGGACGGAATGAGTGACCTCTTAGGGTTTGGTGATGACTTCACGTCTCTTAACGAGATTCCCATCTTTCTGTCATTCAGAGCGGCGGACCATATGTAAATGGATGTCCGTCAGCAGCTGGGACGTCCCCGCGTTCCTGGAGCTGGAGAGACCACGCATCCGCACACGGAAGACTCTAAGGAGAAAAGAAGTGTATTCAGTACAGGAACTCTGGGGCTGAGGCACAGGGTGCTTGACTGACCGACATGCAAATGACGCAGTGGAGAACATTCTCCCAGCTGGAGGGGATGAGGTCGGCCGTATCCAGGGTCGTGTTTGCTAAATCAGGTGCTCAGTCACCTGGATGCTAGCTGCTCGCCCAAAAGGTATTATCCTCGAATTTAGGACCACGTGATAGCATTGTGCTGGGGAAAAAGCTCAGGCACGAGTTAGGCATTTTTAACGCCCATTTTAGGCTTGTTAACCCTAATAATAGACTGAAAGAAGTGACAAAATTACTTGTAATACCAGTTTCTGTGCGAATCAGGGAATCTATACAGAAGATTTTTTTGTTCAACCTGGTGACTGGTATAAAGCAAAGAGAGAAAGAAAACAGAGTCATTTTCTCCCTTAATCAATTTGCAGCAGAATTTTTAGAAGATGAGTTTCAGAGCCTCTGAGAGTGGACAAGGGTGGTGGGAGTGACTGTCACCATGGAGACGAGGCTGCTCATGTGTTCAGAGCCCACTCCGGTTCTTTGATCACTGGCTTGTCACTGGCTTCCGCGCCTGCCTCTCGGAGGCCTCAAAGGTACGCTTATTTATCTCGTGGCCATTGACACTTCAGAAGACCCACTCCACCGAGCATTCTCGGCCGTGTCCGTCAGTCAGCCCGCGGACTGCCTGACTCCCTCACTTGGCCACCAGGCCACGTCCCCCAGCCCGAGACGCTGGACACCCTCCCTTCCCCGTGGGCCAGCCACGGCGATGCCAGGCCAAGGGAGGCACAGGCTGCCGTTAACTGAGGACAGCTGTGTGCCTGCTGATCCTGTCTGAGCCAAGTGTGGTCTGCAACCATTTTTTTAAAAATCTTCCTGAGTCTTCTCTGTGGGGTTCATCATCTTTGCATGCAGGCCGGTCACTGGGTATTTGGGCAACAAAGACAAGTGTCCAAAAGCTATTGAGGACAAAGCACGCTGCATGAATGACAGAGAAGAATCCAAGGTAAGATGTGATGTTCAGATGTTCAGTTATCTTAGCATTATTTGCTTCTCATAGGGAAAACACACACACACACACACACACACACACACACACACGTTCAGCGATTAGCACCCACCATGGGTTCCAATGGGATCTTGAGAAAACAGACCTTTCCCTGTGCTGTGAGCTGTACAGAAATTGACCCTGAAATGAGAATATGCTACAAGCAGACCCACAGGGTAAGGGAAATATCGAGATTCCGGGCAATGCCTGCACAGATCTTGCCTCAAAGTCTTCTGAACACTTTCTTTGGAGATGACGGGCTGTATGAAAGAAAACTCTCTTGACAATTATTTTAAATAGAGCTTCCCAAGCCCAATTCCCAGAGATTTTCCAGGAAAACTGCAACCCCTGAGGTCCAAATACAGCCCACTATGGGATGCACAGCTCTGGAGCTCATATCCACAAAGACGGCATTCATCGAATTGGCACTCTTCCAGAAGAAGGCTTTAAATTAGTTTTATTGCCTTTACGCTCATCGCAAAAACAAATAAGGAAATAAATGGACCTGGGAAAACTGAAAGGTTCCCCATGTTCTCACCAACGAGAGAAAACCACTCTGAATCTTCCTACCTTGCAGACCTTCTTCTACAGGAATCACGAAATACATTTTTTTTTCATGCAGACAAAAATGGCATTGCACGCCACCTATGAACAGGCCACATGTGTTCGTATAACAGCGGTGGCCTCCATGGGCCACGGAGGGGTGTCCTTCAAGGATGCATTCTTCTTCATTGGCTCATTAAACAAACAGATACTGAACACTTCCCATGTGCAAAGCGCACGTCTGGGAGTTGGGGATTCAGCGGCAGATCAGAGTTCCTAGCCGTGCGGAGCTTACATGCTTGCAGGTGGAAAAGGAAAAATAAAGTATAAGCACAATAAACAATCCATCATGTGGTTATGCTTAAAGAAGAAGGACAAGCAGACCCAGGGAGCTGGAGACGCCGGAGATGAAGGATGGAGGCTCAGGCTCTAGATGAGGGAGTGAGGGGCATCAGCGGCCGCTGGTCCGAGGGACAGGCGTGGAGCGTGGCGGTGGTGGAGGGAGTGGGCAGCTGACGCACAGCAGAGGACCAGACCACCGCGGGGCTCGGGCACTGAACATCTGTCTCCACCACGGACATCGTGGGAGCAGTGGTCTTGGAAAGGGTTGCAGTGAGCCCAGAACTGCCAAGAATCCAGAGGATGATGAAACTCTGTAGGGTAGATGAAACCCAACGTCTGATATCCAGAGTGGGGAGCTCTAGGAAGGAGACAGGGACCAAGGTCTTTAAGTCACAAGTGAGGGGCAAGAAGACCGTGGCCCTTCCTTCAGCACTGGGGAAGAATCTGGGAAAAGATCTTCTTCAATCAAGAGCCAGGTGTCCACCGGGGCAAGATGAAAGTGAATCTGGGGACAGTAGCACTTGGCTGCTCAAGGACGGGGTTGACCTCCCCCATCTCTTCCGCACAGTGTGAGTGGGTTTCCCCTGAACTAGATTCTCCCAGGGCAAAACCTACAACCGAACTGTCGCTGTGACACGCACAGGTGAGATTTACTCGTTTTAAGCAGGAGGACGCCGGTGGTAAAACAAAGCAAAATCCCCAAACGTGCAGCCCTTCTTGAAAACTCCATGCTTTAGCCTCCCACTTAGTAACTCAGGCACAGCCCTCCGGAGAGGTCAGGGAAGGACCTCAGAGGGGCTCTGGGGAAGCGGCATTGGAGCACAAAACCCAAAGGAGCGAGCCGGCGCAGACCCTGGTGTTGCGGCAGTGTCATCCATCCCTTGGGTCCGAGAGAGCCCAGCGGAGGTGGTGCCGGGCAGTGGTTCAGCAGGTGATCTGGGAGTCACCGCTCTGCAACGTCAGCCTCTCGTCCCGTTCCGTGGTTCCAAGCACACTGGTGCCAAGGGGAGGAGGGGGAGCACCCCACACGCACCCGGACATCTGTGTGAATCTTCGCCCATCTTCTAGCCTTGCTCAGGAAGGAGTTTCTGTTTTCATCTCCTCCCGGAACAGAAGGACGATCATTAGAAAAGTCTAGAGCGGTGTTCCAGAGTTACGACCTGATCCCTCGCCTCCGACCCGGCTTCTCCTTCATGTCTACATGTGTACCTTTTGGACTATTTCCCAAAAATCATCTCTTGGGGTCCTCTGTAAATTCCATCAATTTCGGACTTCTAATAAATTCAGTTGCCGACACTATATTTCCTTATTCAGTTCTCTTGGATTATTTGCTTCTCATAAGAAAAAAAAAACAGTTAATTGAGTCTTATATATTCTTGGAATTCTTATATACTCTTTTTAGTTTAATAATAAAAGGATTTCTAAATACCAACTTTCTCTGGAACCCAACTTTTGCTGAATAACATGTGTTTGAAACATAATATTATTATACTCAGTTCCTACCCTGTATATAATTACGATTGCTATTTTCTCACTGAATCAAGAGATAGATTTTTTTTTTCCCAAAAGTATCCAAACCAATTCCTTTTTCTTTTTTTTGTTAATTGCCACTTTTGTTGTGGCTAAGGAATATTTTCTGAATACAACTCCCACTTTGGGGTCTTCATCTGGGTTTTCTTTGAGCCCAACTTTTGTTTATGTTCCAAAAGCATTTAGAAGGAAAGTGCATTCTCTTCATAGAGTATGCAGTTTTGAATAGAGCCTAATAATTATACTACCTCATTTTTACTCATAATTTCCATGTTTTAGTCTTGAGCTGGGTCAGAAAAAGAGAACTTTCACTACGATGATAGTTTAAATTTTTTAATAGTTGTTGTTGATACCATGGTATTTATTAAACAAATATTCATAAATGTTCTGTCTTCATCAGAGATGATCAGGGTTTTGCCTTGGACCCCATTCCTTCCAGTGTCCTCTAACAATGCATTATTTCACACACCTGTGCTTAGTATGTATTTTCTAATCCTTCAATTTTTAGTTCCTCTGTGTCCTGTCTTCTTAGATCTCTTTGTAAATAATACATCATGTTTCTTACTCGATAGAAGAGATTGTCTTTAAAATTATGAAAATGAATATAGCATGTATATCATGACCATCGTCAGGATGATGATTCCGGTTTTTCTGTTTAATGCCTTCTTGCTGTTTATTCTTACACTTTTTCAAGGCTACTGTTATTTGGAATTTAAGAAAACTTCCCTTTTTTTCGAAGACTTTATTTATTTATTTGACAGACAGAGATCACAAGCAGGCAGAGAGGCAGGCAGAGAGGAAGGGAAGCAGGCTCCCCACGGAGCAGACCCTGGGATCATGACCTGAGCTGAAGGCAGAGGCTTTAACCCACTGAGCCACCCAGGCGCCCCTAAGTAAACTTCCTTTTATCCTACAAATAGGTAAAGGCTGCAGAGGACCCCGTTCTTTACCACATCAGGAATATCCACTACTCTCAGAGTAACTGCTCTGGGCACAACACTCCGTTGTCTTATTTCCTACTTGCCAAACCCCCTTGGAAATTCCACAGGAATAATCTGAGTCATTGGCCCAGATGGGAACCATCAATCTGTCACCGTGATGTCTTCCTTTTTTTAAAATAATATTAACATTTGCATTAAAATTTGATCTTCCCTGACTCCCGGCAATGAGCTCCCTAGATGGGTGTCATAAGACAGAGCTGTGGCCCTCAGACTGAAAACCGGAGAGGTCGCAGGAACTCAGGCCTGAAATTCAGACCCTCCGTGACAGAAGCTTCCGGACTTTTCCCCTCCATGGGAGTTGGAACCAAGTTCTCTGGACTTCTTTCTCTGTCTCTCTGTAAACCGCTCGAACCTCCTCAGTGGTGCTGGGCCACGGGTCATGAAGGTTGCCCCGGGCTCCGCACCTACCCCCAGCTTCGCCCACGTCCCTGTAGCTCTGAGCCTGGGGGTGGGAGGTTCTAGACTTCCAAACCCCTCCGTGGACCCTCTCCGTACCTTCTCTCACCATCTAGAGATCTCTTGTCTCGGGTTCTCCACACATGTTGAAAGCATCTGGCTTTTTTGAGAATATACTTCTCCACCTTCCAGTGATCTTAGGTATTTTTCCATACTCTTGTTCTGGGGGCTCATTTTATGAGAAAAAAGGAAAAAATCAGGACCCTGAGACTGAAACTGTCACCCTGAAACCTAGACTCTCATGGGCCTGGCGCTGTTTTCCTCTCTCTGAGAGTCCCAAGCAGGCCGGCCGTGGAAACCCAGGCTTCTCGGTGGAGACACGGGCTACTTGCACTGCATTGTTCCCAAATGCTGATGCAAAGTTGATTTTGTTTTAACCACAATGAAGGACATCATTAAAACATACTAATGGAGGGCTCAGTTGGTTATGCATCTGCCTCGGGCTCAGGTCACAGTCCCAGGGTCCTGGGACCAAGCCCCGAGTCAGGCTCCCTGCTCAGCCAGGAGTCTGCTTCTCCCCCTGCCTTCTGCCTCTCCCCCTGCTCATGCTCTCTCTCTCTCTCTCTCTTTCTAATAAATAAATAAAATCTTAAGAAAAAACAAACATATTAACGAGTGGCCCACAGGGCATCCTACATTTAATGAAATCCCTCTTGCTCCTGAATGCAGAAACCATTTTTGTGGGGGTTTCCATTTGTATTCTTTGTCTTTTGTATTTAGGTCTCAACCACTGAATCCCTGTCCCTGCCCAACCTGACACATTTCTTCTCTCTCTCCCCACTCTGCCCCTCTTCTGGCCAGATTCCCACCTTCCTCGAAGCCCGGGGAACAGTGAGGTGCCCGGTTGTTCCGTGGAGGGGTCAAGTTTTGAGACAAGCTTGACAGGTGCTGGGTGACGCTCTGAGCTATCGGGGACAGCTGGGGCAGCCCCGCGGGCCTGGAGGTGAGCCTCCGAGTGAGAAAAGGACACGCCAACAGACCCGTCCACGTGAGTCCCCGCCCAGAAAGGCCGGACTGAAGGAGGGACCCAGGCCCATTGCATCGCAGAGCCTGACCCGGATGGGACACGCCCCAGGGGGACCAGAGCTCAAGACCCAGGCTGCACAGGCAACGTGAGGGAGGCGGCCCTGGGATGTTGCCCCGTCTGGAAAGCCCGCGATCCGCCTGCCCGCTGCCCCCCCAAGGCCCCTCCCTCACAGAGACCCCGTCACCCACTCCGGTGCCTGTCCCAACGGTGGCCTCTCCTCCCGGGACTCGCCCGCACCCCGTGTGTGCAGGAAGGCAGGGAAGCATCGGTTTGACAACTAAATCTTTTATGTCCCATTAAATGCCCGTTCTCATTTTTTAGCAATCCCTCTTTGTAATTCAATGTATTGATCAAAAACGTGGTTTCTGTCCATGGAGAGAAATAGAACTACACGTCTGGCTTTTGTTTGTTTGTGTTTCTTAATGTTTTGTACTCCTGCATTATTCAAGTACCCAGAGGCTCCACACGATGGGCCCATTTTTATAAATCCCCCAAATAAATAAGTAATAGCCTATTTAGAAAAAGTACTTGGGTTTACCCAGGACGTTGGCTGCTGGTGTCTGATAAGTCACATCCAGCAATGCAAGCCAAAGGACAGGCCAGGACAGGGTCACCTGACATGCTTCAGACCTGAGAAGTAAGCATTACGGCCACCCCGCCCAGGTGTGCCTTGGACAGGAACACAGCAAGAGAGCGTCTCCGCTCCGGTTTCCTGCTTGCCTCGCTCAGAAACCCGGCTCGCTCCGACATTCCGGCCAGCACACAGTTAACTGAATGACAAATGACTTTATGAGAGCCTTGCATTAAGAGAAAATAAAGACATTTTGTTCAAAAGCATTTTTTGGTTTTGTTTTGTTTTGTTTTGTTTTTTTTCTCCCTACAACTCTTTGCCCTGAGACCCAGGAGGCTCGTGGTTGCTCCGAGGAGATTTACAACAAGGGTTGATTCACTTTGGCAAATGGCGATGGAAAAGGAAGATAATTTTCCTTATTATGCTTGTTCCGAGTTTCTCTGATTGAAGAAGGGAGAGGAGGAACCCGTGCATTTTCCACTGACGGAAACTGCGTTCGCCTCAGGACTGGGGTGGGCGTGGGGGGGAGACTCTCACGTCCCCACCCCCCGGGGCTCCCCCAGAGGCGTCCTGCCCACCTGTTCCTCCATGTCACCGTGGAGGCAGCGGCTCCCCCAAAACACACTGAAGGCAGCGCTGAGGCTGTTGTGTTGTGTGGCCGGCGAGACAATATTTAAAATAATTCACCCAACATGAAGATATTTCCTTTTTTTGTGATCGATCTCATGTCCTCTAATCGCAAGGGCAAATCTCCATGACGACATGCTCACGGGAGCCAGGCTGTGCAGCCGGATCTGCGTGTACCTCCCTTACTCCACGCTCCCGGGAGGACCTCGGGCTTCTGGATTTTTCCGTGGCTCTCCTCCTGGACGCACTCCATGGCGCACATTTTACGCACACTTCCCTGGCTCTCTCCTTTGTGGTGAAACGCATTAGACTTTCCCTTAGTTTCACTTTGGCTTAAGATCAATATTTCGACTAAATTCATATCTTTGATATATAGCATTTCACTAGGAGAGTATAAGAAGCCATATATTATTTTGCTCTTAAGAAAAATGGGAATCTGATCTGGAGATTACCTGCTAAGCGGTTGTGAGGATTTATTTGAATTCCTCTAAGAACCTGTTAGTGTATAATTTGTTGCACAGGATTTATGACCTTCCCAGGAGATTTCACTCACTGCCTAAGAGCGTTTCCCTGACCTGTCAGAGATGGGCTGCTGGGCCGGGGTTTTTGTGTGGTTTTGTGTGTTCACGCCAGGGTGCTTCTCAGGAAGATTTGGCTACGCGGCGCGGACCTTGCTTGGAGCTGTTACAACACGATGACAGTCTAGCACGTTCCTCACATTTTGAAATGCAGCCCAAGGGGACCTTCATTTTCTCTGCTCTCGCAAATCTCTAAAATGGGTATCCACTGCAGCAGAACGTCTCCGGGCTCTACTGATCCTGTAGATCTTCCAGCTGATGGGACTGTAGCAACACAGCAGCGGCCAAAGAAAACAGCTCGGCCCCGTCTCGGGTCCTGCCCACACTGAAGAGCGGCCGGTCCGGGACAGGTGGGCAGGGGTGGGGGCGGCCGTGTTTTGCTGCCTTTACTCTCTTTCTCAACCAGCTCTTCGGGATCGTACAGTGAAGGAACAGTCGGCTAACCTGCGCTGGGGCAGCGCGGCTCAGGTGACCACATGATTTCTCATGCAAACTGCACATTTTGGCTTACGAAAGGAGGGTATTAATAACTACAGACGGCAACACTGGTCAAGACCGTCCCAAGCCCCCTGGGAAGTTGGCTCTAGGACGATGTAAGCTATGCCAGACGGGCCGCCGGATCCCCCCCTCTCTTAAACTATGGGGAAGCGTTCCGGGGCGCAGGAGGGAACTGGGGATTGAACCCTGGGAATTACTGAGTTCATCACAAACACCCAAGCCCCTGCCCCCATGTGGGCTCCTGGCAGCGCAGCATCTGTTCATTATCCCAACTCTGACTACGGCTTTAGATTGCAAGGACCCAGGGCACCTGAGCGGCTCATTCGCTAAGCATCACACTTCGGCTCAGGTCATGATCCCAGGGTCCTGGGATCGAGTCCTGCGTGGGACTCTGCACTCACGGGGGAGCCTGCTTCCTCCCTCTCCCTCTGCCCTTCCCCCCACCTGCGCACTTGCTCACTCTTTGTCTCTAATAAATAAATCAGTAAAATAAAATAAAAAGAAGAAGAAGAAGATTTCAAGGATCCTGACTGCTGCTCGCTTCACAAAAGGGTGGTGGATCTTATTAACTAGCCCAAAGAGAGGAATGGGGCTCATCATACCAGGAAAATGCCACCAACTTCAGGGGGCAATGATAAAAGTTAATAAAGTATTTACCATCTGTGAGTTAAGAAATCAATCGAACAGGCTTGTCCCTGGAACTCTGTCCGTAGGTCTTAGGTTTGTGCAGGATAGTAAGGAGAGCCTCCCCGCTTTCTAAACTGCCTTCGACTTGCCACTGGGAGAGGAGCCAGAGGCCTCCGGAGAACAGAGGGGCCGTGCTGTGCTCAGAGCCGTTTCCTCTGTGCCGCTCTAGGGGAGACCATCCTGCCGTGCGGATTAGGACTCCAGGGGGAAATGGAAAAGAGGAAGATCCTAGTGTGCTAGTGTGCTCGACTCTGGCGCGCAGCCCAGGAAAGACAAGAGCTCGGCTGTGAGGTGCAGAGCAAACCTCGGATGTCGTCTGAAAGAAGATGGCGCGTGTGGGGACTCCTGTCGCCCCACGCGCGGTGAGCCAACCTCTTCCTCCTGACTGAATCCAGATTCCTGGGACTCTCGGGACGCTGGCCCAGAAGGAGCCCCACGGCCACAGGGGCTGAAACCAAGAACTTGCTCTGCCTTCCCTTCGTCCCTCGGGCACCAACCGGCCTCTCCGGCAACACACCATGGGCCTGGATTGTGCCAGATTCGGGCTTCTGGGGACGTAACCTGACAGCTGTCCCGGGCTGGGACCAGGCCGTTTTTTCCTTAAAAGAAGTGGCTGTCGAGGGAGCCGCGTGGTGATCCTGTGTTTCTTATTCGGGCGATGACCGACTTCCGGGCCCCCGAGAGCTGGGCTGCAGCACTCCGCGGCCCGGCCGACGGCAGACCCTCTCCCCGCAGACCCCGGGAGGAGCCCACCCGGCAGCGTCTGAGCGGGAAGAGTAAGGGAGTTCTCTCCTTCGGGTGCTGACTCAGAAGGTTAAGAAAATTCAATTCTATTTTGACTTAAGTTTAGGAAATGAACTTTGACACTTTCTCAAAAGGCTTCTAGCTAAAGAAGTTTCTCGGTACGCCAGGATTTCTTTTTTTTTGCTGCCCAGAACAAAATGATCCCAAGCCCACCTAAAAAGAAAGAAGAATCCTTCCCAAGAGCCCCTTTCTCAGGGGCCAAGTGGAGGGACCTACCTGGGTCTCGGGTGGGGGCCAAGCTTCCTTGGCTTTCCGTGCTCTCCCGTACTGCTTCCCAGACTGCAGGGTAGACAGCGACCTTCAGCGCCCCGAGGGAGAGAGCCGCTGACCGAGTCCGTCCCGCCCACCTCACGTGTGCTCTGCACTGGCCCTCTGGTCCCGGGCCCGACCCGTCATGACCAACTCTGCTGCTTTCGTTGCTTCTTCATGTAAAGGACAAAAGTCCGCCCTGGGCTTTAGGGCAAGCTTTCGGTCCTTGCCACTGCTGCTGACTTCTGGGACAGGATGAGTCCCTGGGCAGCAGACCGGTGGAGCAGCGTCCCAGGCCTCCACCCACTAGGTGCTGGGGGCACCCCCTCTTGCTGAGTTGTGGGAACCAAAGTGCCCCCAGACATCGCTAAACTACCTTCAGAGAACCACGGCTTTAGGGACAAAGGTACCTGGGTTGATATTCTAACTCCTTTCTGTGTGATTGTAGATCAATTAGCTCATCTCTCTGTGTCTCAGTGTTTTCAACTGCAAAGTAAGCTTAATTAAAATTTTTAAAATATTAATAATGGAAAATTTTCTGACTTTTGCAAGATAATGAAAACATTTAACCCAGTAGGATGTCATAAAAACACTCAAAAATGGTGGTTATTATTTATAAATAAATCCAAATAACCAGCTAACTTTTTTTTTTGTTTTAGAAGCAAAACTTTAGGTATCAATTTAGTGTCCGTGAGTAGCAAACTATTCTTTAAACAATGTATTCACTCTAGTCAAAAGCTGCACTACAGTGTATTTGACCTAGATGAGTCTTGTTATGCTCAGTCCTGAAAACCTCAAATATTACTTACATATTTACTCTCTACCCTCTCAAATTTCTATTTCCAAAGACCCTTAAAAGTTATATCAGCATTCTTGAATTTATCCTCACCCCAATAGTACCCTTTTTCAAAATTTTCAAAATGGAAAAGACAAAAGAGTAACAACTATTTGACTTTGAACTGAAACATAATCATGAAGGTCTGAGACCAGAAAAGGACACGCGAGTCCCAGGAATGGGGGTGGGGAGGGGGTGATATTTCAAGTCTAACTCTTGAGCTTCAGCAGGGAGAAGGTGTGAGGCTGCTTGCCTGCCGAGCACAGCAGCCCCCAGGCTGGGAGCCCCGTTTTTGAAGAGTCTCGATCTCTTAAAAATAGAAACTAGGTTTCTAGAAACTCAAGGAATTCTCTTAGGATTTGACGTGGGGCTTCGCATGATTTCATGAGCGTTTTCCCAGCTTGAAGCCAAGAGAGTAGCTGCCACCTGCCAGGCTCACGAGCGCCAAGGATGCTGTTAGCCGATTGTTAGAATCGAGACCTGGAGTGTTGATTCCAGGCCCCAGAGGAAGGCGACACAACTCTACAAAGCACGTTGTCAAAATGCATCACCTAAGTTCTAGCAGACAGTGGGCAGTCCCCCCGTTAGAGGACACGGGGGAGTCCCGTGCACACATCCCTCAACGTACCCGCCAGCCCCAAGCCATCAGCGCCCATGGAAGGAAGGATGGAGCCCCACACAGGACCCTGGGGACAGAGGGCGGGTCCGAACCCCCAGAGCATTAAACATCCGAAGTCAGGGGTGCGGCAGGGGAAGAGCAGAGCAGACAGTTTTTAGGGGCATGAAACTATTCCGTACGGTACTGGGATGGTAGTTACACGTCATTACACACTAGTCCAGACCCATAGAACAGGCATTGCAGAGCGTGACCCTGATGTAAATTATGGACTCGGGGCGATGACGATGTGTCCGTGTAACATCTGTCGTAACAGATGTTTGGCTCGAATGCGGGTGTTGGTGGGGGGGGGGTCTGAAGTAGGACGGGGAGATCTGTACCTTCCCCTCAATTTTGTGGTCGACCTAGGATGGCTCTAAAATACTCTACCACGAAAATGGAAAAGAAGAGCCATGGCCTTGAAAAAAAAAAAAAAATTCACAGATATTACAACCGTGATGATAAAAGGGAAAAAAATCCATTTTGTTTCCTAAATTTACTCCATCACCTTGCATGCATAAAGTCACAGTAAACCAATCTAATTTAGTTATTTGCTTAATAAAAGCTCATATTTACAGGGCCCTTCTGAGTTCTAGGCTTAAAGGCTTTACATGGGCGACCTCCTGCGTCTCAAAAGAAGAGTGAGCTCCGAGTTATTTTATCTCCATATTCGGACGAGGGGCCTGAGACGGAGAGGTCCGGGGAACTGCCCAGGGTCCCGCAAGGGCGACAGAGTGACTTTCAAGACTCAAACCAAAGGCCTCTGCAGGCTGGGCTGGGTGCAGAGGTCACTGCGATGGCCCCGCTTCTGGGAGCGCGGGAACTGCAGGAGAAAACTGGACCAGCACGAAGCAACAAGCTCACGGTCATCCTGCCTTAGAGGCGGAGGCAGCAGCCGTTAAGAACAAGCCCCAGAAAGAAACCCCATGGAGGGGATCCGACCTGGGCGCGAGGATCCCAAAGGCACGTCAGGACGCGGGGGCTGGGGAACCAGGAGGGGCACCAATTCTACTGGGTTGAAAAGCAGCGGGTTCCTCAATTCCGAGAGATTTGTTCAGGAAAAAAAAAAAAAAAAAAGCCAAATCCAACTTGCTTTGAGAAATATGTGCAGATTCCCAGGACACGGTTTCAAAAGAGAAGCCAAGGGACCCGGAACCGGGGCGCGGAGGGGCGACCGGACTTGGGGATCAGGAGGAAGAGCACCGCGCCATCCGTGCAGGAAACAGCCCAGAACGTGGCCAGCGCTGCGAAGGCAGGAGAAGGGACCCACCACTCCCTGAGTCCAAGCCCCAGGGAGACGCCGGCAGGTCGGCCTGCCCCTGCGCTCCCAGCGCCCCCCACCCCGCCCCGCGACGTTCCCGGCATGGACGAGACCTCCCGCCCTGTCCCCCGAACACGCTGCCGTTGGCTCCTGGGTCCCGTCACTGTCACTGCCCCTGTCACCCGTCCTGCGCGGCGGCCTCCGTGCGGACAGGACGCCTGCCCCCACAGCAGGCCTGGCCCTAACTCGCTGCACAGGGGCGTGCTGCTGGCAGCCCCCGTCTCCCCGCATCGGCCCGCAAACACCCCTGCCCGGTGCAGCTGCTTCATGGTCTCGCGGGCCCCACCGCCCCCAGCTGGCTTGCCCCTGGCAGTCCCCCACCCCAGTGTCTAAGAGGGGCCGATGTCATTTCCAGCCCAGCTGTGCAGACTGATGCAGGGGCAGCGTACTGAGGACAGCAGCCTTGTCCCTGCGACAGAGCATTTCGGCTCCTGGGTTTGAAGTTCGGGCACCCACAGGAGCTCCGCACACTGCCGATTGTGCCGAACTTGGGGTGGGTCAGGGCCTGGGAGTGGACACACGACTGCCACCCCACCCCGCGGCCTGTGTTCCCTGTCCTCAAGGTTTCTCCGGGATTCTTGCTCACCTGATCCTCCCACCACCCCGCTGACCCTTGGCAGAGCCCTGCCTCCAGCCTCAACACAGAACAAAGCCCTGAGTCCTCAAGTCTCCCTGCCTCTCCCCTCTACCACCAGGCTGCCACTCATTTGGGGTGGCCGTGGGTGCTCATTCTGGGTGATGAATCATGTAGGCTCTCAGCCAGTCAGGACAACCCAACTCCTGACTCAGACACTGCCTTCCACAAATGGGAGAGGGGCAGCTGGTGGCCAAGTTCCAGCCACTCACACAGAAGGCAGAATCTGCTGAGGGTCTCCTTAGGAAGATTTGGCTTCCCTGACAACAAGGAAAATACAAGGGGAGAGCTTGCTGAGGCTTGCCCTTTCCCATTGCCCTGCCTTGACCTGGATGTGATGTCCGGAGCTGCAGCAGCCAGCTTGTAACCATGAGCTGGAAACATAAAAACAAAGACCAGCAGGGGAAAAGGTAGCAGGTGATGTAGTCATTTGCCAACCAACTCTTGGACCATGCCACAGCTTTAGTCACTAAATAAGCCGTAAATATCCTCTATGCCCTGCAGCCAGAGGCATTGCTAACTAACACAATGCCTCACCCCAAATCTCTTCCTTCCAGGGTGTCTAACTGGTTTAAAGACCCAAGCAAGGAGTCTGGGCGTATTCACAAACTCATCTTGTTTCCTCTCCCCTGTCTACGTTTCGGCCAGGTATCCCTGAAGTCACTGGCTCTCTTCCTTTCCTGAGTACTTCTTCCTCCTACACTCCTCATCTCTCACTTCGGTTTCTCCGTGATTAAACCTATTTGAATCCTGGTCTTTCAATCCCCCTGCCATGCTGTCACCATCTTTGTAAGCCAGACAGCAAGCAGTGCCCTGTTGGAAAAACCCAGGCTCCCTGCCCGCCTAGACTATGCATTACCTCATCAAGGCGTCCCCTGGAGGCCTCTCCATGGTCCGACCTCTCCAGCCTTTCTGCTGTTGCTGCCTGAGCTCAGCCAGATGCCCCGTATTCAAAACTTCAGTTTCCTCAGGACACTGCTCCTGCAGACCTTCGTGCCTGTGCTCCTGGCTCATTCACCACCTGGAAAGCTTTTCTTCTTTTGCTACCTGGTGTGAGACATCTGCCTGCCAAGATGCAGTGCGATGCTTTTCCCATAATACTTTTCTGCTCCCCCCATCCCAATGGAGCTTCCCCTCTCCCCTGTGTATGCCCACTTTATAAACAGGTGCATCGCGTTAAGTGCAATATTTCACCACGTGCGTGAGGCTCTGTGTCCCTGTTGGTCCCGTGAGGATCGGGAACATCTCGTCTCTGGGTCTACAGAGACTCGTACAGATCTTGGCAAATAGCTTGCACTCAGTAACTGCTGCGGGAACGGGTGAGTGTAAACGTGTCACGAGTGCACACAGTATTTCACTTCTGGGTGTGCCGACCTGTCTCTGCCAGCATGTGAGCCCCCTGAAGCCGGGATTCTATGTTCCTCATTTTTGAATCCCCGAAATATAGCAAACAGCAAGCATTCAACAAATGTTGCATCGAACACACCAGGACGGAGGTCATTCCTGCATCGAGGGGACACGCGAGCTCATGTGTTGGTCATCTTCCGTAGCTCAGACACCGCTTTGTACAGAAGAGAGAGGGAGACACGGAGGCCAGAGACCAGGAGCTGAATTGAGATTACCAGCTCTCCAATTCCCTTCTGCCAAATATATTCTGTGTGACCTTGGCCAAGGTGATTAACCTCTCTTAACGCAACTTCCTCAGATGTGCTATAGGTTTGAAAGTGCTTGCCTCAGACGGCAGCGTAAGGATTAAACGGGGCAGCAGGTTTAAGCTGCTTGGCACAGACAGAGGATCGGCGTGGTCGGGCCTCCTAAGCAGGCACCCAGACTGCGGCTGGGACAACAGACCTTAACCACCTCCCCTTGCAGGGGGGCTGGGACACCTCCCCATCCTGGGAGCTGGGACCCCGAGGTGCAGGCGAGGGCGGGGCTGGTGTCTCTCCAGGCCTCTCTCCTGGGTGTGCAGACACTGTCCCCTCCCTGTGTCCTCACGTGGGCGTCCCTCTGAGCGCGTCTGTGTCCTGCGATCCTCTTCTTATAAAAACACCAGTCACATTGGATCAGGTTCAGCTAGTGACCTCATCTAACCTTAGTCACCTCTGTAAAGATCCTGTCTCCAAATACGCTCACACCTTCAGGTCCTGGGGATTAGGACGTCCACACAAGGATTTGGAGGAACACAGTTCAACCCATAACATGCTGGCATATGGAATGCCATGGGCACATAACAGTACAGTTCATAAATGCGGTTTTTGTGTAAATGGCCATTTATTCCTATATTTATCACTTCATTTATTAATGCATGAAAAAGACATGAGTCAGGTGCCTTCTGTGTGCCAGACTGGGTCAGCTCCCGTGAAGCTGGGAGGGAGAGAAAGAGACAAGCACAGCATTGTCAGCGGACGCGCCTCGGATCCCGCAGCCACGGCTGGGGGCCCATACAGAGTGAAAGCCCAGGCTGCCGAGGCCAGGAAACCTCTACAGATATTACTGATGTTACCCAGGAACTGCAAACCTCCATGTTCCCGAGAGAAGGGGAGCCATCTGTCTCCACCGCCGGCTGGCCAGGGGCCCTTCTCACCATATGCACCTGGCTTTCAAGGGAAGAGGGATAGGAGGGCTCTGCGGGCACAGGGAGTCCCAGGCTGTGCTCACGGAGAGGCGAGACTGAGTAGCCTGGGTGGGAGGAAGGAAGCCTCTTTTCCCACAAGAGTGAACAAGCTCCAGGCTCAGAAAGTGACCTCTGAGGAACTGAGTGCAAAGATGGACGCTGCAACGCACATTCAAAGAGCTGATTTCAAAAGTGGAACAACCAGAGAACAATAACAAAAACACACACATGTGTGCAGGTGCACGCACACAGACGCAAGCACATGCAAGCCCGTGCATGCACACAAGCACACATGTGCACACACACCAGGCACATTCATGTGACATGCATGCACACACTTGTGTACATGCGCACACATGCCCGCACACCATGCACACCCGTGCAAACATGCCCATACACAAGCACACACGTGCACACACACCAGGCACACTCGTGCAACATGCACGCACACAAGCACACACATGCACACACACCAGGCACACTCATGTGACATGCATGCACACACTTGTGTACATGCCCGCACACCATGCACACTCGTGCAAACATGCCCGCACACAAGCACACATGTGTACACACACCAGGCACACTCGTGCAAACGTGCATGCAAACAAGCACACATGCCAGGCGCACTCGTGCAACATGCATGCACACACTTGTGTACTTGTGCACACATACACACACTTGCACACACACCATGTACATTTGTGCCCACATGCACACACACACATACTCACCTGTATACATGCACGTGCACACTCACCTCTATGCACACATGCGTACACACCATACACACGTGTGCACACATGCATGCACACATACATGCACGCCCACACACGCACACGTGGTCTGTGCCACAACCAAAGGCGCATCCAGAGCGTTGAGAGAAGCAGCCGCTGTCCTGGCCATGCGGGTGCTGAAAAGAGGCTTGAAGAACACGTGGTAGACTTATTCCTGACTCGTCCAGTTCATCACACGGAACCATATTAAGTTCACTCAGACTATCAGGCGCTACTTGTTTATGTGG
Organism: Mustela nivalis; assembly: GCF_964662115.1. Lineage (NCBI taxonomy): Eukaryota > Metazoa > Chordata > Mammalia > Carnivora > Mustelidae > Mustela > Mustela nivalis. The sequence continues at coordinate 154,487 of NW_028136259.1, read as the reverse complement.
GTTCAAATGCTCGTGCCTGACTTTTTCGTTGCCTCCTTCAGTGATATTTTCAAGAGTCCTTCGGGGTATCGGGACAGCTGTCCGGGCCAGGAGGACCGAATCACCCGCCGCGCTGACAAAGGGCAGAATGTGCCTCGGGAGACGAGCCACTCGGCCGAGGGGTGACTTTGGCTGAAGGTGCTTAAAAGACATCAGGTCCAAGAAGGGTGCTCTGCCTTCCCCTTCTTCTCCCGGTGCGGGAAGAAAGACCCCACGTGGAGGACGTCCTCCTGTGCCCGGGGGAAAGCAACGTTCTCGTCGCCGACGCCAAGCTGGAGCTGAAGAGCAGAAGACCTTGTCCCAGCTGTCCCGTCTTCCTTAACATCCCCGTGTACCGACTTACCTTGTCCCAGCTGTCCCGTCTTCCTTAACATCCCCGTGTACTGACTTACTTTTCCAGAAGTGTGTTCAGCCTGGCAGAAAAGCATTTAGGTTTGCCTCTTCTTTGGGTCTTCAATCCCTACGAGGGTTCGCAGCACCTAACCCTTACACCAAACGCCGGTGTGCTTGTCTCCTGCTGCAGGTTAACTCTCAGGCCCGGTCTGCACAGAGACCCTAAGCACATGGGGGGACCCTTTCCCGCCTGACAGAACCTACTAGAGCTGTGTTCTCTGTGGTCCCTGAGTAAACCGCAACTTCATGCCCTTGGCCTGCACGCGGCAGAGCGAGCCTTGTATGTGCCAGACGTCAGATCACTGTAAGGACCGCGTGGTCCCAGACCACAGGGAGGACTGTGGTCAGGGGGACTGGCCTGCTAAGGGCTGGGCGCACCTGCACACGGTGGCAGCTGCACCAGCCAGGGCTTCCACAGATAGAGGCCAGACCGCCCCCGGATAAAGTCCCTGCTCGCTGGGGGCAACACAGAGGGTGAGGAGATGAAGCTCACCACCCTCTGTGGGCAGCTACGTCGGGAAACCGCGCGTACGTGAACAGCATTCAGTGTTTTAATCAGATTAAATGAGGGTTGCAGTTTCTCTGACACGTTGGCTGGTATGCATGACTGTCACCGTGCCACATGCTAATTGGGCATAAACCCTATGGAGCACACACAAATGTCCATCACTGGGATGGCGTGTAGCCGAGGCCAGCATCCAGGGGCCACACTGGTGAGCGAGAGATCAGGGCGGAAAGGGAGGCACCTGTGCCCAAACCCAGAAACCTGCTCCGGAGAGTGCTGGCGGCCCACCAAGCTCCCTGCCCTGGGCCCAGGCCAGGATCCTTCCCAAAACTTCTGTCACTGCTGAAGGAGGGGTGGTCCCGGGCTTCCCCTGCAGTCGGCCCACACAGGGGGCCCCACAGCAGCCTGTCCCTGCGCTGGGGAACCGGGCCTCACTCCCTGCCTGGGACCGAGGTCCCTCGCAGTCCCTATTCCCGGGAAAGACGTGCCCTGAGAGTCCTCCTGACCACCGCACCCAGGAAGCTTTCGAGAGGCGCAAAGACGGCTCTGCCCGGGCTCCTGGAGGCTTCTCCCTCCTCGTCCTTCCAAGAGAGTCGCACACAGGTCATGGAGGCCTCAGGGGCTCGGCTCAGCAGGACCAGGCACAGAAAACCGTGCCGGCTGACCTACGCAGAGCTCACCGCCAAGTCGGCCCCTTCTGCAGGCGGCCCCGGGCACAGCGGCTTGGGCCGCGAGCTCAGCAAACTCTGCTCCTCGCGACAAATAGGGACACGGCGGCTTGAAGAAGCCCCTACACCCAGAAACGGAAGAAGGGCACCCAAGGCCAAAGCCAGTCACTCCGCCAGCAAAGAATGTCTCGTTTCAAGGCAAGCGCTGCTGTTTGTTTTTAAGACGTAGTTTTTAACCGAAGTAAAGCAGTTTTGTTTTCTGAACTGAATTGCATAGAAACCCACAGATGAGCAGGGCAGTCTCAGGCCGCTGCTGGTGGGGCCGTCCTGGGGACACCCCCTGACCTGGGCCAGGGCACCAGACCAGAGGGCCGCTCAGGGACTGACTTTTAATTTTATGGCTTTGTGAGTGCGTCAGATAAGATAAGGCTTCCTAAGTAGAGCACAGCCCGGCGAGATCTTATCTCCTCCCCAGCACAGTGCTGGAATAGTGCAGGAGAATGTCAGGAAGAGAAACCAGAGATGCTCACGTGTTCGTGTGTGTGTGTGTGTGTTTGTCCACACGTGATTGTGTGCGTGTGTGTGTGTGCCCGTCTACTTGTGTGCACTGTATGAGTGCCTTTCTGTATCCGCGTGTGCGCGTGCCCGGGTGCGTTTCCCGATAGTCCTTATGTAGGATGGAAAGAAGTGATTTTCCAAAATGGAGGAATCATTACAAGTACGGTTTGAAGATATATTAAAAACTGGTGACCTGGAGGAGGAAATGAAAGGAGACGCTCAGGGCTTTGCTTCGGTGAAGACGGTCAGGATGCCTGTCCTCTCGTGAAAGCCTGTGTCTGGGCGGGGATGTCAGCAGGAACCCCTAGAGTACACATACCCCAAAGTGGAAGCCCTGCTCTGTGGTGCGCCTCGGTGGGCAGCCGTCCTCGGAACCCTGGACCGCAGGCGGCTTAGCCCTGGCTCCGAAGAGCTTTGACTTCCTCCGCAAACGGAGGTCAAGCCTGGGTCCTGGATCGGCTCCCAGGAAGCGGCTTTGAGAGCCAGGATGTGAGCCTGTGTTTTCCAACTACAAAGCAAAATGAACGGCATAAATGGCCCAATTTATAACCTAGATGCCTCCTACCCACTGGAGTCTGAATGTTCACTTTGGCAGAAGCCTCATCAAATTTGATTAACTGGTTAGCTGAGAACATCCAGATAATCGCAGCGAAATGGTAGAAAACAGCCAGACGTTTTGGCCATAATCTTGAGACCATCCTCTTGGAGGTGTTGGTTGGTTCCCTTAAAACCGCTCAGTTCTCAGCCAAGACACACAACCTTTTCAAGGGCAGGTTCTCTTCCCACCGGTTTAACCAGTGGTGGTCGGGCTGCGTCACACAGTTGGTCCCCGGAGACTGACTGACGCGGTCAATTCTATGGTATCCTCAGAAGAGAATCCTGGCAAAGAGCAGGACCGGAGGACAGAGGGAGGGTGTCGGAGGACAAGAGGCTGTACAGCAGGAACGAGTATTTTTACTCTATTTTAACTAAATGTGTCAAGTTAAAATAACATGGGTTGACCCCAATTTGCCCAAATAATTATCTTGCTTTACTTCTTCGTTTCCAAGATGTTTCTGGTCTAAATATATTTCCCTTCCAACTGGTTTGTAAGTCACTAATTTGCTGCCTTTTCTCTGGTTCGAGCTTCCCTCCAGACCGTGGGTCTCTGGACCGTCTGTCCTTGGGTCACCCACGTGGGGAGAGTGCCAAGAAGTTCCCACACCGGCCTCCACTGGCTTTTCTCCCTAACCTGGGAAGGTAAGTTCAAACACAGCCAAGAAATCGCATGACCCGGCAAGCCCCTGCCTGCAGTATTTGCACGCGGCCAGGTCCTCTGCAGTCCAAGGGTCATGGACGGGAGATGGCGGAAATATTCAGTCTTCCGCAGCTCTCCACGATGGAGACGTTCTGCTTCCCTCCCGTGACTCTGTCTGGGGGGAAAAGTGCAAAACACAAGGGAAGCAGCTGTTCCTGCCGATGCCGGGAGGTGTTGTTGCCAATCCCAGCAACTAACGGGCTCCCACATCCCCGTGAGATGCTCGGGGAAACAGCCCCTCCCCTATGAGCCAGTAGGAGGATGAGGAAGAGGGTGCGTGGCAGGGGGGGCTGGGAGGGTGCATTAGACCTTGATGGGAGAGGTTTAAGCTGTCCAGGCCGCACGCTGCCCAGTTTGTGAAACTGCCCTTATCTTGAGAAAACCTTGACTTTATCATTCTTCCACTGGCTGTGCCTTAGCCCCCCGGGCACGTGGGACCACCCTCTAGACAAAGCCACCCAGAGGGGAGCCACCAGGTGGTGGGAGTGGCGGGGAGCAAAGACCACGGACCGACACGTGAGTCGGTGACCGAGGGGTGACCCTGAGTCAGTCACCCGGACCACAGCCAGGCGGCAGGAATGCAGGAGCCATCCTCCTGGGTGCCCCTCCGTGACCCCCGCCTGCCAGGCAGACACTCGGAGAGGTCAAGGTGCTTCCTGGGGAGAGAGGGCAGGGGCGGCGGCGCGGGCAGGGCCGGCTCTGCGGGCGCCGCGGAGCCCTGGTCGGCGACTGTCTGTCAGAGTGACGGATCGCGCTCCTCGGATCTCCTCTCCACCCCGTGTTCAAGTGACTCCTTCTTTCCTCGAATTCATAAATCCTCCCTTTCGTGGGAGACTTCTATACGATACTTTATCAAATGCCTTTTGAAAGCCCCCGCAGAAATATAACCTGTGTCCCGGACTTCCTTCTCTCGGCTATTTCTTCGGTAATGGAATCCATTTTTTAGAGAGGGGGCCGCGCAGCGGGGCAGGGACGGTTCCTGGACGTGCCGGGGCTCCCCCACGGGGCTGCCGAACCGCTCCGTGCCGACTCGGGGTAATCCGCCCTCATCGTGAGCTCCCTGGGAGCGCTGCCGATGCACTCTTGACTTTCCCTGCGGTAAAACCTTTACCTCCTCCCGACCCTTTAACAGACACTCGCCAAAAACAATCTTCGCTTCCGAACCGCCGGGAAGCATGCATCCGTCTCCACATAAGGACTCGCAGCGAGGCGTCCCAGAAACACCCCCGGGATGGACGGAGGCCCTTCCCCTGCTGTGTTCAAACCCCCCTGCAGCCCCAGCCTGGGAAAAGGAGGCTTTCTCTCTCCCCCAATCTCTCTTTTAAGATTTTATGTTTTGGGAGCAGTTTTAGGTTCACAGCAAAATTGAAAGGAGGACACAGAGGTTCTCCAGGTACATCCCCCAGCCCCACCCCCACAAAGGCTCAGCCTCTCCCCGGCAATGACCCCATGAGATGGTGCTTTTATCGCCGTCCATGAGCCTGCAGGGACAGACCCCCCCCCCAGAGTCCACAGTCCACAGAACGGTCCCCCTTGGTGTTGTGCATTCTGGGGGCTTGGACAATGTCCATCCCTACACCTGAGACCCAGCGGTCCCTCTGGCTCCGAGGGCTGGTCCCTCCCTCCGAGCTCGGAGCCTGCGTGCAGGAGCCCAGGGAGAGGAGTCCGCTCTGCCGACCGTCCGGAGCAGCAGGACGACCGCGGCGCCTCTGCCCCCTTTGACCTGCCCCGAGAAGCTGAACCCAAGCCCCTCGCAGCAGGGGACGCGGCCGCCCGGTCCTTCCCCTGAGCTACTCCAGCGTTGGAGTCTGTCTGTAAGATGAGGGAACTGGCCGCATCCGCCCCAGAAACAGAAGCCAAGCACAAGGGGATTTCATTTGTGTTATCTTACACCCTAAAAAAAAAGACTAAATTCACCTCCTGATAAAGCAACTTGAGAGGATTTTTTATAACATCCCTTAGAAACCGCCTCCTCTTTAGCCTTCCTGTGATAAGAACGGACGACAATAATAGCACCGTGATTCGGGGGCGATTTTCCTTAAATACCGCTTCCGTGAGATACGGAGCCCTTCGGGTGTTTGGGCGCGCCGGGACTCTGTCCTCGGGAAGAGCCGCATAGATTGAGGGACTCAGACAGTGCGGTTTGGTCTAACGCCTCGTGGTCACCGCTTCTCAGTGGTTCTCCGTTCCTGCCGATTGGGCCACATCCTTCCTCTCCTGGCTACGTCCAGACGCCGGTCAGCGCGGCCTCGGCTCCGCCTGCGCTCGGGGCTCCAGCAAGGCCCTCGCTAAACCCCGGGACGCGAGCCTGATAATTCAGCTGTGGAGATCGGCAGGAGCAGAGGCTCAGGTTACAGGCCGAGGAGGCCTGACGGAAAGATCAGGAAACCTGCGCTTCCGGGCAGGGGAGCTTGAGAGGACTGTGAGCCGGCCATAGGAGAAAAGGATGCTTCATGCCTTGTCTCGGCTTTCTGCTTCATCTCCGCGTCCTGGAGGAGAGGCTGGTCTTCCGTGGTCCCCGAGTGTGCCTGTGGACCGCACCCACCGTGCCCCCTGACACCCTTCTGAGCCCCATCCTGAGCTCCGAGTGCCTGGCTCTGGAGCAGAATCCGACAGCAGCACAGGAGATTCCTGAGCCCCCCGACCTTGCCGGGCACAGGGGACACAGGAAGAACCGGCTTTGGGGTGGTGGGGAGAACCAGACGTGGGGGCGGGGGAGAAGCTGCGGGTCTGGTGTGGTGCCCGCGGTGGGGCTGGGAGTGGCCGAGGCCGGGTGGCCAGCAGCAAGGGGAGCACGGGGAGCCGCTGGGAGGGGTGGTTCCCGCTCGGGCGTGCTGATGAGGAGCCCGACCTGCCTGCCCGCGCCGTGTCTGCAGCAGCCCCTCCGGCAGGGAGAGCCCAGCTGCTGTGCAGGACGGTCAAGGAGGAACCAACAATGCTGAGGCCAAGGTCACCAGCACCCGGCAAGGGTGTGACTCCAACCCCACGTTTCGTTTTTCCGTCATTCCGTCTCCAACCGATGTACCTCAGCCCCGCAGATTCTGCTCGTTTGTACCTGAAATCAGGACTTGCCGCCCCAAGCTTCCACAGCTCCGCTCACACGCCCTCCTCTGTGAGGTACCCTCGTTTCCAGTCCCGCGGACGCCAAGCGCCGTGTCCACGGCTTCCGGCCTCCTGTCCCCCCACTGCCCACCTCCCACCAAGTCTACGGAGTTCTACAGGCATCTCTGTGAGCAACACGCCCCGATTCGTTCTCCCTCCTGTCCACACACCGCAATCACGTCCGTCCCACTCTGGGAAGATCCAGGACTCACCTCCTGCTGCTGGGAGCCCCATCCGGCCCCCAGCTCCCCCCGGCTCCCTACTACTGCCATCGGCCAAGTGGCCTGTTCAGCATTAAGACGGCCGCCACACGTCCCCCACCACACAAATCCCAAAGGGCGGCCCCTCCAGCGGGTCCTGGTGCCCTGGGCGCGTGCCATGCCCTGCAGCCTGGCCTCGCCTGGCCCCTGTGCTGGGGATCTGTTCTCCTTCCTTCTCTGCGACTCAGCCCGAGCCCCGGGGCTCCCTCCGCCCCAGAGTACGCGCTGTCTGCCCACGCTCTCCTCCTGTGGCCTCGTCAGCCCGGGCTCAACCTCACCAGTTGTCGGCATTTTCTTAAAAGGGCGGACAATTTTGATGATTTCAGGTGACGAGTGTTTGCCAGTCTACCCGGGGTGTGCGTTTAACATGGATAAAGTCACATTGGCACCATCACGCCTTCACCCAGCTCCACAGTGACGGTCTAGGAGAAAGCAGGGGGGTGGCCTGGCCTTCGTGGGGGCTCCTGGGGCTCAGCGTGTTGGGGGAGCTCCGTACCAGCCTTCCCGGCCCCTCTGCCCCGACTGTCACTGGGTCAGACGTGGCCTTGCAGATCCCCCTCGTCCTCGCGAGGCCGGGACCCACTTGCCTCACGTTCTTTTATTCCTCTGGACCCTCCGTCTCCGGTTCCACATGTAAGGAAGTGCCCCCCCCCCCACCACACACACAGCAAAGTGGGAGCGATCGGGGGCCGCAGTGTCACCGCCTCTGAATCCCGGCTCGCGTCCCATCTCCGGGTCCCTGACGACCCCTTTCCCACCGTGAGATGCGCGACTTTCCTTCCGCGGCGGCCGGACTGTCTGCCTCGCTCTCCTGTGCGACTGCGTGATTCCCCCGCGGCCTCCAACCTCCAGCAGCCTCTTCCTCTTCCTTCCCGAGGAAGGAAGATCCTGGAATAGAACCCGCCGCGTCCCAGCCTGTCCCATTCACGTTCCTGCCCCCGGGACCACCTCCGGGCTCAGCGGGGACAACCCCCCCTTCTCACCCACAGACGGGGGGCAGGGGGCAGCACCCGGCAATCCGGCCCCTTCTCTCCGCCATCAGAGACTCGCTCTGCAGTCGGACCCTCCCTGGGCATGAAGGGCTGTTCCTTTCCCGCCTAGAACATGCGCCTCCTCCCCTCACCTTGTCCCCCGGATCCCACCCCGTCCCGTCTCTTCCCTCCCCTTCACAGTCCCAGTGCTCGTCCGCCTTCACTTCATCCCGTGTCTCTTCCCTTTAAACCTCTGCAGTCGGGCACGGATCCCCTTCAAGACCCAAATTCTGCCCCACTTTCCCTGTGTCACCTCCTCCGTGAGGCCTGTCCTAACCACCCGCAGAAGAGCGCTGCTGGCAGGTTTGGAAACTGGGGCAGCTGCCCTGGAAAGCGGCGTGGAGGCACCTCCTAAAAATTAAAAATAGAGCTACCCGGGGCTCCCGGGTGGTTCATTCCGTGAAGCCTCTGGCTCTCGGTTTTGGCTCCGGTCGTGATCTGAGGGTGGTGAGATCGAGCCCCGCGCCAGGTGCCCGGCTCAGCTGGGGGGGGGGCGGGTTCTGCTCCAGACTCTCTCTGCCTCTCTGCCTCCGCCCCTCCCTGCGCCACGCACATACGCCCGAGAGCACTCTCTCTCTCTAAAATAAGCAAGTCTTTAAAAAATAAACAAATACTAAAAATAAAACCGCCCTATGACCAGCAATCCTGCGTCTGGGCATGCGCACACGGGCAATGAAATGAGGGTCTGGAAGCGAGTCTGCTCGCCCAGGCCCCTCGCTGCGCCACTCACGACCGCCCAGACATGGGGGCGGCCTGAGTGTCCGCGGGTGGACGAGCGGGACAAGGACATGCGACCTGTTCCCATGCACCTGGGAGTATCAGTCGTCCGTACAGAGGAAGGGGGCGTCTGCAACCGGGGACACCAGGGGTGGACCTCTAGGGCGTCCCACGAAGTGATATCGTCAGACGCAGAAAGACAAATGCTGCGTGACCTCCCTTGTCCTGTCTTTATCCGTGTCCCTGGTTGGTCCCCAGCTGCAGCCTGAGTCACGCCACCCACTCCTGGGGGCGCCCGGGCCCCAGAGGGCAGCGTCCCCACGGATGGGCCCCAGACGGGATCACGTGCATTATGGTCTCAGTTCCTGCCTGGCACGTTCACCTCCCACGACACTCAGTGGGTTTCTCCGTGCAGAGAACCTGGGGGTGATAACAATCTTCCGAGAGACGGTTTATCTGTCCCGCACAGACGGACAAAAGCTTTGTCAGTTTCCCCAGGACGGTTTAATCAGATGCCTTTGAATATGAGAGAGAATGAGGTCCGCTTAATAAACATGTCTTGCTTTAAGAAAAAAAAAAAAAAACTCTTTATAATAGCTCGAGATTTGTTTCCCTTTCTTCCCTCGACTTTTTAAATGCCTTTGAAAGCTGCCATTTGAAGCCGGGACGTCTGAACTTTCCTCGCTCTGCGTGCGCGCACAGATGAGAAGAAAGCCGGCCATTGTGATCCGTCTCTTCTTTTTGGCATGAGAGATAAGGCCTCGCGGAGGGCTGCCGCGCAACCCTGAAATTTAAGAAGATCGGCGATGCGGAAGAGCCCGGTGCTGGGCTTTTAGGAACACGCTTACATTATTTATATGAAGAGGCAAAGATACAAAAGAAAAAAAATTCTCCTTGAAGGGAAGAAAATACGAAACACCAACACCGTGCACAAAGTAATCAGCCACCATGAGAGCCACGGAAACACAGGAGACGTGGGGTTTCTCTCAGGGATGAAGCTTTCTGGGCACTGGATATTTTGAGACCCAGAAAATAATTTCTATGGTTTGCTTTTGTCCTGCTTCAAAACCTATAACTGCACATCCTTCACAAAGATTCCGGCCTCCAAGAATTGCGGGCGGCTCAGCGCGGCCCGGCCCACTTAGCCGTGCACATGGCCCTGCGAGACTCGTAGCTGCCGTGCTATTCACACCCACGTGCAAGGAGACGCGTGCATCGGGGAGCCCATGGCGTGGGGCCCTCCCACGCCGGCCGGTGTCTCTGGTGTCACTCCAGTGTCACTCCACAAGTATTTCTTGCGCAGTAAGCACCGTCGCGTCAGAGGCGGGCTGGAGCTCCGCTGACTGGGAGGCGTCCAAGCTCAGCATCGGCGACACCGGCCCGTTGACTTGACCCTCTGCACTCGGGCCCGTCTGTAAACTGAAGAATCTTCCCACGTGCGCCCAGAGTGCTGGGGAGGCGGGAGTGACATCCCGGTGTGACCTCCAGGGCAGGGCCTGGCTGTCACGGGACCTCAGTGCCAACACACGCCCCACGCATGGGGGATGTGTTACCCTTCCATCCTTTCTGAGGCCACGTGGATTCCCCTTTATCTAATATACGGCCTGAAATTATTTCTAAATAAACTGGCTCAAATGATTTGAATAATTTCCTTTGCTGCTGTCAGTTCTTCCTGATTTACGACGCCTTCTGACACATCTTTGCATCAATTCACAAATCACATTCTAAAACAACATTCCCTGGGAAATGTGAAATTTATGAGACGCTATCGTCGGCCGGAATGACTCACGCCGACACCGGGAAATTAATCGAGCCCTATCTATCTTTCCAACGCGCACTTCCGCTCCCTTGTGAATCTCTGTAACCCCAAGGCTGGCGATCACCCCAGACGCAGGAATGAGCGGTGACACGATGCTCCCTTAATCTGACTCCGTAATTTAAGAAGTCAGGTGCTCTTGCACCAAACAGCCTGGAGTCGCAGGCCAGGGACGATACCCTCGCGACCTCAACGTCCAGCCTCGCTCCTCCCTGGCTGGCTGGTCCGCCGAGAGCGGCCGCCACGTCCCCAGCCTCCCTCACGGGTGCAACGGGGCGCGTGAGCTCCTGTGGGACACAGGTCAGGTCACACCACGCATGTGCCAGGACTCGTCTCGGCCCCCGACCTGGCCGCGGGATGCCCAGAAAGCTGGCTCGAGTCTTCTGGGGTGTCTGTGAGGCTGTCTCAGGAGACGCGAGCGTTCACGTCAGGGGACTGAGTAAAGCACTTGCCCTCCGGGGCGGCGGGCGTCCTGCACTCCTGGGGGGCCTCATAGAACAACAAGATGGAAGAGGGGGGGTCAGGCTCCATGTGGAGCTGGGACGTCCTCTGCCCTCGAACATCCGGCTGCTGGCGTCGCTGGAACTACCCCCGGACTTAGTGGCCGTAACGGCACAAGCCACTTTGCACAAAATCCCCGCTGCCGTGTCCTCCATCCAGCCGTCTGCCTCCTGTTTATCTGTTCTCTGGGGACACTGACTAATACAAGGATTCTAGACTATTCTTTTCTGCGAAATGTCGCTTGGAGGCACTATCCTTCCCCTTGTGTCTGGGGCCTGGACTGGGTCAGCGTTGGGCAGCTGAGAAGCACCAAGTTTGGAGACGAGAAGGGCAGGGCCTGCCTACACCACCGGGCTGCCCCACACTTCCCGCTACGCCCACCCGGCGACGACCTCACGGGTGCCAGTCACCTGCACCCACGTGCGTCCCCGAAGCAAACGGTCACAAGCCACAACCCAGAACCCCGGCCCGTCCTCATGTCCCTGTTGCAACACCCCTGGCTTCTCCCTGGCCAGGGAGGGCTCTGCATCCGTGGACACCAGCCCCTCTCTCTGGATTTGCCAGCCACGCAGTCTGGTCAGGGGGTGAGGTGACTTCTGGGTGTTAATGGCTTTTGTAACCGCGGAAGCTAATCTCATGACTAGAAACGCCTGATGTAGGCCGTGCTCCTTCACCTGCGTGGGCAGAGAGGACCCATCAGGCTGACAGTGACGCAGCGGAGAAGGGGTCCCAGCCCCGGGTGCCTGGGTAGGAAAGGAGGAACACACGCAGGCGGGTGAAGAAGTCCTGCCCACCAGCCACGCAGGCCGAAGCTGACAAGGATTCAAGGAGCACAGAGAAGGGGGTGCAGCCCCCTAGGGGCCTCGGGGCTGTTCCCACAGCCCAGAGGTGCTGCCCGGCAGGGACACAAGCCTGTGAACGTCCGCACACATCCCCACGGCCCAGCCTGCAGGCCCCAGACCTTGGTCAGGAAGCGCAGCTCTTCCTGGGGACCACGGGGAGGAGAAAGCCAGCTTCCCTGGGGCTCCCGAGACCACACTCACGTGTCAATCATAAATTTGTGATGAGGGAATTAAAAACAGACAGAAAGTCAGCGGGGCGGGGTGGGGGGGAGCACGCATCTGTGCGCTTCTCTGTGTTGTGTCTTGTCGACACCCGTGAACCCAGAAAACCATCCCATGCTTTCGGGTAATCGATCACCGCAGAGAAGAGAGGCTCAAAGTCTGGGGAAGAAACACATTCTGGCCCTTCCTAGTAATTGTGCCTCCGCGTCCTAATTTCTCCACGGAAGGACGTCTGCGGTGCGTAAGGCATAAACTTTACTCATCTTGGGGGGAAAACTGATCACGTGTCAGTAAGAGCCGAGACCCTGATGTATAAGTCGCGGGTTAGAGAGCCACCCTAAGTGACCAAATGCTCATTTAGCAAATCTGATTTTCTAATTTGTGTTTTTCTAAACTAAGAAACAGAAGGCAGCTAACAACTACCTTCGCCCTGGGCTGGAAGGGTCATGGTGCAGGGGTGAGGTCCACGCTGGAGAGCAGGAGGGCCGGCGTGGGCGGCATGACTCCAGGTCCAAGGGACAAGCAAGCGCGGCTTCTTCTTGTCACAGCGGCTTGGTTGCGGGGACGCGCAGAGGGAGCAGCTGGTCCGACTGAGCAGTCGAGCTACAGGGAAAGCGTCAAGCCAGAGGTATCTTGTGCCTTCCCCGCGCCCTGCTCCGGCCCTCCCTTCCCTTCCTGACTTTGGAAGTGGGGCAGGACACCTTCACGGGGACTCGGCCCCTGAGAGCGTCCCTGCACCCCGCCCAGAGGAGGAAGAGCTCCGTCCTGCGCAGAGCGTCCGTGGATGAGGAAGGACAGCGCGGCGTCAAGGTCAGGGTTTCCGCACTCAGAGAGGAAAAGTCCCCCACGTAGCAGCGGGGGTGACCGGGGACCGGCAGCTGCTATGACATTCCCCTGTGCATGCGCCTTCCTGAGTGCCCCCAGCCGCCCCCCACAGACCTCCTGCCCCACACGAGCCTCCGGAGGTCGTCACACACACGTGAAAATAACCAGCCTTTTCCAGAAAGAAACCGATGGAGCTGGGAGACGCTGCCGTGTCTTCCCTCCTGATGTCCAGGGTCGGTGCGAGCCCGCGGCGCACAGCGGGGAAAGCGGTCTCTGCGCGGTCAGCATCACCCGCCCCGCGCTGGGCTGTGTGCAGCGTTGCGGGAGCGACACACGAGCTGGCATCTCAGGGTCACCCTTTGGGACTGAGGCCGCTGGGTCGGGGGAACCACGGAAGGACGTCCTCCCCGGGGCGATGGGAAGGACAGGGGAGATCCCTGCTTCTTCCCGCCTGGGGCTGCTGGCGGGATGTGTCCAGGCGCCGGGCCAGGGGCAACGCGGTTCCTAACACCCCACCCCTGGCCCCGGGCTTCCCCTGCAGCCCCGCGCTGTGCTCACACGCAGCAGGACGGTGGGATCTCCTAGGACAGGCACGGACGCGCAGCTAACGGCTGACCCCTGAGCGGAAACCGTCCCTCCTGAAGCTGCTGCAGACGGAGCAGAACCCCTCCCACCCCTCCGTCCTGCTCTGTGTGTCGGCAGCTCAGGATGGGAGGTGACACCGCTGCTCAGAGGTTTGGCGACGAAGCCAACCTGTTGGTTACGATGGCGGACGACGGCGCCCCAGGCACCTAACCCGAGTCCCACACCAGGCAGGTGGAGGCCGCGGTGCTGGCTTAGCCATCCAGTTGTCACCGAGCTGCTTGTCACCCCACACCCCCCTGCACCTCTTGTCACGCCCCCTCCCTCTCATTCTCGGGGCTCTGGAAGCTTCCCTGTACCACGCTCCCTCTCTTCCGGGCCCTCATCCCTCCCTTCAACTCAGGCCCATTGAGCTCTTGGTGTTGGCCTCACTCTAGGGAGGGAAGAGTGGGCCACAGACAAGCCGCCGACTCCCCTGGCTTGGTGGCCGAGGGTCCCCTGCCTGCTCGGTGACCACCCAGGCTTCATACCTTCGTTCACCATCGGTTTGCCCCAAGGAGCCTCCGTGGCTGCCTGCTAAGACAGGGGCCTCATCTCCAGCTCTGGAGATTTCCTCCTTCGTGCATTAATTCACCTTGGCCTCCGCGGCTAGACCACGGCTCCAGGACGCGTGTAAGGAACCGGAAGCAGCACACAGAAGTGGCAGGGGCACAGCAAATACCGGGGGGTCACGGAAGCGTAGCACACAGCGAGTCTGTTTTCCCGGGTTCGTAGTCTACTCGGAAACTCGTCCCTTAGAGGGCGCCTGGGGACTCAGTCGGCGAAGCGTCTGCCTTTAGCTTAAGTCGTGATCCCAGGGTCCCGGGGTCCCCATGTCGGGCTCCCTGCTCGGCGGGGAGCCTGCTTCTCCCTCTCCCTCCGCCCCTCCCCCACCGTGTGCTTCCACTCTGTCTCTCTCTGTCAAACAAATGGATAAAATCTTTTTTAAAATCATTTTTCAAAAAAAGAAACAGGTCCCTTACATGAGTCTCTTTCTATCAGTCGAAGGAGTCCTTTCTAACAAGGGCAAGGTCTATGTGTGCGTTTCAGAGAGCTGAAGTTAATGTCCCAGCAAGCTTCTTGGCGCCCTTCAGAGAGAATCTGGGGCCACCCAGACCATTTGCTCTTCCTCTGTTTTTGTTATTTTGTTAACATTACTTTTTTTTTTTACTTTTACTTTTTTATTTTTTATAAACATATATTTTTATCCCCAGGGGTACAGGTCTGTGAATCACCTGGTTTACACACTTCACAGCACTCACCAAAGCACATACCCTCCCCAATGTCCATAACCCCACCCCCATCTCCCAAACCCCCTCCCCCCAGCAACCCTCAGTTTGTTTTGTGAGATTAAGAGTCACTTATGGTTTGTCTCCCTCCCAATCCCATCTTGTTTCATTGATTCTTCTCCTACCCACTTAAGCCCCCATGTTGCATCACCACTTCCTCATATCAGGGAGATCATATGATAGTTGTCTTTCTCTGCTTGACTTATTTCACTAAGCATGATACGCTCTAGTTCCATCCATGTTGTCGCAAATGGCAAGATTTCATTTCTTTTGATGGCTGCATAGTATTCCATTGTGTATATATACCACATCTTCTTGATCCATTCATCTGTTGATGGACATCTAGGTTCTTTCCATAGTTTGGCTATTGTGGACATTGCTGCTATAAACATTCGGGTGCATGTGCCCCTTTGGATCACTACATTTGTATCTTTAGGGTAAATACCCAATAGTGCAATTGCTGGGTCATAGGGCAGTTCTATTTTCAACATTTTGAGCAACCTCCATGCTGTTTTCCAGAGTGGCTGCACCAGCTTGCATTCCCACCAACAGTGTAGGAGGGTTCCCCTTTCTCCGCATCCTCGCCAGCATCTGTCATTTCCTGACTTGTTGATTTTAGCCATTCTGACTGGTGTGAGGTGATATCTCATTGTGGTTTTGATTTGTATTTCCCTGATGCCGAGTGATATGGAGCACTTTTTCATGTGTCTGTTGGCCATCTGGCATTACTTTTAACGTAACAAATACCAATATATCATCCCTAACTTCTGGATTTTTGCTATTTCGTTCTATTTATGTATGTAATGAGTTTTATCAGTCATTTCAGGGGCTTTCATCACATGCTGTCAAATACCTCCCGCTGTAGGACAAACTTAACTTAGTATGGTTTCCTTGTGCTAATTTCCAAGCTATCACTTAATAAACAAAAACTTCCCAGATATTTAGCAACGCAAGTAAACGCAGTAAGCTGAATCCGTCAACACAGTGATTCTCCAGTTCTCCGCAACACGGCAGTCCTGTGTAAAGTGTTACTCAATTACCTTACGCCTTTCAATTTAAAATAACAAGTCTAAATTTAACGGAGCAATTACACATTTTAATTTGGAATCATGAGCCTAATCTCTGTGATAGTCTACGTGTCAAAATCGCTTCACTATTACAATGACTTACAATACAAAACGCAAACAGACTGTTCCCCGCAACAAGAAAGTGTTGACACTCAGGTCCGACTTATTTTATGTGCGTGAGTCTTCAGGAGAAATGTTCCCAAGCTTTAGAACACAGGGCTGTAAGTCGAGGAATCACCCCAGCCCTGTGAGGGAGCCCTTGCCCAGCTGAGGCAGGGGGGTGAACCCCAGAAGCTGATGCCCTTTTTATTTTAAATGATGCCCCGCCAAAAGGAACGTTCAGACGATCCCCTCAAATTAGGTGATTTTCCAGCCCTTTTCCTCTTGATATTGTTATTTCTACTGTAATTCTTGTAAAACCCTGTTCCATACTAGTGTCTGTTTAGGATGTCTGACACCCTGGGACCATGCCCCCGCCCCGCTGCTCGCCGCTGGTCAATGCACTAGTGTCCTCGAGACCACTAACCCATTTTAGCCTGATTTTGCAGACTCTGGCCAGAAGTTCTTCTCTTAAGTGTCCTCAATGATGGAAACACAATGTTTATTGCTTTATAAGATTTATTTATTTATTTGAGAGAGAGAGAGAGAGAGGAGAGAGCAAGCACACACACAAGCAGGGGGAGGGCGGAGGGAGAGACAGACTCACGCCTGAGCAGGGATGCCGATGCGGGGCTCCAGCCCAGGACCCTGAGATTGCGTCTGGAGGCGAAAGCAGACGCTTCGCCGACTGAGCCGCCCAGACGCCCCAGAAACACGAGGTTTTCCCGAGTGCTTCTCTCCTCAGCCTGTGCAGTGGATCGGACCCTCACCTGCTTCGTCCCAGTAACACCTCGGATGAAAAGGAAAGCCGACCTCAGTGCGCCCTCCTCTTCATTCCCAAATGACTTTTTCAACTTGGAGATAATTAATTTAAAAAAAAAAAAGGAAAAAAAAAAAAAGATGCTTTGTCCACCTGCAGAAGAATTGGCAGCAGCCTAACGCTGAATAATCACCACAGTGACCTCCACGGGCCCCCTAAGTCCTGAGAGACGCTCAAGTCCCCTGGAGCGACCTTTCCAGTGGTGGGAAGAAGTGCCCACTTCTCCAGAAGCCCGCCTTGGTTCTGACACCGCGGCGTGCTGATGTTTTGAACCCCTTCCTGCTGTGACCTTGCCTCCTCCTCTTCGGTCTGGAAGGGGCAGCTCTTGCTCTGAGCAGGAAGTAAAAATAACCCACGTTGCCTCTGGGGTCACAGGTCCCACCTGGGGGTTTCATCCTGCTTGTGCCTCCAGGAGGGACCCGTCTCTTCGGGCCTCAACCTCCCCATCGGGTAAGGACGCTGGGTGGGACCACGGTGCTTGTAAGGTTCCTTCCTTCTTCAAAGGTCACGAGGGAGCGAGCTGGCCAGGAAAGCAGCCAGGACTGAGACCAATTATTTTTATCATGGCCATTGTAACTGGGAAGCCGAGGAGGCTGGAATTTCTTTTCCAAATCACCGGCTTCACTGTAGCGCCATTTCATAAGCAGACCTGAACCTCCTGAGATAAGAAAAAACGTGAACTTTCAGATGACCGAATGGAATATTGCAAGGCAAATACGCTGTGAAATTACGCTGAGATCCTTATCCTGATGGAAATGTGGTCAAGTTCTCCTTATCCCGGGAAAACCATTTCAGGTCAGACAATAACATAAAGATGAGTTTTCAGAGGCTGCCCTAGTACATTTCCCACACTTGCTTATACATCCAAAGGTTTAAGAGGTTTCCAAGTAAATCTGCGTGCCGGCCGGCGCCACAACACTCACCCCAGCAGGACCGGCTTCTCACACGCAGGGGAGAACGCACACAGGCATCCACACCCCAAGCCCTGCCCGGAGCACATTACACACATCGTCCTGTAACCCCTACATCATCATCCTTCATGGAAAATGAGGAAACTGAGTCCAGAGCTCGAGCCTCTGCCTCAAAAACCAGTTGGTGATGGACAGATGTCGGCCGTCAAGTCTGTCTTTCTGAGCGGCACACTCTGTGTCTCCCACCAAGGGGAGGTCTGGGAGCCCCACGTGGAGCGTTCTTCAGAATGACCCCTTCAAATCAGATTGTCTGGGGCCTCTGGCTGGTGCAGTCAGTGAAGCGCCCAACCCTGGATATAGGCTCAGGCCATGATCTCAGGGTCCCGGGATCGAGCCCCATGGTCTGGCTTCACACTCAGCAGCAAGCCTGCTTGACATTCTCTCTCTCCCCCTCTCCCCCATGGTCTCGCTCTCTCTCTACCTCTAAAATAAATAAATTATTTTTTTTTAAGATTTTATTTATTTATTTGACAGAGAGAGATCACAAGTAGGCAGAGAGGCAGGCAGAGAGAGAGAGGAGGAAGCAGGCTCCCCGCCGAGCAGAGAGCCTGATGCGGGACTCAAACCCAGGACCCTGAGATCATGACCTGAGCTGAAGGCAGGGGCTTAACCCACTGAGCCACCCAGGTGCCCCAATAAATTATTTTTTTTAAATCAGATTTTTCTCCCTTTTCAGAAAATGAAATGACTTCTTGAAGACAGGTGTTATTTATAATACCACGAGAATAGTCCAGATCAAGAAAGTAGTCTACATTTCTATTATAAAGATTCTATTTCACCCAGGGCTTATTTAGAGAAAAAAAGATGTTTCAGGTTTTTGATGGGCTATCTAGGGCAAAAAAGAAAAAGAAGAAGAAAGAAAGGGGGCATGTGGAAGAGAGTTCACAGAATGAACAAGTAAGGAAAGAGGCTCTACTGTGTGAGCCAGCAGTAAATACCTAAGAGAAGAACAGACGTCAATAGAACAAAATGCTTGCAGGCATTTATGTTAGGAGAACCTGCCAGCAGAGAAAATGTTGCCACGTTTCCAGACTCGAAACTTGGTCAAAAATCGTCTCTCTTACTGCTGAAGGGAGGAAGCTAGGTCCACGTGTGGACCCCACGTCCACTCCCCCCCAACCCCCGACCCTCTGAGACGCTCTGCAGAATCAGGTCGGTGGGTGGTGGGTGGGCACACGGCCTTCCGCTCAAACCTCTTGCAGCTGTCATGGAAGTAAGTGGTTTCTATTTTGATTTATAATACAGGACTCTGGCCTCCTGTTATTAAAAAAAATAATAATAACAGCTAAACAGCTTGAAAATATGTTTTTGAAACTCTGATTTAAAGTGATTGGACATCCTAGTAATTTTCATCTAGAAATTCTGAATATTTTCTGCTTTCCCAAGGGGGAAGGGAGGAGTGGCGTTTGCATGGCCTCCAATCTGACAGCCTCGTTCCTTCAAAAGTTACGGCAGCATCTCGTACTCCCCAAGGGCCTGGGGAAATGTCGAAGGGTTGACTAACAAGGGAGTCCCTAACTGTTCCGATGAGCCATGCTCCCGGATGCTCCTGCCCTTGCCTGCCATGTTTGTTCCCCGCAGCGCCTCCCTCTTCAAAGCCAGCCGCGCCCCACTCCTCGGAGCACACAGGAGCCCGTGAGAGCCGGACCGCCCCGCTGGTGTAGCCAGCACTGGACCCGAAGCCCGCGGAGGACAGGCTCATGGTGGCCGCACTGTGCTACTACCCTTATAAACACACAGCAAGAGTTTCCGCAACGTGGTTTTTCCCATCATATTTTAACCCTTTTTCTCTTCCGGATAGAAACCCTACTTCCCAGAAGGAACCCGACGAGGCAGGCTTTGACAACCACTCAGGACATTCACCAGCTTCCCTGAAGCTGTCAGTATCCAAAACAGTACCGCGTGTTGTGGAGAACGAAGAACCCTAGTAGGAGTGTCCCGGGTGTGCTGAAGAAGGAGAAAGAGCATGTTTTTCGGGGAAACGTTATCTTGTTTGACAACAAATTCATCCGGTAGAAGGATGAAACTGCACCGGGGAGTAAGAGCCACAGATCCATCAAGGTGGACGTCTTCCAAAGATAGATGACGCGCAGAGGAGCTTCTCCCTGAATCGGAGAACCCAGACGCCCCCAAGAAGAGAGAGGTCTGCGCGGAAGAACGGAGGAAGAGAGGCAGAGCACAGAGCAGAAGCGGCTCCCGGGGCTCTGAAGCCGCGGGTCCCACAGTACACATAGCTGGGGGAGCTCACGGGGCCACCCAAAAGATTTTAAGGACACGTGAACTGAATCCAGGCCCGTTCTGTACAACTTCTGCACAACCACCACAAGGATGCACGCAAGACGACGTGCTCAGGGGTGGGCATGACAGCCGGGCCACAGCGTGGAACGGTCAGCGGTTCTCAAAACCAGCCATGCGTCCCCATCTCCTAGGAAGCCTGAGCGCTCAGGCGGCCTCACAGCCGGCCACCAACGCAGAGCTCCAGGGCCCGCCCACCTGCCACCGCGCGTGGGAAGCTCTGCACACAGTCCTGGTCGCGGCTTGGCTCCAGGCCCTGAGCTCCGAAGGCTCCTGGAGGCGGAGGCCCGCGTGGACTCTGTGGCAGCCCCACAGCCACATAAGGATCGGGAACCCCAGGAGGCATCAGGGACCCTACAGCGAGCCCTGGGGAAGCAGGAACCGCTGGCAGGCAGGCGCCCCGGACGGCCCCCTGGGGAGGACTTGCCCGGGACCCCCTGCCCTCCGCAGGCTGTCTCAGGACTGGGTCGAGGCCCCAGCCAGAGACCCTGAGCCCAGTCGGCCTGGTACCAACTCGGAGTCTTGCGAGCGGCGACCCACGTGCATGAAAGCCAGCAGCAGTCGTCAGCCTGCCCTTGTCACGTTCTGTGGGGCTTGTTTTTTAAAAAAGGAAGTGGGGATGCGCAGGCAGACTTTAGGTAAGAAGGAGTATCACCTGGTGATTAGCAAAGAGAAGCAGTGGAGAAGCCTGAAGCGCGCCCGGGGTTCCGCGGCTCCGGCCGGCTTGCGCGTGTCGTGGACGCCCTCCGGCGGGCGCAGCGGGCACTGCGGGAGGCGCCGAGCCGGCCTGCGGGGGCACCGCCGTCCCCAGCCTGCGCGGGGAGTGGGAAGCGAGCCTAGGGCTGGCTCACGGGGCAGCGGCTGAGCGCCGCACAACAAAGAACCATCTGCTGAGTTGTTCTCAATTAGGCAATTCTGCAAGAAGATTGAGCAAATTATCAAATTGACACTGCAATCAGCAAAGATAACTGAATTCTGTCTTTTCTTCCTACGTCCATTGTTTTAATTTATGAGGGAAAGGAAAGGCGGGCACGGACAGCGTTCCGTTATCGACTCTGCCGATTTGTCTGTTCGCTAAGAAGCTGCGGAACGTTGCAAGTCAAGGTTCAGTGCGGCTCAGAATCACAGCATCGGAAGGGACGGCCCGAATCTCAAAGTGCCCCAGGGGACAGCGGGACGGTCCCCACGTGCAGGGGTCCCGTGCAGGCTGTGGTCCAGCTCCTGTCCTCCTACTGGTGGGGGGCGTGGGGGGGACCCAGACCCCCGGCAGCTGAGCTCCCCACTAAACTGTTAACATCCTCTCTGCACATTTTAGAGACCATGGCCCGAGGATGTGACCTTGGCCATGAAATCTCACTGGTTCCTTTCGCACTGATTCTCTGCCGTGCAGAAGAAGCGAGTCGTACTCAGTGAACCCTCCAGCATGTGGGATGCTCCAGGACCCCAAACACCCGGTTTCAAGATCCACCCCTGCCCCCGGAGTATCCCCGCGCAGGTGCGGAACACACCAGACCAGAACCTCGGTGTGGCTTAAGACAATGACTGCGTGCGTCCACGAGACCGTTGGTGCACGGAGCATCTCGTGCAAATTCCCACACATCACCGTCCCCCAGCAGAAGGCACGTGCTACCTGCTCCCTGCGGCAAGGATGACAGAGGCGGGGTGGGGCGTGCCTCCCTCCCAGGCTGAGGAGAGGCGCAAAAGAGGGCAGGCTCTTATTCCCACTCCGAGGTCGCCTGCATTTCCCATCGGCCCCTTTGGGTGTTTTCAGCACACAAGGAACCGCACGCGGACCCTGGATCTGTCCAACAGAAAGGCGACTGGCGTGACTTCCATGGTCCTGCACGCTTTCCTGCAGGACAGTGGGCGAGAGCAGCTCGGGTGCTGGCAAACCAGGAAGCACCGGGGAATGGGTTCCCACGCAGTGTCCCCGGTGGGCAGCCAGATTCCTCGTTGGCGAGGAGCCCGTCAGGCTGGTCCGACTTTCTCGGTTGTTCTTGAAGCTGCATGGGCAGGTGACGGGTGGTTGCACACACGGTTCCTCTGGGAAGCCGAGTCGAATCCCAAAGCGTCCCTCGCACAGGGTCCTGACCCTCCTGTCTCTCCCGGCCTCCAGCCTTGATGACGAGTACGGTTGTTGGAGGACAGTCTTCAGTTTCCCTTGTGTGATTCTGTTCCTGCTGTCATTTCCACGGCCCAGGTTTAAAGGTGTTTCTAATTGCACAGGTGTGGGAAGCAAACGTGGCCGGGCGCTGTTTGTCCCAACGGTCACAGCACAGCCACGCTCCATAAGCAGCTGCTGGGTTTTATAACCCCAACTGCTCCCGGGTGTGTATGTGTGTACGAAGCCCCCGGAGCAGGGGAGGAGTCCCTCCAACGTTGGGGAAGAGACCGCTTCTGGAGGCAGATCGCACTTTTTGCAGTGAAGGCACAGGGGAAGCCAGAGATTAATAGAGAAGCCAAGAATATATGACCATGCGTGAGTCTTGAGTACGGAGAGTGCTAAAACACTATTTCCAAGGCTAGACGTAGGACTCCAGGGCAAAAATAAAATAAACAGTGTCCAAAAATATGTTTAACTCAGTAATAAATGCAGAAACAATGTGATATAAAGACACGTTGAACAGAAATGGGGAGGAGCAAAATGTGCCGTCAGAAGGCTGAACACACGCGCGCCAACGGCGACAGGCCACTCAGTGTCCTGGAGGCAAATAAAAAAAATAATGCCCGTGCTTTAGCTTTCCTCGGGAAGGCAGTCGACGGTCTCCCCACCAGAGGAAACGCCCCCGTGCTGCTACGAACACATGTGAGTGGAAATTCGTTTCCTGAGTCAACTTCTATTTCTGCAGATCAGTAGAACACCGCTCGGTGGGCAGGAACTGTCCACCCCCAGGGCCCCGCAGACCACCGGCTCTGCACAGAAGGGACCCCCCCCCCGCCGCCCCGTCTTGCACCTGTGCCCCAGGCCTGTGCATGTGTCCTGGCAAGGGCAGCCAGCAGTCATGGACAGAGTCCTGCAGGACGGGCTCTGGAACCCAGCGTCAAGCGGGAGAGTGTGGCCCCCCAGACTCTGGGACCAGAATGGTGGCCTCAACTTTGGATTTGCACAGTGGAGTGACTCATCAATCCCCTGTGATGCGATCCTCGGAGGAAACCCCCCATGCTGTGGGGACAAGACCGAAGGAGGCAGTGGCTTGGGGAGGGCAGCCAAGAGAGAGGGACACCCACGTCCCGAGGGCGGGGATGCCGTGGCGAGGCGGCAGGTGGTTGGGTTCCACAGATCCAAGGGGCACACAGGAGCGGGGGATGCCAGGCCATCTGAGGGCTCAGCCCATCAGAACTGAGCACTCCCACGAGCCCTTGGACCTACCCGTATAGTTCCCCAAGGAGGCAGGACAAAAGGGCTACCCCATCACCAGTGGGACAGTTACCTTAGATTTGAGCTGGCCATGCTCGAATGCACACCCGGAAACATCAAGTCAAGGGAAGACATTCCACATCTCTGGGCCATCTGCAATTCCTGATCTGCGCCGGCCCAGATGTTGGAGAACGCGGGTTGCTGAGCGCAAGGCCCTTCCTCAGAGGCTCGCCAGACATTTAAAGGGTGAGAAGGGGTATCCTGAGAAGCGACCTAGCGCCTAACGCTGCAAAAGCTACTTTCTCAAACAACTATCTGGGCACCGGTTGTGCAATCACTCTTCGGTTCTGATTAGAAAAATCAAGCGTGCTCTTTGTCAAAAGAAGGAGAGAGAGACTGGGGTGGGGGCAGGGAGAGAGGGAGAGAGGGGGCGGGAAGGTTTTTCTTCTGCCTCCCCTGATTTCACAAGCCCAACTAGAGAAATCATTAACAGTGAGGTCTGGTCACCTCTTTAATTCATTTTTACAGAAAGAAATGATGCCCAAATTAGTAATGTTCACCACACCTGAATTAACACTGAGATTTCCATCAAAGGGAAATGATTTTGCAAGATCAGAATTGTTCCTGCTACGCCTGAAGCCCCAGATCGAGGCATGACAGTGAATAAAAGTGTGGACATAAAATGCACCAGCGGCACCACACTGCAGCTCTCCCATTCGGGGGCTCGGGGAGGGCGTGCACGGACCTGTCGCGGGTCTGACCCCCACAGCTCCTTCAGGCTGGCCGCCCTGGGCTGTTTCCTGCAGGGGCAGGCGCAGGGACAGCAGAAGGAGGGAGAGCAAGTTCACCGCACCGCCACACCCCCACACGCCCTCCCCAGGCCACGCCAGTGTCCCCACCCCTCCGAAGAGAGTTTATTCAGTTCAGGAGCCCCGAGCACTTTCCACGCACAGCGTCTTTAAAATGGGTTGGCGTAAAGCAGAGACACTGGGGAGAGAGACCAGTCACCAGCCGCTGCCTGCTTTGCCGAAGTCCCTCAACACGCGGGACGTACGCAGCGGCTGCGGCTGGCCCTTTGGGTGTCTGACGGTATCTTCCAGCGTAAACCCCAGCTGGGCTGGGTGCTCCAGGACCCCGCCCTCTTCTTCAGTCCTGAGGGCTCTCGGACAGAAAAGTGTCCTCGTGCATTTGGCATCCTTGAAATACAAACTGGGGCGGGGGGGAGCCTGTGGAATGAACACGAGAAAGAAGGGAGTGTGTTGGGGCTCGTCAGTATTTCGCATGCAAGCGATCTTTTCTCTGTCCACATACACAAAATCTCTTAGCAGAGATGCACATTTTTAAAATAAGTTATAGGGATAGTCCTGTGGGATCCAGGGCATAAACCCCACTAGCTATCAGAACCAGGTGATGTAGAGGTGTTCCCTGGTGGCAGTCATAAAACATTAAGGCATAAGATGGGGATCTGAGCTCTTTTCTGAGTGACATCAACTATTACAGTTTCGTGTGACTTCTTTAGATTCAGATGTTTGGGGAAGCCAGTGATGGCTTGAGTAACCTGCCCAGTCCTTTTGCCTACCTCCTCACCATCCACCTGAAGGAAGGCCGGAACCTGGTCATCCGGGACCGCTGTGGGAGGAGTCAAGATGGCGGAGAAGTAGCAAGTGAGACTGCTTCAGCTAGCCGGAGATCAGCTAGATAGCTTATCTAAAGATTGCAAACACCTGCAAATCCATCAGCAGATCGAAGAGAAGAAGAACAGCAATTCTGGAAACAGAAAAACAACCACTTTCTGAAAGGTAGGAGCGGCGGAGAAGTGAATCCAAAGCGACGGGAAGATAGACCCTGGGGGGAGGGGCCGGCTCCCGGCAAGCGGCGGAGCAACCGCGCACAAAATCCGGACTTTTAAAAGTCTGTTCCGCTGAGGGACATCGCTCCAGAGGCTAAACCGGGGCGAAGCCCACGCGGGGTCAGCGTGGCCTCAGGTCCCGCAGGGTCACAGAAGGATCGGGGGTGTCTGAGTGTCGCAGAGCTTGCGGGTATTGGAACGGGAAAGCTGGCTGCAGAGACAGAGCCGACAGTAAGCTCGCAGCTCGGTGTTACCTTGAACCGATCGCAGGCTCGGTGAGCTCGGAGCGCGGCCGGAGGCCAGGCAGACGGGAGTAACTGGGCGCTGTTCTCTGAGGGCGCACTGAAGAGTGGGGCCCTGGGCTCTCGGCTCCTCCGGGCCGGAGACCAGGAGGCCGCCATTTGTGTTCCCGTCCTCCGGAACTCTACGGAAAGCGCTCAGGGAACAAAAGCTCCTGAAAGCAAACCCGAGCGGATTACTCGCCCCGGGTAAGGGAGGTGTAATTCCGCCTGGGGCAAAGACACTTGAGAATCACTACAACAGGCCCCTCCCCCAGAAGATCAACAAGAAATCCAGCCGAGACCAAGTTCACCTACCAAGGAGTGCGGTTTCAATACCAAGGAGAGCAGCAGATTTCCAGAGGAGGAGAAAGCCAACCACGTAACTCATGGCTTTTTTCCTGTGATTTTTTTTTAGTCTTGCAGTTAATTTAATTTTTTCTTTTTCATTTTTTTTTTTTTTCTTCTCGCCTTTGGGTAAATTTTTTTTTTTTTTAACTGTTACCTTTTTCCTTTTTAACGATTTTTTACTAGTTTATCTAATATATATATTTTTTCTTTTTTACATTTTTCTCAGGTGTTTTCTTTTTAAAAAAAAAATTTTTTTTTTCTTTTCTTTTTTTTTCTTTTCTTTTTTCTTTTTTTTTTTTCTTTCTTTCTTTTTGAACCTCTTTTTATCCCCTTTCTCCCCACTCACGATTTTGGATCTCTTCTAATTTGGTTAAAGCATATTTTCCTGGGGTTGTTGCCACCCTTTTAGTATTTTACTTGCCCCTTCATTTACTCTTATCTGGCCAAAATGACGAGACGTAAAAATTCAACGCAAAAAAAAGAACAAGAGGCAGTACCGAAGGCTAGGGACCTAATCAATACAGACATCGGTAATATGTCAGATCTAGAGTTCAGAATGACAATTCTCAAGGTTCTAGCCGGGCTCGAAAAAGGCATGGAAGATATTAGAGAAACCCACTCGAGAGATATAAAAGCCCTTTCTGGAGAAATAAAAGAACTAAAATCTAACCAAGTTGAAATCAAAAAAGCTATTAATGAGGTTCAATCAAAAATGGAGGCTCTAACTGCTAGGATAAATGAGGCAGAAGAAAGAATTAGTGATATAGAAGACCAAATGACAGAGAATAAAGAAGCTGAGCAAAAGAGGGACAAACAGCTACTGGACCATGAGGGGAGAATTTGAGAATTAAGTGACACCATAAGACGAAACAACATTAGAATAATTGGGATTCCAGAAGAAGAAGAAAGAGAGAGGGGAGCAGAAGGTATACTGGAGAGAATTATTGGGGAGAATTTCCCCAATATGGCAAAGGGAACGAGCATCAAAATTCAGGAGGTTCAGAGAACGCCCATCAACATCAATAAGAATAGGCCCACACCCCGTCACCTAATAGTAAAATTTACAAGTCTCAGTGACAAAGAGAAAATCCTGAAAGCAGCTCGGGAAAAGAAGTCTGTAACATACAATGGTAAAAATATTAGATTGGCAGCTGACTTATCCACAGAGACCTGGCAGGCCAGAAAGAGCTGGCATGATATTTTTAGAGCACTAAACGAGAAAAACATGCAGCCCAGAATACTATATCCAGCTAGGCTATCATTGAAAATAGAAGGAGAGATTAAAAGCTTCCAGGACAAACAACAACTGAAAGAATTTGCAAATACCAAACCAGCTCTACAGGAAATATTGAAAGGGGTCCTCTAAGCAAAGAGAGAGCCTACAAGTGGTAGATCAGAAAGGAACAGAGACCATATACAATAACAGTCACCTTACAGGCAATACAATGGCACTAAATTCATATCTCTCAATAGTTACCCTGAATGTGAATGGGCTAAAAGCCCCTGTCAAAAGACACAGGGTATCAGAATGGATAAAAAAACAAAACCCATCTATATGTTGCCTCCAAGAAACTCATTTTAAGCCCGAAGACACCTCCAGATTTAAAGTGAGGGGGTGGAAAAGAATTTACCATGCTAATGGACATCAGAAGAAAGCAGGAGTGGCAATCCTTATATCAGATCAATTAGATTTTAAGCCAAAGACTATAATAAGAGATGAGGAAGGACACTATATCATACTCAAAGGGTCTGTCCAACAAGAAGATTTAACAATTTTAAATATCTATGCCCCCAACGTGGGAGCAGCCAACTATATAAACCAATTAATAACAAAATCAAAGAAACACATCAACAATAATACAATAATAGTAGGGGACTTTAACACTCCCCTCACTGAAATGGACAGGTCATCCAAGCAAAAGATCAGCAAGGAAATAAAGGCCTTAAACGACACACTGGACCAGATGGACATCACAGATATATTCAGAACATTTCATCCCAAAGCAACAGAATACACATTCTTCTCTAGTGCACATGGAACATTCTCCAGAATAGATCACATCCTCGGTCCTAAATCAGGACTCAACCGGTATCAAAAGATTGGGATCATTCCCTGCATATTTTCAGACCACAATGCTCTAAAGCTAGAACTCAACCACAAAAGGAAGTTTGGAAAGAACCCAAATACATGGAGACTAAACACTATCCTTCTAAAGAATGAATGGGTCAACCGGGAAATTAAAGAAGAATTGAAAAAAATCATGGAAACAAATGATAATGAAAATACAACGGTTCAAAATCTGTGGGACACAATAAAGGCAGTCCTGAGAGGAAAATATATAGCGGTACAAGCCTTTCTCAAGAAACAAGAAAGGTCTCAGGTACACAGCCTAACCCTACACCTAAAGGAGCTGGAGAAAGAACAAGAAAGAAACCCTAAGCCCAGCAGGAGAAGAGAAATCATAAAGATCAGAGCAGAAATCAATGAAATAGAAACCAAAAAAACAATAGAACAAATCAACGAAACTAGGAGCTGGTTCTTTGAAAGAATTAATAAAATTGATAAACCCCTGGCCCAACTTATCAAAAAGAAAAGAGAAAGGACTCAAATAAATAAAATCATGAATGAAAGAGGAGAGATCACAACTAACACCAAAGAAATACAAACTATTATAAGAACATACTATGAGCAACTCTACGGCAATAAATTTGACAATCTGGAAGAAATGGATGCATTCCTAGAAACATATAAACTACCACAACTGAACCAGGAAGAAATAGAAAGCCTGAACAGACCCATAACCAGTAAGGAGATTGAAACAGTCATTAAAAATCTCCAAACAAACAAAAGCCCAGGGCCAGATGGCTTCCCGGGGGAATTCTACCAAACATTCAAAGAAGAACTAATTCCTATTCTCCTGAAACTGTTCCAAAAAATAGAAATGGAAGGAAAACTTCCAAACTCATTTTATGAGGCCAGCATCACCTTGATCCCAAAACCAGACAAGGATCCCACCAAAAAAGAGAGCTATAGACCTATATCCTTGATGAACACAGATGTGAAAATACTCAACAAAATACTAGCCAATAGGATTCAACAGTACATTAAAAAGATTATTCACCACGACCAAGTGGGATTTATTCCAGGGCTGCAAGGTTGGTTCAACATCCGCAAATCAGTCAATGTGATACAACACATCAATAAAAGAAAGAACAAGAACCATATGATACTCTCAATAGATGCTGAAAAAGCATTTGACAAAGTACAGCATCCCTTCCTGATCAAAACTCTTCAAAGTGTAGGGATAGAGGGCACATACCTCAATATCATCAAAGCCATCTATGAAAAACCCACCGCAAATATCATTCTCAATGGAGAAAAACTGAAAGCTTTTCCACTAAGGTCAGGAACACGGCAGGGATGTCCATTATCACCACTGCTATTCAACATAGTACTAGAGGTCCTAGCTGCAGCAATCAGACAACAAAAGGAAATTAAAGGCATCCAAATTGGCAAAGAAGAAGTCAAATTATCACTCTTCGCAGATGATATGATACTATATGTGGAAAACCCAAAAGACTCCACTCCAAAACTGCTAGAACTTATACAGGAATTCAGTAAAGTGTCAGGATATAAAATCAATGCACAGAAATCAGTTGCATTTCTCTACACCAACAGCAAGACAGAAGAAAGAGATATTAAGGAGTCAATCCCATTTACAATTGCATCCAAAACCATAAGATACCTAGGAATAAACCTAACCAAAGAGACACAGAATCTATACTCAGAAAACTATAAAGTACTCATGAAAGAAATTGAGGAAGACACAAAGAAATGGAAAAATGTTCCATGCTCCTGGATTGGAAGAATAAATATTGTGAAAATGTCTATGCTACCTAAAGCAATCTACACATTTAATGCAATTCCTATCAAAGTACCATCCATCTTTTTCAAAGAAATGGAACAAATAATGCTAAAATTTATATGGAACCAGAAAAGACCTCGAATAGCCAAAGGGATATTGAAAAAGAAAGCCAACGTTGGTGGCATCACAATTCCGGACTTCAAGCTCTATTACAAAGCTGTCATCATCAAGACAGCATGGTACTGGCACAAAAACAGACACATAGATCAATGGAACAGAATAGAGAGCCCAGAAATAGACCCTCAAATCTATGGTCAACTCATCTTCGACAAAGCAGGAAAGAATGTCCAATGGAAAAAAGACAGCCTCTTCAATAAATGGTGCTGGGAAAATTGGACAGCCACATGCAGAAAAATGAAATTGGACCATTTCCTTACACCACACACAAAAATAGACTCAAAATGGATGAAGGACCTCAATGTACGAATGGAATCCATCAAAATCCTTGAGAACACAGGCAGCAACCTCTTCCACCTCTGCCGCAGCAACATCTTCCTAGGAACAACGCAAAAGGCAAGGGAAGCAAGGGAAAAAATGAACTATTGGGATTTCATCAAGATCAAAAGCTTTTGCACAGCAAAGGAAACAGTTAACAAAATCAAAAGACAACTGACAGAATGGGAGAAGATATTTGCAAACGACATATCAGATAAAGGACTAGTGTCCAGAATCTATAAAGAACTTAGCAAACTCAACACCCAAAGAACAAATAATCCAATCAAGAAATGGGCAGAGGACATGAACAGACATTTCTGCAAAGAAGACATCCAGATGGCCAACAGACACATGAAAAAGTGCTCCATATCACTCGGCATCAGGGAAATACAAATCAAAACCACAATGAGATATCACCTCACACCAGTCAGAATGGCTAAAATCAACAAGTCAGGAAATGACAGATGTTGGCGAGGATGCGGAGAAAGGGGAACCCTCCTACACTGTTGGTGGGAATGCAAGCTGGTGCAGCCACTCTGGAAAACAGCATGGAGGTTCCTCAGAATGTTGAAAATAGAACTGCCCTATGACCCAGCAATTGCACTATTGGGTATTTACCCTAAAGATACAAATGTAGTGATCCAAAGGGGCACATGCACCCGAATGTTTATAGCAGCAATGTCCACAATAGCCAAACTATGGAAAGAACCTAGATGTCCATCCACAGATGAATGGATCCAGAAGATGTGGTATATATACACAATGGAATACTATGCAGCCATCAAAAGAAATGAAATCTTGCCATTTGCGACAACATGGATGGAACTAGAGCGTATCATGCTTAGCGAAATAAGTCAAGCAGAGAAAGACAACTATCATATGATCTCCCTGATATGAGGAAGTGGTGATGCAACATGGAGGCTTAAGTGGGTAGGAGAAGAATAAATGAAACAAGATGGGATTGGGAGGGAGACAAACCATAAGTGACTCTTAATCTCACAAAACAAACTGAGGGTTGCTGGGGGGAGGGGGTTTGGGAGAAGGGGGTGGGATTATGGACATTGGGGAGGGTATGTGCTTTGGTGAGTGCTGTGAAGTGTGTAAACCTGGTGATTCACAGACCTGTACCCCTGGGGATAAAAATATATGTTTATAAAAAATAAAAAGTTAAAAAAAAAAAATAAAAAAAAAATAAAAAAATAAAATAAGTTATAGGGAGGATAGGTAAGAGACAAGCTTCTCAAAATTGGTGTGCTGCTAAAAAGAATCTTGAAAGATGGGCTCAAATGCCTTCCTGTTGAGCGTAATCGGAGGGAGCTCACATAGCCCAGGCAGAGCGCCCACGTCCCGCCTCCCTCCTCATCGGGAACCCGGACCCCACGCACCGCACCGTGCCTGCCTGATTTATACCGAAATAAATGCCCCTGGGAGGGAGGAGACACTTACAGCCGGACAGAGAACAGCGAACTGCTTACACCTTTGTGAAGCAATGAGAAACTGTATTATTGTGCCCAAAAGACTCTAGAAAGGAAAGAGTTCAATTTTTATAGGAAGTAAGGCAGGGAAAAGGTTTATGCCCATTGGACATAAAACTCGGTAGGTATCTCGACCAGTGGTCACAAAAGCCATGATGACCCGTCGTGGGGGGAGGGAGGCTGACAGGTCATGGTCTCTGCCTGTGTTACGTCCTTACCCCTTTCCGGACTGTATTTTTCCTACTTGCATTCACGAATTTGAAATAAATGGGGGTGCTGTTGACATAGAAAGGAGAAGGGAAGTCTGGGATTGTGGACCGGATCATCCTCTGCACAACCGTTCGCCACGCGTACCAGATGCTGAGGGATCCTTCCGGACGCTGGTGTGGGTGCAGAACACCACCGTAAGTTTTTTGTTTTTTGTTTGTTTGTTTTGTTTTGTTTGTTTTTAAGGAAAGAAGTAAGGGAGGAGGGAGGGACTTTTTGGGTGTGGAAATATAGGGCTCATATGGAAAGAGGATGTGATCTAGATCTTCCTCAAAGCGATGCTAGTTCACGTGTTGTGCCTGTGTGGGTCCGTCATCCCAGACTGTCCCCTCGAGGCCCTAACCAGAAAGAGCCGGAAAAGGCACCCCCTTGGGTCCTCTGTCCACCTTCCTCTCACTCTCGAACATCCGGAAACACCCCCGTTCAACCGAAGCCTTCTCTCGAGGACATTGTGGTGTTCCTGCCTCACCTATGGGATGTTTGTGTTCCCTGCCGTGTGTTCCTATATGTTGACGCCGACCCCGAAACCGGGTGGGGGCCCGGGCCCCTTCTACATGGGGCGTCATCAGAGTACCTGAAAGGCAAATCCTTACAGCCCCGTTGGCCACAGCTCCGAATCCCGCAGGCCACCTCCCTCAGCCCCTCAACTGGAGATGCCCCAGGAATGGACTTCCCCACCTCCATCCCAGCCCCACCTTTGTCTCCGTCGTGGGCTCTGACTTCCCCAGGGGCCTCCAGTGACAGGGAGAAGCAGACCAAGAGCAGAAACTTTCTACGCCGCTCTGCAGAGGAAGTGGACACGGAGCCCCACGCAGAGCTCAGACTCACGACCATGCCATCAAGACCTGAGCTGAGACCAAGAGGCAGACGCTCAAGCGACTGAGCCACCCGGGCTCCCCTGTACACGTTTGTGTTACAATTACATTTCTGGACCCAAAGGGAAAGGAGCAGAGATGTGGGGATGTGGTAAGAGGAGACCGGTGGAGCCCAGCGGCTTTCGAGGTAGACCTGCCACAGCGGCTCCACGTCCACCGAAGAAAGAGCGGGAGGAACACCCCTGAGTGTGTCCAGCTCTCACCGGCCAGAGATCCTGCGCACAGCACTGGGAGCGAGGCCGCCTGATGCCTTTCCCACGGCAGGTGTCCCTTCAGCTTCCTCGGGAACTTGGACGAGCTTCTCCTATGTGCCGGCGTCAGGAGAGCAGAGCCCCGAAGGGGAACTGAGCTTAAAACCAAAGAATGTTCCTTCCTTCAAGGTCTTCCTGGGCCTCACACCTTCACAAATCAACAGAGTCAGGATCAGGTAGAGCCTGAGACAGGTGTCAGTGCAGCTTCAACAGGTGCCATTCCCTTTCCACAGCATCGACACCCATGGCCGGTCAGCTCTGACACCCTTGCCCTACAACACCCAGGGCCCCTCCTTGCCCGCCCTCCCTCCCCAGTCAACACACACTCTGTCACCAGCATTGTGGCAATTCCACCCCTAGAGGTCCACGAACTGGCCAGCAAAGCCAGGTGCATCACATTGCGATGACCGTCGGATCCCCGCCCCCACTCTCTCCCCGGGCACAGACGACTCTACTTGGATACATCATTTCCCCAATCCCATGCTCTCCTCTGATGTTCTCTCGTCAAGCAAAAAGGCGGAGCCACAACGATTAACATTCCAAGCAGGCATCTAAGAACCTGGTTCCTTAGAATCAGGAACTTGAACTCCGGCCCACCGCTGTGGTACTGGTGGAACAAATCTTGGGGATTTACTGTTAATGAAAAATTACTCTCCAAAAATAGCAACAGTCTGAAGGATTCGAGGCGGTGTTGACTCAGCTGCTGTCACTGCTCCCGAGGCCGTGGGTCAACAACCCTGCAGCCGTGCGGAAGGAAGCATCCGCAAAGAAAATGTCAAATAAATATTCAAGGTATTTGTACGTTTCTCCCAGAAATCCTAAATGCTTTGTCTGATTCAGCGAGCAGTTCATTAGATGGATTATGCTGAGAACTCTATAACCTGTTTTGCCACTCTCCTGCGTATCTAAATCCATCCTTTGTGTTCAGCGTTTCATAGTTGGGTCACGTTGTCTCCATCGTGTTGGGTGTCTTCCTCCCTATGGAAGCATAAAACCGCATATTAGCACGGATTGGATCGGCTTCCCTGATACGGAGCCATTAACGGTCCTCGAATACCGATCTTCAGTCGCGGGATTTAGGTCCTTGGATTCTTTTCACCTCAATTCAGTACAATAGTCAACATTACTCTGAGCAAAGCTCACTGACTGTTGTGACGGGGAGACATAAGGGAACGAAAGGCCGTTCCTGTCTTCAGACAGATTACAGTCCATAGGTTATGACCACATCGAAGGGCCAGCTCGGGACACAGCTTTTCAGAGAGGCTGGGATCTGTCTTCTGCCACTCACTGAACCAGGAGACACGGTGTTGGAAAGACACGGAGTCCGGAGAAGCATGAATATTCTGACCTGAAGCCAGGGTGAGCTTTAGTGAGTGAGAAAGGGAAGAGCAAAAGTAGCAAGATAAGGCTGGGAAGGTGCAGGGTCACGTGAGCCGGGGTTGGACTATCCTCACAAGTGCCTCGGACATCCCACAGGCAGATCCCAGTCCTTGAGCTCCAAGTGGAGTTACCCAAAGGGGTTTACGAACTCAATCAAGGACTGGTGTGGATAACCCCTAAGGGTCTTCCAACCCAAGACCCTTGGCTCTACGTTCAGAGCCACGGATTTAGATGGGAAGCTACGAAGGAATGAGGGTCGTGAGACTGGGATGGGAAGCACGCAGGTGACCCTCGAGGGGCAAGTGGCTTAGTCAGAACCCAGCTACACGGGCTGCGGTACCGATACGGTGGGCACGGTATTCCGGGGACACTTTCACGTGAGGACGTATAGAAATGAGCAGTGATGGCTGGGAAAGGGGAAATGTGACTCCAAGGGTTAGAATGAGATTTTATAAGCAGTGGTTCCCTAGCTTCGTGAGCTTTAGTAGGCACGATTGTTTTAAAAACAGTAAATCCCAAAGCCTCACTGAAGGCCATCAGACTCTCCATGGAGGAAATATGGGGAGAGGGACAGGAAAGCAGCTCCATCTGCAGATCTGCCTGAGCGAGGTGACCAGCCAGAAGGGTCCAGCGGAATGCCACGGCGCTGCGGATGGACGCGTCCTTGTTGCGGCACCTCGGAACCCTCACCAAACCTCAGCCGCCTACAGGACTGGACTCTCCGGCTTGTTTCCTTGGTCCATTTTTCTATCATTATGCCAACACACACTGCATTATCAATTACATCAATTCCACAAGCCCTCCAAATGTACTATTTTTTTTTTCAAAGTTATCTCATTCTTCTGGATCCTTTGAATTTCCAGATTGATTTTAGAATTAGTTTGTCAGTTTCTACCAAAAAAAAAAAAAAAGGCAAGTGGGATTAGGACTGGGATTGCACTAAAGCTTCATGGGTCAGTAAGGACAGAATTAACACAACATGACGTCTTCTGAGCCATGAGCACCATCAGTCATTCTATTCACTTAGTACTTTTCAAATGTTTCTCAGTAAAATGTCTTACTTTCTAGTGACAGACCTTGCACATCTTTTGTCAGATTTATCCTTCAGTATGTCGTCTCTCGATGCTGGTATAAAGGCTCTTGCTTTTTAGATGACAACTGGCTGCTCCCCCATAGAAACACAACTAATTTTTGTGTATTGATCCTATATCCTGCAACAGTACCAAGCTCACTTTTGTGCATTTTTGTTACTGTGAGTTTAATAGCTTTTTGTAGATTCCAATGGATTTTCTATGCAGATGACCATTTCAGCTGCATTTAAAGACAGTCTTAAATCTCCTTTTCCCATCAGAATGGATTTTATACATTTTATCTTGCCCTACTGCACTAGCTAGACTCCAAGGCAGTGTTGAAAAGTGAGAACGAAGACATCGGGGCTCATTTCCGATCACAGGCCGGGGAAGGCAACCTCGCCCGCTATGTGTGGTTTTCAGTGTCTGGTCTTTGTCGCGGCCCCAGATCAGATGCAGAGTTGACACCACCCACCTTGCTGAGAGTTTCTGGGAGGAATGAATGTTGAATTGTGTTAAATGCTTTTTCGGTGTCTATTAAAATAATCAAATGAGAACATGGAGGATTACTTTTTCCTTTTTAGTTTGTTAATGTGGGAAGTACATTTGTCGATTATCACATATTCTATTGATCCTGAATTTCTGGAAAAACCCCCCTTGGTCACGGTGCTGCTTTATAGATCGCTGGACTTCATGTGCTAACATTTTGTTTATAACTTTTATATCTATGTTTAAAAAGGGATGTCGGTTCACGGTTTTGACTTCAGGATAATGTCATCCTTATTAGGGAGTTAGTAATTATCCTTTTGGAACCATTTTGTGAGAGATTATGTGTAGAATTGGTATTATTTCATTCTTAAGTGCCCGGTAAAATTTACCAGGAAAGCTATCTTGGTCTGAAGCTGTGGGGGAAGGGTCGAGGAAGGGGCTTTGTTGTTGTTCTTGTTGTTGTTGTTGTTTAAAGATTTTACTCATTTATTTGACACAAAGAGAGCGCAAGCAGGGGAAGAAGCAGAGGGAGAAGCAGGTCCCCGCTGAGCAGGGAGCCCGACGCAGGACTTGATCCCAAAACTCTGGGATCATGACTTGAGCTGAAGCAAATGCTTCACTAACTGAGCCACCCAGGAGCCCCCAGAGGGGCAGTTTTAACTACATATTGAAGTCTTCAATGAATAGAGGGGCTATTTACATAAATACATAAATATTGATGCTTTGTGTTTTCATTTTTGTTACATTCAAAGTACTTTTTCATTTCCCTTTTGGCTTCTTCTTTGGCCCATGGGTTGTTTAGATGTGAGTTCTTGTTGCCACGTGTCTGAGTCTCTTCTACATTTCTTAATGTTACTAATTTCTAATTTAATTTCATTGTGGAGGGACAGCGTAACTCGTATGATGGGATTCTTTCACATTTATGAAATTTAGTGTATGCTCCGCAGTGTGGACTGTTCTGTCACGTTCCTGTGGTGCTTGGAAAGAAGACCCGGGGGCGCCTGGCCGCTCAGTGGGTTGAGCCTCTGCCTTCGGCTCAGGTCACGATCTCAGGGTCCCAGGATGGAGCCCCGCGTCG
Organism: Mustela nivalis; assembly: GCF_964662115.1. Classification (NCBI taxonomy): domain Eukaryota; kingdom Metazoa; phylum Chordata; class Mammalia; order Carnivora; family Mustelidae; genus Mustela; species Mustela nivalis. Next base: position 117,467 of record NW_028136259.1, on the reverse strand, counting down.
CGCTCTCTGCTCGGCGGGGAGCCTGCGTCCCCCTCTGCCTCTGCTTCCTCCCTGCTTGTGCTCTGTCTCTGGTTTTTTCTCTCCATCTGATCAATAAAATCTTAAGAAAGAGAGAGAGAGAGAGAGGCAGGAAGGAGAGACCGTACGTCCGTTGTGGCGCGCGACGGACACCAAGAAAGTGTCTCCAGCTGGTGATACTACGACGTCTCTGTATTCTCACTAATCCTTTATCGGCTTGTCCTACCCTCGGAGAGAATGCTGGATTCAGACGACCTGCCGGCCTGTGTCCGTGCTGTCCTGTCCCTCCCGCTGCCGGCTGCGGATTTTGAAGCCCCGGCATTCGTTGTACAAACGTTCAGGATTGGCGAGTCTTTCGAAGAACGGATCCCTTTGAATTATGAGAGGTCTCTCTGTCCCTGGTAATACCCTTCGTTCTAAACTCCGCGTTGCCTGGTGTACGACAGCGGCTGGGGTCAAGGTGCGTGCGGGGACGGGTTAGCGCAGCCGACCCGCGAGGCCGCAGCCCTGCCCAGCACTCCTGCTTCCTCCTGACCCTGCTCCTCTGCCCGCACGTGCGCTCAGTGGGGTCCGCAAACAGCCTCCATCCCCGGCGCGGCAGCCGTGTTGTCCGGCTTGTGGCATCAGGCACGGCCACAGCTCTGCTTGCGGAGGAAGTGCCGTTGGGAGGTGTCGGCCGGAGGCGCCGTGAGCGGAAAGGACTGTGTGTGAGTCAAGGCAAGGGGCCAAGCAGCCGCGTTCAAAGAAGCCCCTTCGGCAGAGCAGCCTGGAAACCCCACTTCCTTCCGCAGACTGTCTGCGCTTCCTCGAGAAAGAGAAGGCCCCTCGCTGTCGTGCGGACGCCACGGCGCGAGAGAGGCAACATCTGGAGCCTTAGCCAAAAGCAACGCAGGCCGAGGCTGGCGGACGGTGTCCAGCGGAGACCGGCCCCGACACCCGGCGAGTGGCCCCGCGTGCCCCCACCGACAACATATGTTTACACACTAATGAACACTGGGCTCATTTAGAATAAATTTGCATCGATCAAAGTCAAGCAGCGACAACTGTTCTGTTGTGTGTCAACGGCCCGCGACGCCGGGAGAGCTTGAACCACACACCGGCAGCGTGGAGGGCTGGGCGGGAAGTCACATGGCCCCGAGGCCTGGAGCAGTCCTGCCACGAAGCGGAGACCCCTTCCTGGGATGCTCCCGCGGGAGGGAACCGGGTGGGAGAAGGCGGAGTCCGGGGACATCAGATGCGGCTTTGCCGAGGCTTCTGGGGGAGGGTCCCTTCGCCTCCGTGAGTCTCGGTTGCCTCTTCTGTACATGGAAGGTTCCCTGAGAGGAGCTTTAAAGCCACTGGCAGCTGTAAAGCTCTAAGGCTCGTGGACGCAGCTTCACTGACAATTAAGCGTCTCGGTTTAGCACATTCTAGCAAACCCGGCTTTGCCCTGGTTTCCCCCTTCCTGGTGTTTTCTAGGCTCTGCTGGTGGCATCTCCCCGCAGCCGCTACCAGGGGCTGCTGTGCAGTAGGGGTCTCCCTGCCTGGCACTGTCGGAGGTCTCAGTGTCCTCTCCTGGCAGCTGTCACGCACCGTCCCCACCGCGTCCCCCGGAGATAATAGAAGCAGGGACAGGACAAACGGAGAGAGCAGCACGTGCACTCAGGGACCGTGGACGGGCTTTTAGGAAGAGCTGGCCGTGATCTCTGGGGACACAGCATGAGCTCTTGTGACCTGGACTGGGTGTCACCCCTTGTCACCCCCGGAATTGGGTCCCCAAACTTCACATGTGGAAGTCGTAACCCCAGAACCGCAGCATGAGGCTGTATTTGGAGACGGAGTTTGTCAAGAGTGGACTAAGGTGAAGTGAGGTCACTAAGAGGACAGGGGTCCTCCGAGGAAATGGGGAGCAGGACACAGGCACGCACAGAGGGATGATCGCGTGAGGACCCGCGGAGGGGATGGTGTCTGCACCCCAGGACATAGGCCCTGGGAGACACCGGCCCTGCCCACAGTTTCACCTCGGGCTCCCTGCCCCCAGGACATGGGACAGTAAATGTCTGACGCTCAGGGCACCAGGCCGTGTGCCCATGAGGGCCCGAGCCCACCGACACAGCCCCTCTAGTGCTCAGAAACGTACCTGCAGCCGCTCGTCTCCTGGTGACCCCTTGGCCCGCCCTGACGGCCGCACGGAAGGATCCACGCATCCCAGAGCACACGGTCCGCACACAGGAGGGAGCGCAGGTTGTCCCAAGCCCTGCGCAGACGCCGCCGCACTCTTACCCCAAAAGCGGCAATTCGCTATCAGCTTAGCCTTCTAAGTCATATGGAATCCTTCGTCTGGGCCGTATGCCCAGCAGCAGTATGTGACCTCCGACGCTTGGGGTCACCCCCCACCCTACAGCCTTGCGCCCCCTTCCCCAACGCCAGCCTCTCCTCTCCTGCCTGAGGCCCCTCCATCCCCTTCCCCATCCAGCTCCCCGGACGCTCTCTCCTTCCTCCGGTGGTCTGAGGTCTGTGCACCCCCAAACCTCTGCATGGCACCTGAGCCCAGGGTGATGGCATTAGGAGGCGGGACCTCTGGGGGGAGGAGGTCATGGGGGCAGGGACCAGGTGATGGGATGAGTGTCCTCCTACAGGAGACTCCAGGGAGGCCCCCGCCCGTCCCGCCACATAAGGACACAGCGAGAAGGCGCCGTCTGTGCAGCAGGAAGGGAGTCTCGCCAGACTGCGGTCTGCCGGTGCCCAGATCTCGGACTCCGGGCCCCAGACAGTGAGAAATGGCACTTGTTCTGTCAGGGCGTCCTGAACAGACTGAGAGAATGATCCGTCCACGTAAACAGAGTGATCTGTTCAGGACGTGCGTTCCCCATGGCCTCCAGCCCCAGGAGAGCAGGGACGTGACCAGTTCACTGGGCCCCCCGCTCCTCGTCCCCAGTCTGCCCTACAGCAGACACGAGTACATGTGTCAGACACCACATGGGCAAATGTGCTTCAGGGGCCTGGGGCCTCCGTCGGTGAGGCGTCTGCCTGCGGCTCGGGTCATGATCCCGGGGTCCGCGGATCGAGCCCCGCATCGGGCTCCCTGCTTGGCGGAGCGCCTGCTTCTCCCTCTGCCCCACTGGCTTGTGTGTCCCCTCTCTCTTCTCTCAAATTATTAAATAAAATCTTCTACAAAAGGTTTCAAGATTAAGGTTCAGTTTTGTTTCTTCAGGAAAAGCACCCAATTTCCTGGCTCGACACGATGGGGAAGGAAGTTGCTTTCAGCAGGGAAGAGATCCCCACTTGGGGTGGACAAAGCAGCCACCCCGGAGCGGCCATGGGCAGCGGCTCGGGCCGGCAGGCGAGATACAGGAGCAAAACTCACCAAGAGAATGTGGCCCGGCGAGTCCTGACCACTTGTGGCAACACCTCCAAAGACTCACCCGCCACCCAGGAGCCGAACCCGAGAGCCCGTGAGTTTTTAGTTCCACGGACTCCCGTCACGTGTTGCCTTCGAAGTCTTCTGGACGGAGGCTGTAGCAAATCAACAGTCGGGGGTTTCTGTGTGCTTGGCGTCCTGGGCACGCAGGTGCGATCGGTGGCGACGGAAGGCGTCTGCCTCGCAGGCTTTGAAGTGTGACCGAGATTTCCAGCAGGATCGATTCGAGTCTTGGACTCAGATGCAAGATTCACACAGACACAGTTTCCCTTCTCAGGAACCTGGCACCATCTCTCTCCACATCCAGCTGGGGAGGATGACTTTTGCGAAAATTTGACACGGCCCGCTGCTGCTCAGGTCCCGCGGGGGTGACATCATCCTGGAGGCGGCTGCCCGGGCTCCATCCCGAGAAGACAAGACGCGGCTTTGCTTCCTCTCAGTGAGCTGATGGGTCCCCAGTGCAGAGTTAACACAAATGAACAATTTAGCTTTCTTCTAGAATATGAATCTGACTAATTGTGGGCATGAAAACGGATTCTGAGCTCTGCAGCCCCGAGTGGAGGAGAGAGAAGGCAGATTTTCAGAACCTGAAGCAGGAGGGCCCATGAGGGCTGTCTTCCGGGAAGGGGGGCGTGCCCGGTGCCTGGACTGGGCAGGGTCGCGGGGCTGATGAAACACGCAAACCGCCGGGCCTTTCTTTCCTTAGTCGGGAGAGCCAGTAGCAGGTGGCCAGGTTTACTTCAGACATCTGGAACATCAAGTTACTCCTGTGGGTTTGTTTGGCTTTTTTTTAAAGATTTTATTTATTTATTTGAGAGAAGAGAGTACGTGAGCACAAGTGCAGAGTGCGAGAGAGAGAGAGAGAGAGAGAGAGAAGCAGGCTCCCCACTGAGCAGGGATCCTGACGTGGGGCTCGATCCCAGGACCCTGAGATCATGACCTGAGCTGAAGGCAGACGCTTCACTGGCCGAGCCCCCCAGGCGCCCGCACTAATCTTGGAAATTGAGCCCATCAAGCTGCAACTCAAACATTATAAAAGGAAGAAAGAAAATCCAGCAGAAGAAAAGGATGAAAGGAAGAAAACAGACAGAAATGAAGAGGGGAGGGAGATGGGCGAGGGAAGGAGGGAGGGAGAGGAGGAAACGGAAAACATCCCGAAGTGTGGGCGCCCGGCCGCCGGTCTGCGGCCAGCGCCGTCCCACGGGCCCAGCGTGGGAGCCCAGCATCCCGCTCCGCTGTGGGAGCCAGAACTGCCTGGGGCTCCTGCGCGTCGTCAGCAGCGAGCTGTAAGGCCAGTCCCGCCGCAGCAACACCTCGGCTCCCGCCTCGGGGGCCCGCACGGCTCAGCCAGCGGAGACTCAGCCCAGCGGCAGGCTCCGTCCTGCCGGAGGATCGAGCCGGGGAGGAGGACAGACGGCGGACAGAGCAGGGGGTCCACACCCAGGACCCTTCTGGGAGGAGCTGGCCGTTAGGACCACGAGCCAACGAAACACACCCAGAGACGCGGGCTAAAATTGGCTGAAACTGTCCCATCAGGTCAAGGTCGCGGGCAGACTCGGAATTCCGCAGAGGCCAGCGCAACGGGAAATCCACACTCTCCCGCACGTGGACACACGCTGCACCCAGGCACACACAGGCACGCACACACACACATGCACAGGCACACAGGCACACACACAGGGCCCATGACGTCTGGGAAGGGCCCTCGCCCAACCGTGATTACAGCCAAACTGCGGAGACGGAAGGTTCGGCAATCACGGCCGGGCGGACGGCGTGTCGCTCCGCATCAGTCGGCGTGATGAATCTTTTACATAATGTGAATCACCATCTAATTGTGCGTCTGATTGCACCTACCGTCACCGTGCGCAGGGGCCCCCTACCCAGCCTTCGGAGGAGCACAAAGACGGAAAGGGAATCACAAAGCCACGGCTTCTGTCCGTCGTGAAAGGAAAAGAAACTGCCCCCATATGAAGCCAAGTGGGCTCATGGGCAGAGAGCGGGAAGTCCGGGGCCTTAGCCGCTGGGTCAGCCGCCGACAGGACAGGGGCAAAGAGCCACCGGAAAGGCAGGGTCAGACTCTCTGTAAAGTGCCACCCGCTGCATGACCCGGCGAGAGAGGAAAGCCCAGCTGCTGGCGCCCAGGGGACCCGGGTGTGCACCCCGCCCCGCCTCCTCCCACCCGTGAGCCCGAGCAGGCTCCCCCCGTCCCGCATGGACATCAAGAGGGTCGGGACTACAGGAGATCCCATAAAGCAATGAAACAAAGCATGGCGGGTCTTCAGCGAATGTCAACTAGTCTTTTGTCTTTGTGCCGATTAGGGCCCCTTAGGAGCCTACGGGTCAGAGGATGGAAAAAAAAGATTCTTGATGCATTTGTTACCTGAGCAAACCCCAGCGCCCCGGGTCTCCATCCTTCTCACCTCCCCCTCCGGTTAGGACACGCACCACGGCAGCATCTCGACGCCCGCCGAGAGCAGCCGCGCGGCCGTCACTGGGCTCTGACGTCTGCTGTGAAATCGGCCCTTCCTTCCGGTCTGCGGCTGACACGCTTACTTCAGGGCGTTCCGATGCTCCGGGGACGTGGTTCTTGTCTTCAGGAAGCCACTGGAGGCAAAAGGATCCTCCTGTAGGAGCGACACCGAAATGAATTACCTGCCAGAGCCTCTTGGGACGTGATTCTAGCGGATGGGAGGCTGGGTCCTGGTCGGGGAGGAACCAGCAGCCCTGGGCCGTGGGTCCACGAGTGTGCGGCAGCCACGGCCCCTGTGAGGTCAGAGGCCAGAGCGAGCAGCGTGAGGCTCCCGCATGTCCGGACCCGGCCGGCCGTCTCCCATGGGTGGACGGGAGACGGGGCTCCCGGACGCTGCCGGCTGCAGAGAGTGGGGTCAGCTGTGAACTCTCTGGGCCCCAGGGTCAGGTGGCCAAGCATCCCAGCCACACCAGAAACCCGGACAGAAGGCATCACCCTGGAGTCCCCACCGGGGTGAGCCTCGGCCAGGATCGCACTGCCAGGTAAACCCGCTTGGCCACACCCTCCACACACAGCTGTGGGTCCCAAGCCCAAAGTCCACTTCAGGAGAAGCCAACAGCCTGTGGCCTCTGGTGCCCAGTAGTACATGGCGGTTTTGACGGTAAGGACACCCTCATGACCGTGTTCAACCTGAATTACTTCCATAAAGGTCCCATCTGCAAGTACAGCCACACTGGGGTTCTTGACATGCAAATTTTGGGAAGGTCAGTTCATCACAGCACCCGAGAGGTGACGTCACCCCTGCAGCTCCGTCCAAGGAGCCCCTATGTCATGTGCCTGCCTCGCAGGGTTTCTCCGAGGATCAAACAATATATAGAAAGAGGCCTTTCAAACCATGAGAAGATGTACAAACGTCCGTTAAAAAGGAAAGACGACGTCGTTCAGATCTACAAGGTACGGCGCATAAATCACCAGGACCAGAATCGTTTTCAAGTCCGGGTCTTTGCACACATCTTTCGAAGAAAGAAGCCAATGGCCGCATAAGAAAAATCATATTTTTTTAATGATCCAGAGGAACGGCGTGAATGCTCCCTGGTCCACTTTCCGCATTTCCTACCAGACAATGAGAAATGAGGCCAGACTCTCATTAAAATTCTAACAATGACAACAACACTCACAAGGTTAAGAGCGGCCTGGACCCACTGCAGGAGGAGCTTCTGTCGGAGGAGCAAACCGCCCCACATCCGGGCCTTACGTGTCCTGCCGGGACTGGGGTACGCTTTCTCCGGCAGGCATCGCACTGAAGGGGAAAAAACAAAACAAACACTGAAGGCCCTTTCTGAAACGGTCTACGTGAAGAAACGCAGCCTTTTCTTCCCGGACAGCGGGTGCCCCTCCACGCCCACCCCCCGCCGTCCGGACCGCTCCCTTCGCGGTCGGCTGCCCTGCACACTTGGGCTACGCCCAGTGACTCTTCTGCAGAAAGCGGTCAGTGGAGCACAGCAGAGGAAGGAGACCGTCCTCCTAACCAGCCTCCAGGAACTTGAGGTGGGAGAATGTTCCAGGAAACCCGCCAACACAGAAACGGGCCACGCGCTCATCGTCTGCTCCCTCCGCTTGACAGGAGCGCCCGGGCCGTATCTGCCTGCCTCCAGAGAAGCTTCCAGAAACCAGGCAGTCATGGGAGCTCTTCTAGCACACGACGCCGGCTTACCATCAGAGGATGTTACTGAACCAAGATTCCACCAGCCCTGTGTCCCGCTCACATTCTTCGTTTCCAAACTGAGTATCATTCGTTCGAGAGCTGAAGAATTTATATGATGTTTATTTTTCTCTTAGTCGTGTTAATTTAATTGTGTAAAAACGGAAGCAAGCTGGGCCGCCCTGTGGGAGCTCTCCACCCCACACAGAGTGGACACGCGTAAAGTCTGGGGAGCAGAGACCCAGGTCCCCTTGTCCTAAACGCTGAGAAGGGCCCCGAGTCTCGGGCCTTGATTCTCCCTTGGGTTCTCGGGTTCTCAGCTCAGGGTGAGCGAGGGATGACCTCAGCATGGGACGTGGGGTCAGACCCCTGCAGGAGAAGCGCTTCCCGGATGGGCTACAACCCAGTCATCCAACTCGGTCTACCCAGTCGTGGCCCAGAACAGTTGCTGGTGGCCATTGAAGTTAAGAGGACAATTCTGGAAATTAGGAAATGTCATCTGCGTGGGGATGATTTCCGTCCCCTGGCCTTGCTGACACAGGTTTTAAGTTCGTCCGCGTTGAAAAACCAAGAAGGGTCAGAGAAGACTCCCGACCTTGGTTTGACCTCTGTCCGCTCTGCCTGCAGGAAGGGTGAGTGGCCTGGGTTGGGAGGTCAGCCGGTAGTCTCCCTGCTGGCCAAGGAGCCGGGCCCTGCTGGGGCCTCCTGGCACGTCCTTCCCGAGCCTACTGGTCTCCATGGCACCCAGAAGGTCCCGAGAGAGGGCAGGATCTGTGAAAGAAATCGTGAGACGCCTCGCCACACCCTCCTGACCGCCCCCATCAGTCCCCACACCCAGAGCTGTTCCCAGGAAGGAGACACACGGAGGAGGAAGCGATTTTGCCCACCTGGTGGCCTTCCAGCCAGACAGGCTCCTCAATTCCCAGACGCTGCAGATTTCCCAGACGTCCGAGACATTTCAAAGTGCACATCTCAACTGATCAGATCAAGCCGAAATCGCTCCATCTCAGACCCTGTCTCCTGGTCAGATTAACTAGACCCCCTGTTCAGCCACATGAGGACAAGCCAGAGACTCAGTGGCACATGCTGGGCCCCCAAACCTTCAATCATCAAGGTCATTAACATTTCCATCCAGTATTTTTAAAAAAAATCAACATTCATGCAGAAAAGTTCATGATGACCAACAACAAAAAAAAAATCAAAATTTTTAAATCAAGACAGGGTCCAACTCTGTTGAGGTGTGTGAAAAGGAAAGGCGTGAACCCTCATCTATACGTCTCCGTAATTTTTTTCAACGGCTAAATGTTTTTTCCAGATCAATAAGGTCGTTGAAAAATTCAGCAAAATTGAAAAGCGGGTATATTCAATTCCACAGCACTGTTTAAAATTTCAATGCCTTGTATTATACCAGAGGCAAAATTTGTTATAATTTTACTTTCTGGACATGAATGGAGACGAGGTGAGCAGTATTCTCAAAATCTACCTTTGCTTACCCTGTCTTCAGTTGACGGAATCATGTTTGGCCATTTCTTTGGACCGAGTATCAACCTTAACATTTTTTGTTTTTAATTCACTTCAATTTATTGAAACATTTTTTGTGACACATCATTCTAAGTCATACTGTTACAAATATTCTGAATTTGTTTCACATTTCAGGAAGCAAAATTCAGAAAAGGCTTTTGCAAGATCCAAACACGGTGCCAGATTTGTTACCAATTACTGACAACTGGGGCTGTGGAAAATCAACTATTTCAGACAAATTTTTCCCGGACTTAAATTTTCAGGATTTTCAGAGCCAAGACAGTGGCTGCAGTTTGAAAAGCAGATACACGCATGTAAAATAATTTAATCTTTAATTAAAAATTCAAAATCTGAAGATATTTGTTTAATTCTGCATTTCTCCATTTGAAATACACAATTGGGAGGCTGATCAGCCCCCAACTTTGATGTGACACCCACTTTGCTGTAATACTTGGTAGCTCCTCTGATGAACCGCATATTTCCTGTTTCTTTCCTTTTCATTTATTGTCAATATTCATATCTTTTGGTAAAGTTTTAAATTCACCTAACGTGCTTCCCGTCACTCTCAGTGTAATTCACAGTGCTTTTTGAAAAGGAGGCAAGCAAAGAAGCCAATTTTGGAAACACTAGGAATGACTTTGTTTCCATTAAAGCCAAGAAGGTAAAAGTATAATAAATTCAGGTTTGGGTATAAATACAATATTTAAATTTAAAATAATATGAGCTGTAATACTCAATATTTTTTCAGCTCCTTTAATGTTCGGGGGGTAAGTAACCGTTAAAAAAAATCAGAGGAGCGCACATCTTCCCTACTGCCTCGGGGGGCAGGACACGCTGCGGGGGGCAGGGGGCAGCGGGGCTCACGGACGCTCAGTTCCGGGCAGGCGGCTTCTGTGCTGCAGCGGGGACGCGGTTCCTCGGCACTCACCCCAGCACCTGAGGTTCAGGGGCTCCAGCTAAGTGGTCATCTCGGTCTCCAGGTCTCCCGTTGCTCCCTACCCCCACCATGCACTCTCCAGTGGCCTCCCCGTCGTCCCGCCAGCCCCCAAATCTCAGGCAGGTAAGGACAAGTGGGAGGGACAGTGAACTCAAAGGTCGCTTTGCTTCTGTCTGGCTCCTTCTTGTACCCCGGGGCCAGGGCAGACCCAGGGCAGACACAGCAGCCAGCTTCCCGGCCTGGTCCCTGCTCTGCCATCTCCAGCTGCAGGGTCCTAGAGAGGCTGGACCTGCTGGGCCCTTGCGTCCAGATCGCTGAAGTACTGGGAGCTGCCCCACGGGGCCCCCGTGAGGATGAAGGCACTCTCGGGCCTCCACACGCACACCAGCTCCTAGCACGAGCGAAGCCTGTAAATACTGTTACTGTGGCATGGGGTTCGTGCACAGGAGGCCTCCCCGGCTCGGTCCGTCACCCCACACACCTGTCACCCTGCCTGCTAGCCGACGAGGACACCGGACACCACTACGTGGAGGCAGCCAGATGTCAGGACACAGAGCGCTTCACGCCCGCAGCTCAGCGAGCAGCAGGCCTGGAGCCCCCAGGGAGCCCAGAAGGGTCCAGGAATGCTGCACAAAGAGTGGGTCTGCATCCTAGCTACAGACCTCCAGTGGGGAGGCCACGGCCTTCAGAGAGAACATGAGTTTTGTGTGGTAAGAAGGCGTCATGACCTCAACTCTCAAGGTGACTGGCTGCATAAACAACTTGATCGACGGCCTGGATGAAAGAGTGGTCCAGGCGCTGAGGTCCTGGCACACCCTGCAAGCAGCCCTGGAGGGCTGCCTGCCTTCTCACACTCCTGCCCACTCCGTGGATCTCTCCTGCCCCAGGATACCAAGGGCTCTTTCAGAATGCACACGTCCGTGAATTCAAATCTAACTCTTCCTACAATGCTGTAGATTCAACGTATCATCCCCCTTGCATAGAAGTAGTATGTTTGTTGAAGCCTAAGGAATGAATCTCTAATGGTGAAATTTCATGTCTCATGACCCTCAAGTGAAAGAGGACATTTTCTGGGATAGTCCTTGAATCCACTTCTTTATTCTAATTAATTAAGGGCTTGGTGCGGGGTGGTCTGGAGTGCACTCGCTAGGGTGTGGGTCGGAAAGGGCATTGGTTTAAGCTGCTGCATGTGTTCCTGGGGCTGCTGTCACTCATCACCACAGACCTGCGGCTGAAATGCCCGACGTTGATCCTCTCGTGGCTACTAAGAGCCTAAGTCCAGACGCCCGTGGGGTTGCTCCTTTTGGTGTCTCCAGGGAGAATCCATTCCTGGCCTCCCTCCCGATGCTTGGAGGCCCCACGTGGCCCTCGGCTTATCGACACATCCCTGCCTTCTCGCCTTCATCATCACGCGGCGCCTCCTCCGTGTCTCCATGTCCTCTGCTCTTCTGTCTCCTTCGAGGATTTAGGATCCGGGATGATCTCTGCACAGGCCTTTTTTCCAAATAAGGTCACATTCTGAGTTTCCACAGGGACACACATTTCAGGGGTCTCCATTCATCCTGCTGCCGCTGACAACCTTGTCTGGGAGCCTGGGCGATGGCCATCAACCCCGCCATGACCCAACGCAGTGACAAGCTGCAGAGAGCCTCCACGGACAGGAGGCCCAAGCAGGCATGAGGTTACCTGCAGGTCCCCTGCTGGCCGAGGCTCAGGGGAGGCCTGGCCCACCGGCGTCCCAAGGCCACGCGAGCTCCCCCCACCCCCCACCCACCCCAGGTCTCTGATCACCCTCAAGAGCATCAGTGAGTTCCAGGTGTAGGTCGGTTGACAAGATTCTGTGAGTGCTTGTGGGGGGGAAGGTATTATTTGTTGCTGTGGTATTGAACGAAGCACGAGAAGATTCTTTCAACCTGGCTCTCCCCACCCGGCCACACCCTGCTGCCTGCTCCCAGGGGACCCCCAGCAATAGCACAGGGGGGAGCTGCCTAAGTCCTTTGGTGGGTGCTGGGCCCACCACCACGGGCCAGGCCTCCCAGCACATCGCGGGGGCCTGTCTTTCTCATTGAGAATCAGCCAGAAGCAAGGGTGTTGCAGACACATCTCCTGCCCCGGCAGGGAGTGGACCGGGGGTGGGGGGCAGGGAGGCAGCCGAGAATGGTCTCACCGTCTCCGGGCCAGACCCCGCGGCTCCTACCAGCTCCCTCGCTCCAACAAACCATTCGAATACTCTCTCCGCGGAGTAACGTCTGCTTCTCCATCTCAGACCCACACCCACCTCCTGAGGTACGCGGCCCGTGCCCCAGGGAGGAGGCCTTTGGGTGAGAAAGAACCAGTACGCTGGGGGTGAGCCTCCAAGGGTCCTTAGGAAAGATCCATGCTGGAGATAGTTGGAGTTAAAAGGAAAAGCCTGAAGACGTAACGCTAGTCACCTAACACCTGTCTGATGAATACAAATGTCCACTCTGGGCCACATCAGCGTGTCACGGCAGATGGCCCTGCGGCTGCCCTCTGGGTGGGTCTGGTACAATCCAGCAGAATTATAAATTATCCCCAGGGGAGCGACAGAGACGCGACTTAACTGCTCAGTGAAGACACGATCCATCCCAATCACAGATGAAAACGGTGGGCATGAGGGGCCACACCGGCCAGCTGCCTGTCCCGGGTCAGTGAGCAACTGAGATCAGGTGTGAGGTACCCAGTGGGGGACAGGGGACATTGTCCACACAGCCCTGACTCTGGGTGTTTCCAGTAGGCAGAGGGTCATAAACAGAAAAAGCCTAATAGAATGCCAGGCCCGGGCATCTGGCTGGCTCAGTCAGCTAAGCGCCTGCCTCTTGAATTCGGCTCAGGTCATGATCTCAGGGTGGTGGGATCGAGCCCCACATTGGGCTCCCTGCTCAGCGGGGAGCCTGCTTCTCCTTCTCCCTCTGCCCCCCTCACCCCATTCATGGTGTCTCTCTCTCCCTCAAAAACATAGAATCTTACACACACACACTCACCCGCACGCGCTCACACACACGGTCAGAGCACTGCTCCACAGAGGAAGTGCTCTGTGACTTGTTATTTCTCTTACAGGAGCTGTGAGGAACACTCCCCAGAGGCAGGGGGCCCAGAACTGTGGTCCCACAACAGTATTTTCAGGCCCAACCTCTGGGTCCCTGGAAATGCGACCTTGTTCAGATTTGGGGTCTTTGCAGATGTGGTCAGTTAAGTGGGGTGGACCCTGAGCCAATAGGATGGTGTCCTCGTAAGAGGAGGGATTTTCAGCTAAGCCACGCCCCGGGAGAAGAGCGTGTGTCAGCAGAGTCAGAAATCGGAGCGATGTGTCCACAAGCCGGGGAGCTCCACGGGTCGTTGGCGCCACCAGCAGAGCCGAGAGAGGGTCCGGATCAGGTGCTACCCCGAAGCCTCCAGAAGGAACCAGCCCCATCAGCATCACAATTTAGGGCTCCCAACCCCTGGAATAGGGAGACAGCAGTTTTCCGCGGTTCTAAGTCCCCCGGGATAGGTAGGCCCAGGAGACTCATGCAAAGCGACACAAAGGGTAAGGATTTTTGGTAAAAGCAGGATCTGAATGAACTGAAGCAGGCAGATAACCTGACACCAGAGAGCTGGATTTCGAAATTGTGGGAGTGTGGAGCGGCTGTCGGGCTGGTGAGGCGGTGGGACCAGCTGACTGGGTGCACGGCCCATGCCGACAGAGGGACTGCAATAGCCCGTCCCCGCTAGGTTAGGAGCTCCTCGGGGTAGGAGTGACTGTGCGTCTCCCGGCGACGTCAACAACCAGCACAGCTGTGAAGTCGAGGTGGCGGGAAGATCTCAGAGTCTGGGTGGCTCAGAGTCTCGTCAGGATGGAGAAGCCCCCACACACGAGGGGGACCCAGGAAGCTGCTGTGTGGCACGAGGAACTCCGCAGTCCCCTGCCTGGGGGCCGACAGAACGCCCGCGCTTGCCAGAGGCACGTTGGGTTAGAGAATGCCGGGCCGGTTGAGGTGAAGTACTCCATGAACTAGTCGTTTGGGTAGGAAGTGGTGCAGTGGTCTGAATGTTGTGCTCCCCAAAACTCATGCGCAGAACCCCTCAAGGAGAGGGTCTGAAAAGGTGGGGTCTGCGGGAAGGGATGAGGTTATGGGGGTACAGCCCCCCATGATGGGACTAGTGCCCTCATAAGAGAGACCCCGGGAGTCCCCTCACCCCTCCCCTGTGCTGGGACGTGGCCAGAAGATGCCGGCTATGAGCCAGGAAGCAGCTCTCACCAGAGCCCGGATCTCTTGGAACCTTGAGCTGGGACCTCCAGCCTCCAGAGCTGTGAGGAACAAATGTCTTCTGTTTAAGCTTCCCCCAACCCCGCTCTAACCGTTTCGAGCAGCCCCAATGGACTAAGCAAAAGGTCTCGGACAGTGTTCAATTCCAGAGCTCATGTAAAAAAACCATGGGAAGGAGGGAAAACAAGAAAGCACTCGAGGCTGGGTTTTGCCCATGAAATATTCCTGCTACAACGCTGGCTGTGAATACATCCAGGCTCCTAAAAAAGCAGTGTCCCATAGAGCTTTCTGCAGCGACGGAAATGATCCGTACCTGTGCTCTCCACTGGAGCAGCCATGAGACACAGGTGGCTATTAAGCTCTTGAAGTGTGGCTAGTGAGGCTGAAGAGCTGAATTCATTTTATCGTGCTTTGGTTCATTTAAATTTAGATAGCTACGCGTGGCTGGTGCCTACTGCACGGGACCTTGCAGCTCTGCAGATAGCTTCCACCGATGGGAAATATGCAGATAGAGGGTTCACAGAAGACACCCTAAGGAAGAAAAAACAAACAAACAAACAAACAAACTACCTCTGGATTGCAGACAGTAAGTGTTCTCCAGAGAACAGAAGCAGTACAACCCACATTCTTCTAAGAGACTGGCCCATGTAATTAAGGAGTATTGCAAGGCTAAAATCTGCAAGGCTGGCCAGCAGGCTGGAGAACCAAGGAAGGGCCAGTGTTTTATTTCAAGCTGAACGTTACCTGCTGGCAGAGTTCCCTCTTGCTTGGGAAGGCAGGTCTTTTTGTTCTATTGAGGCCTTCACCTGATTAGATGGGGCCCACCCCCATGGGGTGCGGTGTGGGGGGGGTGGGAATAATCTGCTTTCCTCAAAGTCCACTGATTTAAATGTTAGTCTCTTCCAAAAACACCGTCACACACACACCCAGGGTAATCTTTGACCAGGTATCTGGGCACCCCATGGCAGAGTCAAGATGACACAATCATCACAGAGGTAGAAAGAAAAGGTCTGAGGCATGAAGCTCTAGATTCAGAGAACCCTTGGCAACACACGGACCTGTTCCAACTGGACGCAAAGAAATCAGCCACAAAATGGGACAGCTGAGATGACAGGGGATGCTTGATTGCGGACGGGGCGCTCAGCAGCAGGGAGACGCATCCTTCATGTGCTGTGTATAGTAGCGGCGTTGCTGGAGAACACCCTTACTATTCCAAGACGCAGAGACAAGTATGGAAGGTTGAAATGACCTTCCATGGAAATTGCATTAAAAGAATTCCAGAAAAACAAAGCAAATGTAGCA
Organism: Mustela nivalis; assembly: GCF_964662115.1. Classification (NCBI taxonomy): domain Eukaryota; kingdom Metazoa; phylum Chordata; class Mammalia; order Carnivora; family Mustelidae; genus Mustela; species Mustela nivalis. Next base: position 101,849 of record NW_028136259.1, on the reverse strand, counting down.
AAACGTGGGTATCTGCTGAGATTTGGTGATGGTATGGGACGATATGCTCTTCTTTCTGCTTTGGGGCTATTTAAAAATGTGCACAACCAGCTTTCAAAAGGCAATTTGGAGAAGTGCTACTTGGGCAGTGTGTGGCAGGAGGGCGCCACCCTGAGCTTGAATATATCCACGAAAGTCGTTATTGTATAAATATCTTCATGGTTTCCCTCAGCCTTTTTTTTTTTTTTCATCTCAAACTCATGACTGAAAATAGGAACCCTGCTTTCTATCTCTCACCACATAAAAGCAATCGGATTTGGAATTATGGTAATACCGTTTACCCAAGTTCCAGGGAGAACATTTGCAAATTCCCACTGTGAGCGTATTTCTAAATATTAGTAAAACATTAGGTGGCAAACAGAATGCACGTTGAGGGTTTTGAAAGTGTGTTAATGGAAGGCTTATGCACAACTGGCTACTTGGGCTTAAATGTGTTCCAGGGATATTTTTATCTTAATTTGTATTTTATTCAGAACGCCAAGAAAAACAGCGATGTCATGCGAATCCCAGAACGCCCCATGCCCTCCCTGACTGTGGCCTTCCTTTGGCCACGCTCCTGCAATCTCCTGCAGGGCCGCAACACAGCAAATACTCAGTGGAAGAATGCACGCGAGGTTTTTAACGTTTCCAAATAGCACATGTGCAAATGAGGTTTGCAGTCGGAGAATGACGTTATTTTCCAAAAAGCCCTAATTTATTTATGCAAGTTTTTTAAATGTTTTCCAGTGCTCTTTAAAAATATATTTTTTTTTCTTTATTTAAAATTAAAGGCTTTTCTCAGTAATAAATGTTCACTTTAGAGCACAGTAGGGTTTCTCTTGAAAAGAAATGAAACCGGTTTTTGTTTTTGTTCTTTTTTTAATCTTACTGAAAGGAAGATTTCCCTTGCTGTCTGCAAGTGATAATTAAAGCCGTAAAAATTCCACGGTGAGGGGAGCACTCTCCCTGTGTCCACAGAAGCCAGATCTCCCCAGCGGGGCGCCCGGCGAGGTGTCATTATGGGGCCAGATGTGCGGGCTCTCTGCACTGGGAGGGAAGTGCTGACTGCAGGCTGAGGCCGTCCAAGCGGAGAGACAGACACAAAATTCTAGACTGGGGGGCGGCACCAAAGGCCCTGGGGCCCGGGCTATGTCCCCCTGGCGGGGCTTAGGACTGTCCTATATGTAGCCACACCTGTCTTTGTTTGCAAGGGGGGAGTAAGTGCAAAGGTAGCGACCACTGGCAATTTTGCTGTAAGACCTCAGAGCTAAGCTGCAAGTCCCCTGGCGAATCGTGGACGTGTTCAACTCACAACAGGGCTCGCCCGGAGAGTCAGCCACCATGGCCCTGGGGCCCCGAGGGCTGAGCCACCTCCACCGTTTGGAGTAGATTGGGTCACAGAAATGCACACCAGCCCCCAACCAGCGGGAACTGTGGCCCCGGGCGGTTCTCACGTAGACGGTCCTCCCTTTCCCCGGGGAAAGCGCGCACCTACGGCGGCAAGCTCTGGAACTCCTCGGAGCCTGCTGAACTTGAATCACCAAAGTCGGAAGACGAACCTGTACAGAACGAAGTCTTTCTCTTTCCAACGTGCTTCTCCACCGTGATGGGTTTTCAAAACGGACAGTTTGTGGCCGAGCAAGTTTTTGAAATGCGCAGTCTACCCAACAGCCAACGGCAGACGCTGCCGTGTCATCACAGAAGGCTCGCACAGGACTCGCCGCGGGTCCCCGGCCGTGAACCAAATGCCCTTCCCTGGCTGTCCGGGTGTCCACAAGCAGACAGTGACACCAGTGGGCCCTCGTGGGGCCGTCCTCGCAGGACGGGTGACAAAAGCTGGCGACAGGGACGGATGTCCGGGGAGGGGACACACAGGTGCCAGCCGCGTGTGGACATGCAGCGGGACGGACCGCGTATGGATTCTGAAGCAAACCAGGGTTGGTACCGGCGGCTCTCCGCCAAGCACATGCGGGTCCTGCGTCATCTCCTCCTGAAGCCATCGCAGTGCCCAGCGCAGGTCATGAGAACCTCAAGGGATATTCAGATTCTGCGGGATAGCTGGGCGTGTTGAACAGTCTGCTTCTCTTCATCACCTAACTGGCAACAAAGCATCCCTTAACGTGACCTGGGTGGGTCCTAGAGACAATGACCCAATGGCCACAGCAGAACACACTAGAAACACAGCAATCAGAACGGACACTGGTGTGTGGACCCCAGAGACTCAGAGAACCCCCCTGTCCTGGGGTCAGTTCGGCTTCTCCTGAAGGGAGGGCCAGCCCCTTGGGCTCCTGGTCCTCAGTGCAGAGCAGGGCAGGGCAGGGAGCACAGGGCAGGGAGGCCGGGGCCGCCCTCCCCCGCAGACCTCCGCAGCAGCTCTGTGCATCTCCAGCAAACAGAAATAAAATGGGAAGTCTTCCTCACTTCTAAGGACTCTTCCTAAGAGCTTTCTCCTTGACAGCCTGGCTTTCACCTGCGCGTGCATGTGTGTGTGTGTGTGCGTGCGTGCATGGGTGTGTGTGTGTGTGTGTGCATGTGTGCACGCAGGCCTGAAGCACGAGCCAGACAAAGATTGATGACGCTCCGAAAGACCAAGGCCTTGCTATCAGCTTGCCTTTACGGGCGTTCACCACATCACTCATCTAAAACACCTTCTAATAGTCGGATTGAATGGGAGGGTGATTTTTATGATGTGAGTCAAATGGAAATTAGGGTGATTTTTGAAACTCTAACATATGGCCCCGCTGATTACTTCTCCCAACAAATTTTTCATGTGGTCATAATCTAAATTTAAATAAGAGTCTGGGGGAAAGCGAAGGTAAGAGTACCCCGTGCCCTCGGGACTCCTAGGAGGACAATAAAAACCGAATTTCCTGAAGTCCAAGGAAAATCTAGGCAAGTGGAAAATTAATGGTCATGAAAAACCACCTCCAGGAAACCTCTCCTGCCTCTGTCCTCCTGCTCCCTCCTTTCATGCCGGAACTGACAAAAGAGAGCGGAGATTTCCAGATGAGGCCGGAGCCAGAGACGCGGCCCGGTTTCCAGAGAGGAGCTTTACGAGAGGATCCGCACAAATACCAACACTAGACGGGCTGGCACGGGAGCCACAGAACCTTCCAGAACATCCCTCCTGATGCAACACTGTGCTGGAACATCACTGACGTGGTCCTTCTCAGCTTAAAAACATCTCTTTTTTCCCCCCTATGATAACAGAAGCACTTGCTCCATCCGGAAAATCCTGTGCATGTCCCAGACTCTCAGACACAGCGATCACTCAAAAGCCAAAGAACCGCAGGTGGTGACTGTCCGTGGATGTGACCATGTGGGCAGTTTCTGGTCCTGTTTTACAAAGAAAATGCACCTCATACTCCAGCATACTTGAGACCTGGGTCTGCTCCTCTTGCTGTCGCTCAAGGCTCTTCCCGAATTCCTCCCCAGCGCCCCGCAAACCGCTGCACGCACAGCGGCCGCCCCCGCTCCCACCCCACGTCGCGGTGCCGGGTCGTCATTTCTCCTCCACAAAATGCTAGGCCCGAGAGCTACACGACCGCTGTAGGGACAAAACGTCAGAACAGATACTGCCGGAAACCCTCACATATGACTTGGCTTTTTAAAGGTTTTATGGATTTGTTTATTTGGGAGAGGGGGAGGGGGAGACAGGGTGGGGAGCAAAGGGGGAAGGAGAGAGAGGGAGGGAGGATCTGGAGCTACGCCCCACCATGGGCTCCATCCCAGGACCCTGAGGTCACGGCCTGAGCTGAAACCAAGGGCAGGACCACCCGACAGAGCCCCCGTACACCACAGCTTAAGGTGAGGCCCGTCTGGGAGCTGTGACCAGAGGCTAAACTGCAGGAACTTTCGGAAGTTCCCAGCGGCCTTTGGAGGAAGGCAGGTCCAGACACCAGCTAGCTCCCTGGGAAGGTCTGATCTCTTTAGCACGGCTTATCTGCAAGGATCTTCGTCGGGCACCGACGACACACAGCATCTCACAAGCATTAGGATCCGGGAGGTCGCTCCACAGCAGGGACCTGGCTCCCAAGCGAGCCCACGGGTTGGGCCGTGGGCACTGTCCGTGCTGCTGGGGGGAGGCTGGACCCCTACGGGGGGGGGATGAGTGGGACACCGAGTCCTCCCCTGCGATGGCAGCTTTCCTGCCAGCTTCACGGGCCGCCGTGGGGGTGCCCACGTCCAGCGGAGCACGTGGCACAGACAGATGCTCAGGGGATTGCAGACGCTGAGACAACTGTTGCTAATAACACCCTCTAGTATGTGCGGCCCCAAGGACCTGAGACTACATGGTTACACATGATACGCTGCTGCAAGTAACATAGTTACTATGATGCGATCGATATTAATGGTATGATTATGATAATAAACAAATAGTCATAAAATAATAACATAGTAAGGTAAAAAATAAGTAACAGTTGCCAATTATATTGCTCGGAGAGATAGCTAGTATCAGTACACTGTATTACTGGTAGCGGTGACGTTCCACATGCATAAAACAGCATTCACATGCTGAAGACTTGGTTACAGCTGCTAGTTCTCTGCTTATGTGTGTGCGTGTGCACATACGTGTACGTAAACGTGTGTGCACATGCATATGCGTCCAGAGATGTGTCTATGAGCTAGGTTCCTTGGGGGAAACACTCGTTCTGCAAGAACGTGAGAGTATTTTCCAGCTTAAGAGAAGGAGGTGATTTGGGGAAAGTAATTTTAGGTTTCGCTCACTGTGGACGGTGAGTGGCCTCTGTGCTGTCCGTGACACCGCAAACATGGGAAACGACTCAGAGGAGAGTGAATTGTTTCCGCCCTGAGTGGTCTGGGAATGAAAGATGAGCTGTGAGATTTTGGAGGAAGATACAAATTAGGAGGAGTGAGGGAGCTGGAAGGGAATCCAAGGACATCAATTTTATTGGCAGGAAACAGAGGACACTCGCGACGGAGAAGCAGGGGTGGCTCTGGGGAAGGAAGGGTGTGGGCACCGAGTCACCGTGGCCCGGCATCCAGGCCTCTCCCTGATGCTCTGCACCTGCCTTCCTGTGCAATCCTCAGCCTCTTTGTCTCCAAAAGGAGGAGAACACCTTCCTCCAAGTGCTCTTACGAGCTCCTACTCAGGGACATTCAAACCAGCGCCGGCAATCAACGTGCCGCCTGCCTTTCGAACACAGTTTGATACACGGAGCAAATCACAGGCAGAGTAAACAGAGTCCAAGTAAGAAGTTAAAACAGTGATTTTATTAGGGGAGATGAAAAAGGCTGCGTGTAAGGAGACGGATAGGTCACGGGGAGATGCCCCGGCCCTGGGGACGTGCCACCTCGCACATCAGCCCAAAAGCTGGTCTGCGGGAAGGAGGCAATCTCAGCCCATTATCTGCAGGTGAACTTTCAACACTCCTGCAAAAGCAAAATAAAACACCACTTTCCCTGGTGCTTTATAATAAATCTAAATGCTTTGCTAATTGCCTGTCACCACTACAAATAGTATTTGCTTTTCGGGGAGCTTTTTTTTAAAGGCCCTGGAAATAAATCAGAGCTTTTAATTCATTGGAAGACAGACTGAGAAAAAAGCAGAGGTTGGGGGGCTGCAGGATAACAGGGTAATCTTGAGCATTATCTGAGAGGTGTTCTTTTGGGGTGTAAGTAGGAGAACATAATCCAAAGTCAGCGAGAACAGTCTCCCGTATGATAAAAATGCCAACTGTTAAGGTGCCTCTTCCTCCAAGCCCAAAGCCCAAGGAATCCCCCATGCTGTCCTCACCAGGGGGTGGGGGGCAGGGATGTGACGGAAGGACAGCAGTTCCTGGCAGGACGTTGAGGTGAGACCCCTGGGCTTCCTCTGCATGGCTGGGAGGGCCTGGGTGCAAATTTCGGGAACTCCGAATGCGACCTGTAGCATGGCGACACTTTTGTCCAAGAAAGTTGGATCCGTGATAATATTGCGTTATCTCACTCATAGTGTTGTGCGCCTCGATATTGGTGCTAAATTCCTCCAAGCAACCAGCAGGAATCGAGGGCCATCTCGGGGACAGAGGGACGTATTTCTATGCGGTGCAATGCTAACTTCGAAGAAGGGCTGTATTCTAAAACAATGCTTAGAAATCGAAATACAGGGCTTGCCTTCATGTGCAGATAATAATGATCACAGCAATGCCACTGAGAAATTACCTGAAGTTTTCAGCAAGGAAGATGTCAAACTGAGAGAAAATTCAGGATAAAAATCTGTAGCAGATTATGGAGGGACGACTCAGCAGAGCTCAGGGGGTTTTGAAGGGAGTGAAACCACTCTTGGGAAGCTGCGAGGCTGAGCTCCCGTCACCGCACATCTGTCCAAACCCACGGGACGCACGGCGCCGAGAGGGACCCTAAAATAAACTGCGAACTCCGGGTGGTGATGAAGCGGCAACGCGGGCTCATGGACTGTGACAGACGCACCATCTGGCGGGGACGTCGCGCTCGGGGCTGGCTGTGCGTGGCTGGGGCAGTGGGGTGGGCGTGTCTCCACCTTCCCTTCAGTCTCGCTGTGAATCTAAAAAATGCTCTAAAAAACAGAGTCAGTTTTAAAATCTACCGCGAGTTACTAAACAAAGCTGTTTGATTTCATCCACACCAGACTGGGTTGTTATTTTTTCCAGATAGCTTGCCCTAGGCTGGCGGTGCTTGCGTTGGTGCTTGCGTTGGTCGACCCACGAGGGCGAAGGTGCACAGGAGTCAGGAAGGAATTTGAGCAGAGCAGAGGGGACGGAGACAGAGGGCGCCTGAGATTCTGCTGCAGACTCTCGCTCACTTGGCCCCCAAGTGGCGGTCAGAGCCCCCCTCCCCGTGCACTGGCTGGAGCACGTCCCCATGAGCCCCCTCCTGACCTCTCCCACCCTCTCCTCCGTGAGGACCCCACGCTCGAGACCCCCTAAGGCAACAGGCCACACGTGAGGAACCTGAAACCAACCAGTAAAGGCATTTCTCTGCTGGTCCTGGCAAGTCTGCTTCATAGTCTCAAGATTTCTCAGAGCCGGGCCTTTGCGGGGAGCCAGGAGAGAACCGTTCTGGGACTGCTCACGGGTGCAGACACCGGCACCGTGTCCCTTGCCATTGCTCCTCGATGAGCAACGCTGACATCTTCCTGACCAAGTCCTCTGGACAGCCGACCGCCCCAGGGGTGGGACTGTAATTATTTGTCGATGGGAGTCATGAATGTAGGGCAGCCTGGCCGCCTGCTGTGTGGTTGCGAACAGCAGCGTCCAGGTCCTCGCATCCTCCCTGTCCCCAGAGAGCCGTCATTCCCCGCTTCCACACCGGGAAGCAGGTTCTGAAAGCGAAGTCCCACGGCCGGGCCGTGGCAGGGGGAGACCAGGAGGCCTTCGGCTCAAAACCCGGGCCCTGCCATTGCATCACCAGCAACCCTGGGCCGCGCTCTTACTCTAGAGGCTTGATCTGTGTGAAAACGAGACTCACCTTGTTTCTTTAGGTCCAAATCTGTCCCGTAACTGAAGAACTGGTGGCGGGCAGATCACTCTTCTGTCTCGGGCAGCTCTGCAGCCCGCTCGGGCCCAGCCAACCACACAGAAGCAGCCCTTGCCAGACGTGCCAAGCGTGACGGCCCGTGTTGGAGCCAACGTAACACAATCCAGCCTGAGAACGTATTTGCCGGTTCTGGGTACACCCAGAAATATGGGAGCCATTTGGGAAAAAAAAAAATAGGAACACAGCAGGAGGCCGCAAATTTGTCTAAACAGAACTGAGGCCCACTGCATGCGTGGAAGGAGAGGCCTTCCCGGCAGAATGATTTCTAAATAAAAATGGGTAACTACCCAGTATTCATTATAAGCAATGCCTTGCCGGTGGCATGTCTCACAACCTGCTTTCTAGAATCCCGCACAGGCAGCGCGGCCAGCATGAAATGAGGAGGAGGACAGCAGGCTTAGAGTCGGAGGGACACGCGGGGGCGCGGCGAAAGGCACAGCCCAGACCCCACGGGGCTCTGTGACCCGTAATACACCGAGAGCGGCACGTGCGTGGGAGACACAAAATTAGTACAATAGCATCTCTCACCGCTGATTCCGTCACACTGAGAGAGACGGGGGACTTGCTCACAGGAGAATGCATGTTTATGAACTGTACCCATTTTCTGACATTTTAAGGGGGGGAATGTGTCGTGGTGACTTCAGTCTACAATGCAGTGCGTTTTTTAAGTAGTAAATGCCTGAATTTTTCGGCAAGATGGATCCAAAGGAAGAAGGCCAGAGAAAGGGAGTCCGGAGTAAGACACGCGCTGGGGGGGGGGGGTCCGTCCTAGAACCCACCCTGTGCCAAGAGGGTGCTGGGACACCAGGGGACCAGGAGACCGAGGTGTGGGGAGGGGGTCGGCGAGGCAGTGCCCCCCTCCAGGGGGACCCGGACACAGGATCCGAGATGGGAAATCTTGCAAATAGAATATGCACCCTCCTTTGTCCACAGTTTGATGGATTTACTGATAATTCACATTAAGACCCAGCCTTTCAGAGAAAGTAGAGAAGAAAAGGAAAAAGCCTTTACTTGTCACATTTCAGTAAAGACAAATTATTCAGAGGTCACAAAACTGACAGAAACAGCAATGAGAAAGGCAGCTCAGTAAATTACTGAGTGGACCTCTTTCCAAACCCGCTCCAGTGACTGGACTCTCGATGTATTTCCCTCCGTCCCTGGGCTGCACTTCTAAATAAAAGGACATAACAAATGACACTTTGAGTTTTCTGTCAGCGCAAAATTACTCTGGAGCTTCCTGTCCACGAGAAACACACACAAGCCGTGTCGGGAGTCTTATACTTTTGAAAGCACTTTTTTTTTCCCCCCGAGTACTCTCTACACCCAACGTGGGACTCGAACTCGCAACCCCAAGATCAAGAGCCGTGTGCTCCACCCACTGGGCCAGCCAGGTGCCCCAAAAGCACTTGAAAAAGTTAAAAGAAACCAACAAAGTTAAAAGTTAAAAGAAACAGATGAAAGTAATTTTAATAATGTATTATGTACCGTGATATATCTAAAACACCATTTCAATATGTCATTGAAACAAAACATATCAATGAGTGTATTTTCTTTTGTTAAGATTGTATTTATTTATTTGTCAGAGAGAGAAAGCACAAGCAGGGGGAGTAGCAGGCAAAGGGAGAAACAGGTTCCCCACTGAGCAGGGATCCCGAGGCGGGACTAGACCCCAGGACCCCGAGATCACGACCTGAGTCGAAGGCAGACACTTAACCAACTGAGCCACCCAGGAGCCCCTGCAGGTGTATTTTCCGCCAACCACTGCTCTCAGTTCGGAAGAGCCACGTGTGAAGTGTCACCCCTGACCAGTGACTGTCATGCCGGACAGCACAGAATGAGGATATCTTGTCTAACCATGTTTTTACACATCCGTTGCACTAAACAGTATTTTATTATAAAATACCTTCTGTGCCACGACATAATCTTGGCAATTAGAAGGTACAGATGTAGGGATTTTGTGATATGGGCATCACGTCAAGTCGAATACAAGTACATTTAAGAAGGCGTTTCTTATTCCTGGATATCCTGATCAGGGGACCCTCAGGACACGAAGCGAGCATGACGGTTCTCCGCATTTGGTTTAAATAATGCAAGAGGAAGAAGTGAGGGATTGTCTGTGCACTGATTCCAGTCCGCTGTTAACAAGACAGCGAGGTCAAAAATACCGGACATTGATCACGGTACGAACAACAAACATGGAACACTCCCTAGAGGTCAGATGTCACGGTCATATAATCCTCAAAACACCAGTACAGAAGTACCATTAGCGTGATTTTAAATTTGGGGTTGGGAGGCAGCGAGGACACGGAGAAATAAACATCTTACATCTTGCTCCGGGTCACAGAGCTGGGAGCAGCAGCCAGAGCCCAGCTCCCTTCTCACCCACGCGGACGTGAGGGGCCAGACGCCGGGCACACCTGCCGTCCGCCACGTCGGGGGTCCTGCTGCGGCCACAGGGACGTCACTCGTCCGCCGCCAGTGCAGAAGGTCGTGCCTGTGGGAGGGATGGCTCTGGGTCTCCCTGTGCCTGCGGACAGCTGTCCAGGTAAACACTTCGCTGGGAGAATCGAGCATCTGAGAAAAGAGAAAGGAAATACACCCCTAAGAATGACTTTCGTCTAAGCCGCCGTGTGTCTCGACTGGTGCTGGAGAGCCAACCGGACCTGATGTCACACTCCAGCTCACGTCCGTGGTGGGACACACGGCACGGGCTCCTCGTCCCTGTCCCCACGCCCACGGGCCTTTCCCAGTGAACCTGGAAGCACACTGCCACGCTGAGAGAGCAGTGAGGGCGCGGGGAAGGAGAGACACGGGGGACAGACCGAAGAGGACATCCTCCCAGGAACATTTAGGGTTTGTGTGCGCGTTCTCCTGGCTGGAGACGGACGCTCAGCTCGGTCCCGTGCTCCCCTCTGCTGTCCGCAGAGCAGAATGCACGCGTGAGCGCCGGCCCCAGGCCGTGCGCACTCAGCCGCAGAGGGCGCTCCACATTGGCCAGAAGCTGCCCGTTTTGGGAGAAGCAATTTTGGTGTCCCTCATGCATCTCCTTTCTTAACGGACGACTCCGCCCCACGAGGTGACCCCGAGGATTTATGGCAGGAGTCCACGACCAGGCACGCAGCAACATCCACATGTTCTGGATCCTTCACTTTTCTCTTTTTTCCCCCGGTGTTGAAGATGTTGGACATTTCATTGTTCTTACAAGACCTCTGCTTTTGTAGAAAGTCTGGGAGAATGGCAAATCTCGGACTTAGCTTTTGTCTTCTGAGAGAAAACTGAAATAGTCCCGGATACCTGAGTCCTCGCCCGCGCTGGGGCTGAGTGACACTTTACTCAGTCCCCCCCATGAAGGACGGGCCGTGTGATCACCATGTCTGAGACGCGAGTCTCATCGACCCAGATTTACACAGCCTGCAGGCCCGTGGGCCACAGGGAAGGCGCTCTCGGGATAAATTAAAACATGCTCGGGGCGCCTGGGTGTCTCAGTGGGTTGGGCCGCTGCCTTCGGCTCGGGTCATGATCCCAGAGTCCTGGGATCGAGTCCCGCATCGGGCTCTCTGCTCAGCAGGGAGCCTGCTTCCCTCTCTCTCTGCTGCCTGCTTCTCTATCTACTTGTGATTTCTCTCTGTCAAATAAATAAATAAAATCTTTAAAAAAAAAATTAAAACATGCTCGTACACAAGCAGTCCCCTGAGGAAAACTTACCTACTTCCGATATTGCCTTCTTCTATAAAGGGGTGAGGCCTCCTCCACCAACCCACCATCACGTTAATGGGGCACCTCCGGGAGCCACATGCCCCACAGTTCAAATCTGCCCTGTGCCTTCGCACTCCCAGATCCCCAGGAAAATTAACCGGACTGGGTAATGGACAGACGTCTCCCTTCAGGTGATTATTGAGGACAGAACCGAGAAAAGAACCAATAAAGCGTTCCTACATTTAAAGACCGTGGGGGGCCTGGGTGGCTCAGTGGGTTAAACCTCTGCCTTCGGCTCAGGTCATGATCTCAGGGTCCTGGGATCGAGCCCCGCACCAGGCTCTCTGCTCAGTGCAGAGCCTGCTTCTCTCTCTCTCTCTCTCTCTCTCTCTCTGCCTGCCTCTCTGCCTACTTGTGATCTCCGTCTGTCAAATAAATGAATAAAATCTTTAAAGACCGTGCCAAGCTGTTTGCAAACCTAATGAAAATGAGTAGATGCCTGCATTGCATCAGACGAAGAAAAGACTGGATCCTGCCCGCCCCACGTGCGCACTGGGAGTCTGCTTATGGGGACAGACAGGCGGGCGGTCCTGCGTGTGCTTGCCTGGAACTGGGCACCATGGGCCCATGTGTGGAACAAAGCAGTCCATAGGAGGGGGCCGTCCCTGCCGGCGACATCCGAGAGAGAGGTGGCTCCTGGTCCTGGCCAACCTCAGGAGAGAGCCAAGCCATCACAGCCACCCCTCACCCTCGTATTTGCTCATCTTTGTGCATCCCTGGGCACGCCCGAGGGAAAAGAACGGCCAATGGAATTTCTGTGCGCCCCCCACCCCCACCCAGAAATCCAAGTGGTGACGGGACAAGATGCGACATCACTCAGACTCCTACGTGCTCCCCGCCCTTTCGGAGTGACCCCTGGTTTCCTGGCAAGGCTCCTGTGCTGTAGGAGGACGTCAGGTGAATTTTTTAAATATCAAGGATTTTAAAGTTACGATTTTAAATAGTTAGGATTTTAAAGCTGAAAACTAAACAAACAAATATTAAAATGCAAGAATGTTGCTCAAGGGGCTCCGGGCCTTTGCCTGAGCCAGGCCCTGGACAGCAGGTTCCCGGAGAGCAGGTCCCCACTCTGTCCCATCCTTAGATCTGCTCAAGGCCCACCGTCTCCTGAGCAGATTAAAATTTCAATGTCTTTGCAGACTTCCAAGGGCGGGATCCAACCAGACATTTTTAGATTCCTCAGCCCCCTCCGCACCTGGGTCCTGCCCGTCTCGTCCTACAGCCTGGAAGTCACTGGGCTTTCTAGGCAGTGACTTGCAGTGCATTCAAGGAACGCTTCGTAGAAGGAACGCGCGGCATCCAATCCTCTGATCGTCTATTTCATGAGTTTGTCTAATACTTAGTGAGACTGTGGAATGCTCTACTGTTCAGCGAAACCACAACTTATCCAATATTTAAACTGTGAAATGAAAAATTATCTAATATTTCGTTAAACTCTGAAATTATGAATGGCCCTCGCACTTAGCTAAGTGATAAAATTGTAGGAAATACAGAAGACACCGAGGTGGGGACAAGCCGCCGTGCAGGAACAGTTACCACGAGCGGTTCGGGCCGACGTGGGGGGCAGCCAGCCCCGTGCGTGGAGCTCCCTGAGCCACGGACAAGGGCTGGAGGGTCTGCGAGAGGAATGTCCGCTGCGCTGTCTCCGAATGACTCCCTCCACCCCGCTGCACGGGTCCCGTGGGGCATTTTGCAGACTTGGTCATTTTACCCCAAGATTTCCATGACCTTACACACAGTAAACATACAGGAAATAGCCGCTTGAATAAATAAATAACATTACTAACCCTGAACACTCCGCAGGCTTAATGCATGAAAGGTCAGCCAGAGGCTCTCTTTGCAAGGGTAGGAAGACGACGGAGGCAAGTTTACTATTTGGCGTGTCTCATGTCCACGGAACTTGTGGGGATTCCAAAAAATAGAAGACTTGGACTTCCACTTAAAAAAAACAAAAACATAACCAATAAGTTTTCCAAATCCAGAAGGCAGAAATTATAGAACAGCAGGAGCTGGCTGATCATTTCCAGGGCCGTAATTGCCCTGAAGTTGTAACCGAGGAGAGTTACCTTCTACTCAGGACACTGCATTTCATCCAAGTGTACACCCTATGTCGACACGTTCTTATAATCAAGACAGTTTTCAAAGAGCTGGGAATTCGATTGAAGAAATAAAAGACGCAGAGAGACATATAATGAACTTTGAGTTTTGCACGATCATCATAGAAACCATAACCCCATTATTTTTTAAATCAATGTGGGAACAAGGATGAGAGATTTTAATCCTAGGACTTTATTATTTATTGCTGGATAATCTCAGCGCCTCTCCTGATTATCGGGACGCAAGCCCCTCGGTGAGGCTTGTATTATGGTACTTAGGTAGGAAATGAGGGGATTTAGTTTGATTGTTTGCCTTTCCCTGAGAACAGTGCGCGTGGATGTCTGAACGGGATCCGCTGCGGACGGAGCGAGGGGCAGGTGCTCGCCATCGGGTGGGGCCCACGAAGCCCGCGGGGAGCTGAGGGGACGGTTCTCCTGCTGGTCCCACACTGGACGTCCTGATCCGGGGCCTCAGCCCTCACCTGTGGGCATCCCCTCGGCTCTGCTCTGGGGTCTCCTCGGGATTTCCAGAGCTGGCACGGGAAGCAAACCGAGAGCGCCGTGCCCTTGTCCTGTCCTGCCACAGGATGAGACCGAGCCAGCAAAGGGACAGCGTGGTTTCTTCAATAAGAAAGAAGCTGTGTTGTGGTTGGAACTAGAGGGTGTTGTGCTCAGCAAAAAAAAGTCAGTCAGAGAAAGACAATTTTCATATGATCACACCCGAATGTGGAATTTAAGAAACAAAACACAGGATTGTAGGGGAAGGGAAGAAAAAATAAAACAGGGTGAAATCAGAGAGAGAGATAAACCTTAAGGGAGTCTTAATCCTAGGAGACAAACTGAGCGCTGCTGGAGGGGACGTGGGGGAGGAAGGGGGGTGGGCAGAGCGTCGTGATGGCATAGGTAGTGGGTGTTTATGTGACTGCTGCATCACTGACCTCTAACCCTGAAACTAATAAAATATGTTAACTGATCTTAATTTTAAAAATTAAAAAAAAAAAGACGCCGTGTGAAATCAGTCTGATCTTCTAGACAAACATCCAGAGTCACCCTCCCATTGCTCTGAGAAGTCCTGCCAGTCTGATCAGCTGAAATCCGGGGCCTCTCGTCCCAGCCCCACCACTGATGGTCCCTTCGGTCCATCAGCCTGGGCGAGTTCGGGCAGGTGTGAGTTCAGTGAGGACACGGTGAACTTGGGCCGATCGGAAACTCTGGCTCCGAGTGTGCCTGCCACCTGCACCCTCTGCTCCAGGCAGTCCTCCAGCGCTGCGGTCGTGGGCACAGGACCAGCCCTCACTGAGCACCAACTTCAGGCAATGTCCCCACAAACCAGCTCCCCTGGGCGCTCTCTCATCACCAGACTCAGGCCCTGTGTTTCCCGTTTAGGAAAGTCCCCGGCTTCAGGCAAAATGACATCTTTGTGAGGTGGCGTTCGTCGGAGGGGTGGGCTTGTTCAGTGGACGTGGATGGCCCTAAGACTTCCCCCAACACTAAGTGTCACCCAGCATCCCCACGCCTCCGTTTCCCCACATGGCACAATGTGCCCTCCCCCACGGCCATGGTTATCTGGGTTTGTCACCTTGTGTGGGCCACGAGGCGCCCCGACATTGGGTGGAACATGGTTTCCGGGTGAGTCTGTGAAGACCTTCCCGATGACAGGAGCACGGGAGTCTGTGGACCCCACATATCTGAGTCAGATGCCTCCACAGCGGCAAGGGTCCCTCCACTGGGTAGGGGCCCCGGAGCACCGGGCACACCCACTGCCTACGGCCCAGCTGGGACAGGGGCGGGACCTCGGTGTTTGGACCCGGCGCGCCTGACTCCCAGGCCTGCAGACTCGGGCTGGGGGGACACCGTCTGGTCCCCGCTCCCGGGCCTCGGACCCGCAGCCCTCGGTCCGCTCGGCTCGGCTCGGCAGCTGCCCGGCACATGGCAGGTGGGGTTTCCCAGGCTAGTAACTGCGGGAACCCGTTCCTCACACTTGTGACCCCCAGATGTCCCCCTCCTGCTGGCTTTTCTCGGCACACCCCAGCCTCCTCACAACCCTCCCCCTGCCCCCCCAACCCTGTCCCCCCCGCGGAACCCCTCGTCCCGGCAAACCCAACAGCTGTCTCCATGTCCCCCTCTGTTTGTCCTCCAACTGGTGGCACCTGATCGGGGCATCTGTGCCGTGCTCCCCGCCGTGCGGAATCAGCGCTGTCACACTCACCAGACGTGTGACCAGTAGGAACCATTACAAAGTCTCTGTGCCAGGATTCACGATTGCCGGGGCCTCACCCCGCACCTGAGGTCGGTACGCGGGAAACGCGTGGGTTTTTACGGGAATCCCTGCCGACCTGAAACTGGCTTTTTAAACGTGGACAAAGAGCTGGTTGAAGAGGTTGGAACATTTCCAGGGTCTCTTAATGGGAATTGAGATTTGATCGAGAGCAAACTTGCAACACAGTAACACCCCCAGACCTTCAGTCTTAGACGGTTTGCCCCACTGGCCGGCTTCGGTGGGGTATGAAGCCCCCAGAACACCACCGTTCCCATGACCTCTCCGTCACGGTGGTCAGGCATGGCTCTTCCTCCAACCCCTCTGCAGGCCCCCACTCTCCCCTGATTTTATCTTCTCCTTCACGTGTGCTACGGTTGATGCCCTCCGGCCAAGCCCGCCGGCACGCTCCGCAGTAAATCCCCGGTGTTGGAAGACGCAAGGTTGGTTGAGCAGGAGTTGCCCTTTTCTATTGGCTGGAAGATTCTCTCCATCAGCTCCTCCCGGCTCTGCTGTGAGAGATGTGCCCGTGCGTGCAAGGCTGCTCCTTTGTGCCTGTGCTCCGGTGCCTTCCTCCCTCCCTGCGCCCCCCTCCACTCCCTGCTTCCTGAACAGGACTCCGGAGCACCGGGTGCAGGGGGAGGGGGTGAGAGGGTGTGGCTCCTCTCCACGATGGAGCCAGGGAGGGAGCACAGGAGGCCCCGGGCAGGGAGAAGAAGGTGTCCCTGGGGCCCCTCCCCGCCTCCTGCCAGCCCAGCCCCTGCCTTCACTCCCGCTCCACTCCCCACCCCCCCCACCCCCGCTCATGACGCTTTCTGCTGGGTTTGGCTTGTTGAACTCTGGGTTCCTCTCCTCTGGCTGCAGGGCAAGCCCTCTTTCCAGCAGGGGCTACATTTCAAGGGCCCCCCAACCCCTCGCTCAGCAGTTACTACCTTTGGCATCAAAAATGCATATTATTCTGTGTAGTTGGTGGCCATTCGCCTTGGGCCCCGTGTTCGATTGTAACCAAGTGCAGGAAAAGCAGCCTTGGGGGATGCTGGGTGCTGGGTCTTCAGTTCCTCCCTCCCAGCGCTTGAGATGAACACTCTGGCCATCGAGGGGGCCCTCCCGTGTGTTCCCAACACCCACACCTGCCCTCCAGGAACACACCGGTGGTCCGTGCATGCCCCGCTTCTAGCCAATGGTCACACCCCTCGTTCTCTGGACCCAGTGCCAGACCCACGGGGCACCAGCAAAACCATCCCTGCCCCACCACATTGGAAGGTCAGGGTGGACACCTCTCTACGGACCCCAAGCCTTGCCCTGCTTTCTTCTTCCACCAGGCAGAGAGCAGAGCAACAGAGCGAAGCAGACCAGGACACCGGCCTCAGGTCCAGCCCAGCCGTCTCAGCAACACCTTAGCCTTCCCGGCAGCAGCGGGAGCCAAAAACCAAACCACCGAATGACAAAGCTTCAGGGATCAGCTCAGGCGGGGTTTCTATAACGTTCCATGCGGAGCCTTTACTGCTGTAGAATCAGAGGCTTCTCCACCCTTCCTGTCCTCCCTGGTGCGTTTCTGACGGTGACAGCCATGGGGTTTCACATAACCGGACAGCAAGGACACTTGCAACCAAGTTCACGCATCACATTCCCTAACGCGTTGCTCTAGAACAAAATACACAGGATTTCAAGCTGCATCGTGGAGAACGGCTAACAGCTTGTTCAAATATTTTAAATATCTCGACATACGTACGTAATTAGCTCGCTTGCTCTAAATACTAAGTATACAACCTAAGAAACAATATGTGTAAGGGTTTTTTCCAAAATTTTGAAATTTTTTTCTAATTTCAAAAGCTGTGATTTCAAGTCATCTTTTAAAAAAAAATGCCCACATGTATCATAAACGCTTTTTTTTTAGAGCGCCCTTTTGTAATTCCACTACTAAATCGGCTACCACAAACACTCCTTGGGACACGTAGATATGGATGCAGAGTTACAGTGTAAGAAAAATGTCTGTCCCTGTACGCCCATTGGACACACGCAAGAGACAGAGAATGTGGTGGAGACATAAATCTCTATAAAGAGGGTATGTTTTGATAGTTTTCATTACGATGAGCATTTATCACAAGGAAAACACATACACTCACCACAACATCAAGCATGAGAAAGAGTGGGCCCTCCACGGTTTTTTAATCAACTCGCGCAGACACAAGTCAGCCAAAACCCATCCCTGTTTGGAGGCAAATCCTTCCCACACTTTCCCGCGAGCTGGGAGAAAGCAGTTAGGTATTTCTCTCCACTGGCTCTCTGTTCCCAGAAGACATCAGGAGCCATGGTGGAAAGGAATCTCGTTCTGGAAATTACATTTAAGAAAACACTGAGGTTTCTTTGGTGCCCCCAGTCCTCTGCATGGGGGGAGGCAGCGGTCCCCACATCGTGTGCTCACTGCAGCCTGTGACGCACAGCTGTTGCCTTGAGGGACAATAAAGGATGACTCGGGTGCCCCGCAGGCGCGCTTCAGAGAACTGACGCGTCCATCGGTAGATCTGCTGTCTGCACGTGAGACCTTGCAGGGCCCCCCATGGCAGGGGTGTCTGGGTTCCAGAGACATAGGACTGAGGCTGGTTCTCCACCCCCTGAGTTCACCCACCACCACAGGAAGCTGATGGACTTGGCGGTTTACCCATTGCCAAAGACGGCCCCTTGTATGTGATGAATCTCTTGAGTAGATTTCAGTACCGAGCAAGGACTGACCTCACTAATGGCAAAAAGCAGCATCATGATGCCCACAGCAGAGGCCGGAAATTGTGGGAGCACAGCCCCAGCCATCCTTCCTGGGCTCTGGGGGTGTCCAGGTACCAGCTCTTCCCAGACTCAACCGTCCTGTCTCCCTGCATCCCATATGCACCAAAATGAACAAACAAATAAAAACCTGAAATCTTGGCACTGTTCCCATTAAAACTACTGTTTCTGAGTACAAGACAGTGAAAAATTGCTTTTAAGCCAAGTCAGGCCAATTTTACAGTTGGAGCAACACACGGTAGGTAACATCGGTAAAATCAGGCCAGTGGGAGAGTGGGCAGGGGTGACCTGCCCACTATGTGCCCTATAGCTCCTTCCCATAGTACCAGACTATTCACCCATTTCAAGTATATAATTCTGTGGTTTTCAGTATACTCACAGATATTTGCAACAAGCACAACAGTCAATTTTAGAACATTTTTATCGCCCCTAAAAGAAACCCCATAGCGTCTAGTGATCACTCGGTCCTCCCTGCCCTTCTCCCAAGTCCTGGCCACCAGCAATCTAGTTGATGTCCCTGTAGATCTGGATGCTCTGGGCATCTGATATCAGTGGAATGTGTGTGCGTGGCCTTTGGGGCTTGATGTCTTTCACCAAGCATGATGCTCTCCATGTATGGCACGTATCTGGTCTTCATTCCTTTTTTTGGCAGAATGATATTCTATTGCATGGAATTAACACATTCTTTTCATCCATGTGTCTAATGATGGACATTCAGGTTGTTTCCACTTTCTGGGGTATTAGGTATAACGTTGTGATGATCATTCATGCTCAAGTTCCTATGAGGACACACGTTTTTATTTCTCTTGGGTAGACACCTAGGAGTGGAATTGCTGGGTCAAATGTTAACAACATTGAAACGTCTGAAGAACCACCAGACGGCTTTCCAAATGGCTTTACCATTTTACATTCCCGCCATTCACGTACGAAGGCTCCCAATCCACAGTGCGCTCCCCAACGTGTGTTATCTGACTTTTTGATTCTAGTCCTTTGAGAGGGTCTGACATGGTATGTCACCGAGCTTTGGATTCACGTTTTTTAGATGACTGATAATTTTGAGAATCCTTTCTTGACTTTATGGGCCCTTTGTATCTTTTCTATGGAGATCTCTCTGTTCATATCTTTTACCCATTTTTAAGTTGGGTCATTGTCTTTTTATTATTGAATTGTAAATGTTCTTTATGTATTTGAGATACAAGTTCCTTATCAGATAGATGATTTGCAAATACTTTCTCCCATTCTGAGAGTTGTCTTTTCATTTTTTTAACAGTGATTTTTTTGTTAAGATTTTATTTATTCATTTGACAGACAGATCACAAGCAGAGAGGCAGGCAGAGAGAGAGGAGGAAGCAGGCTCCCTGCCAAGCAGAGAGCCCGATGTGGGGCTCGATCCCAGGACCCTGAGATCATGATCTGAGCCGAAGGCAGAAGCTTTAACCCACTGAGCCACCCAGTCGCCCCTCTTAACAGTGATTTTTGAAGCACAAATGTTTTTAGTGTTTTCTTGTTTTTTTTTTTAATATTTATTTATTTATTTGTTTGTTTACTTGAAGGAGAGAGAGCACATAGCAGAGAGGGAGACAGAGAATCTGAAGCAGGCTCCACACCCAACACAGAGCCCAGTTCAGGGCTCATTGTCACAACTCCAAAATCACCGCCTGAGTCAAAACCAAGAGTCAAACACTGAACCAACTGAGCCACCCGGGCACCTCAGTATCGAACTGTCTTGCTGGTCATTGCTTTTTTTCTTCTCTCTCTCTCTTCTTTTTTTAAGATTTTAAATAATATTTTATTTATTTGACAGACAGAGATCACAAGGAGGCAGAGAGGCAGGCAGAGAGAGAGGAGGAAGCAGGCTCCCTGCTGAGCAGAGAGCCCGATGCGGGACTCGATCCCCAAGGCACAGGCTTAACCCACGGAGCCACCCAGGTGACTCAATGGCCATTACCTTTTAATAAACTTTCAAACCAGGAAATGTGACTCCTCCTACTTTGTTCTTTTTCAGAATTGTCTTGGCTATTCTGGGTCCCCTGCAATCCAATGTGAATTTTAGAGCCTGCTTGTCTATCTCTACAGAAACGAAAGTTGGGATTCTAAATGCACAGGTGTTGAATCCAAGATCATTTTGGGGACGTCTTGCCATCTTAACAGTGTGAAGTCTTCCAACCCATGAACATGGGATCTTTTCCCACTTATTTTGATTTTCTTAAATTTCTCTCAGCAATGTTTTGTAGTTTTCAAACTACACATTTTGCACTGTTTTTTTTTTTGTTAAATTTACTGCTAAATATTTTATTCTTTTTGATGTTATTGTGTTTAAAATACCACTTCCAGATCATTCACTGCCAGTGTTTACGAACACAAATGATTTGATCTTTTACTTTGAAAATTCTTTATGACTGACAGCCACATTAAAAACAAACAAAAAAACTGCTTGGTCTTCGAAGATTCCCAAATGTTGGCACTGGGGAAATTAGGGTAGGTAAAGATGTGGTGCCCACTGATGTAGTTTAGAGATAGCCACAATCAAATATCACAAAATTACTAATATATTTTTATGTCATAATTATTGTAACCCATAGTTGTTAATGTGCAGAAAAAAAAATCTTAATATGTTATGGACCAAGTAATGTAGAATACTTTGGCAGCATTTAGTTTGTACCAAAGTACCTTAAGGCAGGTTGTTCTGAATTAATTTCCAAAACAGTTTCCATGGAATTCAGCCTCTCTATATGTCATGAACTTCTTATAAAGTATGTTACTTTATAATTATTTCATTATTGAATCGTAACTTAAGACTGGTGATAAAAATGGGGTAAAAATTTAATCATATTATTCTGGGTCACAAATGTCGATATTGGAATTATCTCCATCTATTAGTAAGAAAGATAAGTAGTAGATAATAAACACAATGTTAACTTTTTACTACAGTGAGAATGAACTTCCTACTTCTATTAGAGATTCTGAAAAGACTAGTCATATGTTTAAATAGATAACAGATGTTAATAAGAATTGTTGTGGTGATGGTCATTTTGCAATATTTACAAATATCAGATCATTATGTAATATACCTGAAACTAATATAATGTTGTAAATGAAATATTCTTCAATGAAATAAAAGAGAAAAAGACATTTTAATTAGGTTTTCTAAGATTTCTGCATATTTAAAATTTTTATCTAAATGTTACCATAGGTAAATGGAATTCCTAAGAAATTAGTTCATGTAGACACTAGGGTCTGATTAAATATCAAGGCAGTTTCAGTAGCTTGTAATAGGTGTATTCTGTGTGTATGTCCACTGTCTATGTGTATTTCTCATAATACTGCCTAGTTGTTTTTTGAAAAGTGTACTGTTGGATCACTTGGAAGCCTCGGAGAAAACAGTGAGATGAATACAAATCTACTGGCTTTACTAGAAGTATAAAATTGCATACCTTATTTTAGCTTTTGTTTGTCTTTTGAAGGTTATAGTTAACCATTTTTTATTTTGTTAAATTCTATTATGTAACATAAATAAATGAATGTAATTTTAAAAGCTGACCATATAATTAATGTTAGACACACAAATCTAACAGAAGAGGGTAAACAGGATACTCTCTCATGAAAGAAATCGAAGAAGACATAAAAAGATGGAAGACCATTCCATGCTCTTGGATCAGAAGGATAAACATTGTTAAAATGTCTATGCTGCCTTGATCAATCTATACTTTTAATACCATTCTGATCAAAATTCCACTGGCATTCTTCAAAGAGCTGGAGCAAATAATCCAAAAATTTGTATGGAATCAGAAGAGACTCCGAATAACTAAGGAAATAATGAAAAACAAAAATAAAATGGGGTGCATCATGTTACCTGATTTCAAGCTTTACTACAAAGCTGTGATCCCCAAGACAGCATGGTACTGGCATAAAAACAGACACATAGACCAGTGGAACAGAGTAGATAGCCCAGCTATGGACCCTCAACTCTATGGTAAAATCATCTTCGACAAAACAGGAAAAAAATATACAGTGGAAAAAAGACAGTCTCTTCAATAAATGGTGCTGGGAAAACTAGGCAGCTATATGTAGAAGAGTGAAACTAGACCATTCTCTTACACCATACATAAAGATAAACTCATAATGGATAAAAGACCTCAATGTGAGACAGGAGTCCATCAGCTAGAGGAGAACATGTTCTCCTAGAGGAGAACATAGGCAGTAATCTCTTCGATATCAGCCACAGCAATTCTTTCAAGATATGTCTCCAAAAGCAAAGGAAACAAAAGCGAAGATGAACTTTTGGGTCTTCATCAAAATCAAAAGCTTCTGCACAGCCAAGGAAACAGTCAAGAAAACAAAGAGGCAACCCACGGAATGGGAGTAGATATTTGCAAATGACAGTACAGGATCTATAAAGAAATTTCAAACTCAACATACACAAAACAGACAATCATATAAAAAAATGGGCAGAAGATATGAACAGACACTTTTCCAATGAAGACATACAAATGGCTATCAGTCACATGAAAAAATGTTCATCATCACTAGCCCTCAAGGAGATTAAAATTAAAACCACATTGAGATATCACCTTACACCAGTTAGAATGGCCAAAATTAGCAAGACAGGAATCATCATGTGTTGGAGGGGATGTGGAGAAAGGGGAATGCAAGTTGGTGCAGCCAATTTGGAGAACAGGGTGGATATTCCTCAGGAAATTAAAAATAGAGCTTCCCTATGACCCTGCAATTGCACTCCTGGGTATTTACCCCAAAGATACAGATGTACTGAAAAGAAGGGCGATCTGTATCACAATGTTTATAGCAGCAATGGCCACGGTCCCCAAACTATGGAAAGAACCAAGATGCCCTTCAACGGACGAATGGATAAGGAAGATGTGGTCCATATACACTATGGAGTATTATGCCTCCATCAGAAAGGACGAATACCCAACTTTTGTAGCAATATGGACGGGAGTGGAAGAGATTATGCTGAGTGAAATAAGTCAAGCAGAGAGAGTCAATTATCATATGGTTTCACTTATTTGTGGAGTATAACAAATAGCATGGAGGACACGGGGAGATAAGAGAGGAGAAGGGAGTTGGGGAAAATTGGAAGGGGAGGTGAACCATGAGAGACTATGGACTCTGAAAAACAAGAAAAACAATCTGAGGGTTTTGAAGGGGTGGGGGGTGGGAGGTCGGGGTAAGAGGTGGTGGGTATTATAGAGGGCACGGATTGCATGGAACACTGGGTGTGGTGCAAAAATAATCAATACTGTTTTGCTGAAAATAAACAAAAAATAAATTTAAAGTTTACCCTGCACTCTTCAAATATTATCTAATTATATAAGGCCAATATTTCATTTTAAAGGTATAAAATAGAAAATATATATATTGGTATGTACCTCCAGGTCGAGGCACTAAAACTCTTGTAATTCCCTAAATGACAAGAGTACTAAGTGCATCTTTGCTTCTGCAGCTTGGTCTTTGATGCTGATATCTGACACAGGGCTTCTAAATCCCTAGGAATTTCTTGGGTGATGGCGCTGTCATTTGTACGAGGCCACACTGGTGGGCTCCTGGGTGGGGCTGGACACTAGAAAAAATGAGCTGTGATTAGAACCTTGGAAGTTTTAGCTTCACTGCGTATTCTCCATCCTTCTTTTAGGTTTTGGGATAGAAGAAATAAATCTCTGCTGTCATTTCTAACAAACTAAACCATGATATTGCATATAAGGAAATAATAGAGTATGCTCAAATGTGATGAAGCATTATAGGAAAAATATGGAGCGGCATGAAGAAGACTGGGAGTTTTGAGAGAAAGATCACAATTTTAATATTTATTTATTTATTTTTAAAGATTTTATTTATTTATTTGACAGATAAGATCACAAGTAGGCAGAGAGGCATGCAGAGAGAGAAATAGGGGGATGTAGGTTCCCTGCTGAGCAGAGAGACTGATGAGGGGCTCGATCCCAGGACCCTGAGAGCATGACCTGAGCCAAAGGCAGAGGCTTAACCCAATGAGCCACCCAGGCGCCCCTAAAGATCACAGGATATTCAGTTTCTGATTGACTGAGAAGGTGACATTGAGTGAAGATTTGAAGATGATGGAGTAAACCATGCATGTGGGTTTTTTTTTAAGGTTTTATTTTTAAGTGATCGCTACACCCAACATGGGGCTCAGACGTGCAAACCTGAGATCAAGAATCACATGCTCTATAGGCTGAGCCAGCCAGGTGTACCTAAACCATGTATGTATTTGAGCAAAAGACACTTCTAGCCAAAGGAAGAGAGAGAGCAAAGATCTTGAGAATTAATGTGCCTGACTTGTTTGACCAGTCAAAAGTCCACTTTAATATGGAGTATAATGAAAGCACCTACTCTTTCCACACTCTGTTCCCTATCTATGCATAAATACTTTTCACAACCTCGACTATTAGGGAATAAAGTATCAGGAGTCAATATGATAATTTTATACCAAGTACTCCTTCCCTTCCTTTGGCAATTTTTAAAAAAGATATTGTTTATTTATTTGACAGAGGGAGAGAGAGAGAGAGATCACAGTAGGCAGAGAGGCAGGCAGAGAGAGTGGGGGAAGCAAGCTCCTCGCTGAGCAGAGATCTGGATGCGGGGCTCAATCCAAGGACCCTGGGATCATGACCTGAGCCAAAGGTAGAGGCTTTAACCCACTGAGCCACCCAGGCTCCCCTCCCTTGCCAATTTAAACAGCTGTGAACTCTGTCGGAATGCGGAAAGAGAATAATTGAGGAAGAGGTTGGTGTGGTGAGTATTTGAAAACTGATAAGTTCAGAGGGCCCTGCCCATTTTAAGATGTGCAATCAGCCTGCTCTCCATTGAACCTGTGCTGAGATTATGGTCAGCGAGGCGTTCTTCCTTTCTCCTTGCAGTGTATTTACTTCAGTGCTCAATAGACTACACTTCTGGAATGAATCCAATTCTGATTATGAAGCTAAAGAAGACATATCGATAATATTAGAAAGGGCTCATCCCAAAGTTTGTAGATTATCACGAAGTTTTCTGTGCTATTCTAAACAAATACTATAATTAATGTTACAATTTTATATTGCCACCATCGCTATAGAATCTAAATTTATATAGATCAATGTAATTTACATTTACCAAAATAGGTGGGTCAGTAGGTGGTACCTATAATCAGTTTTACCAACTCTTAAAAAGCTAGTATAGGAATTTTATTTCCTTGCCTAGAATTTCTGGTTCTGTAAGAATAATTTTACATATAGTTGCCATAAAAATACTAATAAGGGCTTTTATAACTCCATTCATTGTCTTGATCCCTAAACTCCATTCTATATAGATTTTATATACCTCAGTTGGGAATTTTCTTGACAGAAAGTTTGGGCAGAGAAAATGTAGTAGATGACATCTAATCTGTTTAAAAGTTTAAAGTTATTGATTACCTTGACCAAATGTCTTTTGGCCTTCTTTCAGTATATGGATATCTTTGAATATTTTAAAAATATATTTTAGTGGATAAAGGGCTAGATCTCTTTTTATATACATATTTTTTTATTTTTGGGGGGGATGCTATTTTTTTTAAAGATTTTATTTATTTATTCAAGAGAGAGTGTGTGCCAGAGAGCACAAGCAGAGGGAGTGGCAGAGGGAGAGGGAGGAGCAGGCTCCCTGCTGAGAGCCTGATGTAGGGCTTGATCCCAGGATCCTGAGATCATGACCTGAGCCAAAGGTAGCTGCTTTACTGACTGAGCCCCCCAGATCTCTTTATAAAGATAAATTTTGAAGCTGAGCATTCACACAAAACTGTACAAATCACAAATCTGTACCTCAGTAAGTTTTCACACAGTGAACTCAGTATATTATTGGCATCCAGTTCAAGAAGTGAAATGTTACCAGAAACTTCCTAGTGTCCCTTTCTTCCTACTGCAAGTGTATCATTGTTCTGTCTCATAACATATGTTAATTGGCCTGCATTTGAACTTTACATAAACATAATACATGTAGCGTATATGACTTCTTTCATTCCACATGATGTTTATGAGATCCATCCATGTTTTTACATGAAGTTTTACTTCATTCATCCCCATTGCAGATTATTCTATGAATCACAATAGTTTGTGTTCTCCATTAGGTGGACATTGGGTTGTTTCTAGTTTTGGCCTAAAGAGTGCTCTTGTGAATATCTCTTGTGTTTCTTGGTGAACATATGTATGCATTTCTCCTTAGGCGTGGACAGAGCTTTACTTACGACTATTAACTTTACAAACATTTTATTAAGTTTTAATAATTTCATCAGTAAATTTCTAAGACCATCCATAGCCTAACAAAAAACACTCATTTACTCTGGAACAATTATATACTTCCTAGAGAAAGTCCTAGAAAACGATCTAGGAATCTAAGAGAGTCATGAGTTTAATTCTAGATTTTCATAATGCCCTTCATTCCAGAGATGTTTCATGTTTTGGTATACTTCTTATCAGGTAGTTTCTTTTTAACCTTGACCAATGTACTTGAACTCTTTTTTCCCCCACTGAGAACTCTTTAAAGTTGTCTAATACAGGGTTGCAAATTGGCTGCAAATGTATTATTAAACCAGTGCAATTTAAAATAAATACATAAAAGTACACTCATAAATGTGCTTTTAATTTAAGTTCATAGCTAACATTTTTAATGATGTCTTTTGAATTCTTGACAAATCCACAAAAATTTACTGTGCTTGGAGGTAAACTTCCAAAAGGTAAGGTACCTTCCCTTTACTATGACTTGACATTAAAAAAAAAATCCATTGCTGATTTAATTTTTACTGATTTAAAAGCTTAAGGTTTAGTTCTTAATGGCTATTTTACAAATAATTCTTCATTCTGAACATACCATTAATAACCTTTTTTTGGGAGGAAGGGGATTTTGAATTTTATTCCAATTTCAGATTTTAAATTGTGAGCATAGTGCAGAGAACCCTCTGTACACTTAACCAAACTCAGTAGTTTTTTTAGCACTTTGCCCCATTTGCTTACTTGCTTTACATAAATGTATTTTTTTAATTTTTTATTTTTTATAAACATATATTTTTATCCCCAGGGGTACATAAATGTATTTTTTAAACTGTTTAAGAGTAAATCATAGATATCATGCTCTTTTAACCCAAATACATTATTATGTATATCCTAAAGTATAAGAATATTCTATTATATAACACCAGTATAGTTATTAAAGTCAGGAAATTTCACACGGTTCCAGAACTAATTATGAAATTTAGTTATATTCAAATTTCTGCATTTCTCTTATTAATACCTTTTGTAGTGAGGTCCTCCCAACCCCCACCCCAAATCCAGGTTTAAGACTCAATCCAGGTTTACACATTTAGATTTTTATTTAATCTTTTTTAAAAAATTATTTTAGAGAAACAGGGAGAGAAAGGGAGAGCAGGCAGTGGGGAGGGGCAGAGGGAGAGAGAGAATGAGAATCTTCAATCAGACAGATCATGACCTGAACCAGAATCAAGAGTTGCTGCCTAACTGCCTGAGCCACCCAGGCACCCCTTGATTTTTCTTCAATCTGAAAAAGTTGTTTAGCCTATTCATTTATTTACTTATTTATTTATTTGAGAGAGAGTGAGTGAGCACACGTGCAAGTACAGGAGCCAGTCAGGGGGAGGGCAGAGGGAGAGACTCTGAAGCAATCTGTGCACTGAGTGTAGAGCCCCACGCTGGGATCACTCTCACAACCCTATCATGAGATGAGCTGAAGTCTCATGTTTAACTGATTCAGCCACCCAGGCTTCCCTCCTCACTCCATTATTATGGGAGTGGATGTGGATCTTTCATGACCTTAAAACATACTAATTTGTGAAATAGTCTCATTTGTCTTTGATGTTTTCTCTTTTAATGACTGTTGTGATTTATAATTAGAAATATATATTTAGGGGTTGCTGGGTGGCTCAGTGGGTTAAAGCCTCTGCCTTCAGCTTAGGTCATGATCCCGGGGTCCTGGGATTGAGCCTGGCATGGGGTTTTCTGCTCAGCAGGGAGCCTGCTTCCTCCTCTCTCTCTGCCTGCCTCTCTGCCTACTTGTGATTTCCATCAAATAAATTTAAAAAAATCTTTAATAAAAAAGAAATATATATGTCTTAGTCCCATTTCTTGTAGTTTTACAGTGATGACAGGAATAGATTTGTCTTTTGTTAATGAGTCAACTTTTAGGACACACCTAAGGTTAGCAGCTGGTTGCCGGGAGAATCAACCATGTGATAAGAGGGCTGGAAATTTCCACAAGTTAGTATATATTCTGCTGTCTTTTGGGACAAAGTCCTTAACTTACGGTGTTTGATGCTATCTCCAAGTGGGTAGCATCCGAATTGACTGGAATGTTTAGGTGCCCGACTGGTGTTGGAGAATTGTTTCTTGGTGTGACGGAAAACCATATGTTAGAATTGGGTCCAATTGTAATGACTTTGTGGTGTCCCTGGACCAAATGATCATGCTATGCTGTAATCACTTACATTAAGCTTTTATGGTTTCCAGTGTTTTGTGATTAAAATTAGCAGTGTGAGGGCTGGGCAAAATGTATGAAGAGGAAAGAGAGAAACATGCTTTTAGTTGTCGAATGAGTGAGTCAGAGGAGTAAAAGGCATAGGAAATACAGTCAGTGATACTGTGATAGTGTTGTATGGTGACAGAGGGTAGCTACACTTGTGAGCAGCATAATGTTTAAACTTGTTAAATCACTATGCTGTACACCTGAAACTAATGTAACTGTGTGTCAACTATACTCAGACATTTTTAACTAAAATAGTAAAATCAGCACTTGTAATGGTCATCTTATTATCTCAAGGCTTTGCCTACATCCTTATTTATCTCTTTAGAATAAATTATAGATTTACTCATTTATTTATTGATTATTCTGGATTCTAATTCTAGAAACAGAATTGGTAAGTTAAATGGGGCACTCATATTTAAGGTTTCTTTCTATACTGCCCACTATCTCTACTGACAGTGTTCAGCAGTGTATAAAAGTGTTGGTATGAATCTCTGCAAATTTAGGATTCATTTATTAGAATCAGTACTATAACATCAGAAAGTTTAAAGTTTAAAGTCATAGAATAGTTAAACACTTTTCTTTCTAATCACAAGAGATCTTTTACAAAATTATGGGAAAATTCTCAGTTACAAAAATACATTCTACCATTTAAACCAGTTAAGAATGACAATAACATGGCAATACAAGGGGTAGTCTTAGGGGCATTTTTCAACAACTTTCCTTTAAAGATAGTTTTTTTATGTTAAAATATAGCATTAATTAATAAAGGTTTTTTTACCTTTTTAAATAAAAAATGAAAAGTTGTGGAAACCAGAGAAATCTGTTATTCCAACTTATGAAAAAGTACTGCTGTTATGAAAATTTTCAAACACAGGAAAAGTTACAAAGCTGCAGAAGTGAACTTCTTTACCTCTCCATACTTTGTTATGTGTCACCTAAGACTAAGGACATTATCCTGAAGAGAATAATTTATCCTACCAAATAAAATTGAATACTATTTCCTTAATATCTTGTACTCTGGAATTCTTTCAAAATTTCCTCAGATGTCCACATCAAATTTTCATCAGAGTTTCTGAAATATGTGTTTTATGGAAGAACATTAAGTCAAGGGTTCATGTGTCACATTTGGTTGCTTAATCTTTTAATCTGTGTTTATGTGAATTTTATCTTACTTGTTTAATGACAGATAAGTTTATTATGTTCCATTCTCTCAAGACTTAAATGGTAGAGGGAAATTAGTTTTAAAGAAGTTCCTGAAGAGAATCATTACTAGAGACATACTTTGCTTCAAAATAATAGTCATATGCTTTCAACCACAAAACTATGTATGCATTAATTAATAACTATTTGTTTCATAGGTTGACATCAGGTTTTATTTTTATTTTTATTCTTTAAGTTGAATTAGTGTATTTGTTTTCTCTTTTAGGAATACTTTTAGTTGGACCACCAGGGACAGGAAAGATGCTTCTTGCCCGAGCTGTGGCTGGAGAAGCTGATGGTCCTTTTTATTATTCTTCTGGATCAGAATTTGATGAAATGTTTGTGAGTGTGGGAGCCAGCCGTATCAGAAGTTTGTTTAGTACGTTTTAATGTACCTTTCATACAATACGTAATTTTGTTAATTTTAGGGGAAGAGGGATTCTTACCTATTTGTTATTCAATTATGATTGATAGCTGAACTCGCCATTGTGGGGTTTTGGTTTTAGGTAATTTAATGTGTGACCTAAAACAGAACTGTACTTTCACAAATAGAGAGCTAGAAGTGTTAGGTGAGCTTGGGGCCTGTTGAAAAGCTGGATTTTCGGTTGTTGTCCTTTTTATATTATTCATTAATTCAGTAGTATGTAATTAAGGAATAGTTAGCCTCAGGTCTGACTGTGGCTTGTACAGTCAGAAGAATGAATACTTGGTTGTTTTTATTATATATCATTTTGTATGATACAGTTTTTTTATGAGGCTATCATTCTTAAATTAGTTTTAGTTTTAAATTATTTTTTTATTTTTTTAAGAAATTAGCCTCTTTTTCTTAAATTAGTTTTAAAGAAAAGAAAGAGAACTCATTTTTATGGACTTTCTCCTTAATGAATGTCTTTTGTTGCCTTTGACAGTTTTACAGGTTTTTTATACTTACATGATTTTGTTCAAAAAACATTGATTTCATTAAGCTTATTTGTATCTCTTCTCTTTTCCTAGGGGAAGCAAAAGCAAATGCTCCCTGTGTTATATTTATTGATGAATTAGATTCTGTTTGTGGGAAGCAAATTGAGTCTCCAATGCATTCATATTCAAGGCAGACTATAAATCAGCTTCTTGCTGAAATGAATGGGTAATTGAATCTTCATCTGTCTTTGGGATATGGTAATATATTTGGGAACATTAGAGAAATAGCGGGGCATCTGGCTAAGTCAGTGGAGCATGCAGCTCTTCCTCTCGGAGTTGTACATTTGAGCCCCATGTGGGGTATAGAGATTATTTTAAAATGAAATCTTTAAAAAAATAGGAAGAAAGAGGAAAAAATGTAGGCAACGGAGTATTCTCTGTGTATGAAGTCAAGACAAGCTGCATTCTCTGTATTGTGTTCTTTCCATTACTAGTGGGGTGACTGAGGTATCAACCTTTCTTAATTGGTGACCTTATACCTTTTTTCATTGATTGTATCATGACAGGAAAGTGATGATTCCCATTGAGAATACTAGTCTGTTTGGAGACATAAAGAGTGTTTGCTGGTTCCTACAAAATTCGTGACTTGCTTTTAGTGTTGTGGTAGATTAAAAGTTTGCATCAGTTTTTATAATATAAAGAGCAAGAAGTGGGGTTGCTTTGGAAGAAGGAAAGACCTTTTTTTCAAGATTTTATTTATTTATTTGACAGAGAGAGATCACAAGTAGAGAGGCCGGCAGGGTGTGGGGGGAGCAGGCTCCCTGCTGAGCAGAGAGAACCTGATGTGGGGCTTGATCCCAGGACCCTGAGACCATGACCTGAGCCGAAGGCAGAGGCTTTAACCCACTGAGTCACCCAGGCATCCTAGAAGGAAAGACTTCTTAAAACCATGTATGACCTTTTGGAAACAAACAGGAAGTCTAGGAGCAAATAATTTGAATTGGTAAGCTTGAGGATAATTTTTCACAAATTGGGTTTCCTAGCCTTTTCTGTCAGGTCATGTCTTCCTAAGTAGAACAAATATTGTGAAGACATGTAATCATAGATGACTTTGTGATTTATTGTTAGCAGTTTTATTGAGTACTGGCCTAGTAATATTTGTTCTTTTAAAAAAATAATAGGGATGTCTTATCACTTTGGGTATAAAAAGAATCAGTCCCTTTTATTTACTGTTACTAAATTTAATGATAGTTTCGTGTAGAGCATTTCTATATGTGTATTAATTTTCAGTGAAATGTTACTTTCCTTCTTTGGAAGAAGGAAAGTAAAAACCCAGTGAAGGAGTTATAATAGGAGTTATAATAGGAGCCACAAGCTTCCCAGAAGCATTTGATAAGTATGTATTAAAAGACCGTTTTTTACAAGTACTGATACATACTGAGACGTGGATGAACTTTAAAAGAGAAGGAAGCCCATCACCAAACATCACATATGATCTGTTTATGTGAAATGTACAGAATCAGCAAATCGGGGGCAACAGAGAGTAGATAAGTGGCTGCCAGGAGGAGAAAAGAGTGAAGAATGACTGTTGGTGGCTATGGGATTTCTTTTGGAGTGGGGGAATAAAAATATTCTTAAGTTAGATTGTTGGTAATTGCACAAATCTGACTATATTAAAAACCACTGGATTATCTACTTTGAATTCTGTGATGTGTGAATTAAATTTCAGTAAAGTTGTTAAAAGAATCTTCTGACAACTTTATATCACAAAAGTCTGGGGGTGGTGGAGAGCATTTTTAAAATAAAATTTATAGCAGTTTTAAATTTTTAAATGTTATCAATGAAGTTATTCATATTTTAATTTGATCTACTATTTTTTTGTAATCTTTGCCTAAGTCTGTGGTTTAACATTCTATACTTAAAGCAGTTGTGATAGGAAGCTATCACAGTGTAGCTTTCATAATAGACTGCTGTAGAATTATTGTTCCTAGAGCGACTAGCTTGCATGTTTTTGTTTATGTGGATTGCCTGCTATCTATCTCTATCAACCTTTGTTCAGCCTTCTGGTTATTGAACCTGATACTTGAGACATGTTTTGCAAGGAGTTCTCTGAATATTTATATTCAGAATGCCAGTCTAGGCTGAAATAGGTGATGGGGATTAAGGAGCACACTTGTGATGAGCAGTGGGTGACGTGTGGAATTGTCGAATCACTGTACTGTACATCTGAAATTAACATAGCACTGTATGTTGTTTGTCCTGGAATTGAAATAAGAAACAAAACTCCATCCAAGATAATAATCCTCAAATATTTAATGTTAATGGATATGAGAGGCATTAACTTGCAACATTTAATCATATTTACTCTTCCAAACATGAAAATATCTATCAAATGATACTAGAACTTTTATCTTTTATTTATTATTTATTTATTTTTTTAAAATTACTTTTCAGTGTACTAGAGTTCATTGTTTAGGCACAACACTCAGTGCTCTATGCAATACATGCCCTACATGATACCCACCACCAGGCTGACCCAACTTCCCACCCACCACCCCTTCAAAACCGTCAGATGGTTTTTCAGAGTCCATAGTCTCTCATGGTTCATCTCCCCCTCCAATTTCCCCCAACTCCCTTCTCCTCTCCATCTTCCATGTCCCCTGTGTTATTTTTTATGCTCCACAAATAAGTGAAACCATATGATAATCGACTCTCTCTGCTTGACTTATTTCACTCAGCATAATCTCTTCCAGTCCCATCCATGTTGATACAAATGTTGCTTATTCATCCTTTCTGATGGAGGCATAATACTCCATAGTATATATGGACCACATCTTTATCAATTCGTCCATTGAAGGGTATCTTGCTTCTTTCCACAGTTTGGCAACTGTGGCCATTGCTGCTATGAGCATTGGGGTACAGATGGCCTTTCTTTTCATTATATCTGCATCTTTGTGGTAAATACCCAGTAATGCAATTGCAGGGTCATAGGGAAGCTCTATTTTTAATTTCTTAAGGAATCTCCACACTGTTCTCCAAAGTGGCTGCACCAACTTGCATTCCCGCCAACAGTGTAAGAGGGTTCCCCTTTCTCCACATCCTCCCAACACATGTTGTTTCCTGTCTTATTAATTTTGGCCATTCTAACTGGTGTAAGGTGGTATCTCAATGTGTTTTTAAATTGAATCTCCCTGATGGCTAGTGATGATGAACATTTTTTCATGTGTCTTAAAGCAAAAGTATTTTTGTTCTAACAAACACATTTTTAAGCATTAGGCACGTACAATTTCATAGTGTCAGTAGATAAAATAATACTAATTTAAAAACCATGAGAGAATCTTAACTATAGGAAACAAACCTAGGGTTTCTGGAAGGGAGGTGGTTGGGGGATGGGGATTAAGGTGGACACTTGATGTGATGAGCACTGGGTGTTATACACAGCTGATGAATGATTGAACTCTACATCTGAAGCTAATGATATATTGGTATGTTGGCTAATTGAATTTAAATTAAAAAACAAAATTGGTAGAAGTATTAAATATATGTATATATACTGAACTAAAGGAAGATCTATAGTCTTAGTAAAAATTTAAAAGCAAAGTTCAAATTAATGGATATAGTATGATCCAATTATTACAAAAATACCATAATCTATCTATCTATCTATCTATCATCTATATATATTACATATCCTACTTTATGTATTATCTACAGCTCTGTATAGCTATAGATGATATATGTACATATAGAAATCAAAGCAGCCATGGCTATCCAAGTGTGTGTTCAGAATCTTAACTTTTTGTATATGTCCCCCAATGGTTATACTTGTCACTGAAAACAGGTAATATCTTTGTGATTTAAAAAAGTAATAAAGAAAATATAAACAATTATAAAACAGATAATAAGTGGAAAAAAAACAAAGCTCCATCTAGCTTCTGATTGTCATTATCTTTTCATCTTGTCTTCAGTGTGTCAGATATGGACCCACAACTCCATGGTAGATAATCTTCAACAAAGCAGGAAAAAATGTTTAGTGGAAAAAAAGACAGTCTTTTCAATAAATGGTGCTGGGAAAACTGGACATCTATGTACAGAAAAATGAAACTTGATGACTCTCTTATGCCATACACAAATATAAACTCAAACTGAATGAAAGGTCTTAACATGAGGAAGGACTCTATCAATATCCTAAATCAGAACATGTTAAAGTAACTCCTTCAACATCAGCCACAGCAATTTCTTTCAGACATGTCTCCAAAGGGAAAGGAAACAAAAGCAAAAAAGAATTTTGAGGACTTCATCAAAATCAAAAGCTTTGTCACAGCAAAGGAAACAGTCAACAAAAGTAGGAGGCAACCCATGGAACAGGATAATATATTCAAAAACAACAGTACAGACTAAGGGCTGATATCCAAGATCTATAAACTCAAGCTCAAACTCAATACACACAAAACAGACAATCAGGTCAACAAAAGGCAGAAGACATGAACAGACACTTCTCCAAAGAAGACATACAAATGGCTAACAGACACATGAGAAAATGTTCATCATCACTAGCCATCACAGAAATTCTAATCAAAACCACATTGAGATACCACCTTACACCAGTTAGAATGGCCAAAATTAACAAGACAGTAAACAACTTGTGTTGGAGGAGATGTGGAGAAAGGAGAACCCTCTTACACTATTGGTGGGAATGCAAGTTGGTGCAGCCACTTTGGAGAACAGTGTGGAGATTCCTTAAGAAATTAAAAATAGAGCTTCCCAATGACTATGTAATTGCACTACTGGGTATTTACCCCAAAGATACAGATGTAGTGAAAAGAAGGGCCATCTGTACCCCAATGTTCATAGCAGCAATGGCCACAGTCGCCAAACTGTGGAAAGAACCAAGATGCCCTTCAATGGACAAATGGATAAAGAAGATGTGATCCATATACACTATGGAGTATTGTGCCTCCATCAGAAAGGATGAATAAGCAACATTTGTATCAACATGGATGGGACTGGTAGAGATGATGCTAAGTGAAATAAGTCAAACAGAGAGAGTCAATTATCACAAGATTTTGCTTATTGGTGGAGCATAAGGAGTAACATGGAGGACATGGGGAGATGGAGGGAAGGGAGTTGGGGGGAACTGGAGGGGGAGATGAACCATGAGAGCCTGTGGACTCTGAGAAACAAACTGAAGATTTTGGAGGGGAGGAGGTGGGAGGATTGGTGAGCCCTGTGGTGGGTATTATGGAGGGCATGTATATCATGGAGCATGGGGTGTGGTGCATAAACAATGAATCCTGAAACATTGAAAAGAAATTTTAAAAATAAATTAAAAAAAGAGTTTAATTAACAGATTAAATAAATAATAAATAAAAATAATTAAATATAAGTAAATTATTATAATTATAAATGAATTAAATGATTAAATATAAAATAAACAATTAAAAATAATAAATTAAGTTTAGTAATTTTAGTTTAAAAATCTATAATTTATTCATTTATTTATTTTTAAATTTTTAAATAAACATATAATGTATTTTTATCCCCAGGGGTACAGGTCTGTGAATTGTCAGGTTTACAGATTTCACAGCACTCACCATAGCACATACCCTCCCTAGTGTCCATAACCCCCTCACCCTCTCCCGACCCCCCCTACCCCCAGCAATGCTCAGCCTATTTTTGAGATTGAGTCTTTTTTTTTTTATTAATTTTTTATTTTTTATAAACATATATTTTTATCCCCAGGGGTACAGGTCTGTGAATCACCAGGTTTACACACTTCACAGCACTCATCCAAGCACATACCCTCCCCAATGTCCATAATCCCACCTCCTTCTCCCAAACCCCCTCCCCCCAGCAACCCTCAGTTTGTTTTGTGAGATTAAGAGTCACTTATGGTTTGTCTCCCTCCCAATCCCATCTTGTTTCATTGATTCTTCTCCTACCCACTTAAGCCCCCATGTTGCATCACCACTTCCTCATATCAGGGAGATCACTCGGCATCAGGGAAATACAAATCAAAACCACAATGAGATATCACCTCACACCAGTCAGAGATTGAGTCTTTTATGGTTTGTCTCCCTCTTGATCCCATCTTGTTTCATTTATTCTGTTCCTATCCCCAAAACCCCCCACATTGCATCTCCACTTCCTCATATCAGGGAGATCTATGATAGTTGTCCTTATCACATTGATTTATTTCACCAAGCATAATACCCTCTAGTTCCATCCACATCATCACAAATGGCAATATTTCATTTCTTTTGATGGATGCAATATATATATATATATATATATATATATATATATATATGCCACATCTTCTTTATCCATTCATCTGTTGATGGACATCTAGGTTCTTTCCATAATTTGGCTATTGTGGACATTGCTGCTATAAAGATTCGGGTGCACGTGTCCCTTTCGAGCACCACGTTTATATCTTTAGGGTATATACCCAGTGGTGCCATCACTGGGTCATACGGTAGCTCTATTTTCTGTTTTTTAAGGAACCTCCATGCTGTTTTTCAGAGTGGTTGCACAAGCTTGCATTCCCACCAACAGTGTAGGAGGGTTCCTTTCTCCACATCCTCGCCAGCATCTGTCATTTCCTGACTTGCTAATTTTAGCCATTCTGACTGGTGTGAGGTGGTATCTCATTGTGGTTTTGATTTGTATTTCCCTGATGCCAAGTGATGTGGAGCATTTTTTCATGTGTTTGTTGGCCACCTGGATGTCTCTTTGCAGAAATGTCTGTTCATGTCCTCTGCCCTTTTTGTGATTAGATTATTTGTCCTTTGGGTGTTGAGTTTGCTGAGCCCTTTATAAATTTTGGATACTAGCCCTTTGTCTGATATGTTGTTTGCAAATATTTTCTCCCATTCTGCCAGTTGTCTTTTTGGTTTTGTTGACTGTTTCATTTTCTGTGCAAAATCTTTTGATCTTGATGATATCCCAATAGTTCATTTTTGCCCTTGCTTCCCTTGCCTTTGGCGATGTGCCTAGGAAGAAGTTGCTGTGGCTGAGGTCAAAGAGGTTGCTGCCTGTGTTCTTCTCAAGGATTTGGTGGATTCCTTTCTCACATTGAGGTCCTTCATCCATTTTGAGTCTATTTTCATGTGTGGTGTAAGGAAATAGTCCAATTTCATTTTTCTGCATGTGACTGTCCAAAACCCGAACACCATTTGTTGAAGAGGCTGTCTTTTATCCAGTGGACATTCTTTCCTGCTTTGTTGAAGATTAGTTGACCATAGAGTTGAGGGTCTATTTCTGGGATCTCTATTCTGTTCCATTGATCTATGTGTCTGTTTTGGTGTCAGTACCATACTGTCTTGATGATGACAGCTTTGTAAGAGAGCTTGAAGTCTGGAATCGTGATGCCACCAACTTTGGCTTTCTTTTTCAATATTCCTTTGGCTATTCGAGGTCTTTTCTGATTCCATATAAATTTTAGGATTATTTGTTCTATTTCTTAGAAAAAAATGGATGGGATTTTGATAGGGATTGTATTAAATGTGTAGATTGTTGAGGTAGCATAGACATTTTCACAATATTTGTTCTTCCAATCCATGAGCATGGAATATTTTTCCATTTCTTTGTGTCTTCCTCAATTTCTTTCATGAGTACTTATTGTTTTCTGAGTACAGATTCTTTGCCTCTTTGGTTCAGTTTATTTCTAGGTATCTTATGGGTTTGGGTGCAATTGTAAATGGGATTGACAAAATTTAGCAATTTTCAAAAAATTTCTTTTTTTAAAAAGGAATGTTTTCTTGAGAGTATTTTGATAATTGTTGAAGATAAATATAAGTGGTTTTAGATGAATGTAAAATATTAAATAATAGAAAAATCACATAAAATGTCATCACTTTGGACCGAAAAGAAGCAAACTGTAAAACAAAACATAGGAAAATATTATGGACCCACTTGAGTAATAAATGCAGCTATTAAATTAAGCTCTAGTATTTTCAAGGAC
The DNA here is from genome assembly GCF_964662115.1 of Mustela nivalis. Lineage (NCBI taxonomy): Eukaryota > Metazoa > Chordata > Mammalia > Carnivora > Mustelidae > Mustela > Mustela nivalis. The sequence continues at coordinate 62,839 of NW_028136259.1, read as the reverse complement.
AGGTGAATCAATTTATAAAACCTGATATGTTGGGGCACCTGGGTGGCTCGTTAGGTTAAGTGACTGCCATCAGCTCAGGTCAAGATCCTGGAGTCCGAGGACCGAGTCCCACATCGGGCTACCATCTCCATGAGGGAGCCTCTCCCTCTGACATTCTCCCCTCTCATGCTCTCTCTCTCTCTCTCAAATAAAAGTAAATAAAATCTTTTTTAAAAAGCCTGGTATGTTTCCTTTATTAGGCGTAGCTTTTATAAAGGTACATATAATACTAAATACTTAAGCATAAAGTATTTCAAGATGAAATTCAGAAAACAAGATGTTTTCTGAATGTTTTCAGTTGTGCTTAGGCTAGTAACAGTTTAGGTCATAATTTAAAGATTTATAAATCATGTCTGGCAACTCTGCATTTCTTTATTTTTCACAAAGTTATCTAAATTTAAGAACTTTTGTGATGTGTCCCAATGGGATTTTAATGATCTATTTAATGGCAATTTTGGTTTTTCTTTAGAAAAAGTAAGTTTATTTTGTAGTTACAGTGATATAAATATTTTACGTTCTAGTTCAGGATAGTTATTTTCTTTTTTCTTTTGGAATATGAGTCATTTGTGAAGAGTCGTTTTGGAATTTTAATATTGTGTTTATCTACGTAGCTGTGGATCCAGAAATTGTAGCTCGAGGTACTGTTGGCTTTTCTGGAGCAGAGTTGGAGAATCTTGTGAACCAGTCTGCATTAAAGGCAGCTCTTGATGGAAAAGAAATGGTTACCATGAAGGAACTAGAGTTTTCCAAAGATAAAATTCCAATGGGTAGGTTTTTTTTTTCTCTTTTTCATCTTCCCTGTCTTACACTGTTCATTATGTTAGAGAATAAATTCTTTTTGAGAAAAATGTTATAATAAAGAAAGTTATAGGAGCAAGAAAATATTTACTCTGAAGTAGCCACACAACTGGGCCTCTTACAGAACAAATACAGTTTATATGATTATACAGTTTGGGGGCAGGGGGTGCCCATGTGTTTACTCTTGTCTGGTATAGCTGATAAAAGAATAATTGTACTGATAAAAGAAAAATTTTTTTCTAATTTTAAGTATTTGATTTTAAATCTTGAATGAACTTCAGAACAATTTCGTTGTGACATTTCCTGTTTAAATTTATTTTCTGGAAATAGGATTAAACTGCCCTGGTTGATAGTAAGGAGTAAGAGGACAGCTCTTACAAATTTGATTGTCAGTAGGCAACTTATTTTGGTTTAAAATAATTTATTAATGATATTAAGTCATGTCACTCTAAGAATTACTTAAAGGCAAGTGGGTTTCATTCATCTAAATATACCTTCCTAATGGAATAATTTCATTCAATTAATTTTTATTCTTAGGGCATGAACGTAGAAGCATGGATATTGACAATAAAAACAAAACCGTCACAGCATATCATGAATCCGGTTATGCTATTATTGCATATTACACTAAGGACGCAATGCCTATCAACAAAGCTACAATCATGCCAAGAGGGCCAACACCTGGACATGTATCCTTTTTTCTCTCTTTTCCTTAAAATAACACTCTCTAAAAGCTGTAGGAAACTGTTGAGGAAAATAATTTAAAAGAAAATTCAACTAAGTTCTAAGTTTGCTGATAACTTTCTTCTTTAACCTTCTGAACCATTGTGAGATCAGAGATACTCATGAAACTTATCTGCTAATAAAGAATACTAATAATTCAAATATTATATATCTACATAATGAAATGTAAGTCTGGAATGACAACAAAGTATCATTCTTAAATATGTCACTGCTTTTTTCCCTCCTCAAAGAAACCAGGTTAGTGGTTCCATAGTCTTTCTAAGATTTTTCTCACTGAATACAAGTTTCATTTTCTTATCTTTCTAAACATAGACATTTTAAGCCTTTTTCGGCACCTGGGTTCAAGTCCATCCTATTGCAGCATTATTCTGTTGCAGGGTTATAGAGTTATGACATGTAAAATGAACTTTTTCTATATAAGGAATTTTTCTTCCTTTGTATAATGCCAGTTTTGTCGTTAGTCTCCTGAGACCAACTCTACTAAATGCCTTTGAACTGTCAGCATCATGACATTAAGTGCTATAGCAAGAGCCAGATGATAATTCTAATCATTAATGTAAATATTTTCAACTGTGTCTGGAGTTTTTCTTTGTTTTCAATTGTCTATGTGTCCCTCTTGCTTGAGAATGACAGATGGAATGAAACTAGAGCTCAGCTGCTTGTGCAGATGGATGTTAGTATGGGAAGAAGAGGGGCTGAGGAGCTTATATTTGGAACTGACCATATCACAACAGGTTGGCTGTAAAGAATGGCTTTAGTTCAGATTGTGCTTGCTGATATAAAAATATTTGAAAATATTGAGTCTATGTATATTTTTAAATTTTAGGTGCTTCCAGTGATTTTGATAATGCAAACAAAATTGCAAAGTGGATGGTTACCAAAATTTGGAATGAGCGAAAAGGGAATAGCTAATTCTACCCCTCCCTCATGTATCAAATGATTTGCCAAGTGTCTCCTTATGAGACAGGGTTCTTTTTTTATTCTTGAGACTTTTTTTTTTTTATTGGAGAGAGCGAGCATGAGAGGGGGGATGGTCAGAGGGAGAAGCAGACTCCCAGCTGAGCAGGGAGCCCAGTGCAGGACTTGATCCTAGGACTCTGGCACCATGACTGGAGCTGAAGTGAGTCTCTTAACCCACTGAGCTACCCCAGGCACCTTAGGAGAGAGGGTTCTTGTTATAAACTGGTAACATTTATTTTCCCCCTCTCATTCCGAGTAGACTTGTCACAGCTCATTCTAAACTAAACTTTTTTTTTTTTTTGAGTGCTAAAGTATAGTATTCACTTTCCATTCTGGCTGCTTGGACAATAGTAGTATGTCATGAGTTAAGCAAACGATAAGATATCCTGTTTCTGTTCATATGACATAAAACATCTGTTTGCTGAGCTTGCTTACTTTGCCCTTCCCACGTATTTCACTCTCCTACGTTATCACTGTGGCTTCATACAGCACTTCTAGTAACTACATTGTGGATTTCTGGATTTAGAATAGTGGCAAAGGTTTTCTAAGAAGGTACTCAGAACCATACTTGGGATTTTAAAGTTTCTCTTTTGTTCATACTTTTTAGTCTTACACTTTCAGAAGAATGATGAAATTTCTATACTGAATTTCTTCCTTGCCCTTGATGAGGTTTCCTTAAGTATAGGATAGTACTTCCTCTGTTTACATGTATTAGTGGTTTCGGGTGTTTCTGTTCAATTTCGTTCTTTTCATTTGTTTTAGCTTGGAGTTATGACCTACAGTGACACTGGGAAACTGAGTCCAGAAACTCAATCTGCTATTGAACAAGAAATTAGAATCCTTCTAAGGGTAATAATTCCTTTTTTCTGTGATTATTCATCTGTCTAGTCATTAATGTGCCTAAATAGTTAGGTGCTACCAGAAGATAATGGTTATCCCCTGTGTAGAGCTGTCACTATATATAATCAAGAGAATGAGTACACCATTGAAGCCATGATTTCAGTATGTAGTTGGGAGCCTCTGGTCATAGACTGAATCTTTATTTTCTTCTGGCCATAGGCTAGCAACTGTCAATATCAGTAATTTTAAATATTCTACTTCATCTGTAAAACCATAGTGTTGTTAGAATAGGGAGGATATTTGATTATTTGAATCTTTATTAGTTTTTCACTCTGACATATATTTTATTCCATAAGTATTAGTTGCTTTGTGCCTCGCTGTGTACATACACTGAGAATGAAGCATAAAGGTCTTTGAAAACAAAAGCCTTTTTGATTGCAGGGTCCAGTACAGAGAACGTGAGCATCGATTCAGTGAGATGAGTGAGTAGGTTCTGTGGAATCTCCTTAAGGCAGAGCAGATGCTTGGATTAGGGCAGTGAGAGGGGAAATTGAGAAAAATGAAGGCATTCAAGAGATGCTGATCTAGTGGAATCGAATGCCTTTCTGATATTTGGTCGAGAGTGCAGCTAAATTACGTAACAAAGCTGTGTTCTCGATTTCTGCCTGGTGCCATCTAGTTGTGTGCCATTGACTGAGAAACCACTGATGATGACCTAAGTTGGGGAAGTGTGTAGATTACAAGCTGAGTTTTATACATATTGAATTTGAAGTGTTTACTTTTTTTAAGGTTTTACTTGTTTATTTGAGAGAGAGCGAGAGAGCATGAGCATAAAGTGGGGTGCATGAGGGGCAGAGGGAGAAGCAGATATCCCTGTTGAGCAGGGAGCCTGATGTGGGGCACGATCCCTGGACTCTGGGATCATGACCAGAGCTGAAGGCAGACACTTAACCAGCTCAGCTCCTGAATTTGAGGTGTCTTAGTGAAAATTTCACGTGGGGAGGGATACGTGGGTCTGGTGCTTAGTGCAGAGGTTGGATATGTGCATTCCATTTGGATGTATATGAAGGCAGGTCTTGGAATGGAAAAGACTGAGCTACGTGGCAGAAAGTCTAGTGAATGAGAACTGGAATTAGGGTTGTAGATGGCCAAATAAAGGATGTTGAAGTCAGATGGTGTAAACTTCAAAGAAATCATGCTTTATAGAAGAGGATGGTAAAGTAATCGTCTGTCAGTGGTGAGGGGAGCAATGGTCTCACCTCTTTACTCTGAAAGATCTGGGATAGGAGGGAATCAGTAGCTGTCAGTCGAGGGATTCAGAGTGTCCCTAGGAGGGCCAGGTTTTGATTAACTCAAGGAGGTAAAAGCTTTAAAGTCATTAAGTTGATGAAAAGTTTATATGTTGCAAAGGTTTAGAAGGTGTTTCAGAAGAGGAATTCTCTCTCCCTTGCCTGAATCTTCATTCCTTTTTTTACTGTTTATGTTATCTTGAGTAAATTATCTCTTCTAGTATTAGAGCATTGGAAATACTCTTTCTTTGCTCTTAATCCTTTTCTGAAATGTTAAGCTTGCGAGGGCGGTAGGTACTCTTTCCACTAGATGGCACACTTACATTGTTATTAAGGAAAATGATGCTTAGCTAGTATACGTTTTAGGTTCAAATGTATATAAAACTTAAAGATATAAAAACCATAGCATAGTCTTACATGGTACAGGCGATGTTCCTAGGAAGATGTTGCTGCGGCTGAGGTCGAAGAGGTTGCTGCCTGTGTTCTCCTCAAGGATTTTGATGTATTCATTTTGCGCATTGAGGTCCTTCATCCATTTTGAGTCTATTTTCGTGTGTGGTGTAAGGAAATGGTCCAATTTCATTTTTCTGCATGTGGCTGTCCAATTTTCCCAACACCATTTATTGAAGAGGCTGTCTTTTTTCCATTGGAGATTCTTTCCTGCTTTGTCGAAGATGAGTTGATGATAGAGTTGAGGGTCTAATTCTGGGCTCTCTATTCTGTTCCATTGATCTATGTGTCTATTTTTGTGCCAGTGCCATGCTGTCCTGATGATGACAGCTTTGTAATAGAGCTTGAAGTCCAGAATTGTGATGCCACCAACTTTGGCTTTGTTTTTCAATATCCCTTTGGCTATTCGAAGTCTTTTCTGGTTCCATATAAATTTTAGAATTACTTGTTCCATTTCTTTGAAAAAGATGGATGGTACTTTGATAGGAATTGCATTAAATGTGTAGATTGCTTTAGGTAGCATAGACATTTTCACAATATTTATTCTTCCAATCCAGGAGCATGGAACATTTTTCCATTTCTTTGTGTCTTCCTCAATTTCTTTCATGAGTACTTTATAGTTTTCTGAGTATAGATTCTGTGTCTCTTTGGTTAGGTTTATTCCTAGGTATCTTATGGTTTTGGGTGCAATTGTAAATGGGATTGACTCCTTAATTTCTCTTTCTTCTGTCTTGCTGTTGGTGTAGAGAAATGCAACTGATTTCTGTGCATTGATTTTATATCCTGACACTTTACTGAATTCCTGTATAAGTTCTAGCAGGTTTGGAGTGGAGCCCTTTGGGTTTTCCACATATAGTATCATATTATCGGCGAATAATGATAATTTGACTTCTTCTTTGCCCATTTGGATGCCTTTAATTTCCTTTTGTTGTCTGATTGTTGAGGATAGGACCTCTAGTACTATGTTGAATAGCAGTGGTGATAATGGACATCCCTGCCGTGTTCCTGACCTTAGCGGAAAAGCTTTCAGTTTTTCTCCATTGAGAATGATATTTGCGGTGGGTTTTTCATAGATGGCTTTGATGATATTGAGGTATGTGCCCTCTATCCCTAAACGTTGAAGAGTTTTGATCAGGAAGGGATGCTGTACTTTGTCAAATGCTTTTTCAGCATCTATTGAGAGTATCATATGGTTCTTGTTCTTTCTTTTATTGATGTGTTGTATCACATTGACTGATTTGCCTACATCGAACCAACCTTGCAGCCCTGGAATAAATCCCACTTGGTCGTGGTGAATAATCCTTTAATGTACTGTTGAATCCTATTGGCTAGTATTTTGATGAGAATTTTCGCATCTGTGTTCATCGAGGATATTGGTCTATAGCTCTCTTTTTTGATGGGATCCTTGTCTGGTTTTGGGATCAAGGTGATGCTGGCCTCATAAAATGAGTTTGGAAGTTTTCCTTCCATTTCTATTTTTTGGAACATTTTCAGGAGAAAAGGAATTAGTTCTTTAAATGTTTGGTAGAATTCCCCTGGGGAGCCGTCTGGCCCTGGGCTTTTGTTTGTTTGGAGATTTTTAATGACTGTTTCAATCTCCTTACTGGTTATGGGTCTGTTCAGGCTTTCTATTTCTTCCTGGTTCAGTTGTGGTAGTTTATATGTTTCTAGGAATGCATCCATTTCTTCCAGATTGTCAAATTTGTTGGTGTAGAGTTGCTCATAGTATGTTCTTATAATAGTTTGTATTTCTTTGGTGTTAGTTGTGATCTCTCCTCTTTCATTCATGATTTTATTTATTTGGGTCCTTTCTCTTTTCTTTTTGATAAGTCGGGCCAGGGGTTTATCAATTTTATTAATTCTTTCAAAGAACCAGCTCCTAGTTTTGTTGATTTGTTCTATTGTTGTTTTTTTTGTTTGTTTGTTTCTATTTTATTGATTTCTGCTCTGATCTTTATGATTTCTCTTCTCCTGCTGGGCTAATGGTTTCTTTCTTGTTCTTTCTCCAGCTCCTTTAGGTGTAGGGATAGGTTGTGTACCTGAGACCTTTCTTGCTTCTTGAGAAAAGCTTGTACCGCTATATATTTTCCTCTCAGGGCTGCCTTTGTTGTGTCCCACAGATTTTGAAGTGTTGTATTTTCATTATCATTTGTTTCCATGATTTTTTTTCAATTCTTCCTTAATTTCCCGGTTGACCCATTCATTCTTTAGAAGGATGCTGTTTAGTCTCCATGTATTTGGGTTCTTTCCAAACTTCCTCTTGTGGTTAGGTTCTAGCTTTAGAGCATTGTGGTCTGAAAATATGCAGGGAATGATCCCAATCTTTTGATACCAGTTGAGTCCTGATTTAGGATGGAGGATGTGATCTATTCTGGAGAATGTTCCATGTGCACTAGAGAAGAATGTGTATTCTGTTGCTTTGGGATGAAATGTTCTGAATATATCTGTGATGTCCATCTGGTCCAGTGTGTCGTTTAATGCCTTTATTTCCTTGCTAATCTTTTGCTTGGATGATCTGTCCATTTCAGTGAGGGGAGTGTTAAAGTCCCCTACTATTATTGTATTATTGTTGATGTGTTTCTTTGATTTTGTTATTAATTGGTTTATATAGTTGGCTGCTCCCACATTGGGGGCATAGATATTTAAAATTGTTAGATCTTCTTGTTGGACAGATCCTTTGGGTATGATATAGTGTCCTTCCTCATCTCTTATTATAGTCATTGGCTTAAAATCTAATTTATCTGATATAAGGATTGCCACTCCTGCTTTCTTTTGATGTCCATTAGCATGGTAAATTCTTTTCCACCCCCTCACTTTAAATCTGGAGGTGTCTTCGGGCTTAAAATTAGTTTCTTGGAGGCAACATATAGATGGGTTTTGTTTTTTTTTATCCATTCGGATACCCTGTGTCTTTTGAATGGTGCATTTAGCCCATTAACATTCAGGGTAACTATTGAGAGATATGAATTTAGTGCCATTGTATTGCCTGTAAGGTGGCTGTTACTGTATATGGTCTTTGTTCCTTTCTGATCTACCACTTGTAGGCTCTCTCTTTGCTTAGAAGACCCCTTTCAATATTTCCTATAGAGCCGGTTTGGTGTTTGCAAATTCTTTCCGTTTTTGTTTGTCCTGGAAGCTTTTAATCTCTCCTTCTATTTTCAAAGATAGCCTAGCTGGATATAGTATTCTTGGCTGCATGTTTTTCTCATTTAGTTCTCTGAAAAAATCATGCCAGCTCTTTCTGGCCTGCCAGGTCTCTGTGGATAAGTCAGCTGCCAATCTAATATTTTTACCATTGTATGTTACAGACTTCTTTTCCTGGGCTGCTTTCAGGATTTTCTCTTTGTCACTGAGACTTGTAAATTTTACTATTAGGTGATGGGGTGTGGGCCTATTTTTATTGATTTTGAGGGGCATTCTCTGAATTTTGATGCTCATTCCCTTTACCATATTGGGGAAATTCTCCCCAATAATTCTCTCCAGTATACCTTCTGCTCACCTCTCTCTTTCTTCTTGTTCTGGAATCCCAATTGTTCTAATGTTGTTTCGTCTTATGGTGTCACTTATCTCTCGAATTCTCCCCTCGTGGTCTCATAGCTGTTTGTCCCTCTTTTGCTCAGCTTCTTTATTCTCTGTCATTTGGTCTTCTATATCACTAATTCTTTCTTCTGCCTCATTTATCCAGAGCCTCCATTTTTTATTGCACCTCATTAATAGCTTTTTTAATTTCAACTTGGTTAGATGTTAGTTCTTTTATTTCTCCAGATAGGGCTTTTATATCTCCCAAGAGGGTTTCTCTAATATCTTCCATGCCTTTTTCGAGCCTGGCTAGAACCTTGAGAATTGTCATTCTGAACTCTAGATCTGATATATTACCAATGTCTGTATTGATTAGGTCCCTAGCCTTTGGTACTGCCTCTTGTTCTGTTTTTTTGTGGTGAATTTTTCCGTCTTGTCATTTTTCCAGATAAGAGTATATGAAGGAGCAAGTCAAATACTAAAGGCTGGCAACAACCCCAGGAAAATATGCTTTAACCAAATCGGAAGAGATCCCAAATCGTGAGTCGGGAGAAAGGGGATAAAAATAGGTTCAAAAAGGAAGAAAGAAAAAAAAAAGAAAGAAAAGAATTAAAAAAAAAAAAAGAAAACGAATAAAGAAAAATATAAAAAAGAAAAAATATATATATTAGATAAACTAGTTAAAAATCGTTAAAAAAGAAAAGGGTAAAAGTTAAAAAAAAATTTACCAGAAGGTGAGGAAAAAAAATGAAAAATAAAAAAATTAAATTAACTGCAGGACTAAAAAAATCACAGGGAGAAAGCCATGAGCTCTGTGCTTTGCTTTCTCCTCCTCTGGAATTCTGCTGCTCTCCTTGGTATTGAAACCACACTCCTTGGTAGGTGAACTTGGTCTTGGCTGGATTTCTTGTTGATCTTCTGGGGGAGGGGCCTGGTGTAGTGATTCTCAAGTGTCTTTGCCCCAGGCGGAATTGCACCGCCCTTACCCGGGGCCGGGCTGAGTAATCCACTCAGGTTTGTTTTCAGGAGCTTTTGTTCCCTGAGCGCTTTCTGTAGAGTTCCGGAGGACGGGAATACAAATGGCGGCCTTCTGTTCTCCAGCCCGGAGGAGCTGAGAGCCCGGGGCCCCACTCCTCAGTGCGCACTCAGAGAACAGCGCCCAGTTACTCCCTTCTGCCTGACCTCTGGCCGCGCTCTGAGCTCACAGAGCCTGTGGCTGGTTCAAGGTAACACCGAGATGTGAGCTTACTGTCGGCTCTGTCTCTGTAGCTGGTTTTCTTGTTCCAATCCCGCAAGCTCTGCGACACTCAGACACCCCTGATCCTTCTGTGACCCTGCGGGACCTGAGGCCACGCTGACCCCGCGTGGGCTTCGCCCTGGTTTAGCCTCTGGAGCGATGTCCCTCAGTGGAACAGACTTTTAAATGTCCTGATTTTGTGCTCCGTTGCTCTGCCACTTGCCGGCAGCCAGCTCCTCCCCCCCGGGTCTATCTTCCTGTTGCTTTGGATTCACGTCTCCGCCAGTCCTGCCTTTCAGAAAGTGCTTGTTTTTCTGTTTCCAGAATTGCTGTTCTTCTTCTCTTCGATCTGCTGAAGGATTTGCAGGTGTTTGCAATCTTTAGATAAGCTATCTATCTGATCTCCTGCTAGCTGAATTAGTCTCAGCCTGCTACTTCTCTGCCATCTTGACTCCTCCCCCCCATTATCCCATTTTTTAATTGGCCACTTCCCTTTCCCCTTTCTCTCCTCTTTCATCCTTCCCTGTCCCTCTCTCTTTCCTTCCTTCTCCCTGTGTGTATACATGTCTTTGTGTGGATGCAGGTTTTTATTTTTCTTAGACAGACTTCTGGGGTAGAAGTTGCTGGGTCATGTAGTAAGTTTCTGTTTACCTTTTTACGGACCTGATGAAATGCATCATTCTCCGTATCTTCTACAGCATATTCTTAGAGTCTTTGTGATAAAAATGTCATTCTTAGAGAGTCATTCTGGTGTGAATGAAATAATATGTCATGGATTAACATACGGGTAGCTACACTAGTGATATCCTCTCCTGTTTTATTGGCCGTGTGTATATTTTCTTTGGAGAAACATCCATTCAGAGCACCGTCATTGTCCCTTTTGGGTTTTCTTATTATGTGGTGTAAGAGATCATATATTCTGAACACAAGTTCTTTAACAATCCTGCTTTTTAAAAATCCAATTGACAATCTCTGTTGAGTGGAGTGTTTAGTTAATTCAGATTTAGTTTTGATATACTTGTTTCTACACTTCCCATTTTGCTTTTTCTTTCCTGGTTTTCTCATATCTCAAGAGATCCTTCTGTTCCTCCTTTTTTGAGTTACATCTTAGTGATTGATCTAGGTATGACTGTGTGCATCTTTTCAGTCTACTCTAATTCTGGTCAAATGTGGGAACTTTGTTTCAGCAGATCTCATTTTCTTCTCTGTGCTCCTAGTGTCATATGTTATATCTGTGCATGTTACAGCAGCTCAACAATACAGTGACATAACTAGTGCTTTATAGACTCTTCTTTCCACAGTCTTTCTCTGGGAATGTCATTTATTTTTGCCTTTGTTTTTTTAAGAATAGTTTTGCTGGATATAGAATACATTGTTGCCTTTTTTAAAATCTGTAATCATTTAGATTATGTTATCCCATAGGCTCCTAGCTTCCATTCATTTTTTGTAAGAAGTTAGCTGTTAATCATAATTTTGGTCTCCTTTTGTGATAGGTTGTTTTTTTTTCTCTTGCAGATTTCAAGGTTTTGTGTTCATTTGTTTATCCTTGATTTTAGCAGTTTGACCCCATGATGACACGTTTAGGTGTGGATGTCCTTGTCTATTTCCTGGTTAGGATTTACTGGGCTTCATGGATCTGCAGATTAGGTTTTCATCAAATTTAAGCAATTTTTGGCAATTGCTTCTTCAAATATATTTATTAATCCTTTTCTGTCTTCCTTCTGGGGATCTCCTTATCATTAATCTGGTCTCAGGCTTTGTTCATTTTCTTCATTTTCTTTTCTACCCCTCTGCTTGAGATTGAGTAATTTCTGTTGATTCTTCAAGTTCACTGATTCTCCTGTCATCTCAAATCAGTTGAATTTTCCATTGCAGGTACTGTATTTTTCAGCTGTAAGTTCCCATTCAATTCTTTAATTTACTTTGTATTTTTTTTTATTTTAATTTTTATTTTGTAAAGGTTTTTTTTTTTTTAATTTGACAGAGAGATCATAAGTAGGCATATAGACAGGCAGAGAGAGAGGGGCAAGCAGGCTCCCTGCTGAGCAGAGGGCCCAATGTGGGCCTCGTTCCCAGGATCCTGAGATCATGACCTGAGCTGAAGGTAGAGGCTTAACCCACTGAGCCACCCAGGCACCCCTGTATCTTTTTATTGAGACTCTTCATGTGTTGTGTCATTTTCATCATGGTTTTCAGCACTATTTCCATTAGTCTTTGACCATGTCCATGTAGCTCTTTTAAATCTTTGCTGAATCTACCATCTGGAAATACTTAGATGGTTTCTCCTTAATGCTTTTTGTAGTAAGGGTCACCTTTCTTGTCTCTTTGTTTTATAATCTTGTTGAATTTCAGGTAATGTAGCAATTAGGGGTTCTGATTTCCACCCCAGGGGGTTGTCTTGTTCTGCTTAATAACTTGCCTCCAGTAAATTTATGAAGTCTGTCTCTCCTGCAGTGTGCAGCCATTGATGTCTCTGTTCATTTCTTAAATTTTTAAGTCTTGCTTCCTACATGTTGCTGCTGTGCCTGCATCCTTTCACATTTAAACAACGATTGGGCAGATGTTGTGTGCAGACCCCATTATTCATGCTTTCTCCTCTGCTGATGGCTCTGTGTGGGCTTCTAGGTCCATTCAACATTTGGGTCATTTTCAAGGCTTCCTAGTTTTTGCTAACAAGCTTTTTGCTTCTTTGCGTATGTGTGCATGGCTTGGCAACCATGGGTATGTGGGTGGCTTGAACCAGCTTCAGTTTCAACTGCATGCCCTGGGTAAACCTGGAATTTATGTGGAGTGCTTATCACATTCAGATGGCTCTCTGAACTCTCAGAGCTTACAGTTAAGTACCTTGCTACTCTTACCTTGTTTCCCCCAAACAGCATTGCAGCCTCAGGCTAGAGAACCCTGTCTGCTTAGCATGGAGGCCACCTCTTTGACTTACTCTGCCTCAGGTCAGGCAAGTCCCTTCTCTAAGTGACAGGTTTCTGGCATGGGAGGTGAGAGCACAGAACAGACTCACACAACTCCAATCAAACTTCAGTAATTTTCATGAATAAACACTTCTTCTTTTGTTGTAGGTCTTTAGAGTCTTTAAAATATTATTATCCAGATTTATAGCCCCGGAGCGGCGAGCAGAGCGGAGGCCCCGCCGCCCCGCCACCCCGGAGCAGCGAGCTCAGCAGAGGCACCGTGGCCCCGCCCTCGCGCCACCCCGGAGCGGCGAGCCTAGCGGAGGCCCCGCCGCCCCGCCGCTCCGCTGCCCCGGAGCAGCGAGCTCAGCAGAGGCACCGTGGCCCCGCCCTCGCGCCACCCCGGAGCGGCGAGCCTAGCGGAGGCCCCGCCGCCCCGCCGCTCCGCTGCCCCGGAGCAGCGAGCTCAGCAGAGGCACCGTGGCCCCGCCCTCGCGCCACCCCGGAGCGGCGAGCCTAGTGGAGGCCCCGCCGCCCCGTGGACCCGCCGCCCCGCCGCCCCGCTGCCTGGGAGCGGGGAGCCCAGCGGAGGCCCTACCACACTGAGATCTTAGAGGCTTGGGCCTCGCACATGCGCGTTGGGCACCTTTAGTCACTGCCCTTTATGCGCAGGCGCAGCCACGCCGGATTCAGAGGTGCGCAAGCGCATTTGTGCTTGGCGTCATAGTTACCGTTGTTAGGTGCTCCAAGATTCCTAACTGTTGCGTGGTGGGTTTGGCTTATCTCTAGCACTGGTGTTGGTGTCTAGAAGCGGTGAAGAGCCAAGCGGAAGGTGAAGTGGTGGTAAAGCCTCTAGGCTTTGCAATGAAGAAGTTTTTTTGTTTTCAGAGTGGGAAGGTGTGCTCATCCTCAACCTCTGACATCCAGGGGATGAATGACTTGATGGCTAGGGTTCAGAAGGAGGAAGTCACGGAGACCCAGCCCCGGTATAACATCCGCCGGAAAGAGCTCAAAAAGATCCACAAAGTTGCTCTCCTGGGTGATATATGGAATATGGATCAGTTGCTACTGCGTGGGAAGAACGTGAATAAAAGAGACAAGAGGAAAAGGTAATAGGCATTAAGGGCCTGCTTAGCCAGAGGGAGTCATTTTGTGTTTATGTAGTGAACTTAGATTGACCCCGCCCCTCCCAGAGGAAATTACTTGCAAAGCCTAGATAGATACAAGGGCAGGTCAGGCCAGGTGAAGACATCCAATCAGTGGGATGCGCATATATCTACTAGGGTAAATTGAAATTCAGTTGGCCATCCGTATATTTACTAGGGTAAATTGAAATTCAATTGGCCACACAGAGAAAGCCCAGGCAGTTTTCTCTGTGTGTTGCAGACCTAGCATGATTGTGCAGTTTTCTCTGTGTATCACAATCTCATTGCCCACCTGTGTATAGCCCGGCTAAACGACCTCTAGAAAAGTCTGTGAGGCTGGGAGGGTTCATCTCTTTGCAAGAGACAGCCCTGAGCGGTCAGTTTGATTCTCGATGCTTGGCGCGAAATAAAGCATTGCTTGACTTTCGCTTTGTATCAGTCTCATTCCTTTGATTACGGGATTGTCCGGGAACAAACAATGAGCATGGAGCCAGCATCAGGATTTCTGGGAAAAGCCTCTGGATGTAAGATCACGGGATCCTGTCTGTCTGATTGTGGAGCTCCAGGGTATGGCCCACCGGGAAGGAGCTGGAGCAGCCATGCTCCCCAGGGCTAGAGTGGATGCGGGGACGCCCCTTCCCTCCACTGGTAGGTCGCCAGGGAGTTCAAGTCCCTATCAGCAGTCAGGGGGTTTGAGTCCCCCTAAGCTGTCACCAGGTGTTCGAGTCCCCCTAGGCAGCCAGGGGGTTCGAGTCCCCCTAGGCTGTCAGGGGTTTTGAGTCCCCCTAGAAAATCCCCACCTGTGGCAGGACCACTGGGCCTGCAGTTGTCCTTGTCTTGTTTTGTTGTTGTTGTTGTTGTTGTCTGTTGTGTTGTTTGCTGTGTTTGAAAAAATGGGGCAAGCAGAGAATGAGGGGACTCTGACTTTTAATGGGTATAACTGGAGCCGACTGTGGTTAGTCTAACTCGAGACAGAGACTTTAAGGAATATTCCCAAGCAGCTGCTGAAACTCTGTTTTGGGGCAGTTCCTGTCTTCTATGGCCCGATGTGGACTGCCTAGCCCCTCCCCCTTGCTGGCAGGAGAGCATGGCATCTGAAGTGGAGTGGGCCCAGGTGGAACATGAAATATGTTAAGAAAGAGGTTACTAAACTGATGGTTGTCTGTCTGTCTCAGGGTCTTAATGGGTAATTGTTAAAGTAGCTCTCAAAGTCTTTGGTATCTTGAAACTGTGAAAACGTGAAGGTTTGCTTGAATGACAAATGGAATTAAATTTGTTGTACATCTAGGTCTTAACCAAATGGGATAAAATGCTAGAGCGTTGGTTGTTGGAACAGTTTTGTTCTTTTGAAATCTGCTGGTGAACAAGTTTTGTACTTAAATGATTCTTAAATTTGCCTTCTAAGAATTCTCTTGTAAAATGACTTCCGCCTTAAAGGAAATTCATATGGGTAGACTTTCAGGACAAATACAGGTCTTTGATATGTTAAAATCCTGGAACTAAAATGGGAAAGAATTGCCAGAAGTAAAAGCTGCATTCAGACTAAACCAGAATGAGTAACATGGGACTAGATGAACTGAAAGATTGTAATGTTGTATCTCTTGATGTTTTGTCTTATTTTAAACATTACTGGTTCCGTAGTGTTTGCTCTCCCAGGCTTGTTAAACTTTTTCTTAAGTTATCTGTAACTTACAGAGATGTAAAAGTAGTCATTTGTAAACAAATGAAGGTATTCAACTCTTTCTCTCTATCTGAACCCTCTGAAACCGAAAGGTCTCAGCAAGTATTCTTTCTTGCATGGCAATCAGTCATTTGCATAAGTTCAGTAAGAATCGGTTCTCCTTGTAACAAGACACCATTGGAAACACTGGTTATTTTACCAAGGCTTTGACTGGAATGTCATATTTGAAAAGATTCAGCTATGACTAGACAGCTTAAAGGAACTAAGGTGGACATTATAAAACCTGGAGCCTGAAAGCCCTTTGGTACTGTTGGCCTGATACCTTGCTTAGAGAGTTCCCAACAGCCTCCCCAGGAGAGTAAAGGATATCACTTCCTGGCAGATGCAGGAACCTCTGGATACTTTGGGGACCTCAGGAAGAGGAATTCGCCCAAATCGAGAGGTATTGCAGGCATGTCTGATGGCAAGTATGTGGCTTGGCTTCTGGCCTGGCCAAGGGTTCAAGAATTCACCCACTATCTTCAGCGAGGCCCTAAATGAGGATATGCATGAGTATAGAACCTCTAACCTGGGAGTCACTCTGTTACAGTATGTTGATAACTTGCTAATAGCCACTGAGGACTATGAGTCATGTTCGTGGGGATGAGAGCTCTCTTACATATTCTGCAGGAAAAGGGTATTGGGTGTTAGCAAAGAAAGCACAGCTTTGTCAGAGCCATGCTACTTATCTAGGCTTTGATCTCCACGAGGGAGTGCGTTCACTGTCTGAGTCCAGGAAACAGGTTATCACCCAATACCCCCAACCCCACCACGTCTCAACAAGTGAGGGAGTTTCTTGGGATGGTGGGCTACTGTAGGCTGTGGATACTGCAGTCTACGGATATTGCCTGACCTCTCTATGAACTGGCAAAGGGGGGGCTCACTATGATAGAGTGGACGGCTGAGGCAGAAGGAGAATCTTGGGAATTACAAACAGCCTTACTGAGTGCCCCAGCATTGGCCATCCCAGAAGCCCTTCCAGTTGTATGTGGATGAAAAAGCAGAGGTGGCCAAAGGAGTTTTGACTCAGACTCTGGAGGCTTGGCAAAGGCCAGTAGCCTATCTTAGCAAGAAACTAGATCCAGTAGCAGCTGGGTTCCCCCTTGTGTCTGCAAAATTGCTGCCATGGCCCTCCTGGTCAAGGATGCAAGTAAATTGACTTTGGTCAAAATCTCATCTTGACCACCACCCACACTACCAAAGGCCTTCTCCAGAATCCACCAGACCGATGAGTGATGAACGCCCGAGTGACAGGGTATCAGGGCCTCCTCCTCAACAAAACAAGAGTGAGCTTCCGGCCCCCAGTGGTGCTAAATCCAGCCACGCTGCTGCCAGTAGAGCTGGCTCACCACCTACATGACTGCGGGGAGGTCCTAACCCGAGTCACAGAAGTAAGGGCGGCCCTCAGAGACATTCACCTTCTGGATGCAGAGGTGACTCTGTTCATGGATGGGAGTAGTTACATGGTCAATGGAGAAAGGGATGCAGGGGCTGCGGTGGTTTTCCCTGAGCAGGAACTCTGGACAGCAGCCCTGCCACATGGAACATCGGTGCAAAATGCGGAGCTGATTGCACTGCTGATGGCCAAAGGTAAAACTGCCAACATATATATGGACAGCAGGTATGCCCTTGCTACTTTCCATATACATGGGGCTATTCATAAATAAAGGAGCCTATTAACAGCAGAAGGAAAAAGAATTAAAAACAGAGAAGTAGTACTGGCTCTCCTCCAAGCTATTTGGGACTCAAAAGAGGTGGCCGTTATGCACTGCCCAGGACACTAAAAGGGGACTGGTCTGATTTCAAAAGGAAACCAATTAGCAGATCAACCTGCAAAGCAAGCACCCCCAAAAAACAGTGCAGGAGCTGGTTACACTTCTGGCTCCAGCCCTACCAGAAAAACTGAACTATTCAGAAGATTTAAAGTATTTACAAAAATGGCCTAAATTAGACTATGAGGAGAATTGGGCTAAGACTAAAACAGGAAAGTTAATTCTTTCTCGGAGACTAGGTAAGAACTTAGTAGGCCAGATAAATCAGGGTACTCATTTGAGGACATGAAAACTTAAGGAGCTTATAGGCAAGCAGTTCCAGGTTTCTAAATTAGGGCGTATGTTTCAGGATGTAGTTGATGGATGTGCTAAATGCCAGGGAGTAAATGCAGGAGGAACTAAAATGGGAAGAGGGAAAAGAGAAAGAGGTAAGGAATCAAGAATTTTTTTTAATGTTATTTTTTAAATTTATTTTTTATTTTTTTTCAGCATAATAGTATTTATTGTTTTTGCACCACACCCAGTGCTCCATGCAATCTGTGCCCTCCATAACACCCACTACCTGGTACCCCAACCTCTAACCCCCCTGCCACTTCAAACCCCTCAGATTGTTTTTTAGAGTTCATAGTCTCTCATGCTTCACCTCCCCTTCCAATTTCCCCCAACTCCCTTCTCCTCTCCATCTCCCCATGTCCTCCATGCTATTTGTTATGCTCCACAAATAAGTGAAACCATATGATAATTGACTCTCTGAGCTTGACTTATTTCACTTAGCATAATCTCTTCCAGTCCCGTCCATGTTGCTACAAAAGTTAGGTATTCATCCTTTCTGATGGAGGCCTCATACTCCATAGTGTATATGGACCACATCTTCCTTATCCATTCATCCGTTGAAGGGCATCTTGGTTCTTTCCACAGTTTGGAAGCTGTGGCCATTGTTGCTATGAACATTGGGGTACAGATGGACCTTCTTTTCATTACATCTGTATCTTTGGGGTAAATACCCTCCTGTCACCAAGGGCACTTGGCGGTCTTCCCTCCTGAGGCTGGGCAGCAAGGGGTCTGGTGCCCAGGCTGGCTGAGCAACAAAACAAAATCCTCAGCTGCCTTTGGACCCACTCATAAGTCCCCATATAGGCCACTTAAGAGACAGCTTTGATATGACTGAACCACATTTCAATAGTGACAGAAAAGAAATGAAGTATATACAGTATTTCACTTTATTTTTTAATATTTTATTATTGACAGAGATACAGAGGGAGGGAATACAGCAGAGGGAGTGGGAGAGGTGGAAGCAGCCCCCCACCCCCAGCAGAATGCCCGATGTGGGGCTTGATCGTAGGACCCTGAGATCAGGACCTGAACCCAAGGCAGATGCTGAATGACTGAGCCACCCAGGCGCCTCCAGTATTTTATTTTTAATGGACATCTTTTTATATGTTAATGTTATAAAAAAAGGTCTAATCCCATAATAGATCAACTTCTGGGCTACAAATTTTTTCGATAGAATCCAATATATAATTTTATCTGTGTCCACTTTGTATGTATGTTATTTACTGAATGGCTGTCGAAATAAATTTTGAATTGGGAACATGGTTCTGTTTGTGATTAGGAAGACGTATTTCTCAAATGTGTACTCTTCCACATTCCATAAAGCAAATAAAATCATCATGGTTTTAAGAATTTTGTGTTAAACCTGCTCTCTTTTATCATTGTGATGACATTAAGAAATTTTTTGGAATCACTAGAGTGTACACCTGAAAGTAATATAACACTGCATGTTAACTGGAATTAAAATAAAAACTTAAATTTTTATAAGTAGACAGATATACCCTTCCAGATATCAAAATGTATCTGAAGTTTCCACAAATTACACAGTTACTAATGGCTGAAAGGATAGATGAATGAATGGGGCAGAGAAGAAAATGCCAAACACCTCAATATGGTGACATTTCATATTAGTAGGAAAAGGTGAATTATTCATAAATGGTGAAGAAAGACCTGCTATTTATTTATAATGGTATTAAATACTAATATTGATAATTGGTAATTTTTGATTTTCATATGATCTATAAATCTAATAAAATGAAAAAAATAATTTCATTTTTATTTAATATAATGTATATGAAAATCTATCATATATAAACATATGATATATTTATGTATAAGATATAGAAAATATATATTATTTCATATATAAAATATATATAAAATACATAATGTACAAAAATAAAACTGTTCCTGTTTATTTGAATCCTGAGCTTCCTTTGGCTTAAAGTTTCTTGAAAATCAGAGTGAAGAATTACTTAAAAAGAATTCTTCATTATTTTAGTCCTCTTTTCCCATAATGCTTTCAAGAACTAAAATTTATTTAAATGCCAACCATGTGACTAGAACTGCAGTAGAGCTGTTGTATGTATATAACATTATTACATTTAACGTAAGGCACATTGATTGTGTGATGCCCCACCATTTTGTATACCAATAAGAAATCTTAAAAAATTCTGCCAGTTATAATTGTAAGACATTTTGAATTCTAAATCACATTCCAATGTCAGAGATACTAAAAGGTGACAAAATGAGCCTCCTAGAATCATTGATATGTAGTATTCTTGTGAATATTTAAAACATATCTGAGAAGTAGGCATAATTGTATCACTTTACCTAATGGGATTTGTACAGTAGTAGCAATAGTAATAGTCATAATAATAATATGTAACAAACTTTGCATAGATCCTCATTTAAGCATGGTGATGAGGTCTCGTGAGATACCTATTCTTTACTTTATTTTTATTAGTTTTTAGTAATCTCTGTAGCCAACATGAGGCTTGAATTCATGATCCTTGAGATCAAGAGTCACATGACCTTCAAACTGAGCAAGGCAGGGAACATGAGCTAACTGTTTTTATCTCCATTATTTGATGAGGAAATTGAGGATAAGGCTGAACCATAACTATTAAGTTTAAATCCTATCCCAGGTTGAGCTGAATCCTGAGGTCACGCTCTACCTAGTCAGATAGCCTGCTCTTTTATTAGTATGGTGAATGATCACTAGTAATTATTGTACTTTCTTCAAAAGAAAATGAAATCTTTGTTTTTGAGTCAAAGGAATAAGATGCTATTTAATGTTTACCATTTCATGAATTAATTGCATGTTTTGAAATAGTGCACTATAATTTCCTAAAACATTCTTTCACTTCCATAGGACGCCTCTCCATCTGGCCTGTACCATCGGCCATGCTGACATGGTAGATTATCTTGTAGAGATGAAATGCAAGCTTGACCTCTATGATGGAGACTATAGGACTCCTCTAATGAAGGTGTGTGGTAGCAGCTGTGTCTGCCTGAGATGGATTTGATTTAATTACTTAGAATGAAAATTTATTACAATTAAATGTACCTAATTAGTTGTAGCATGCTTGCTTTAAATTCCCAGAATTTACACTCTCTTTCTTGGGATACTACTGACAGGCTGTACAATACCAGGAAGAGGCATGTGTAACTACTCTTTTAGAACATGGTGCTAATCCAGATCTTACGGATAAGTTTGGCAATACTGCCCTCCACTATGCTGTTGCTGGTGAGAACACGTCAATAGTAGAGAAGCTGATTTTATACCATGCAAATATTGAAGCAAGAAACAAGGTACGTAAACATTATTTATAAAGTATTTGAAATTTTAAAACATATATGTATATATAAATTTTTTAGCTACAAAACATTTATTTACATATTTATTCATATATGTAATAAGTAATAAATACTGAATTCTATCATCAAGTCATATACCATGGAAACAACTCCAAAGCCAGGGCAGGGAGGACTAGAGAACGATGAAGCCCACGGAAAGGGCAGAGCTCTGTTTCCCAGCCACTCTTCCACCCCAGAAGGAGAATATTCCCATTAGTGTTTGG
The DNA here is from genome assembly GCF_964662115.1 of Mustela nivalis. NCBI lineage: Eukaryota > Metazoa > Chordata > Mammalia > Carnivora > Mustelidae > Mustela > Mustela nivalis. The sequence continues at coordinate 41,506 of NW_028136259.1, read as the reverse complement.
GAGTGGATGGTGGGCTCAGAGCCCACAAAGGCTTGAAGGCCTGAGGGGAGTGAGGTGATGATGGAGGCTGGGTGCTGTGCAGGGACTTAGGAAATGGGTGCTGCTGGGAAGGGGTGGGAGACCATGACCCAGTGGGGTAACTTGGGTGAGTGTGAGTGGGAGGAGAAAGCAGCAGGTTGCAGGCCCCGGGCCCTCCAGGCCCCAAGGTTCTGAAGATGAGAGCAAGGGGATCGGGTCATGACATCCTCCAGGGGCATCTACTTGTGCTCATAGCCACTCTGCCTGCCATGTCCCACACTGGGGTCTCCCATTTCACAGAGTAGTTCCTGCTTAGCATTGTGTAGGTCCTCAGGGGGTAGTAGCTGTGCTTGGGGAGTCGAGGGGGACTGCACTCACTCTTCCATTTGTTATTTCTTTGACATGTCTTACCTCCTACCACTGCCCTTAAGGAAGCACTGTTGATTGACATAGATAGGGTCAATTTTTCATAAATAGAATCTCGAGCATTCCCTGAATGAAAATACTTTGAAATAACTTCATTGTCTAAGATTTCACTTTATTTTTATTTTTTAATTTTTTTTCTTGAGCTTAATTTTTGGAAATACATTTTTTTTAGGGACTGTAAAGAAAGAAAGCAGGAAGAAAGCACATATGCAGACTTATAAGAAGAGAAGCATGTTCTTCAAGTAGCAGGAATTTTTCTGTCTTGACTTCTAGTAGTAGTTCTAATTTTACATGGAATATGCCTTATTCTGCTCTAAGACCATGATTTAGCTATAGGGATAGGGAAGTGATCTATGTTTCTAAGATTCAGTTGATATTAATACTAGTCTTTGATACATTTTCATTCTTAAATGCAGCAATTATCTACAATTGATTATAGTTATTAAGTTTTTGTTGCCCCAAGTGTTGGTTTTCTTCAAGTTTTGAAAGAGGCCCGCTTTGGCTAACAGTGCTGTAAACTGTCAAGTTAGTTATTCAAAGTTTTAAGATTTCACTTTAATGAACATTTTTTAAAGAAAGATCTTATGTATTTGAGAGAGAACGTGAGAGTGAACACACATGAGTAGGGAGGAAGGGCATAGGGAGAGGGAAAAGTAGGGGAGTCTGATGCAGGGCTGGATCCCAGGACCCTAAGAACAGGACCTGAACCAAAGGCAGACACTTAACTGACTGATCCACCCAGATGCCTCACAGCTGCTCTTTTAATTCAGAGTCCATCTCCTTAGTGACCCATTTGGAGCAAGAGCACTTTATGTTGACATCTGGGATCCTGATACCATTGATAGAAGAGAATCAAGCATGTTGGTATAACCTGGAGAAAAGCTTCACCTTTACTGGAAAGCTCTCAACAGTGTATCCCTGAAACTCTAATTCTGAAATGTTAATAGTTGCCATGAAAGTATTGTAAAATGGGGATAAGCAAATTTAAACCGATTTCTTTTGCGCTAGAGATAATGTGCAGTTCTGTAATATTTCTCAAACATCGAGGATCATTGAATCTTTCTATTGAGGCACAATCCTCACCTTCCAGGAAGTATATGTTCTTTGGAATATAATTTAAGAAACACTACTCCAGAGATAATCATTTAGGCTGTTAACTCAGTAAAAATACTTTTAAGCTTTTACGGCTATGTTTTAGAGTTTGGAGATACAGAGATAAAATATAGTCCCTTCCCTCAAGAAGCTCTTGGTTTCGATGGGTGCAATAAAATAAGTGGAGTATACAGTGGTAAATGCTGTGATAGAAGCCGAGATTCTTGGAACCGGTCAATGTTTGAAGTAAGATTTGGAGAATGACTACAGTTAATCTGTTGAAGAGGTGGAGGAGGGCTATTTAACTTAATTTATTTTATTATTTTCAAAAATATTTTTTTATTTGAGAGAGTGAGAGTGGGAGAGAGATGTGAGCAGAGGGGTGGGGAAGAGGGAGAAGGAGAAGCTGACTCCCCACTGAGCAGGGAGCCTGACATGAGGCTGGATCCCAGAACCCTGGGCTCGGGACCTGAGCTGAAGGCAGACCCTCAGATTGAGCCGCCCAGGTCCCCTGAGGAGGGCTATTGCCAAGAGAAGGAGCAGCTTGTGAAAGAGGGGTGTGGGGGTGGGGGTGGGTGGAAAGGTAGGGGCGGTGGGAGGGGGTGGGGAAGACTGAAGGCTTGGGAATGTGGGGGGTTGAGAGTACTTATGTATGTGTTTAAGGTTAGAGGATCCTTTATAGGTTTTAAAATTCAGTATGGAAATATGTAATTTTGTAAATTATAAATTGGTTTTACACTTTTACAGGTCCAATTCACACCGTTTTTACTTGCTGTAAATGAAAACAACCACAAAATGGTGGAATTGTTAATTAGAGAAAAAGCAGATGTACATGTGGTTGATAAGTTTAAAAGGTACAGTAGTTGTTTTTTTTTTTTTAACCTTATATTGTTCTAGGGTGGTAATAATTAAGTCAGAAAGATTAACTTAATAAGAAGAGGATTAATTTATAATTACATAGTGAAAAATGTCGACATGTCATCAGTTAGGCAGAAATCAATTATTCTGATGGGGCAACATGAAGAACAGTATACACGAAATTTATATTCTTACATATTATTGACTGATGTGATCTGCAGTCTTTTTTTTTCTGCCATATGACTTTATGTTAGCTAAAAGGGTTTCATATTAGTTTTATTATAAAGTGTGGACTCCTTTTATTCTATGACACAATATTAAACTTCTTAACCCTTTTATAGTATTTTTTAGAAACTTCTACTTCATATACATTTTCCTTAAAAGATGCATATTAAACATAAATAGGAGTTGTTTTATCTTTTGGATGACTCCTTGCTTTAAATTTTTTTGTAAAGAATACTGATGTTATATGACCCCTAAGTGATTATTAATTACTATTACCAGATAGGGTGAGCTTATCATCCTTTTTCATCATATATATATATAAATTTTCCATTGGTAAGGGTAGAAGGATGAAATATAACTCTAATCGAATAGATTTTTCTTTTTGTGAGGACAAATCATAGGTTGCTGATAAAGAGAAAAGAGATGGACTTTAGATAGACACAAGACTAGGTTTAATTCCTTTCCTACTTGCTGGGTATGTGACTCTGGAAACATTACTTATCATCATCAGATACGTTCTCTGATATGAAAAGGAGGATAATATATCCTTAAAGGGTTGTTGTGTGTAAATAATATCATATATATATATATATATATATATATGATATAATAATATCATATATATATATAATATATATAGTATTTAATTTAGTGCCTAACCATGCTTATTTTAGTACCATTAACTGCAACTATTACTCTTTTATTACTGTTAGTATGAATGCTCTTATTTTAAGTCTGATAGTAGATTTTTTGTTTTTTTAATTTTAAAGATTTTTTTTTTGAGAGAGAGAGAGAGAGGGAGCGAGCATGAGCAGGGGAAGGGGTTAGAGCAGGGAACCAGATGTGGGGCTCACTTCTAGGACCCCAATTTCATGACTGAGCTGAAGGCAGACGTTTAAATGACTGAGCCACCCAAACACCCTTGCAAGTAACTTTTTTTTAAAAAGATTTTATTTATTTATTTGACAGAGATCACAAGTAGCCAGAGAGGCAGGCAGAGAGGGAGGGAAGGCAGGCTCCACACTGAGCAGAGAGACCAATGTGGGGCTCGATCCCAGGACCCTAAGATCATGACCTGAGCTGAAGGCAGAGGCTTAACCCACTGAGCCACCCAGGCACCCCTGCAAATAACTTTTTATACAGACCTGTCCTCTAGAAGGCTTGGAAGTACACTGAATCAGCTTATGGGGAATTCTTTTTTAAAATCTTCACTCATTCAGTTAAGTGACCTCAGCATAGTTTCTTGTTCATCAAATGACTTTAAACTAGCAACTTCTACTATCATACCCAGGTGGGACAAGAGGCTTATTTTTTGTCTTTTAATTTTAGCCATGGAGGTAATTTACAAAAATAAACACTTGAATTTGCAATGGTCAATTCTGTACTGACAGGAAAGATATTAACCTGGTAAAGTATATGAAATTTGCTGTTTAGATAACCCTAAGTTCCTAAGGGTGAAGTTATGTCTCTGTTATTTTAGAACAGCCCTCATGCTTGCTGCACCTTCTAAATCTCCAGATATAGTCAGGCTTCTTCTTCAGCAAGGTGTTAATACCTCTTCTCGAGATGAACGTGGATGGACGGCAGGAGACTATGCTCTTTTTGATGGATCTGATGGGTAAGTGTTTACATTAAAATGTAAGTTATTACTAAAGTGAAGTTTAAAATAATTGAACTCTTAGTTCTTATGTAACAGATGGGAATTCATAGTTTGATTCCGGCAATTTTGGGGCTGCAGTGAGTTAGCCCATGTCACTTGCCAGAAACCAAGACAAAGGCTAGACTAATCAGCATTAGAAATGAGTGCAGGATTTTTTTTTTAATCTCAGAACTATCGAGACCTTTATCTTTAGGGATCCTAACTCTATCTGTTTTATTCCAAGGATAACTGTTATGCATGGGGTACAAAGAATGTTATATTTGTGTGTTTATTCCTTCTTGCCTCCCTCCCTTCCTCCCTCTCCTCCCTCCCTCTCCTCCTTTCCTTTCTTTGTAGATTTCATTTATAATTATTTCAGAGAGGGGCAGAGTAGAGACAGAGGAAGAAGCAGATTCCCTGCCGAGCAGGGAGCCTGATGTGGGGCTCAATCCCAGGACCCCAAGACTGTGACCCGAGCTGAATGCAGATGCTTAACCAAGTGCCAAGTGAGCCACCTAGGTGTCCCAACATCACCTCCCCCCACCCCGCCCAACTAGTTACTTGGGTCCTGAGATGCTCAGTTTAGTAGAAAATCCTATCCTTTCCCTTGACGGTTATCTCCTTTCCCCTTTGAATTTTCCAAGAACCTAAGGAGTTCCCTAAGACCAAAGAGACGATCCTCTTTCTCAAGTCATTTGGAAGGAAAAAAGGGCATTCTTATCATTCCCTTGTTTCATTTGATTCTATTGCTGCAATATTGCTGTGTGGTGCCTTGGTGACTGAGTTGGTCAAGCGACTGTCTTTGGCTCATGTCATGATCCTGAGGTCCCAGGATTGAGTCCTGCAGGTGGGTCCACTGCTCAGAGGGGAGTCTGCTTCTCCTTCTGACGCCCCCCTCTCTCATGTTCTCTCTCTCCCTCTCTCATTCTCTCTCTCAAATAAATAAATAAATAAATAAATAAATAAATATCTTTAAAAGAGATAGAAAGTAAAAAAAGAATTAATTTTTTGAAAGAGAGAGAGAGCAAGAGCATGAGCATGAGCAGAGGGAGGGTTTGAGTAGGGAGCCAGACATGGGGCTTAATTCCAGGACCCCAAGATCATGACAGAGCTGAAGGCAGAAACTTAAAGGACTGAGCCACCCAGGCACCCCTGCAAATTACTTTTTATACAAACCTATCCTCTAGAAGGCAATTTTTTTCCCTGCAGTCTGGTTATGATTGACCTTTGCTCCCAGGAAGACCTTGCTGATCCGCATTCTCCAGTCTTCATGGTGACCCACAATGAGACTTCAAAGTTACAACATCTTTTAGTTTATGACATATGCTCATATGCTCAGCTGCTATTCCAAGGCACCAGCACCCTGTTCTGGCCACCAGGCCCCCTGGCTTTAGCCACACACACCCTTCCCTTCACACTCAAAAGCCTTACATGAAGCCCATATGTTAGTGCAGACCTTCATAATGAAGTACCGCTTGAGGATTTTCCTTGTCTATCCTGCTAGCAGATGATAGTTGGGACCCTTCTAAGCTGTTAAAGAGGTTCAAATAATGCTACAGGAAGAGCCTGGACTTTCCTTTCTCCTTTGTTACTAGGCCTGTATCTCAAGCCTGATTAAAATCCCGCAGAGTGCCTTTTCTTATGAGGTGATGAAAGGCCTCATACTGACCTTCCCAGAGTGGTGGGCATCACCTTTCCCGAGAGGCCATGTTTAGGTATAATATTTCATTAAATCCTCTTAACAACATTGTGAAATAAGGCAGTAAGATGCCTGTTTTATAGAGGAAGACTTGGAGACAGAGAGAAGTGGCTCCTCCAAGAGCAAATAGCTGTGATTATAGTTAGGACCACTGAGTTCAAAACATGTTCCATTATGGCAAGCTAACACTACTAATTGCTAAATTACTACTTCATGACTAGTTCACCTTACTTTAAGTATATAGGGTAATTTAAGTTTTGATATTAGCTCTGATATTATTTCAAATACACTTATGAATTTGATATATTTGGTAAATGTTTTTCATATCAGTATTAAAATAGTAACATTGTTTATCACCCTTCTTATATGTAGCAATCACCAAATAATTGCCAAACATACAGAAGAAAGACTTAAAAACTTTTCGCAAAATAACAATCCAGGTAAGACTTTTCAGAGTGAAGTACTTTTCGTGGTCACATAGATGAAGTCAGAGTAAAAAAGTTTTGATAATGAAAGAATAGTGGGGGAAAAAAAAAAAAAAACAAAATCGTAAATGTAAATTGTTAAGTTCATTTTCTTGCATTCTTTCTCTTTCTCTCTCCCACCTCTTGATTTTACTTATTTGACACAGAGGAAAAGTGAGAGAACACAGGCAGAGGGACAGGGAGAAGCTTATTTCTCACTGAGCAGGGAGCCCAATGTAGGACTCAATCCCAGGGTCCAGGGATCTTGACCTGAGCTGAAGGCAGATGCTTACCCAACTGAGCCACCCAGGGGCCCTTATTTTTTTTTCCTTTCTTAATATCTTTCTATTATTTTTTTTCTTTTCAGTGTAACATAATTCATTGTGTAAGCACCCCACCCAGTGCTCCATGCAATACGTGTCTTCCATAATACCCACCACCTGGATCCCCCAACCTCCCACCCCCTGCACCTTCAAAACCCTCAGATTGTTTTTCAGATTCCATAGTCTCTCGTGGTACATCTCCCCCTCCAATTTCCCTCAACTCCCTTCTCCTCTCCATCTCCCCATGCCTTCCATGTTATTTGTTATGCTCCACAAATAAGTGAAACCATATGATAACTGACTCTCTCTGCTTGACCAATTTCACTTGGCATAATCTCTTCTAGTCCCATCCATGTTGCTACAAAAGGTGGGTATTCATCCTTTCTGATGGAGGCATAATACTCCGTAGTGAATATGGACCACATCTTCTTTATCCATTCATCCATTGAAGGGCATCTTGGTTCTTTCCACAGTTTGATGACCGTGGCCATTTCTGCTATGAACGTTGGGGTACAGATGGCCCTGATTTTCACTACATGTGTATCTTTGGGGTAAATACCCAGTAGTGCAATTTCAGGGTCATAGGGAAGCTATATTTTTAATTTCTTAAGGAAACTGCACACTGTTCTGCAAAGTAGCTGCACCAACTTGCACTCCCACCAACAGTGGAAGAAGGTTCCCCTTCCTCCACATGCTCTCCAACACACGTTGTTTCTTATCTTGCTAATTTTGGCCATTCTAACTGGTGTAATGTGGTATCTCAATGTGGTTTTAATTTAAATCTCCCTGATGGCTAGTGATGATGAACACTTTTTCATGTGTCTGATAGCCATCTGTATGTCTTCATTGGAGAAGTGTCTGTTCATGTCTTCTGCCCAGTTTTTGATATGGTTATCTGTTTTGTGTGTGTTGAGTTTGAGAAGTTCTTTATAGATCCTGGGTACTGTCATTTGCAAATATCTTCTCCCATTCCGTGGGCTGCCTCTCTGTTTTGTTGACTGTTTTCTTTGCTGTGCAGAAGCTTTTGATTTTGATGAGGTCCCAAAATTTCATTTGCACTTTTGTTTCCTTTGCCTTTGGAGACATATCTTTAAAGAAGTTGCTGTGGCCAGTGTTGAAGAGGTTACTGCCTATGTTCTCCTCTAGGATTCTAATGGATTCCTGTCTCATGTTGAGGTCTTCTATCCACTTCGAGGTTATCTTTGTGTATGATGTAAGAGAATGGTTGAGTTTCATTCCTCTACATATAGCTGTCCAATTTTCCCAGCACCATTTATTTTATTTTTTATTTTTTTATTAAGATTTTAATTTATTTATCAGAGAGAGAAAGAGGGAGAGAGAGCAAGCACAGGCAGAGAGAATGGCAGGCAGAGGCAGAGGTAGAAGCAGGCTCCCTGTTGAGCAAGGAGCCCGATGTGGGACTCAATCCCAGGATGCTGGGATCATGACCTGAGCCGAAGGCAGCTGCTTAACCAACTGAGCCACCCAGGCAGCCCATTTATTGAAGAGACTGTCTTTAAGCCAGCATTAACCTGACCCCCCAAGCTGGCAAAGACCCCACCAAAAAGGAGAATTTCAGACCGATATCACTGATGATTATGGGTGCTAAGATTCTCAACAAGATCCTAGCAAATAGGATCCAACAGCACATTAAAAAGATTATCCACCAGATTGTTTTTCAGATTCCATATTCTCTCATGGATCACCTCCCCTTCCAATTTCCCCCAACTCCCTTCTCCTCTCTATCTCCCCATGTCCTCCATGCTATTTGTTATGCTCCACAAATAAGCTCTGCTTGACTTATTTCACTCAGCATAATTTCCAGTCCCGTCCATGTTGCTACAAAAGTTGGATATACTTCCTTTCTGATGGAGGCATAATACTCCATAGTGTATATGGACCACATCTTCCTTATCCATTCATCCCTTGAAGGGCATTAGTATCTTTCTTTATAGTCCAGTATTCAGAATTATTTAAGAATTTGAATACTGTCATGAACAATAGGAACAAAGCCATGAGAGAGACCGGACTCCAGCAAATAAACTGAGGGTTATGAAAGGGAGGGGCTTGGGGAATGGGGGAACTGGGTGATGAGTATTAAGGAGGGCACGTGTTGTGGTGACACTCGGTGTTATACGCAGCTAATTAATCATTGAACACTACAACCGAAACTTACGATGTAGTGTATGCTGTCTACTGAACATAATTAAAAAAAAAAAGTACCTCAGTGTGAAAAACAACAAAAAAAAATTTAATTGTAGGCAATTTAAAATATAAGGCATTATTGTCTGAAAAGAAATTCATTATTATAGTCATGACCCCTAAAATCCCTTGTATCTTTGTGTAAATAAGAGAAAGATTTTAAGTAAGTATGTTTCATACTTCCACTTTAAGCATATTAAAACAAATTGAACTTGTTATGAAAATGGATCTTTTAATTTTTACAAGTGGATTACATTTAGTAAATATTATTACATACTGATTTGTCTCATTAAAAAAGGAGCTATCCTTAAAACTGGGGACTCTACAATATATTCCTGGTACCGTAAAGAAATGACAAAAAATACGAACTGGAAAACTTAGCTAGTATGCAGCAATACCAGTGAGACTGTGTTTTTTTTTTTTTTTCTTTAAAGGTAACTGTCTATGGTACAGAAATCAGAAAAGAAACGCCTTGAGGAGCATAGGTTGTTTTACATATTGTTGTACCAACAAGATCTCACCTTTAACAACTATTTAGTAATTTCTCATTAGTAAAAGAGAATGAGATATGTTGACTTTATTAGAACAATGTTTTCTTCTGTTTGTTGCATAATTGTCATAATAGTGTAATTTTTTAAAAAGATTTTATTTATTTATTTGACAGAGAGAAATCACAGGTAGGCAGAGAGGCAGGCAGAGAGAGGAAGGGAAACAGGCTCCTTGCTGAGCAGAGAGCCCAATGCAGGGCTCAATCCCAGGACCCTGGGATCATGACCCGAGCCAAAGGCAGAGGCTTTAACCCACTGAGCCACCGAGGCGCCCCAGGATAGTGTAATTTTGTTAGAACAAGATACTCTGTTGCCATTAGTAAAGAGATTATCATAATAAAAATTCAAATTGGGCAACTGAGGCTCAACAGATTATAATCAAAGCACAAAAATGGTTCACAATAACAAAAATGCTACCATTGCTTCCTAGATGTGGCACCTAGTGCATTGTACAATCTGAAATGTATGAAGAAACATTTAATTTAGTAGACTTTTATCAAAGAAAACTGTAGGTTGGTTTGGTTTTGCAATTTACTCATTTTCATTTGTTCACTTAGCAAATAAATATCAAGTGTCTTTTACCTACTGTTACTCTGATGTAGAATATAAACATTCAAAAAACACAATCCTTGCCCTCCAGAAGTTTGTTATTATCATTGTCATTTTTATTATTTACTCTATTTTCACTATTTTATTTTTATTATTTAGTTTATTCCATGCTTAGTATGTGCCAGAGTCCCCTAATGTTTATAATTCTCATTGTTATGTTTTTATTGGTATTTAATATGTAAGTCGATAGTATGCAGACTGAGTAGTAAGTTTGCCAGGTAAATAAGCAGAAAAACCATGTTTGGCAGGAGGAACATCCATCAAGATTACATGTTTTGCAGAGGGAACAGCAGTGCGGATGCTCAGATGTATGAATGAACTTCGAAGCACTTAGGAGCAGTTCAGTTTTGCTGGTGCAGAAAATGTGCTATGGGAATGGTTGGAATGAGTGAATACTTAGCTAAGGCAAGCTAATGAAAGTTTTTCAGTACCATGGAAAGGTGTAGATCTTACCCTTTAGACCTTGGGAAATTTATCAGATCTAATGCTTTTAGCTGCAAATAACAGGTGACTTATAATAGTGACTAAAATGGGCCCACCTGGGTGGCTTATTCATTATGCATTGACTCTTAGTTTCAGCTCAGGTCACAGTCTCATGGGTCATGAGATCAAGCCCAACATCCCACAGGGCTCTGTGCTCAGCATGGAGTCTGCTTGATGATTCTCTTCCTCTGCCATTCTCCGATTCGTGCACTCTCTCTAGTAAGCGTTCACTCTCTCTCAAATAAATAAATCTAAAAAAAGCAAACCAAACAAAACAGTGACTAAAACAGTAGGAACCAGAATCGTTTTGATGGATCAGTGATGTCTCCAGGATCCCAGTTGTCTCTTTTTAGCTGTGAGGTTGGCAATATTTTCTATGCCCTTTCCTGATTGGCTAATTAGCAACAGTTAGAGGCATATTCTCACATGACAATATCCATTGACTGGAAGGACTGTTTTTCTTTATATGTTTCTTTTCTTTTTTTAAAATATTTTGTTTATTTATTTGACACAGAGAGACAGACAGGGAATACAAGCAGGGGGAAGCGGCAGAGGGAGAAGCAGGCCTCTTGCTGAGCAGAGAGCCTGATGTGGGGCTGGATCCCAGGACCCTCGAATCATGACCCGAGCCGAAGGCTGACGCTTAACAACTGAGCCACCCAGGCACCCCTATATGTTTCTTTTAAATAGGAAGAAAACTCAGAGGCTTGCAGCAATTTTCCTCTAACATCTCATAAGCTTAGTTATATCACATGCTTATTCCTAAACCAGCCACTGGTAAACCAAGTACTGTGATTAGCTTAGAATAATCCTTTTTCCTTTTGAAGCTGGGGTAAGGGCACCTTCTTTGTGTTTGGGACAATAAATATCCAAATAAAGCTGTGGTTTTCCAGCAAGAATGAAGACTATGGCACGGTTATTGGGGAGGGAGCCAGCAGTACTTGATGCAGAGACTCACTGGAGAATGTGAAGCAGAAGGGTAACAAGATTAGATTTGAATTAGGGCCTTCTGGTTGTGGCACAAAATAGTGATCACCAAGCTTTTTCTCTAAAGGGCCAGACAGTGAATATTTTAGGCCCTGTGGTTTTTCAACTACAAATACCACTATAGTGTGAAAGCAGCTGTAGCAATATGTAGGTGAATAGCAAGAGCCAACCATCTGGTTCTGTAAATAAAGTTTTATGGGGGCACAGGCATGTTACTGGTCTGACTTGGCCTGTGGCCATAGTTTGGTCACCCCTCATGTGGAGGATAGATTGGAAAAAAAACACATAAAGATACTGGAAGATAAAGGACGCTTATATTTCCTTAGTCTAGTATCAGTCCATTATGAAATGTTCTCTCCTCTATACTGAAAACATCAGGAGGCTCAATTTATTCAATTTACAATGTTGTTCTTTTTCTAGGCCTTATCTTTCTGATTTTTTAAAAATTTAAAACTTTTCAAAAGATTTTATTTATTTGAGAGAGAGCACCAGTGGGGCATAGGGGCAGAAGGAGAGGGAGAAGCAGACTCCCCATTGAGCAGGGAGCCTGGTATGGGGCTTGATCCCAGGACCCTGAGACCATGACTTGAGGTGAAGGTAGATGCTTAGCTGAGTCACCTAGGTGCCCCCTTTCTCATTTGTTTTGCTTAAAAACTTTTTATTCATTTAAGAAATAACATTAGTTGGTGGCTTTTTTTTTTCTTCTGGAAGTCATCAGTTAGGAGCTCATGTTTGTGTAGGGCAGTGGCAGGGGAAATATAAAGCAATGAGAGAAAAGAAGTATAATTAATACAGTTTCATGATTATTGAATGTAGAAAGAGGAGAGAGGGGAATGCCTGGGTGGCTCAGTTATTTAGTAGCCGCCTTCAGCTCAGGTCATGATCCCAAGGTCCTGGGATAAAACCCCACATTGGGGTCCCTGCTCCATGGGAAGCCTGCTTCTCACTCTCCCACTCCCCCTGCTTGTGTTCCCTCTCTCTCTGTGTCTCTCTGTCAAATAAATAAATAAAATATTAAAAAAGGGGAGGGGGAAGAAGAAATCTTAGAAGAGTCATACATTTCCAGGTTGTACACTAACATTTAAACTGGCCATGAAGAATGAGTAGGACTTTATCAGAGTGCAGTGGGAATAGGGAAGACCAGGTATTTTCTGTATATGTTGAATTTGATGGAATATCCATGTAGTATATTTTTAGTAATTGGATAATTGAATACTAGGAGTTTCTAGCTGGAGATAGAACATCAAGTTTGGAGGTGCTTATTTGAAATAAACTGATTAGAATTATTAGGCAAAGTCATAGCTTGGACAAAGATTGAGCTTGTCCATGATGGAAAACATATAGAAATAGATGAAGGCCAGTGAACAAAGCCTGGGAATACCAATATATAAAGAGTGGATGGAGGTGTAAGACTTGGTAGAGAAGACTGAGAAGTGGCTGGGGAAACTTAGGATGAGGAATTAGAGGAAATGTTATTGAAAAATTTGAAAAAAAATTTCATGGAGTATTAATTGTATCAAATAAAATCACTAAAAAAAGTTGGATTTAACTTTTAAAAGTTCTTACCAAAAATGGTAAAAGAACCATTTTTGAGTTGTAAGGTCTGTTATTTATGTGACCGGTACATTCTGTGTCCAAATATGGAAAAATAACACATCAAGTAAGGTCTTCCCTAACTTTTTCTAACTGCAGTATCTACCTGGACAGGGTCAAGGGGAAATGGTCTAGCCTGGTGAGTAGAGTGGCCAACATTTTCCCATAATTGTCAAAACCTAGGGGTCAAGTGTGAGGAAAAGTGTTGTCTTTCTTACCTTTTTTGTTTAGAGGTACTTGAGCTTTTCTTCAAGTCCCTGGGACATTCTCCTGGATGAATACTAGGGCCACAATCTGGAAGCAATAGGCAGGAAGTCACTGTCAGGCCCTATCTTTGAAATGGAATCACGATGCAGCTGTATTTTGACAATTTTAAATTTTGATCAGAAATATTTTACACAGACCAGCAGTTTGGGAGAAACTGACCCCTTCTAAGTATTTTATTGCAGAAAATTAGTATAATATCAAGGAGGAAATATAAGGTGATATGCTGACTATACTAGTTCTCACTTGCCAGGGATTCTGTGTCAGTAAAAAATGTCAGTACTGGACTATTTTTGTTAGTGCTGTCTCTCTCCATCCTCTTTCATTTGCCTTCTTCTGATATCTCTACTTTTACTGATCATTTTTTAAAATTTATTTTTTATTTATTTTCAGAAAAACAGTATTCATTATTTTAGCACCACACCCAGTGCTCCATGCAATCTGGGCCCTCTATAATACCCACTACCTGGTACCCCAACCTCTACCACCCGCCACTTCAAATCCCTCAGATTGTTTTTTAGAGTCCATAGTCTCTCATTGTTCATCTCCCCTTCCAATTTCCCCCAACTCCCTTCTCCTCTCTAACTCCCCATGTCCTCCATGCTATTTGTTATGCTCCACAAATAAGTAAAACCCTATGATAATTGACTCTCTCTGCTTGACTTATTTCACTCAGCAGAATCTCTTCCAGTCCCGGCCATGTTGCTACAAAAGTTGGGTACTCATCCTTTCTGATGGAGGCATAATACTCCATAGTGTATGTGAAGCACATCTTCCTTATCCATTCGTCCGTTGAAGGGCATCTTGGTTCTTTCCACAGTTTGGCGACCGTGGTGGCCATTGCTGCTGTAAACATTGGGGTACAGATGTCTCTTCTTTTCACGACATCTGTATCTTTGGGATAAATACCCAGTAGTGCAATTGCAGGGTCATAGGGAAGTTCTATTTTTAATTTCTTGAGGAATCTCCACACTGTTCTCCAAAGAGGCTGCACCAACTTGCATTCCCACCAACAGTGGAAGAGGGTTTCCCTTTCTCCACATCCCCTCCAACACATGTTGTTTCCTGTCTTGTTAATTTTGGCCATTCTGACTGGTGTAAGGTGATATCTCAATGTGGTTTTAATTTGAATCTCCCTGATGACTAGTGATGATGAGCATTTTTTCATGTATCTGATAGCCATTTGTATGTCTTCATTGGAGAAGTCTCTGTTCATATCTTCTGCCCATTTTTTGATATGATTGTCTGTTTTGTGTTTGTTGAGTTTGAGGAGTTCATTATAGATCCTGGATATCAACCTTTTGTCTGTACTGTCATTTTCAAATATCTTCTCCCATTCCATGGGTTGCCTCTTTGTTTTTTTGACTGTTTCCTTTGCTGTGCAGAAGCTTTTGATTTTGATGAAGTCCCAAAGAATTTCATCTGTAAAGAAAGCACTAAGGAATACTGTCTTGGAATCTATCACTATTGGAACACATTTCTACCATATGTTTATTTCCTTCAAAGGTAACAGGCTACCCCATCTAAAATGTATTTCATATTTTGTTGTTTCTTATGGTAAATTTCTTTGTAGCTGTACCACAGTGACAGAGTTAGTGATGATATTTAGCCAAGATTGAAAGCATTTTCCGGATTATCGGAAATTTTTATGTGACATGCTTTTGTATTTTTTCAGAATTTGGTAAACTGTGCCTTAACAAGAATATGTGGCCAATTAGATTGACAAGTTTTTAACCACCTATGTATATAAGATAACTCACTTTGTTTTCCCCCAAATGAGTTCTGTTGATCTCTAATGATCAAATCCACTATTTTCAGACTGGAGTGGATAACTCATCCTACATTTTGACTGTAGTATTTCTGAGTTTTTGAGCAGTTTGTCAACAACTGCCTTTAATAGGTGAACTGTTTCTATTTCTATAAGAAATTAAGAAAACGAGTGGAAACAAAAATCTCTATAACCAATAGTGTGTTATTATACTGTGTATGATAGTTATATATTTTTCTATAATTATCCCAGTTACCTTATCGATTCATAACTACAATAGAAGTGAATTAAGCCCTATTAAGTTGCAGAAAATTTATGTGACCTTTTAGTTTTTTTATAGGAACTTTTATACTGTAGGACATATTGGTAACCATCAGAATTCTCTTTTTTTTCCCCCAATTAAAATACGATTGTTACTTGTTTCACATTATTTTCTGACATTATTTCATCTATTCCTTTCATGCCTTTATTCAAATGGATATAGAAATACAGCAGTCTCCCAGGCAAATACTAAGAAAAACAGATTCAAGGAAAGGTGTTCTGTGAAATAACCTTCTAACTGTAATCGTGTCTTAAAACATCAACCTTAATCATAAAAATTGCATATAATGCGGGGCGGCTGGGTGGCTCAGAGGCTTAAGCCTCTGCTTTCGGCTCAGGTCATGATCTCAGGGTCCTGGGATCGAGCCCCGCATCGGGCTCTCTGCTCAGCAGGGAGCCTGCTCCCTGCCCTCTCTCTGCCTGTCTCTCTGCCTACCTGTGATCTGTCAAATAAATAAATAAAATATTTAAAAAAAATTGCATATAATGCATCGGTATTAGAGGCCCCCAAAATGACACCCAGGTTTGGTTATTCACTGGAGGAACTCGCACATCTCAGCATATTTGTACGCATGTCTGTGGTTTATTACAGTGAAATGATACAAAGCAAAATCAGCAGAGAAAAGGTGCCTGGAGTGAAGTCTAGAGGAAGCCAAGTGCAGGCTTCTAAGAATCCTCTGCCTATGGGTGTACTTAATTTTTCCAGCATCAAATCATGACAACTCGTGTGAGATGTTGTCTGCCAATACAAGAATCTTATAGATACTCAGTGCCTGAAATTTTCTTTAAGTGATAATCATGTAGGCATCTTCTCCCTAGCATATATCAAAATTCTGGTTCCCAGAAGGAAATCAAGTAATAAGTACTAGATAAATCACCTGGTTTGTACCAACACTTAGCAGTCTCAATGGATACCTTTTGTTTTTTCCTTCACAGTAAATAGGCCTCATTTTTTACAGCATTTTCAAGTTCATTGCGCAATATAGCAGAAAGTACAGAGAGTTTCCATTTACCGCATGTTCCTCTACACGTGTAGCCTTCCTTGTTGCTAACATCCTGAACCACAGTGGTACATTGTTTTATTTATATTAGCTCATCTTTACTGTCCACATCCATAATTTACATCAGGGTTCATTCTTGGTGTTGTACATTCTATGGGTTTTAACAAATGTGTGATGACATGTATCTATCATGTGGTATCACATAGAATAGTTTCACTGCCTTAAAATTTCTCTGTGCTGTGCCTGTTCCCCTTGCTACAACCCTTAACTCCTAACTTAAAAAGTTTTACTTTTACCAGAATGTCATATAGTTGCAATCATACAGTGGATATCTTCTTGAATTTTTTAAAAATTAAAATTCCGAGGTAATTGAATATAGTGATTCAAGATAATCTTTGTCCTTTGTTATGTTCATCAGTGTAGGATCTGATGACATATGCCTTACAGACTGAAAAAGTGTGATTTCTACAGACGTTTGTCACATAGTGGGGAATATTGAGAACAATGACATCATATCCTGCTACCTAGCCAAATCACTGGTACCATTCTGGTCTAAGAGGTGGATCCAGATAGACTCTCCAGCAATAAAAATAGGTCATCTCAAGAGAACCAGAATCATTAAAATCACTAAAAGCATTCATACTTACCTTGCAATTGGAAATAAGGCCAGAGAGAGTCTGTTTGCTATGTTTTGCCATGCTGCAAAGTAGAGTGGCTGTAGACAAAACTTTGTGATGAGGTGTTTCACCCCAAACTTAACAACCCCTGCTGGAGATCTGGAGAAGTTCTGTTGTGTTATAGCGAAATAAGTATAGTCTCTTTTAACTGCGTCTCATAGTGAAAGTCCTGAAGAATCCAGAAGAATCCTGACATTGTCAGTCTATGATGATGATTCTGCTAATGACACCATTTTCTGTCAGTCTCAAGGGTTTGGTTAAAATTGTGGTCATTATAAACATCCACTTGTAGGTATCAAATTCAGATAAATAGCATTCTTTTCTTCCATTTGGTAAATGTAGAGGAGAAAGTAAGATTTCTTAGCGAGTTAACTGCCTACCAATAGTATAATTAATATTCACTCCAGTGTGGTTACCAGGTATGGTCCCGAAGAATACTTTTTAACACAACATCAGTCTTAGACTTTGAATATTCTGTATTTCTCTGTTGTTGATTTAAAATGTATTTTGCTTTTTTCTTTACAGAGAATAAGTCTTCTGAAGAAGACTTTATAACCAGGTAGGATTTTTGTGGATTTTTTTTTTAACAAATTCTGTGTTAACAAGGGAATGCAGAGAAAAGCATTTGTTGAGAGTTCTACTGTGTGCTAGGCACTATATTATGTGCTTGACATTTATTACTTATATAGTCATTACAATAGCATCACGAAGTAGATGTGCTGTTACAGCCCATTTTTTTTTTTTATTAATTAGTCATCTGTGGTTCAGGAACACTGATTAATTGACCTATGATTCTATAGTTAAAGAGTAGCAGACCCAGAAACGGCCACTGCTGCTAACAAGAGCTTGAACACTGTGAATTTTCAGTCTTGGAGGGGGCCATGGTGCCCCCGGTGAGGCATAAGAAACTAGTCAGTTACTCACAGTTTGAAATTTCTGGCAGCGATGATGACTTTGTTTCCACAACCACACCTTTGAATAAGAAGCCCAGAACAATGCCAAAAGAGTTAATATGAGAAACAAGGAAACCTAAACTGAAGAATCTCCAGAAAGAAGATATCCCACTACAAGAGAAAACCCCTAAAAAAGGATGTCTTTAGGTGATGAGCTCTACCAGCCAGACTTAGAAGTGGCACTAGCTTTATCAGTGAAGGAACTTCCAGTGGTCACCATTGATGTGGGAGAGGCTCAAGATACAAGCACCAAAAAAATGTGGCAGCAGCGAAATTGGGACAATGACTAAGGCTCCCCATCTCTCCGATTGCAGTGTAGCCAGTGATGATTTAGATTTGGATAAGCTTACCAAGGAAGATGATGTGTGCAGTGCTCAAGGGAAAAGAAAAGCAGCATCAAAAGCTGTGGTACAACAGAGGAAGATTCTTTTGGAAGGCAGTGATGGCGGTAGTGCTGATGACTCTGAACCGCTGGTGGAGAGTCTGAGGATTAGTCTGATTTTAGGGAGAGTGAAGATGATGATGCTAACTTCACTCTGGGAGAAAATAAAGTGGAAGAAATTAAAAAGAAAGAAGTGAAGGTAAAATCCCCAGTTGAAAAAAAGGAGAAGAAACCTAAATCCAAACGTGATACTTTGGAAGTGACTTCAAGAGACTGTGCTCCAGCTGCCCTGAAATCAGAATCTCAGCCTTTACCAAAAACGGCTTTATCAGTGAAGCGGCCATTTGGAAACCACTACAAATATGCAAACCTTCCAGCTGAAGCTGGAAGCAGAAAACATAAGTAGATGCCACCAGCGCTGTCTGGAAGCAGCAGCAGCAGCAACAGCAGCAGGAGCCCACTGGAAGGGGTGTCTGTTAAGTCTCCAAATCAGAGTCTCTGCCTTGGCTTGTCCAGATTAGCACAAGTGAAACCTTTGCATCCAAATGCCGCTAGTGGCTGAATGTGGTAGTCAGCGAAGGTTTGATTAAGAGAAAAAGAGTTTTACAAGTGTGTTTATGTTTGAATTGTGTTTCTGTTTAAGGAGGGTATCATACTATAAAGGAATCCTTTAATGTAAAAAAAAAAAAAAAAAAACACAAACGAGTAGTAGACCCATGAATTGACTGTCAGCCTGTGTGACTCCCACACCGATTCTTTTGTCCCTCAGCAGCACTGGGGTTAAGGTACAAATCCTAGTCAGATCAATTCAGAGAGTCAAATGTAGTTATGTGTTTGCTTATTTAGTGTTTTCCTAAGAGACCAGGTTAGTCCAAGCATTTGTCCTAATATATTTGACAACTAATGATAACTAGGGGTAATTAGTGCAGTGGCAACTAGTCTCTTATTTTTACTGTCAAAGATTTTAGAGTGGCTCTCATTACCTATGGCCATAGTACATAGCTTTTATATAAACAAGACCTAATCAGGCAAGTTCTTAGACATAGAGATGTCTGCTCTCCTTGAGATGAATGATTTTCCAGAAGTGATGTATATGTAATTTAGGTGTAGGCCTTGATATGTTAATTAATTTTATCATCTCTTTAGAAGATATTTCTAAATTATTCTCTGTTTACTGACTTCCCACTCTAGTTTTTCCTTTAGGCTAGTTCCCTTGATCTTGAAGCTCTTTCTTTTTTTGTAGATTTTTTTCCTTTTCTCTGTTGACTTTTCTATAATCTTTTCTTGTTTTTTTTTTTTCTTTTTTCTTTCTTCTCTGCTTTTCTTGGCATTTCTTTTATTCCATTTTTTCCCTTTCTGCCAGGTAAGTATTCTCTGTTTTTCTGTAGACAAAATCAAAAGCACATAGAATTTCAGGATTTTAGGACATCTTAGAGATGAACTAATCAAAATACTCTCTGGTACTATAACCTGTGTTTAACATCCTCACCAAGTGATTATTTAAATCGACAATTTGAAATGCAAAAGAGATTAAAGTAACTTATTTGGATATAAGTGACAGAAATGAGATTTACATTCAGGTTTCCCCTTTTTTTCTCATCTTAATAGGTGAATGTTTTAATAATAGAAAGATGGGGGAGTTGGTCTAGTGAACACAGTGAAGGTGCGTAAGGAAGGAATTGGCAGGAGAGGCCAACTTTCAAGAATAACAACACTGGGTTGGATAGGAATAAGAGTTTTAGAAAAGATGTCAGAATATTTGGGCATATGATAAGTTAGATAAAGATGGATTACAGAAATGAAGGACACACACACATGGGAAGGAACGAAGGACACAGGATATTGGGAGTTGTTTAGAAAAGCATATTAAAATAGAGGGTTCAAGAGAATCACGAGCAATTTTTTTGATGATTTGTTTAATTGAATGAACTAGCATACTTCAGGTTTTCTTTCTTTCTTTATTTGTTTTTTTTTTTTTTGGTTCTCTTATTTATTTATTTATTTTTAATTTATTTATTATTTCTTTTCAGCATAACAGTATTCATTATTTTTGTACCACACCCAGTGCTCCATGCAATCCGTGCCCTCTATAATACCCAACACCTTATACCCCGAGTTCCCACTCCCCGCTGTTGAGAGGTTTTAAAATCATTTGAGCCATGAGGAAGGCTTTTTACAGCATATAGGAATGTGATATCATCTACTTCCAGCCCAATCTTGGCTAAGATCCTCTTGAGTATCTAAGGGGGAATGGAGATTCTGAACCACACAGATATATGGCCCAAGGTAGGGGTCTCCTCACTCCACCTCTTTTTCTAATTCTTTGATGTCTTTCCCATGTACATGTAGGGTTTGGTGGGCTAGGACTGGCTGTCAGATCAGTAACAGAGCTTCATTTGGGTAGTTGGTAACATGTCTACATTGAGATGATTACATGGATGACTTTCAGTTTAGCTTGTCCTCCAGGAACAGGACATGGCTCCTACTCTTGGCCATTTGAAGGTGTGCTTGTTTTGGGAATCTGCTTTCATAGGCTAAAGTTTTAAAAGGTTGGAGGGTACGACTGAGCTCTGCAAAAGAGTGATCTAAGAGCTCACAGGAAGAAAATATTGGGCGGTGTATAGGGAAATAGAGGCACAGCTACCAGGACTCTATTTTTATAGCAGTCTCTCTTCTTGGGTATCTCAGTGCTTATGAAGGTTCAGGTAGACCTAAATAAGGCAGGACCTGTGTAGGGAAAAAGTTGGACCTTATAGTTTTTAACCTCTCTGGGAACAGTATTCCCACTAATAACATAAATTTGTTCTTTAACATGTGTACATTTGTTTGTTTATTTATTTAAATTGAAGCATAGTTGACACTTAATGTGATGTTGTGTTTCAGACAATTTAAGAACTCTGAATGTTACACCATGCCTACCACAAGCATAGCTATCTCTTACTGCATGATGCTATTACAATACCATTGACTGTATTCCCTATGCTGTACCTGTATCCCTGTGACTTACTATAACTGGAATCCTGAACCTCACATTCCCCTTTACCCATTTTGTCCATCCTCCCACCCCCTTCCCTTCTGGTGATACAGAATTCTCTGTATTTCTGGGTCTGTTTCTGTTTACTTTTGCTTTTACTGCTCTTGCCTCAGGATCACGTTGGGACTACATCAAAATCAAAAGCTTTTGCACAGTGACGGAATCAATTCACACAACAAAAAGGCAACCTATGGAATAGGAGCAGACATTTGCAAATGATATAGCCAGTAAAGGGTTAGTATACAAATATAAAGAATTGATAGAACTCAGCACCCAAAACACCCAATTTTTAAATTTTTAAACCCAATTTAAAAATTATCAGAATTGAGCACTGGGTGTGGTGTACAAATAATGAATACTGTTATGCTGAAAATAAATAAAAAACTGGGTATTTACCCCAAAGATACAGATGTAGTGAAAAGCAGGGCCATCTGTACCCCAATGTTTATAGCAACAATGGCCACAGTCACCAAACTGTGGAAAGAACCAAATGCCTTCAATGGACGAATGGATAAGGAAGATGTGGTCTATATACACTATGGAGTATTATGCCTCCATCAGAAAGGATGAATACCCAACTTTTGTAACAACATGGACGGGACTGGGAGAGATTATGCTGAGCGAAATCAGTCAAGCAGAGAGAATGAATTATCATATGGTTTTACTTATTTGTGAAGCATAATAAATAGCATGGAGGACATGGGGAGTTAGAGAGGAGAAGGGAGTTGGGGTAAATTGAAGGGGAGGTGAACCATGAGAGACTATGGACTCTGAAAAACAATCTGAATGGTTTGAAGTGGCGGGAGTGGGTTGGAGGTTGGGGTACCAGGTGGTGGGTATTAGAGAGGGCATGGATTGCATGGAGCACTGGGTGTGGTGCAAAAATAATAAATATTGTTATGCTGAAAACAAATTAAAAATAAATTTAAAAAATATATTAAAAATTATTAAAAAAGTAAATGTAAAAAAAAATTATCAGAAGACACGAACAGATATTTTTCCAAAGAAAACATACAGATGACCTACAGACACCTAAGAAGATACTCAGCATCACTCATCATCAGGCAAATGGAAATCAACACTACAATGAATAACCACTGCATACCTGTTAGAATGGTTAAAAAAAAAAAAACAAACCAAGTAACAATGTCAGCAAGTATATGGAGAAAAAGGAATCCTCTTTGATTATTGGTGGGAATGCAAACTAAAGCAGCCACTGTGGAAACAGTATGGAGTTTCCTCCAAAAGTTAAAAATTGAACTACCCTACAATGCAGTAATCACACTATTGGATATTTACTCCCCAAAATACGAAAACACTAAATCAAAGGGATACATGTACCCCTGTGGTTACTACAGCATTAGTTAACAATAGTCAACCCAAGTGTCCATTGATAGATGAATGGTAAAGAAGAAGTGACATATATATATATATATACAATGGAATATTCAGCCATAGAAAAGAATCAAAATTTGCCATTTGCAGTGAAATGGAGGGAACTAGAGAATATTGTGCTAAGCAGAGTTGTCAGAGAAAGACAAATACTATAAGATTTCACTCATGTAGAATTTAAGAAACAATAGAAATGAGCAAAGAAAAAAATAAAAAATGAGAGACAGACAACCAAGAAACTGACTCTTAAATATAGAGAACAAGTTGATGGTTACCAGACGGGAGATGGGTGGGGGAATGGGTGAAATAGGAGCTAAGGTTTAAGGAATGCACTTGTCGTGATGAGCACTGGGTGATGGAATTACCAAATCATTATATTGTCTACATGAAATAATACAGCACTGTGTGTTAATGATACTGGAATTAAAATAAAAAATAACAAAAACAGAGGTCAAAGTTCAATTACATCAAGAAACTTCATTCAATATGTAGATAGCTGACTTTTAACTCAGTTTTTCTTTTTCACGAACTTGTTTTTGTTGTGTATTTTTGCTCTAAAGTATTTCCATTAAACCTGGTGATGATGATGCTTCATGGCCTGCATCATGTGTTGAAGACTTAAGTTTGAATCCAAAGGTAATGTACTCTCTTGTGAAATTAATTTTCCTGCTCTGAATTTAGTTTTGTGTATTATTACTCTTAAAATTTAACAGTGGCCTGCCTATCATCATTTTATGTTTGAAGTGGAAAGTTGGTCAGAACAAACCATTTTATAGAAATATGACAAGTTGAATTTTTTTTAACTCCATTAAATAATGAAGGTTGAAAAAATAGGCTGGAAATGTATCATGACAGAAAAAATTATATTGGAAAAAGCTTTCCCATGATGGAGGAAATAGGACATTTGGTCTAGGATAAGGATTCTTACTGTGAGTTTTAAATTATCGTATCATGACTTTTCTTTTCCTTTTTCTTTCTCTCTTTTCTTCTAACATGACTTTTATAATACTCATGCCTAAATAAATCTTTAGTGGACAAGTTATTTATTGCAAATTGTTTTTTCTTGGATATGTGTCTGTTTTTGTGCCAGTTCCATGTGTTCATCGTCATTAGCCATCAGAGAGATTCAAATCAAAAACACATTGAGATACCACCTTACACAAGTTAGAATGGCCAAAATCAACAAGACAGTAAACAACAGGTGTTGGAAAGGATGTGGAGAAAGGGGAACCCTCTTCCACTGTTGGTGGGAATGCAAGTTGGTGCAGCCTCTTTGGAGAACAGTGTGGAGATTCCTCAAGAAATTAAAAATAGAGCTTCCCTATAACCCTGCAATTGCACTCCTGGGTATTTACCCCAAAGATACAGATGTGAAAAGAAGGGCCATCTGTATCCCAATGTTTATAGCAGCAATGGCCACGGTCCCCAAACTATGGAAAGAACCAAGATGCCCTTCAATGGACAAATGGATAAGGAAGATGTGGTCCATATACACTATGGAGTATTATGCCTCCATCAGAAAGGATGAATACCCAACTTTTGTAGCAACATGGGCGGGACTGGAAGAGATTATGCTGAGTGAAATAAGTCAAGCAGAGAGAGTCAATTATCACTCATTTGTGGAGCATAACAAATATCATGGAGGACAAGGGGTGTTAGAGAGGAGAAGGGAGTCGGGGTAAATTGGAAGGGGAGGTGAATCATGAGAGACTATGGACTCTGAAAAACAATCTGAGGGGTTTGAAGTGGCGGGGGTCTGGGAGGTTGGGGTACCAGGTAGTGGGTATTATAGAGGGCACGGATTGCATGGAGCACTGGGTGTGGTGAAAAAATAATGGATACTGTTTTTCTGAAAATAAATAAATTGAAAAAAAAAAGAGAATCACACATTCTTCCCAGTGAACCAGCCAGGAGTTCCCATAGTTGTTAAATTTAACATGTGAATTCTTTCATATCTGAAACTCAGAAATACTGGTGATTTGATATATTTTTTTGTCCCTTTCTTCTTTCCTCATGTGAATATTGGGTCTTGCTTGATAATGACACATGTATTTGGAGACTTAAAAACCTTCAACTTGGATGATCATGATTATTTTTTAATACTAGATTCTTTCTCTGGTCCTTAACTACTGGTAAAATATGCTGTTCACAGTGGAATAAGAAAACCATGTGAATTTTAAAATAGAGTTTTATATTTTTCTCATACATCATAGTAGTACTTAAAAATGCCTCAGAATTCTAAAATCCCATATTTCTCTTATATAATTTAAATCTTTTAAGATTAATTTTTAAAAATGAGTATTCTTATAAAAATCTTGAATTGGTGTTTTGCAATTAAATCTTCATTAATCTTAAAAATGGTATTCATTACAGAAATGAATCTTGCTTATATATTTTTTTCTAAAGATTTATTTATTTCAGAGCAAGGGAGAGAGAGAGTTGGGGGTGGAGGGACAGAGGGAGAGGAAGAGAGAGGGAAGGAAGCAGACTCCCTGCTGAGCAGGAGCGTGATGTGGGACTCAGTCTCATAAACCTGAGATCGTCACCTGAGCCAAAATCAAGGGTCAGATGCTTAACCAACTGAGCCACCTAGGCGCCCATTAACTTGCCTACGCTAATAAAATATATTTTGCATCCTTGAAACTAATGTTGAAGTATATAATTGAAATATTGAATCCCATGGGTTTTTTCCTCCCTGCTTTTATTTTTATTCTGAAAATTTCAAGAGTTCTGTGTAGGTTTACATTATTTAATCATATCAGATTAGTATATTTTAGTATATCTATATTTAGTATATTTATTTATCTTTTTTTTTTAGATTTTTATGCTTTTATTTGACAGAGAGGCAGGAGGCAGAGAGGCAGGCAGAGAGAGAGGGGGAAAGCAGGCTGCCTGCTGAGCAGACAGCCCCATGTGGAGCTCGATCCCAGGACCCTGAGATTATGACATGAGCTGAAGGCAGAGGCTCAACCCACAGAGCCACCCAGGCACCCAATATTTATCTTTTTAACATTATGAGTAATGTCATTTTTCCTACTCCAAATGTATTTGTCTAGAACTTTCTTCATAAGTCTTCTGGGTGCTTCAGGATGTCTGGGTGGCTCAGTCAGTTAAGCATCTATCTTTGGTTCAGGTTATGATACCAGGGTGCTGGGATTGAGTCCTGCATTGGGCTTCTTGTTCAGTGGGTAGCCTGCTTCTCCCTCTGCCTGCCCCTCCCTCTACTTGTACTCTCTGTCTCTGACAAATAAATAAATAAAATCTTTAAAAAAAAAAGTCTCCTGGGTGCTTCAAATTTGGTATGTCCCAGGTTGAAGACATTGTTTCTGACCCTTTCTTCTTCCCTGACTTTTTGTAATCTGCTCTGTCATTTGTTTTCCCCATCCTAGTAGATAGCACCACTGAAACACTGAAGTAGGAAAAATCCTGGACTCCAAACTTCCCTGAAAGTACTACATCCAGGGGTATTCGGTGGCTTGCTTGGTTAAGCATCTGACTGTTGGTGTTGCTCAGTTCATGATGTCAGGGTCCTGGTATGAAGGCCCTGATTGGGCCCCATACTGAGTAGGGAGTCTACTTGAGGATTCTCTCTCTTCCTCTCCCTCTGCCCCTCCACCTGCATACACACCATCTCCTTCTAAATATAAATAAATTAAATCTTTTAGAAAAAAATCATCACATCTCTACCTCTGAAATAATACATTATATGTTAATTAATTGAATTTAATTAGAAAAAGGGGCACCTGAGTGGCTCAGTCGGTTAAGCATCTGCCTTCAGCTCAGAACATGATCCCAGGGTTCTGGGCTTGAGTCCCTCGTTGGGCTCCTTGCTCAGCGAGGAGTCTGCTGATTTCTCTGCCTGCCGCTCTTCTTGCTTGTGCTCTCTCTCTCTCTGACAAATACATATAAAACCTTCAAAAAATATTTAAATAAAATCACCACATTTAGTCACACTCTGCATTCATTATTTTGTACCTGCTTCCCATTTTTCATATCTTACTATAATTCCCTCTCTCACCTATAATTTTGAAATCCTCTTCTGGCTTGGGTTCCTTTTTCTTTCTTTCTTTCTTTTATTTTATTTATTTATTTGACAGACAGATAACAAGTAGGCAGAGAGGCAGACAGAGAGAGAGGAGGAAGCAGGCTCCCCGATGAGCAGAGAGCCTGATTGGGGCTTGATCTCAGGACCCCAGGATCATGACCTGAGCCGAAGGCAGAGGCTTTAACACATTGAGCCACCCAGGTGTCCTTTGGGTTCCTTTATGTTCATCTCTACATTGCTGTCAGAGTGACCTTTCTAGAATATATTTGTGGTGATGTAACTCCTCTGCTTCTTTAGTGGCTACCCATTACCTGAAGGAGAAAGTTCATATTCCTGCATGACACTTGCCTTTTTGGTTTCAGTCCTGATTTTCCAATTCTATCTCTCTATCCCACACCCAAAAATTGTGTTCCAGTTTTGCCACCTTCTGTAGCTATCGTCACTTACTGTGTTATTCCATACATCATCCTTTTGCTCATTCTATCTTTTCTAGAATGCCCTTCGCACCGTCTTTGTGTTGTCTCTCTCTCAAAATACAGCCCTACCTTTGCAGCATTTCCTGAGCTTCCCATATACAACTGTTTTCCCCTTTGTGCCTTCACTGTGCTTTATTCACTTCACCTGTAGAACTAGTAAATGATACTCTTCTGTTCTTGTTTTTGTCCATCTCTACCCCTACTAGTATATATGGCAGTCTCTTTTATTTATATTTCCAGTTTCTCCAAAGATAGTGCCTATGACTTGACAGAAGCCTTTGTCTTTCTGAGTGAGTGGGTGAGCACGTGAATTGATGTGATGTTTTCTGAAGTTGGGTTTTTGGTTTTTGTTGTTTTTATAGGAAGGAGAGGAGAGGCCAGCAACTGGAACAAAGGACGATGGTATCACTGAAAGTGTTCCACAAGCACAAACAATTAATGACTGTTTGACTTCTGCTGACAGGGCAGATAAAAATCATAGACATGGTAAGTTAGTGAACATCCATACATTTTTTTCTAGGCTTAAATGCTAGTATAGAAAATATCACAGTATGTAGATCCAGTTATGTTACCCATTTCTTTAAGATATTTTTCTTATTCTTTTTGCCGTCTTTCTTTTTATTTTTAATTTTTTATTTTTTATAAACATATATTTTTATCCCCAGGGGTACAGGTCTGTGAATCACCAGGTTTACATACTTCACAGCATACTTCACATACCCTCCCCAATGTCCATAATCCCACCCCCTCTCCCAAACCCCCTCCCCCCAGCAACCCTCAGTTTGTTTTGTGAGATTAAGAGTCACTTATGGTTTGTCTCCCTCCCAATGCTGTCTTTCTTTTTAAGTATCCCAACTGCTACCAGCTTTTTCTTCCTGAAAATACTTCAACCCTCCAAAAATCTTTACTGCTTTTACTTTTATTTTATTGAAGTAATCATGAAGGGGGATAGGCTTGTATACACATTTAAAATTCATAATACATGTTCTCATTAATGTATCTGTGACTGTATTTTATAGTT
The DNA here is from genome assembly GCF_964662115.1 of Mustela nivalis. Lineage (NCBI taxonomy): Eukaryota > Metazoa > Chordata > Mammalia > Carnivora > Mustelidae > Mustela > Mustela nivalis. Next base: position 13,006 of record NW_028136259.1, on the reverse strand, counting down.
ACGCTGTCAGCATTAGCATTCACAGAACAAACTGAAGAACCACCTTGGGATTCTGAGGTACTGTTTTATTATTATTTTAAAATAAAAGCATGGAATGATGTTAAAATGTAAAAGGGATACTTAGACTTTACTCTCTCATCTCTTCATTTGCCCAGAAAAACTATTTCCTTATACTTTTTACCTGTAATTGATAAAATATTTATGTGCTAAATATAATAATACAGCATAATACAGTTCTATTATTTTACAAACTTAACCTAATGAATGCTGTGTAGTAGTATTGCAGAAAACGGAGGCTTAGACGTGATAAGGAATTAGCTTTGTTTTGAAATTAAGTTATCTAAATAACCAAAGAATTACTCCAGGCCAGCTTATGGCCATATATATGATTCTGTGGTGTATATGGATGTGAAAAACCCCTAATAAGATCTAGAAAGAGTTCAGATTTTTAGTTTTTTACAACTTGGAACTTGAAAAGATAATGCCTGGGACTTGAAAGTCTATCTACCTATCTATCATCTATCTATCTATCTATCTATCTATCTATCATCTATCTATCATCTATCTATCTGTCTATCTATATGTATGATATGCATATGTATATGTATATTTTTTAAAATATTTAGTTTATTTAAGTATTTGAGAGAGAGAGTGAGTGAGTGGGAGGGAGAGGGAGAATCTGAAGCAGACTCCAGTCTGAGCACAGAGCTCAACTGAGCCATCAGGGGCCCTGAAACTATTTTATTTGGATTGTTAAGTAAATTTACAAAGAGTATTGGGATTATAATAAAAATTACAATAATATAATGGTATTAGTGGTATTATTGGTTTAGTGGTGTTTTGTTTATTTATTTTTTAGAAGATTTTATTTATTTATTTGAGAGAGAGAGAGAAAGGGATCATGAGTTGGGGGAGGGACAGAGGGCAAGGGAGAAGCAGGCTCCCTGCTGTCATGTGGGGCTAAATCCCAGAAATGCCCAGGCATCGCTGGTCTAGTGGTGTTTTCAATAGGTAAAAACTATTTTGGATAGTTAAAATAGTATGCCTTGAGTATCTTTGTGGCAACCATACTTGTAGAAGCACGAGTGTAAAGTAATGATGACCTTTTCTAAGGTGATGGGCTATGGAAGGAGGTAAAAAGGGCCTGATCTCTTAGCACAGGTAGGTGCTACACAGTGCTGCAATCACCATGTTTGAAGTCAAAAGATACAGTGGCACCCAGGTTCTGTCACTTGGTAGCTGTGGGATCCCAGAAAAACTTGTTTAACCTGTTTGAATGTCACAGACCTCATTCATAAAAATGGTTCTAATACCTACCTCTCAGGTATGTGTAAAGAACAAATGTGAAAACACTTTGTAAACTGTTAAGGGCACTATAGAAATACCAGACAAAAATGATCACAGCAGTATTTAGTGATTTACTAAATATCGAGGACACTTTTTTGAAATGTGAAGATTTCTGAAGGACAATAAAATAAATGGCAGTAGTGTCAAGAAAAGAAGGGGAAAGTTAGAATGGGCAGGTGGATTTCTAATTTGGGCTATGTTAAATTTCAGTGACATTGCATAGGTATACAGTTGACCCTTGAACAAGATGGGTTTGAATTGCTTGTCCACTTACACTCAGACTTTTTTTTGATACAGTACAGTACTGTTAATGTATCTTCTCTTCATTATGATTTTCTTAATAACCTTTTCTTTAGTTTATATTGTAGGAATACAGTATATAATATATAGGACATACAAAATGTGTTAATTGACTTTACGTTATTGGTAAGTTCATGAGGTTATAATTTACTTTGACCTTCTGTGCTCAGTTTACAGAGTCAATGGTCAAATGAGGATTAAGAAGTAGATTAGATCTAGAGATCTAATGATCTCTACTCTAGAGATAAAAGGTCTTCTATTTCAATATTTTGGTTTTTAATATATACTTTTGCTGTTTTTAAGTCTAACTGCTTTTGAAGTAGGAAGTTCAATAGGAGATTAGTAAAGTTTTTGGGGAATCCAAAGTTATATGTGGAGTTTGGACTGCATGGCTATCAATGCCTTTAACCCTTGCATTGTGCAAGGATCGATACCTAGTATAGTGACTTGGTACTTGAGACCTTCTCAGTGAGCTTGTTATTATTGTTTTTTAGAGAAAGAGAGAGAGAGCAAGCATGTGAGGGGGATGTGGAGGGGCAGAAAAAGAGGGACAGAAAGATTCCCAAGTAGGCTTCATGCTCACCATGAAGCCCAACATGGGGCTTAATCTCCCAACCCTGAGATCATGAACTGAACCGAAATCAACAGTCAGTTGCTTGACTGACTGATCCATATAGATTCCCCCTCAGTGAGATTATTTTAAGTGTTTTGACCTTAAATACATTTATTATTGAATACCAGCTATGTACCAGCCTGTACAAGTTGAGGGGTTAGGCTGTAGTGGTTGAAGCAGAAAAATGAGGAAACAACAACCCACTGTAAGTCACTGTTAGTGATTCACATAAAGAAAATGGGAATGTTAGGTTAGGGAATAGTGGGGGAGTTTGCAGTTAGAATGGGGATGAGAACACGTATGGAATTTTGTTGGTCAGAAACAATCTCTCTGAGTGTGGCAAGAACTGCCAAGTAAAGGATGAGAAGGACCAGTTGTATGAAGGTCTTGGAGACCTTCTAGACATTCTAGACAGACAGAACTGTGGATCACACCTGTTCATCATTTCACTCTAATGTCTTGGAATGCCCAGGAAGCAGGAAGATCCACCCCATTGTCATAACCATTGGTATTATTGTTGTTTGTATAAATGAAAATGGGTATACTAAAATAAGTGCCTGGTACCTTTTAGGTAATTAATAAATAAATGTTCTTATTATTCCCTTATGAAAGCTTATTATACTTTTTGGAGAGTTTCATACCTATATATAAAACTTTTTGCTATTATTTAAACATAATTTCAAGAAAAGTTTTTCTTCCTACTTTGCCATTGCCTTTAACCATTATCCTGTCAATAAAGTTTCCAAGCCTTTGTTTATCCAAATGAAGCAGCAGTTACCACACTGTACTCTTTATACTCAACATGGTCTACTCCAAGGTTTCTTATGTCAAGTGTCCTATTTTAACATGGAAAAAAGTTCTGCTGTTAGGAACAGTTTAAATTTGTAGCAAATATACTTATTAAAGAATTTATTTAATACATATTTTTAATATCCTTTTATTTTGGTGGGGAATGCAAAGGAGAGTTAGGTGTTTTGTTAGTTCCTGTGGAAATGTACATATAAGTCCGTGTTCTGTCCAAGAAAATATTTACTCTGGCATTTGATGTTCAGTTTACAGCCAGTGGCCAAATGAAGATTAAACATTATATTTAATTTAGAAAGCATATATGAGTTTTTCAAATGTTTTGCTTTTCTTATTTGTGAGTCTGATTACTATTAATTATTTTCAAGTGTATATGCTTTCCTTATTTGTGAGTCTGATTAGTATTAATGTAGGAAATTCAGATATTTTCTTAGAAAAGGATTAGGGAATCTTTATGCAACTCATTTTTGTTGTTCATTTTAACAGATTAATTCTGAGAGTCTTCCAGAAACATACGTTGTTCATTTACCTGGAAACGCAGATCAGAAGGGGGCAAGTACATTAAAAGAACAAGTAGAAGGTAATAATTGTATTTTATTAAAAAGTCATTTGATAAAATACTGATGTAAAATGGGAACACTGATATATTTAAATATCCAAAGAAAGTCACCTATTGAATTAGAGATAAAGAGGAGAAAGATTGAAAAGGAGATAAGTTGAAGTCTTATCAGGTGTCAGTGTCAGTAACAGATGAAATTGAGGGTGCCAAAAAGGAGATTAATTAGTGGTTCCATTTCAATATACTCTAAGACCAAAGGAACATCAGGAAATAAGTGGAAAGGATAAAACGAGTGACTGATGTGGAAAGAACCAAGATGCCCTTCAACGGATGAATGGATAAGGAAGATGTGGTCCATATACACTATGGAGTATTTTGCCTCCATCAGAAAGAACGAATACCCAACTTTTGTAGCAATATGGACGGGAGTGGAAGAGATTATGCTGAGTGAAGTCAAGCAGAGTCAGTCAATTATCTCATGGTTTCACTTATTGCGGAGCATAATAAATAGCATGGAGGACATGGGGAGATAGAGAGGAGAAGGGAGTTGGGGGAAATTGGAAGGGGATATGAACCATGAGAGACTATGGACACTGAAAAACAATCTGAGGGTTTTGAAGGGGCGGGGAGTGGGAGGTTGGGGTACCAGGTGGTGGGTATTATAGAGGGCATGGATTGCATGGAGCACTGGGTGTGGTACAAAAATAATGAATACTGTTATGATGAAAATAAATAAAATGTAAATTAAAAAAAAGAAAGTCAAGAATACAGGGAGTAAATGAAGGACAATAAGCAGCTCTTAAAGTGGAAGGTGGTAAAGTAAAACAATTCTTTATTTTTTATTTTCTTTTTAATATTTTTTATTTTTTTATTTACATATAATGTGTTCTTAGCTGCAGGGGTACAGGTCTGTGAATCTCCAGGCTTACACACTGCACAGCATTGACCATAGCACATACCCTCCCCAATGCCCATAACCCCACCAAAATAATTCTTTTAAATGAGGAGCAGACTATATGAATTGCAAGAATAATATCAGGTGAGCTTTCAGTACCAAAACCTGTTTGAGTAGGATACCAAAATTTTCCTGCTCTTACTTCTTTCCTCATGGTTGGGAAGACATTCAGGACTTCCCTGGTTGATGATGCAGAGCTATGTGTGTATCTTAATGGCATAAAAGTTGTGGTACTTCATAAATAGTATCATTGAGTGCAAAGAAAGAGTATTGGAAGGAAGAAGGGAGGAGGGTCAGTTCAGGAGAAATCAAGGAAATTTTAGCCATGATAAAAAGTCCATTAGATAGCTAATGGCTTTTAAGACATTTCCACTTTTGAAGAATTGATAGTGATGCACATAAGGCTTGTTTCTAGAAGGTGAAGTTAAGGTAAAGGAACGTGGTAGCAGACACAGAATGGACTAGAATTTCTCCAACTTTAGTAATCAGAGACCTTACTAAAAATGCAGATTGTGAGCAGCAGGTGGGATTCTGCTTCTGACCTCTCAGGTGATGCCAATGTCTTTGGTCCCTGTGTCATGTGCTCTGTAGCAAGGGGTTTCTGTAGAGATATCTGGAAGGGCCAGTGGATAGTTCAGGACACCATGGGATCAAGGAGAAGTATTATTTTGTTTTTATTTGTGAGCACGTTTTTAGCTAGAGGGAAGCAAGGAGATGCAGAAAGAGATTATAGATGTGAGATACTAGTGCTAAATAAAGAGGAAAGAAATGGTGAAGATGAACCCTAGTAAAATGGGTGTAAAAGCAGAACAATCAAGACCATAGATCCAGAAATAATTCTGTTTTAAGGATTTCTTTATTTATTTTAGGGAGAGAGAATGAGAGAGACAGTGAGTGATTAGGGGGATGGGCAAAGGGAGAGGGAGAGAGATGCCTCAAACAGGTTCACTTCTGAGACTAGATCCCAATGTGGGGCTCAATCCCAAGACGGTGCCATCATGACTTGAGCCGAAATCAACAGTTGGATGGCAAATCTGCTGCCACCCAGGTGCCCCCAGAATTACTTTTGGAGAAGAGGGACAGTGACAGGAATGATGGAAAAAGGAAGGGCACATTAGCTGGGAAATTTTGGAGTTGAGGAGGAAACTCCAGAGAATTCACTTGAGATGGCTTGAGGGTATTTGCACTAAACAGATTAAATCACAGAAGCTCTACAGAGAATACTGAAAGCAGATGGAGTGCTAGACATGGGGTAAATCATAGCCACGTATTCATCCTTCTCAGGTCTACTGGACATCAAAGATATATGTTAGATTGATATTCATTATTTAAATGAGAAACGCAAGCTATAGCTTTTTATTTTTTTAACATAGGTAATTTATTGATATTATTGCTGATTGAAAAACCCTGTAAAAACTGACATTATCTGTTCATATCTTCTGCCCATTTTTTAAACATGATTGTTTGTGTGTGTTGAGTTTGAGGAGTTTTTATAGATCCAGGATATCAACCTTTTGTCTGTACTGTCATTTGCAAATATCTTCTTCCATTCTGAGGGCTGCCTCTCTGTTTTGTTGACTGTTTCCTTTGCTGTGCAGAAGCTTTTGATCTTGATGAAGTCCCAAAAGTTCATTTTCACTTTTGTTTCCTTTGCCTTTGGAGACATATCTTGAAAGAAATTGCTGTGGCTGATATTGAAGAGGTTACTGCCTATGTTCTCCTCTAGGATTCTGATGGATTCCTGTCTCATGTTGAGGTCTTTTATGCATTTTGAGTTTCCCTTTGTGTACGGTGTAAGAGAATGGTCAAGTTTCATTATTCTACATATAGCTGTTCAGTTTTCCCAGCACGTTTATTGAAGAGACTGTCTTTTTATCAATGTATATTTTTACCTGTTTGGTGGAAGATTATTTGACCATAGAGTTGAGGGTCCATATCAGGGCTATCTACTCTGTTCCACTGGTCTATGTGTCTGTTATGCCAGTACCATGCTGTAATATAAAAAAAATGGGCAGAAAATACTACCAGACCCTTCTCCAATGAAGATATACAAATGGTTTTCAGACACATGAAAAAATGTTCATCATCACAGGCCATCAGGGAGATTCAAATTAAAACCATATCAAGATACCACCTTACACCAGTTAGAATCGCCAAAATTAGCAAGACTAGAAGCAACATGTGTTGGAGAGGATGTGGAGAAAGGGGAACCCTCTTACACTGTTGGTGGGAATGCAAGTTGGTGCAGCCACTTTGGAGAACATTGTAGAGATTCCTCAAGAAATTAAAAATAGAGCTTCCCTATGATCTTGCAATTGTGCTACTGGGTATTTACCCCAAAGATACAGATGTAGTGAAAAGAAGGGCCATCTATACCCCAGTGTTTATAGAAGCAATGGCCATGGTCACCAAACTGTTGAAAGAACCAAGATGCCCTTCAATGGATGAATGGATAAAGAAGATGTGGTCCATATACACTATGGAGCATTATGCCTCCATCAGAAAGGATGAATACCCACCTTTTGTAGCAACATGGATGGGACTGGAAGAGATTCTGCTGAGTGAAATAAGTCAAGCAGAGAGATTCAATTATCGTATGGTTTCACTTAGTTGTGGAGCATAACAAATAGCATGGAGGACAAGGGGAGATGGAGTGGAGAAGGGAGATGAGGGAAATTGGAAGGGGAGGTGAACCATGAGAGATGATGCAAAACAAACTATTTGAAAAACAATCTGAGGGTTTTGAAGGGGTAAGGGTGGGAGGTTGGGGGAACCAGGTGGTGGGTATTATAGAGGGCACGGATTGCATGGAGCACTGGGTGTGGTGCAAAAACAATGAATACTGTTACTCTGAAAAGAAATAAAAAATTAAGAAAAAACCCCTGACATTGTCTACCAAATCAAACTACTTTTGGAAACAAAAGTACTTATAGGGTTGGTTCCCTACATGCTAAAATTGCTAGTATCAGTAAGTATGACACTGATTCTGAAATACAAAAGATTTTCAGTGCCTAAGTATTCTGTGGCAATTAAATAGCATTTTTCCATTTTGATAGTCATATTTCCATATTGAAAGCTTATTGTACATTGTTTCGAAGATGTGTTTTATATACCTTCTTGCATGAGTGGATCAGGAAACTTTAAGATGGGGACACCTGTGTGGCTCAGTGGGTTAAAGGCTCTGCCTTCAGCTCGGGTCATGGTCTCGGGGTCCTGTGATCGAGCCCCGCATTGGGCTCTCTGCTCAACAGGGAGCCTGCTTCCCCCTCCCTCTCTGTCTGCCTGTTTGCCTACTTGTGCTCTCTCTCTCTGTGTGTCAAATAAATAAAGTAAATAAATAAATAAAAAACCCAGAAACTTTAAGATGGCTAAACTAGAGGATACAAGAAATGTAGGCAAACCAGTAGTCCACATGGATATGGACAAAATGAGTACTTTTAGTAACCCTTATCCCACAAGTGTATACCCAAGCCAATCAATTCATAATGCTTTCTCTGATGAAAACTCAATTATGCCTTCATTTGAGCTAACATTACAAACGTGGACTGCTTAAATTACATGACAAATGGAAGAACATGGTTAATGCTTGTAGTATAATGATAAAAAGGATTCCGCTGTACTGCATGAAGGATGTGATGTAGCATTCTACCATTGGCTTTCATGTTTGTCCTCTCAGGGTCATCATTTATTCCTCTTATGAAAAGTTGCTTTTCTCCCCATCAGTCAGCATGTTCACATCGGTATACGTGCAGTCTTCTCTATTAGGTATGCTCCTTTGAAACATCATCTGACTTTTGAAATCCTAACTGCACGTTTTGTTGAGCATATATTTGGTTATTTTGTTCAATACTTATAATGGGTTCATATTTCTGTCTTGTCACTGTCCTAAGCCACCTTCCTATCTCTAGAAACAGAAAATGAAAACCTAATGTAACCACAGCCAGGCATGAGGATTCATCTTAGTACGAACTGCATGAAAATTTAGTTGTTTTTCATATGTACATATAATTAACTATATGTCCCTTTTGCATTTTAGAGTCTCTGGGAAAATATTCTTTCTTGAAGGTAAAACTTATATTTTTATTTTGATTTTTAAACTACAGATTGTATGGAATGTACATTATGTACTAATCCTATTGTTTCAATACCTCTGGAGCCTCCTGTCAAGGAGAAACGTTCTGTTTCTAAGAAAGGAGGAGAAATGGAGAAAAGACAAACATCCAAATCAGGTAAATTTTACAATAGGAATGTAACAATGGAAAGAAGTACATTTCAATATTTAAAATGCTCACAGTCTTCTTCTGAATTATGATTAATTTTTTTGACCAAGTTTAAGTGAAGGATTGGACATAAATAAGGGAGAGGTTATTGCTTGATATCCATGTTAGAACAAAAGAAATTTACAAGCCTAAGAAAAAGAGCTTTTAAAACACGTAAGCTTTAGGTCAATTCTTTTAAAAGGAGGAGCAGACTACCAAAACCTGTCAGTGTAGTATACCAAAATTCCGCCCCCCCGCTTCCTGCTTTCCTCACAGTTGGACAAACATTAAGGACTGACGTGGCAGATTATGCAGAGCTATGTCCTGGTCAGCAGTAAGTGTGTGTGTGTCTTAATGGCTTATAAAATGGTGGTACTTCCTAAGTAATATCATTGAGTGCAAAGTAAGAGAATTGGAAGGAGAAAGAGAGCAGGGCCAGTTCAAGGGAATCAGGGGAGCTTAGAAAGTTAATGACTTTTAAGACATTTCCAGTTTTGAGGAATTGATAGTGACGAACATGAGGCTTGCTCTAGAAGGTGAAGTTAAGGTAACAGAATGTGGCAGCAACTCAGTATGGACCAGAATTTCTCCAATTTTACTGAATTATCAGAGACCTTGTTAAAAATGCACATGGTGAGGGGCACGTGTGTGGCTCAGTGAGTTTAGCCTCTGCCTTGGGCTCAGGTCATGATCTCAGGATCCTGGGATTGAGCCCTGCATCTGGCTCTCTGCTCCGCAGGGAGCCTGCTTCCACCTCTCTCTCTGCCTGCCTCTCTGGAGGAGACCAGCTTCCAAGCCTGGAGGCAGATGTGAGACTCTATCCAGGGACCTTTCAATCATGATGGGAGCTGAAATCAAGAGCCAGATGTGCAAGCCAAGGCTCCATTCATGTGTCCCCAGAAATTACTTCTTTTTTCTTTTTTTCAGTAATTACTTTTGAGGAAGGGGACAGTGAGGGGAACAAGGGGAAAAAGAACGGCTCGTAGGGCACCTGGGTGGCTCAGTGGGTTAGGCCGCTGCCTTCGGCTCGGGTCATGATCTCAGGGTCCTGGGATCGAGTCCTACATCGGGCTCTCTGCTCAGCAGGGAGCCTGCTTCCCTTCCTCTCTCTCTGCCTGCCTCTCCATCTACTTGTGATTTCTCTCTGTCAAATAAATAAATAAAATCTTTAAAAAAGAAAAAAAAAGAACGGCTCGTTAGCTGAGAATTTTGGAGTTGAGCAGGAAACTCCAGAGAATTCACTTAAGATGGTTTGAGGGTATTTGCACTAGAACAGATTTAATCACAGCAGCGCCACAAAGAATACTGAAAGCAGATGGAGTGCTAGACATGGGGTAAATCATAGCCACATATTCATCCTCCTCAGGTCTATTGGACATCAAAGATACAGGTCATATTGGTATTTATTATTCAAATGAGATATGGAAGCTATGGCTTTTTTTGGTAAAGATATTTAATTTTTTGATTTGATAGTTGTTTCCAAAAACCCTTAAAAGACCGATATGATCTACCAAATCAAACTCCTTTTGGAAATTATAGAATTACAGGATTGGTTCCCTACATGTTAAAATTTTTATTATCAGTAAGTGTGACACTAATTCTGAAATACATATTTTTTAAATTTTAATAAATAGAATCTTTTTTAAAAAAAGAATTAGGAGAAAATAATTTCTTTTAGGCTTTTTTTTAGCATTCCCTTTAGAGTGGGTGGCAGGATTATATTTAGATGCTTGTGCCCAGCTGGGAATACTAAGTAGAGGTCTAAAGATTGCTTATTGAAAACAAAGTTTCTTAGCCTTATTTTTATAGCTTTAAATTCACAAGTATTGGTCAAATTATATTCAATGTAACTAGAAAAAGCAGCTTCCCAAGCCAAATATTAGAATATTTCCTAAATTCTCTATGACTTTATTTTAGTGTTGGCTTTCCCAGCCATAATGGGAATCACTGAGAATTTACTATATAGTACTGTCTTCTCAATTATGTACACATTTTCTATCTCCTTGTTTTATTATTTTTATTTTTTTTTAGAGAGCAAGAAAGTGGGGAGGGAGGGAGGGAAGGCAGAAGGAGAGGGAGGGTGAGAACCCTAAGCAGCAGGCTTCACGCTTAGCATGGGGTCTGATGTGGGGCTCGATCTCATGACCATGAGATCATGACGTGAGCTGACATCCAGAGTCAGACCCTTAACTCACTGACCCACCCAGATGCCCCTTTATTATTATTATTATTGTTGTTGTTATTATTACTTAATGATTTTATTTATTTGAGAGAGATTGAGAGAAAAAGTGGGAGGAGGGGCAGAGGGAGAAACAGACTCCCCACTGACCTGGGAGCCCGATGCAGGACTCCATCCCAGGACCCAGTCATGACCTGAGCTGAAAGCAGCTGTTTAACTGACTGAGCCACCCAGGCACCCCCCTTCATTAATTTTGATGAATAGGTGGAATATTGGTTTTCAGGAGTACTATATCATTTAAAAATAATATTCTCCTGATACTCAGTTTATTGATTAACCATTTCTAATTTGTGCTCTACTTAATGTACCAGTTAGCTGAGGGCCTTTCATCAGTCATATGATCAGATTGGTACTAATAAATTGTACAGTACTTTTTTCAGCCCTGTAGTTTTATGTTCTTTCTTTACTTGTAGAACTAACGCTATATTTTCAAAAGATTTTCAATTAATCTCCTAGAGTAGTGAATACAGACAATAAATTCAAAGTTATTTACCTATACAAGTGATTTGCTCCTGTTACTTCCTCATGAGCTTGGTGGATCCAAGAAGCAGGACTTTTAAAACAAAGCACCTATAGGTTACTGTAACACAAGAAGATATGGAACAGAAAAATTATAAAATAAATACATGCAACTTAAAACAGTTCATGTAGAATAATTCACACTTGATGCCTTTTGTAAAGTAATGAGCAGAGTTGGTTGCTAAGGACACAAGATTGTGTGTTTATTCATTTAGAATAGATTTATTCTGTACTGGCCCTGATAATTTTATATCCTCAATATTTCTAGAACGAGTCTGTCAGTTCAGGTGTGCTTCATCTTTATTTTTCATCAGTGCCTTCTCATTCATCTCCCATCTTATATTAAAATGCCCCTCAAATTCATTCCTCCCCACAGCATTGAGAGTGGCCTGTATCAAATGCAAATATGACTGTGAACCATTGCTGAAAATATGTTTGTGTCCAGATATCTTAAAATTACATATAAAGCTTTCATAATTTTGAGTTCTGCTAAACTCTCCAACCCTTTCTACTGTCTGCACTTTTCTCTGCCATTCTGAACTGCTGGTGATGTCTTCCTCTTTGATTCCTGTATTTTAGACAGATATTTACCATGTTGTGTGCTTCTCTCCCTTGTCTTACTACGGGCTTATATACTCCCCTCATTTTCCGCCCTTTACCCCTTTGAATCTGTCTGACCTCAGTGTTGCTGTCTCAGTTCAGGCATTATCTCTAAAAAATCCATTCCTGACACCTTTTATCTACATGCTTCTTTAAACCTGGGTACCTAGCACTTATTGGAACTCAGTAAATAATTACTGAGTAAAATAAAGAGTGTTTACACAGAGATGATTTATGAGATTATCGCATAAAGGGACTCCAGGGGGGCTCAGTCGGTTGAATGTCCAATTCTTGATTTTGGCTCAGGTCATGATTTCAGAGTTGTGAGATCAAGTCCCATGTGGGGCTCAGTGCTGGGCGTGGAGCCTGGTCAAAATTCTCTCTTCCCCTTCTCCTTCCACCCCCTTTTAAAAAAAGAGAAAGAGAGAGATTGTCCCATACAGTCTAGTAACAAAAGAAATATCTATATCTATATCTATATCATCTATATCTATATAGATAGATATCTTACTGTTCAGGTGGTGAAGATGCACTAGAAAAATCTGTATAGTACTAATGTAGCCCCAAAGAAAGAGATCTATTTATCTAAGGAAGGGTAGCCTTAATCAAGGATGACTTTACATAGCAGTCTGTGTCCTATAAGATGTGAAGAAATTTGTCAAGTAGTAGAGGAAAACATTTTAGGAATGTTTATATTCATCAGGGAAATACACCCCTAGGAAGGTTGTACACTGATAAAGGCATAAAAAATACTAGTAACACTGGGGATAAAAATAAATGTTTATAAAAAATAAAAAATTAAAAAAATACT